>NC_089224.1:68240463-68865463 GCF_963924675.1 Phocoena phocoena | reverse complement strand
TTGTGTGATTTATTCTTGTTATTTGAGGAGAATATACACGAGGAACATCCTTAATTTTTTTCCTAGCATGTAGATTTGGATTATAAATTATGTGACCCTCTTTATATTCATTATTATCTAATAATGATCCCATTTCCTAGGTAGCTTGTGGAGTCATCTTTCTTTTTTCCTTCCTCCCTCCCTCCCTTCCTTCCTCTTTTATATTTTCAATTAGGTGGTTCATGTGAAAAATAACAATAGCTTCCAATGTCTGAATGAGATGACCTAGCATCAGGAAAATGTTCATATCCAGACTAGTGTAATCAAACCTTGCTCTTCGTTATCTCCTTATACAGAAATAGCTCAGATTCAGTGTACATATTTTACACGGACAGAGCCTGGAGCAGTTATTTTCCCTTTTATGATTGCTAAGTGAGAAAATATCAATAGATGGATCTTGCTTAAGAATTTCCACGTCACATAATGAGCCTGAATATCTAAAAGAGCTCAATTCCTACAGACCAAAATGTCACTGTTTGGGGGAAAAAAAAAATAGCTTATACGACGAGTGACCATTCCCATCTCCACCCCTGAAAGAAAACTTTGCCCAAAAGAAATTGCAAAGGCAAGAACCTGAAGGGGCCACAGTCGAAAGATGGTGGGAGGGACACGATCATGTACAGGACGGGCATGGTGGACAGGAAGAGGATGAGCAACAGCATTCCCAGATAGAAGGTATTCCCTCTGGAAGATTTGAAGACCCTCGCCTCAGGAACGTTGCAACACATCACAGCCCAGCCCTGGAAGTACATGGATGTGTGGAGCCGAAGGATATTGATGCCTGGGAGGCTGGGAGCGAAGAAGGAGCCCATCCTGGAAAGAAAAACAGAGCTCTGCTCACCATGGAGCTTCACTCCCCAACAGAGTCACACAGTCCGTATTTATTTTATATCATGCTTATTTGCCAAAGGCAGAAAGTGTGTTTGCCACTTTCAATCACATAAACCCTTCATGTTAATAAACTTAACTAATTCTATTTCCATCTCCTGTACACATTTTACCATCTTCCCCATTATTGCAGATATTGTGTACTTACGTCTTTCACAGAAACTCTGCTGGTCGCTAACTATATCCACTTATCATTAGTAAATTTAAACTACAACAGACCAAACAGTATATTATATTTGTTCTACTTCTCTCTTCTACTTGTAAAAAAAATTTACTTTCCCCTAATATTCATATCATTAATATATCTAAAAATTTAGCTTTAAAAAAAACTTCCCCCCAAAATTTTAAAAATTAAAAAATTAGCTTTTCTTATAATTAACCCTTAAAATCACCCATTATATTCAAATAAACTGCATATGTGCATTAATTATTTTGTCATAGCTAATTAATTTTTACTTAATGAAAGAGAAAATGTTAAAGTAAGTTTTTCTGATGTTATCTTCTATTTGTGGCTGTTATGGTATTTTAGAGCCAATGGGAATTACGTATTTGTGCCTCATAAAATACTATGTTTTGTTGATATTCCATTGCAAGCTTTATGTGTTTATGAAATGAAAATTTGACACATCCATTTAATTTAGTTTATGTTTACTTTCTTATTTTAGTTTGTCCAGGAAATCCACTGGTCTGTACATGAGATTTTTAAAAAGTATTTTAAAATGCCACTTTTAAACAGGAACCATTTGGGTGAGGTCACTCTTACTTGATGGCTTCAGTGGTTATTATTTCAACAAAATAAATTTCAATTTTCTTTGATGAGAAAATCCATCAGTACCATAAAGCACCATAATGGCAATTTATTAAACCGAAACTCAAAAGAGGATACATGTACACTTATTTCAGAAGTATAAGCAGAATCCTATCTTTTAAACTGTCCCAAATATAATAAAACCTTCAGCAATTCTAGTTAGGGTTTGCATGTTATATTTCCTGGTCATGTAGAATAATTTTTTAAATCAGTCCAATGTAAATTTGGTATATTATGGAGAGCAGGGGGTTGAGTTAGATGAAGAAGTTAGTTTTGGCTATAATTGAACTTGTGCAATCCAACATTAAACCATTTCATTGAAAAGTGCTAACCTGCTACAGTTTGTGCTGTGTTGTTGATAGGTTTCCATACAACAGATCTGAAAAACATTTAACATACTGAATTGACCATAGATTTTGTAGAAAGTTAAACTATTAAAAAAATGGTATGTACTTTGGGTGATGATGATTTGTCCATGTAGGTTCATCAATGACAACAAATGTACAGCGTGGTGGAAGATGTCAACAGTGGGAAAGGCTGTGCGTGGGTGGGGACAGGGGGTATATGGGAACTCTGTACTTTCCACTCAATTTTGCTGCGAACCTATAACTTCTCTAAGATATAAAGTTCATTAGTTTTTTTTAAATGAGGGTAAACTTTGGAACAATGCTGTGTATCTTGGTTACAGGATAGCAAGAGAGAATCTGGAACCCCAGAAACATGAGCAAGTACGTGAGTGACAGTCCCAGCTGAGGGGTCAGAATTACAAAGCACTAGATTATATTCCCAAATGCCAACGTCTGTAATGTAACATGCTTGCAGGTGATTGTGCTTGCCCCCTTCTAAAAGTCAGGCTTGGCCATGTGATTTGTTTTGGCCAGTAAAGTAGAGATAAAAATGAAGTGTCTCACTACGGGATGGAAACTTTAATAGCACTGTAGGGTTTTTTGTTCTCTTCTCTCTCTGCTCTGACCAGTGATGTTCCAGATGGATCCTATTCTATCACAGTCTATGACTCCACAGTGAGAGTAACTAACATGAGCACAGTCCTTTACCAACTCACATTGGACACATGGAGTAAATAAGAAATAAACTTTTCCTTTTCTAAGCCACTGAGATTTGGGGGTTTGTATTTAATTGCTGCACAACCTAGTCTATCCTAAGATACAGTTTTGCCTAAAGCCACATATATGTGTACCTATACATAGGCATGCGTTGTTTATCTGTATGCACACATATGGACACTCATATATGTAAGTGCATCTACAGATGAATAAATTTCAGAATTTAAAAATAAATATCACATAGGCATTTTGAACAAATGACTCAAGAACATTATCCTAGAAAAAGAGATCCCGGCACAGTGATATCTGAATCTTAAAGCTCATTCTTTCTTTGCCCGTGACTCACTAATCAGCTCAGCTCACTAAGTCCCTTAGCCAGACCTGATCCCGTCATCTGTCAGTTGAAGATCACTGTAATACCTTAGGCTTATAAAATGCTTTTCTTCCAAGAAGATCAAAGCAAATCAAAGCTTCTTTTATTTAGCTCTTCTTATTGTTCCAGTGACACGGTACGTGTCAGGTAAATTATTCACATTTGATCAAGTGAGAAAATGAGGTAGCAGAAAGTGACAAGACTGGCAGGGAGATACAGGAGACAGCATTGGAACAACATCTAAACGTATCTTCTTTCTCACTGTGTGTGCTCTGCCTCAGCTACACCCTGCTCTGATAGAGTAGAGATATGATATGCTTTCATCATTTAAAAATATGATTACAAAACCTACGCTATTTTAAAAAGACGTGTAAAATATAGTTTTACTGATCATATCAGCCAATTCATAAAAAAATGGATGTTACCTATAATTGTTTGACTTTAATAACATCGGTGTAAATAACCTTCATTACTCAGAAACTCCTAAAGCAGTTACTGAATGTCTCCAGTCACAAACCAATAAAATTGAACACAAAATCTCCATCCTCTTTTGATCATTTCTGTAGCAAATGGCCATACTTAGGCATCAGATCCTTATGCCTCATAAAATAGTGGATTACATGTGTGAGTACAAGGGAGCCTTCTAAACCTAGACTACACACTCCCCACACCACATCCCTACCCTGTCACCAACTTCCTGGCAGTTAGGAAAAGACCATTTGTACAAAGGGTTGACCTGAAGGGGAATAATAGTTATTCAATATTTTGCTTCTAGAACTCTGGGAAGTGTGTGAATATCTTAGTACACTCAAAAAACACAATCACTTTCTAAAGTCCTCTTCAAACTAACCGGAAGCAATATTTGACCAATATCTGGAGGGTGAATACATAGAAAATGATAGTGTAATGATACTGCAAAGATTCTGATGATGGGTCTGCCCATGAGAAAACTGGAGAAGATTGTTTAGATATTTAAGAATTTTAATATGAACAACAGTGGGCTAAATAGGTACAAAATTACAAGTGAAACAAATCAGGACACAATTATAAGAGCTTTGCTGACAATGAAAACAAATTTCTAGGCCAATCTGTTGTCTTCACTATGAAAGAACAAGAAATAGACATGCAGCATATGTCTGCACAAATGGCGCCACGCCAGGCCTGAGGGATTTACGACACTCTGCATAAGAGCCAGGGAGTTTTAAAACTGATATAAGGCAGTGGTTTCTCATTACTCCAATAGCACCGTTAGCCATTTTCTGCCATGACAGCAGAATCCCCTACAGGAAATGAAAGATCTGGAAGCTGAGCCCTTTGCTATCTCTGGTGATAGTCACATGTTGAGCCACCTTGACTTTCCTCTTTGCTTGGAGAAGAAAGGATGCATTTCATTCCTTAATGACTCTCTGGACATATAAGCCATAACCTGTAAAATTTAGAAAGCAAGGGAACAGGAATCACGTTTTTAAACATACCTGACAATGGAGAGGAGGATCTTTTCATAGTCTTCTCTTCAGATTGATTGACCTAGTGAGGCACAGAAATCTGACAGGCCCCAAGGCGGGATGATGAGGCCCTTGACTGTGGTCTTTATATTACTGAAGCAAGATCATTTTTACTTTTGCAGAGAGGTTTGCTCTCACAAAGGTTTAACAATTCAGACTAGCTATGGTTGAAGGAGTTGAGTAATAGATGAAGCTTGCACAAAAACTGACCCCAGTAACTAGTACTTGCACCTAGGACAATGGTGTGATTGGCACAATATTAGATCTGTGTCAATGGGATAAAGAAGCTCAGGTAACTGCTTGTGGGTTGGGGTGTTCTTAGTTAAGAGTGACAGATTTTCAAGACACACGGTCCACAGATGAATCTCCTGCTATGATTCCATTTTTAAAGTCAAAAATGGTTTCTACTGTATCAACTCATCTTAACCTGTCAAAGTTTACAGTGAAAATGCTTTCATTTAATAAAAGATATAACAATCCTTTGTACATTAAAAGAAATAATTCCGATGTGCAAGTGGCCCCATGAAACAAATTACTAAATAAAGATCATATTTCTAACTAAACCTTCCTAAAACATGTATTTCATCTCTATAAACTACTGGATTTGGTAAGCTAATAGTTTTTAAAGTAGCTATAAATTCCATTTAAAACATATTCAATAGTGACTGCAAATAAAATAAGTTTCTTGGAAAGACTTTACACTAATTTCTTTCATTCTTAACATGGGGTAATAGGATCATTAATGTTTCACTGTCAGATCCTAGTATCACAGGATATGAAACTATAAAAAGCCTTCAAATAATCTAGAAGCCAGAACCTAAACTCCCAGTATTTGATGAAGGAGTGCTCTGCAAAACAGGCAGATGCCTTTTAGAATTAAGATTTAAAATATGGGGAAATAAAGTAAACTCTTCATAGCCATTCACTTTGCAAAAAGACAAATGTTGAGTTAGATACAGACTGTGGACTTCTCTAACACCAGGCTACAGTGCTTCATGCAAAAATGATCTTGGAGGCTTTCTTCAAGTGATAAACTGTCCACAGTTGGCTTACCAGATCATTCCTTGATTGAAGATCAGAGCGAGGACATTGCCACTGATGTCAAATTCGGTGTATGAAGGCTAGAGGAGACATTCACTGTATTAGCATCTCAAATGGCAAAAACTGAAAGGCAAGTGTTTCATATTTCTATATAGGTATGGCTAGACTTGCAACTACTTTCTTGCAGCAACAACAGCAGAATAATCAATACAATAAATAATTAGCGATAAAATAATAAGGCATCCTTTTTAACACAGTAAGACATTTTAAAATTCTGTCATTCGATGCTGTGGAAGTGTGATGAGACATACGCTCTCATATACTGCTGGTGAAAGTAAAACTTGGAATAAACTTTTAGAAAACAATTTGACAATACATATGAAAAGTTTTAAAAACTTCATCCTCTTTGACCCTGTAAATTTACTTCTAGAAATTTGTTTTAACAAAATAATCCTAAATGCTAACAAATTTTAAGAAGCAGAGATGAAACCATCTAAATGTCCAACACTGGTTAAGTAAATACAGTTTAACTATGCTATGATATATATTGCAGCTAATTACAATCACCGTTGGAAGGATATTTATATAACCAAGAGAAAACTATGCTCTAATGTTAAACAAAAAATATGTAAACTTATACATTATTTTTTCTACTCAATATGAAACTATGCATAAAGAAAAAACTTAAAAGTGATCGGCAAAATTAATAGTTGTTATATGTGGGTGATGGATTATGCTTTTATTTTCTTCTTTAAGTTTTGCGTATTTAAAATACTTTTATTAAAAAATGTGAATTTCTTTTACAATAAAAAATATAGAGGGGCTTCCCTGGTGGCGCAGTGGTTGGGAGTCCGCCTGCCGATGCAGGGGACATGGGTTCGTGCCCCGGTCTGGGAAGATCCCACATGCCGCGGAGCGGCTGGGCCCGTGAGCCATGGGCGCTGAGCCTGCGTGTCCGGAGCCTGTGCTCCGCAACGGGAGAGGCCACAACAGTGAGAGGTCCGCGTACCACAAAAAAAAAAAAAAAAAAAAAAAAAAGAGAGAGCAATACAATGAAAGTTTAAGAAGTTGTTCAACTCATTGTCCAGTGTTCACTCCTAGATGATACCATCCTACTCAGGGCAGCAGCACCAGGCTGTTCTTTGTACACAGGGGACACCAGTTGGAACTGAGGTGGGCATCTGTCCTAGGAGGACCCATCCAAAGGCTTCCTGGTGACACATTAGGCATCTTAGAAAGAAAGCTCTGTCAATGGAGTAATGCTAATTAGCAAAGACCATAAAGCTGGGTCCTATTTAATTTGAGATAGAGAATAATCAATCAGGAAATTGACTAACTGGTAACAAAAGAAAAAGCAAACAGCAAAAAATATAAAGTGAGAGGACCACAAAGAGAGAGTAATAGAGTGGCAGGACCTGATGACTGCCCCAGATCCTGACATCTGCAGGTGTGGCTTCAGACCACATGTATCCTCATAATAACTCCCTCCCTAGCACACATATATACGCACAGCACAACGCTCATGTGCACACACACACATACAAAATCAAACAACCTGAGAGCGTCTCAGTTTTTCTTAAACCCAAGCACCCAAAAATATATTTGTAAGAAGATAAAATAGGTCTCTGATTTGGAGTCCCAAAAAATCTTTCACAATTTTTGAACACTCTGCCTCAAGAATTCTTGAATCCAGGCGTCAAATTCATCACTTCCCAAAAGGCAACAGTACTCTCCTAGTTAACTGAAAGGTATGCGCGATGTGCCTTGTAACAGATTCAGGTAGTAGATGTCAAGTCTGACATAACAAGAATGGTTAAATAGCAAGATATAATAATACTAAGATGATACATAATGAAAAAATAAATAACCCTACATAAGGAGGACAAAGATGACAGATGATTTCAACAAAAATTCACTCAAGATACTACTAAAGAATATACAAAGTGTTTCACTTAGTTTGCAGATCATCAAGAAGCTTAATGTTCGTAAGATGCAAAGAGGTTAGGTTGACAGTTTTTGTTCTAAAATCAACATGAAAAAAGTGTGGTTTTCATGGAAAACGAAGAAAATGAATTGCTTCTAATCTGGAGAAACGTTAGCTCTGAGTCTTTCTCTTTCCCCAGGAGCACTTTGCTCTGGATCAACTCCCCTTTTCTCCTGGAGCCCTGTGAGATCACAGAACACATGTGACAAATGCTCAGTCGGTGGTCTGCACCATCTGTGGCCTTGGAACAGCTCTTCTCTGTGTCCGTTTAAGAATCAAACCTTCAACCTTGGCCTCTTTAGAAGAGTGTCAGATTTAGCCCACCAAACTAAGGAAAATGAAAAAAATTCAAACTTTTAGAAGTACATTTCTTTTATTCTCACAAGCATACAAACCTCTTAAAGGCCATTTGAGATGAGATATTTTTATAACCAGGTGACCAGAAAAGCACAAAGGACACACTAGGAACCCTTGGTTTCATACTGTGTGTGCAGCAGGGGCAGCTGGAGGAATAAAATCTTTGATGCATAAATTGATTGACCAGATGCAGAGAAAGGGTACCTCCACACTCCCTACTGTGACAAGTGGTTTTGTGATACAGACACTCGTCTGGGATTCAGACTCGAGTATGAGACTTTGCCCTGCCATTTGCTCGCTGAGTGAGCTGAGCCAGTCACTAATCAAATCAGGCCTCAGTTTCCTCACAGATAAACTAATGAAATGAACTAGATCAGGGGTTGGTGCATTATGACCCATGAGCCAAATGTGGACCACCATCAAGTTTTTTAAATAAAGTTTTTTTTAGAATATAGCTACATTCATTCATTTCTGTATTGTCTATTGCTGTCTGGGATGAAAACAGGAATGTCATAGTTACAACAGAGACCACATAGCCTGATGCAAGGGAAATGACTTGTTTTTCTCTATGATTACACTCTACTCATGATACTTCTGACACAGATGTATAGGTTCTTCCCCCAAACCAAGCATTTTCCCAACTTTCTGTGGATACCATCTCGATGTCCTACAATTTAACTCAATTCTGACACTAACTGTCCAGAGTTGGCACAGATCCCACAGGTTAAGGTCTTGGTGCCACAAGACTGCCCCACACTTTAGATGAAAGCCTCACACTTTAATTGAAAGCTCAGGTTGTCACCTATGCTGACTGATGGGCTGTAAACTGGAGAGTCTCACGACTCCCTCCTTAGCTTTGATCATTTGCTAGAGTAGCTCACAGATCTCAGGAAAACAGTTTGTTTACTAGATTACTGGTTGATTATAAAAGGATACAACTCAGGAACAGCCAGATGGAAGAGGTGCATAGTATGAGGGAAACGGTACAGAGTTTCCTTGCCTTCTCCACGTGCACCCTCTTTCTGGCACCTCAATGTGTTCAGCAACATGGAAGTTCTCGAAACCCCAGGGTTCAGAGATTCTTATGGAGACTTCATCACAGGGACAAAATCAATCATTAACTCAGTCTCCAGCCTCTCTCCCCTCCCTGGAGGATGAGGGGATGAGGCTGAAATTTCTGCGTTTCTAATTATGGTCAGGTCTTTCTGCTGACAAGCCCCCAAACTGAAGCTATCCAGGAGCCCACCAAGAGCTGCCTCATTGGAAAAAATAATGCTCCTATCACCCACAATATTCCAAGGAATTTAGGAACTCTGCATCAAGAGCCAGGGTTAAAGACCAAATATAAGAACAAAAGATGTTCCTAGCACCATCACTGCTTTGTAAATTACAAAAATTTTAGGCGCTCCAGCCGGGAATTGGAATGAAGACCAAAATATATATTTCTCACTACACCACAATAACATACTTGCAGAAGTGAAAATACTTATTGTGCAATCTTTTACAGAGAAAGTTTGCCTACTTCTGAACTAGATAATTTCTAAGATCCCTTTCTAATCTAAAATCTGTAATTGGTTGACTCAGTTATTAAAGAATTGCTTCTTGGGACTTCCGTGGTAGTGCTCCCAATGCAGGGGGCCTGGGTTTACCCCTGGTCAGGGAACTAGATCCCACATGCATGCTGTCACTAAGAGTTCACATGCCACAACTAAGGAGCCCTCGAGCTGCAACTAAGCAACCCACGTTCTGCAACTAAGGAGCTGGTGAGCCACAACTAAGGAGCCCGTGAGTCGTAACTAAGGAGCCTGCCTGCCACAACTAAGACCCAGTGCAACCAAATAAATAAAATTTATATTTAAAAAAATTTTTTTTAATTGCTTTTCTCTAAACACCTTAAAAATAGAATTTATACTCCATTCATTAAACTCAGAAACTCCCACTCTAAAAACGAAACAAATGAAAGAAAGCAAACACACACACACACACACACACACACACACACACACACACACACGGTATGAAATTCAAGGCTCATTCTTTTAGAGGTGGATTTTTAAAAATATGAGATCATACTATAGTTTCTTTTTTTTAAAGCTAATACACTAATAATATGAGTGTAAATCAATTTGCAAAGTGTTGCCTCTAAAATATAAAAAGCTTAAAGGTAAATGATGCTTGAGAAAACACAGGTTTTCTCGTAACCCGAGTTAACAAAATGATTCAAATGGAGTAAGTGTAATAAAGTCCCTAGGGGCTGCTCATCCATAATAAGATTTTTAGGGGCCAGCAACAGAGAAGCCAATCTGGATTTGGGTTGGGGTCCGTAATAGTCAAGGAACTAGAAATTTTCTTGCTTTATTTTTAGACCTTTGTTTGTGGTGGGCTAGAGTCAGTTATCTACCCAGAAGGAAAACATATGGTACTCACTGGACGAAAAAGCCTGAGAAAACCCATCCTCTCTCTGCAAGTTTAATTATTTGGGGCAAACCATCAACCTCTGGATATTGTGAAATGCAATTCAGGATCTCAGAGATAATTCTGTCATTGCAATGACCTGCCTGACTTTCGTCACACAAATCTCATTTCCTACAGCTGGAATCACACTGCTTAGAGCTGCAGGCTGGCCTGGCCTGTGGCACTGGGGCAATGGCACTCAAGGGTGGTCCCAGACCAGAAGCAGCATCAACATCTGGGAACTTTTTAGTAATGTAAATTCTCAGGCCCTGCCCCAGATCTACTGAATCAGAAACCTGTGTTTTCATGTGCCTTCAGAGCATTCTGATATATGCTCAAATTAGCGAACTACTAACCTAGAACAAATCCAACCCTCGTCCACTAGGTTGATTCAGCACCTCAGGGCTTTGCACTATAACCCTAGTTGCCTGCAGATAGACTCTGTCCAGTCCAGCCTATTCTGTCCCTTTGCCCATGTTCTCACACCTTTGTTGGATACCCATGACTTCTTACTGACTCTTTATCATGCCATCTTCCTGGACCGCTAAATAGTATCTCATTCCCAGAAAGGGAATATCAGTTTATTTCCTAATTCTATATCCCAGCCCCTCCTGCTAATTCCATTCTACAGCAAGAAACCTGTCTAAGCATTTGACTTACAAATGCTATGGATTGGCTCATGAATTAGTCATGCTTTGGCAGAGTCCTTGAAATTTCTAGGGGTAAGAATTACAGTGAAAATTCAATATGATGGAAATCTGGTTGACGGCTTTGAAGTCAATCAGATGTGGATTTCAGTTCTACCTCCACCATTGAGCAGTTATATGTCTTTGAGCAAATTATTAAAAATCTCTAAACCTCAGTTTACTGTAAAGTAGAAAAATATTATCTACCTCATAGCGTTGCTGGTATGGTTACACAGAATAATATATGTAAAGCATTTTGTAGATGTTCTAACACATGGCAAGCTCTACATAAAAATATAATACAGTATAATATGATTAGTAATATACTCTGATGGTCTGTGAATCATATGCCTCTTATTTATGGGTAATCTTGCACTCCATCAGATCTCAGGAAAATCTCCCATATTTTCCATTCACATAAATTCAACAAGGAGCACCTTAAAATGTAACTTTAAACGAGGTTTAACCAAGCTGAGGTTTTAATTAGATTGAACATACTCTTACCCTATGCCATGTATTCAGTCCATTTCTTCCTGGATACTATTTACCTACTTCATTGACAAATGGCAAGGATGGTGTCAACATAAATTAAAGTGAGAGTTAAAGGCATTCTGTGTTGAACTATTGCAGAAAACCCAGAGTTTACAAGAGGACTGAGGGTGGTTTTGCTGAATCAGGGTGGTTAAAATCCTTTCTGGGAGCAAACCATTCCACTCCCATGAGTCAGTGAACTCTTTAGAAACACTGAGAACTACCTGCTATGCTCAGAGAAGTCTTAGGAAAGATTAACTTACATTACATGGTCTAACAGTCTGCTCCTAGCCAGTAATTTTCCCACCTCAATTCATCTTCATAGGTTTGTTGTGGTAATACTTTGGCCATGAATTTATAACTGGAAAATATACAGAGTCACTTTTAACCCAATTTACTCAGATATAACCAGTGTATAATTCAGTATATTTAACATAATGGCTTTTCCAGAGGGATATTTCATTGTCCTTATTTATTCACTGGCTATATACTTAGGCAACTCCAATTCAGACTCTTAATTTTTTATATGTAAAATAAAAGCATTATGACTGATTTTGTCAAAACTCCACCTAACCTTAATATTCAGTGAATCTCTGAATCTAATGCTGGAGTCTGCAGAGTTTAGACTTTATAGAGGTTAATTATTGTTATAAAAGTGAATGAACTTTTTCAAAAATATCTTCTCTATAACTGAGCAATTCAACCTAGAGAAATTTCTCATAAGGAAATAAGTTTTACATAAGATTATGATTTATCTATGGAGATATTTATCTACATGGCTATAAATAAATACGATTACAATGTTTAATATAATAATAAAACATTAGGTACAGTTAACTAACAACAAATAAAAAATAACTAGTTATTGTACATTCATATGTAGACTATCACCCAGCCATTTAAAAATTATAGAAGACCAGTTAGTAACATAGAGAAAAGGTCACTGTTAGGTGAAGAAAAGCAAGTAACTAGTCAATAGGATACATGCCAATATATTTTTATAAAAATCCATAGTACTGTATATAAATCTATAGTACTTGTTTATCTACATATAAATAAATACTAATACTCTACAATTCAATTAACTAAGTAATGTCATGAATGGTGGGATTACCTGTGATTTTTATTTCCATATTAAGCTTATATTACCTTTTCCAGATTTTTAAACAATGAACTTATTTTTAAAGTTCAGAAAAAAAAATTCTTTTTTTTTGTTGGCAGAAATGGACACATTTTTCTCTTTCATTCCTGAAAGGATTCTTAAAAGTATCTTCTCTGCCCATCTCAGGTTCTCTTTTGCTTCAATGACAGGTACTTTCTGGACTCATACTGGCAATTAGTAAGTCCAGAATATCAAAGAAACATTCTCATCGGCCTCTTATCCTCTAAAACATTTCCATTTTAGATTTCTGCATCTCCGCCTGCACCACCCAGACTTTCCAGCTGCTGGGCCCTGCCTTCCATCAGTCCGTCCACTGAGAATTCTTTCTTCCATCTCAGTCTTTTGAAATTCTGACCCTCCTTCAAGACTTGGCTCATATGTCTCTTACTCCATCCTGTCTTTGTATTTCTATTGATCTCTCCCACAGTGATTTCTCCAATGTGCAATTACATTTCCTGCTCTGTGCTGACAAGGGGAGCTTGCAGGATTAAAGGGTAGCAAAGAGTGTGAGGAATCGGTGAATGAATGTTCCACCAGAAGAGGGCAGTAATTCCTCAGCTCCAGCCAATTTCTCCAGAGTGGGAATATGGGTCTAATGTTGTCAGGCCTTTCAATATGTCAAGAAAAACAAGAAATCCACATACATAAATTTTTTTTTTGGCTGTGTCGGCTCTTAGTTGCAGCATATGGGATCTTTCATTGCAGCACGTGGTCTCTTCGTTGCTGCACGCGGGCTTCTCTCTAGTTGTGGCATGTGGGTTTTCTCTCTCTAGTTGTGGTGCACAGGCTCCAGAGCGCGTGGGCTCTGTAGTTTGCGGCACACGGGCTCTCTTGTTGAGGCGTGTGAGCTCAGTAGTTGTGACATGCAGGCTTAGTTGCCCCGCGTCATGGGGGATCTTAGTTGCCTGACCAGGGATCGGACCCGCGTTCCCCGCATTGGAAGGCGGATTCTTTACCACTGGACCACCAGGGAAGTCCCAAGAAATCCATATTTTTTAAATGTAAAACTCCAAGCTTTAAAATATTAGCTCATAAAAACAAAAAAGCAAACAAACACTGCAGACGAGAGAAAAAAAAAATCTGTCAGTTGAATCTAGCCTGCAGACCCACGTTTGCAACCTCTCCTTAGGCTTACAGCTTTTACATCTGTGTATCCTCTTGTCAGCAGGCACAGAGGTTTGCTCACAATGGTTTGTACCTAGCAGGCACTCAGCTATGTAAGCTATCCACCTGGTGGGCCAGTGATAATAAGATCCATATCAAAGATCCATCATCCAACCTTAATGATTTAAAACCTGTTTTGCTGCTGAGCTTCTCTCTGATGAGCCTTCCAAAGGTAACGTGGAAGCAAATTCACTCTGTCTGACCTAAAACAGAAACTTGTCTTTTTTCCTGTACTTTGTTCTAACCCAAGAGCACTGTCAGCACTCAATAAATAATAAATTACGGTCATATAATTACAGCTTTTATGCATCCAGGTCATGTTATATTGACTTCATATGTGAAGCAAAATTTTCTAGCACTTAAGAAGAAAGCAGGGCTTCCCTGGTGGCGCAGTGGTTGAGAGTCCGCCTGCCAATGCAGGGGACACGGGTTCGTGCCCCGGTCCGGGAAGATCCCTCATGCCGCGGAGCGGCTGGGCCCGTGAGCCATGGCCGCTGAGCCTGCACGTCCGGAGCCTGTGCTCCGCAACGGGAGAGGCCACAACAGTGAGAGGCCCGCATACCGCAAAAAAAAAAAAAAAAAAAAAAAAAAAGAAGAAAGCAGTTAGGGATCAAAGGCAAACATAAACCAAATGATGGTCTAAGAAAGAAATGGCAATTTTTATGTCTGCTTCAGAAGAGCTGAATCAGGCAAGGAAAATAGAAATGAAACCAAGCCAGCTGAATACCTCATAGCAGGGAATGGGAAAGCAACGCAAGGGCATTCTGGATCTATAGCATTACCTCACCGTCGTCCACCAAACAGTATGACCTAACTGCTTCTGGCTCCTCCAAGAAACACTTTCAGTGAGGGAGACAGATGACCTAATAAAAGGTACAATCTCAAAGTCAGGTAGCCAGGTAGAGAATCTAGCCTGGAGTCCTGTAAACAGTTCTGAACGTAGGACTTGTCCAGAAACTAGAGGGCATGAGACAGGAGGAAGACCAGCAGGGAAGGATATCCCTTCACTGGTGAGAAGAGAAACATCATTAGCTCAAGAATACTAGGGCAGAACTGATTCCAGGGCACATCCCTGGAAGCAGGCAGAGTTCTGTCAGTAGACGGTGTTGCCTTGATGGCGCTAGGATGTGGAGGTTCAACACTGAGTCAGCCAGTCCAGCCAGACAACATAATACCTGCCATGTGACAAGCACAGCTCTAAGCATGAGGTCAAGGCCTCTGTTTTCAGAAAGCTTTCATTACAACAGAGGGAGACAGATAATAAGCACGTTCAAAAAAGGAGATGTCAAACAGTTATACATCGTATAAAGAAAAGAAAACTGTGCTGAAATAGAGAGTGCCTGATGGGCCACCTTGGATTGGAAGGTCAGAGGAAAGCTCAAAGGAGGTGACATATTAGGGGTGAGTCCTTAATGACAAGAATCAGCCCTGGCAAATTCTAGGAACCTGCACCCCTAGAGGGAAGAACAATTTGGGCAGATGCAAGGAGCATCTTGTATTTGAGCATAAGAAAGACTCCCAGTGTTTGTGGACTTTACAAAGCAAGAGCGAAAGTGGTAGGAGATGAGCTCAGAGAGAAAAAAAGAAGCAGATCACACAGGGTATCGATGGCCTTGAACAGGGATTTGGAATTCATTCTAAATACTTAGAAGCCACTGGAAATACTTGAGCAAATGAGTATCAATACTAGCAACTCCTCAGGTCCTATTTCCCAAGATGACAGTTTAATTTGCAAAAGGCGGACAGAGAGATGTGTGCTTTGCTGCCGCCCTCAAACTTTGTTGGGGGACCTGGGGTTGAGCATAGTGGGGGGCTGGTGATGGAATCAACACCAGTGGGGCTCAGAGAAACCTGTGCTGTTGTGGGGAAGGAAATCAACTTGCCGGAATTCTACTCCACCAGTTGCCAGAGCCCTGTCAGTACCCTGAGCCTTTCAGAGCCCCCAGCTTGTGTCTCTGCTGAGCTCTCATTAGACTGTGAGCTTTATGAAGCAAGCAGCGTGTTCATTGACTCCTTTCTCCCTCCAGCGTACTGCACAGTGATGCACTTGATAAGTGTCCAGCAGTTGCTTAGTAGAATTCAAAGCAAACAGAAAATGTGCAGTTGATACTACTCACCTTGCCCTGCTTCTAGAAATGCCAGCAAGCTTCATGGGGAGGGAGCTGATTATGGGTCCAAGATTTACTGAGTTCACCATTTTAACAGATAGGTTGAAGTCCGCTGCTTTAGCCATCTGTAATTTTACTAGAATCTATTTTTGCTAGACTATTGTAAGCCATGAGACTCAAGTCTGACCCCCTTCTGAATTAAAACTATACTCATTGGTCTTCATTTATTGACATCTAAAAGACAATCCCACCTCCTAAATTCTTCTTCTTGCATGGTATACGTAAATGACTAAGCACAAAGGAATAATCTGATAAGAGAAAAATGAATATCACACTTACATATCCATATTCCAAATCCCAGCACCAGCAGTAATTGCAAAACCTCACAAAACATGCTCGGAGAAAATCCCCAATGAGAATTGTGACGTAGGTGGTCAGAACATCAGAAACGGTCAGCCGCACAAATTCCTGTTGAGATATTATCTGTATTAAAAGGAGCATTTCTCCCTTCAAATGGTCCTAATGTTAACATCGAATTTGTCATGCTTTCTAAATAGTATTAACTTGAAAACTGCAACTAATGGTAAAGAAACTAGTTAGTCATATCTAGCAAGTAAAAAATGTTTCACCCCTATATTATTAGTCTAAAAATAACTATTTCCTGCTCCAAAACCACTGTATCAGAAGTCTTCCTACTGAGAAACTTTTATAAGCATGACATGAGAACACAAAACAGGAAAATAATGACAACACAGAAGTTTAAAACTTGAATCTGGCAAACAGCAGATAATAAAATAAATTTTTTATTTATAAAATTAAAAGACAAGCTTGGAAAAAGTACTTGTGGCATATATGATGGAGAACTAGCTTTTCTAACACATTAAAAACTTTTACAAATCAGTACAACAATCGATGGGCAATTCAATAAGGAAAAAAATGGCAAATGGCACAAATAAGAAGAAAATATACAGTTAATTAAAATATTCAAAAATACCTAAATCCTACATTATAAAAATACAATTAAAACAATAAATTGTTGCTCCACACAGTGATAAATATTTTAAAATCCATGCTTTTCCATATTGGTGAGAGTGTGGTGAAATAGGCACTGTCGTAAACTGACAGTTAGAAGGGAAAGTTAGACTGGTGCAACATTTGTGTGTGGGGGGACGTTTGTGAAGATCCATCACCTTTTAAAGTGTGTGGATTTTATTAGGAAAATCCACTTCTAGAAATGTATCCTATGGCGGTATTAGCACAAATGTCCAAATCTATACATATAATTATGAAAGCATTGTTTCTCCCAGATCAAAATTGGAAGCAATTCAAATATACTCAAGAGGAAATTAATTAAATAAAAACGGGTGTCCACACAACAGAACATTGTGAGCTCTTAAACAAAGTGCTATTGTGATTATGGCTGCACAACAATGTGAACATATTCCAAAACCCACTGAATTGTGTACTTTAAATGGGTGAAACGTATGGTATGTGAACTATATCTCAATAAACTTGTTTAAAAAGCGCTCAAATGCTATGTTCTGATAAGAAATGGGTTGTTAAAAATTTACAAAATAGGATATGTAGCATGAACCCACTTATTAACAAAAAATCCTACGCATATATACATACATGTATATATTATATGCATAACATGTATATGTATAGAAAAGGTCTGGAAAATTAGAAACTTTTTACCTCAGTGGTGTGGACTTGAAGTTACATGCAAAATGTGTATGCTGTGGGTTAGAGGGGAAGTTCACTATTTCCTCATGGAACTTATAACAATAGGCAATAAATATAAGAGTAGACATATAATTATAAATTTTCATTATGATCGTTTTCTTCTGCTCCTTCCTTTCTGCTCCTTCCCAATAATTCGTGCCCTAAGACTGAAGACATGGAATATCTAATAAGACATATTTTTCCAGAAATACAGTGTTCTTCTATAATAAAAGAAGTCTTCTGGTTTTTATTTCCAGCTACCTATATAATCTCACCTCTAAAATAACTAGTGAGAAAGAATCACATCACAGGGCAAGGCCCATTTGACTAGCAGTTATCTGGTTAATTTCCAGTCCCATACTTCAGAGCAGTGCTTCCTAAACTCCAAGTAGTCGTGTACCACCTTCACGATTCTTGCCATGTCCAAGTACTATCTGAAATATTATTTACCTAATATTTCTTTTAACTTTAATATACTTTATTTTTAAAAAATAACTCCTACTATTGTAAATAGAAGGTGTATACCATCTGCCATAAACAGTAGTTAACTATAATATAAATATATTAAAAGCTAAAAAAATTATACTGAAAACTTTAAACTATAAATGTAAAAGAATTATCTTGGCACTAGTTCCCATCAAAAGTAGTGCCTGGGGTTTCCCTGGTGGCACAGTGGTTGAGAGTCCGCCTGCCGATACAGGGGACACGGGTTCGTGTCCCGGTCCAGGAAGATTGCACATGCCGCGGAGCGGCTGGGCCCGTGAGCCATGGCCGCTGAGCCTGCGCGTCCGGAGCCTGTGCTCCGCAATGGAAGAGGCCACAACAGTGAGAGTCCCGCGTAGCACAAAAAAAAAAAAAAAAAAGTACTGCCTGTGAGCCAGTAGTGTATTTTGGGAAATGCTATCAAAGAACAGGGGTGGAGATGGAAAAGAATGAAACAGGAAAGGAGAGAAAACCTTTACCCAAGAGAGTGTTAAAAGCTGTCACTACTGGGGCAACTGGGTCTTGATTCTTCTGGGGACCCGCTGAGTAGCCATATAGAATAAGTCTCAGAACTGTCCACCCAAGAGACAGAAAAGGGAAGTATTGATCCACCAGCTCCCATTCCCATCAGTCAGGGATGGCCCCATGTGGTATTAACGTCCCATTTGGTGACAGCAGAGAAGCAGGGTAAAGGTGAGAATATGTATACAACTCAGTTGAGATACTGTCTTGTAACAGCTGCATGCAGTCGTTTGCTGCAGCAACAGCTGGAGTAAAAAGGTGAGTGTGAGGTTTCTGCATAATCCATGTGTCTGTATAATCCGATTCCTGTCTAGCTCTCCATATTTTTCTTTGTCTTCTCTACTCCAGTCCCACTGGCTTTCTTTCATACCCTCAAACTCCATACTTCTTTAGGCCATAGGGTCTTTACATGTGGTCTTCATGCTACTCAACCTTACTTCACCTCTTGACTCAGTTTACACCAACTAATATGCATCACTACAGCATCACTAACTTAGGGAAGTCCCTCACCTGGATGACTAGGGGCAAGCTTTTCTGAATGCATGCATTGCATTCTTGTAGTGCTTTGTTGCCATTGTAAATTTGCAAATGTTGTATAATTATTTAATTAATGGCTTTGTTCCCAAGAGATTGCAATTGTCACGAGATTGTAATTGTCACAACGGCAGAGACCGGGTCCACTTTTGTTCCCCATTGCACCTCCAGTATCTAGCACAATACCTGACACTTAGCCTGCACTCAATAAATATGGAGTGAGCGATTGAGTGATAGTAAATTCCTGTGGTTATCTCTGAATATAACTTTTCTCTTCCCTACTCTTATTCGCCTTTTCATTCCCCAGGCAATTTGAGTTCAGATTCTAATAACTAGCATCAATTAGAAGTAGGCTGTGAGGGATATTTTTAGGTTTCCACCACCAGGTTGGGAAGACTTCCTCAGAAAGAAAATATTTCAGAGTGGTTTTGAAGTCCTCCACAACCTCCTAAGCATCCTCATCCCAATGGTTGAAATACAATATTTTTCTTAAGCAATGTCCTAACTTTCACATAAAATAGCAGAAGAGGATTCAAACATTATATTAAAATGTAAAAATATTTATTAATATACCATAGAAGGGATACACTGCTTTATAAGAAAGGAAATTCCAAAAATGGTTGTCCAGCCCACCAAGGAATCATCATCCAATTCCAGTTCCTAGTGTGCTAGGATGGGAGCATGGCCTCCACACAGGCCTTCTGCAGAGCACTGCACTCCACACCTCACACTTTACTCTCCTGACATGTATTTGGTCAGTAAACCTAAGAGGCTCATTAGCAAGTGAAGGGAAAATAATAGAGACGGGGCATCACAAAGGGCCACAGATATTCCATGGCAGGAGTCTGGGAGTATGTGTTGATGCTAATTATGTTTCTAGAGGACGGTTCAGCACTATGGAGAAGGACACAAACTCTAATCAGACTTTGTAGGTAAAATTTGGGCTCCTGTCATTGACTTTCTTTAAGGTCTCGAGCAAATTATTTTACCTCTCTAAGTCATAGTCTCCTCATCTATAAAATGGGGATAATGATATAACTTAGAGGGTAATTTAAACATTCAAGGAGGTAATGCTTGGCACACAAGAAGCATTCGATAAATGTGAGCTATTATTGTCATTATCTTCAGCTGTTGTCTGCTTTCTCTCCTTTGCCAAAATGCAGACCTAAGTATATAGCTTCAAAGAGCGGTCTCCCAAGAATGGCTCTGCTGCCTACCTATCAAATGTCACTGGAGATGAGACTAAGTGACTACATCTTGAGATTCCCTGGAGACATAAAGGAGCCACCAAATTCCTATATTCAAATTCAAAAAGAGATTAAGTCCCACAGTATCCTTGAGGAAAAACAGAGCAGAAGGCACCCATGGAGAAGAAGAGAAAATATCTGGAATGTTCTCATAGAAAAATGAACAAGTCTTTGGGGTTATATCTCCAACATTCCGTGCAAAGCAGCTGCCTTTTACTATTTCTTCTGGAATCACTTTGTTTTAAAAGTGGGTAAAATAAATGTTTCAGAACCACAGCCCTTCCCTCCTGCTGCTCCTGCAGACTTTCCCACAAGTGCTTAATATTCATTTAGAGAAAGGAAGGCGAAAGAGAAAAGGGAAACCCAACTACAAATGGCAGTAAGAAAAGATGATGAAGCAAGGAAAACCACTAGATAGAGACAGGATTTAAAAAAAAAAAAAAAAAAAAGGACAAGACAAGCTGCACGGTACAAGGGCTCCCAAGAAGAAGAATTAAATAATTTTTTCTTTATTTTAATTCAGTGTGTGTGGGAGCATCCCAGAAGCTTCTGCATAATCAGAAAATAAGTATTCTAGATTGCATGACGTTCATGTCTAATTAATTACTGCCTCTGCCTCAGAAGTGAGCAGCTTCCACCTTATTCTTTACAGTTAGTTCTATTAATCTTATTTAACAGGTGTTTGCCTGGTAAAGGGTAGTTTGCTTAGCCCTCATGCCAGTCTGCATTCTGGGATGTACATAAGAGAATATCTCAAACTCTTTGAGTTTGTGAAAACTGCACTTTATATTTTTTCACTTCTCTCAACTCTTGCTGAAGATTTAGGGAGCCGCCTAGATGTGATAAAACAGACTTGTGTTAAGTGCCGTGACCAGATTTTGCTTCAAGGAGTTTTAAAACATGGAAACCCATATACTCCTGTGTATTCACTTCCTATTGCTGCTGTAAGAAATTACCACAAAATTAGTGGCTTAAAACAACATAAACATAAACTGTTCTGGAGTTCAGAAGCCTAAAATCAAGGTGCAGGCCTCAGGGCGAAATCTGTGTCCTTGCCTTTTCCAGCTTCCAGAGGCCACCTGCATTCCCTGGCTTGTGGACCCCTTCCCCCACCTTTAAAGCGCATCTCTCCAACCTCTGGTTCCACTGTCACAGCCAGTTTTTCTGACTGACTCTTGTCTCCCATTTATAAGCATGTGTGATTTTGTTAGGCTCACCGCATAATCCAAGATATTTTCCTATCCCCAGATCTTTAACTTAATCACATTGGTAAAGTCCATTTTACTATGTAAGGTAACATATTCACAGTCTCCAGGGATTAGAACATGGACGTTTTTGAGGGGTTATTATTCTGTCTACCGCATCATGTATCACAAGCATCTCTCTACCAACTGCAGGCAGGTTTCATTTCATTTATTATTGCATACATAGTATGTTCCTATAAATGTGTATGAAATGTGCATGTCTGAAAATCAAGTATTTAATAACATGTAACTGGAAAGGGAAGGGTTTATCGGGTCCTTAAAAGCCTAAAAAATAAAATAGAATCCTTACTTATATCATACATTTTGGACTTGGTCTTCAGTGACGTCTGTCTAGCATTATATACATTTTCCTTACTTTTTCCCACAATTGAAATCATAGATGAGTGGCTTAAGTCAGATGAGTATCTGAAGCTGAGGACATCTAACGATATCTGTATTTGTTTAAATTAGCTTCATAAGACTAATGCTAACTTTCAATTTTCCATTTATCTTACAAAAAAATAAGTACACAGTAAAAAATTATTTCAAATAATTTCCCAAAGACCACATTACTGCTGAAACTGCACTGCTGTCTGACAGAAGCACTATGACATATTTTAAAATTTCTGTCCATCAAGGATAAACCAAAGTCCAAAATCAGTTTATGAAGTGCACATGAGGAATGCCAATTCTAATGAGATAAAATTAAAGGCTTTTCAAAATATAAATTGGATTTGTATAGAAATAAGAGACCTGAAGTAGGTTTTTTGTTTTTGTTTGGTTTGGTTTCCCTTTATTGAACAGAAAGCCATATGAAACATTATTTCTTTTATCTGCTAAAATACCACTAGTCTTGGACTGGGGTCATTTATACAGTCATCTGAAAACAACAAACCTAAAATAGTATTTCCTTTCATGCTTAAGGGGCAATTATTTGACAAAAATTAACATTATTGAAATGAGTATTAGTGTATGCTCCCAAAAGAATCTTTTCTTTTTTTTATGGAAAAAAGGTAACACTGGGGCTTCCCTGGTGGTGCAGTGGTTGAGAGTCTGCCTGCCGATGCAGGGGACAAGGGTTCGTGCCCCGGTCTGGGAGGACCCCACATGCGGCAGAGTGGCTGGGCCCGTGAGCCATGGCCGCTGAGCCTGCGTGTCTGGAGGCTGTGCTCCGCAATGGGAGAGGCCACAACAGTGAGAGGCCCGCGTACCGCAAAAAAAAAAAAAAAAGGTAACACTAACTAGAGTTCCACTTAAATATTTACTTGGGTTGTATCTAAATCTGGGTGTTTTATTATAACACAGATAGATAGTAAACATTTCCTCAGACCATTTTAAAATATCCTTCCTTTACATGCAACTGTAAAAGGGGTGTAAAGGTACTACTTACCTGAATGGATGCATGTGAGGACTATAAGAGATAATATATATGAAATTCACAGCCAGCATATGGTGAACAGTCAATAAGTCTCAGCTATTTTCATTAATAAGCAATAAAAAACAGGCCACGCTTACGGAAGAAATAGTGACCCTGCTCTTTTTTAATCCGTTAACTGTTATGCACTTCTGTTTGTGACATTACCTGCCCCACCATTGTTTCCCAGCAGGGTCCTCGAGGTACATCTGCAGGGTGCACAAAAAAGGGTGGCCCAGTGGTATTTCCAGTGAGTGATGCATTGTAGGCCTTGATCATGTTGGCTTCCCATAGGGTAATATTGGCCTTTACTAGCTTCTCCTCTTCAATCTAGAAAGCAGAGGAATGGAAACAAAAATAAAGACAATAGAGATTTCTAAGGCATTTCTGGCAATCTTGAGATTGGGAATCTAACAACATGCTGATGGCAAGGACAATCCAGACACAAGATTTACCTTGTTGTAAATCTCATCCATCAAGGCAAGAATAAATACATACAAGTTGCCTAAAAGAAGAGCAAAAATGCGTCCCAGGAGCCATTTCAGAGCGATGAGGGGATGGTAGTCTTCCAATTCAGCAAATAAGTCAAACAATGTTGGACAGAACATCCCCAGGAGGGACATGACCATGTTCATCTACAAGAAGACACAAGGGGTGAACCAAGTTAACGGTGTTTAAAAATTATTGCTTTCCTCCAAATTTGCAAGATTCCAGCTAGATTCCTTTGATATTTTATAAGACTAAAATTATTTCATGCATTTTTAAAATTTGATCTTATTAAAACAACAGAGACAATATTCAACTCGTATATTCAAGATGTACATGTGTGTGAGCTTGTGGACGTGCCAGTAATAATAGTGTTTCCTAGTATAATGAGGGATGCGATTTACATTACTTTCTATGCAGAGAATATTTACTGTTATACGTGGTAACTGATTCTGCACTTCACAACAAGATTTCCAAAGGAAATGGAAAATGATCTGCTTGAGGAATGAGGTCCAAATTGGAAATACTAATTTGGCAATCATCAGCACATGGGCTAGTTTAATCAGTTAGAATGGATGAATTCCTTGAGATGGGCCCAGGACTAAATACTGAGTTTGCGGGAATGCAAACTATAAGGGGCAAAAAAAAAAAAAAAAAAAAAAGGTTCCAGGTGACTCTGGCAATGTCTTTACCTGAATACCTGGCTCAAACTGTCACTGTTTAACATTTCCCATTTCCCCCTGGTAGACTCCATGTTTTGAATGATTAGAACTACCAAACTATATTGAGAAAATAATTGTCAATATGTTTTTCCCTTTTGACTAAGAAGATTGTATAAGTATGACCAGCAGGAGCTAAAAGTCAGCATGACATAATATAAAATCAGCATGATACAATTTCAGCCTAAAGTAAAAACTTGGCAGAGCTATGCAATCTTATATAAGGTAAATTTAAATTCTGTTTCATCAAATTTGTAAAGTTTTTCATGAATCCCCATTATTACCTTTGTTGGCCCCTAGGAATCAGGGGTCCCCTAAGATGGATATTAAACATGTACTTACAAAGAGTGACCCTTTTGATGATAATCAATTATCCCTCCTTTTCTGTGGTTTATTAATACAAAAATATGATCAGTACAAACCACGGACCAAAGTGGCATGATAATGTTGCCTATAAATGCTATCATAACTGCAAGGATAATTTGGAAAGCAAACTTAGTAATGCTTTGAGGTTCCCCTTTGTTTTAAATAAGTAAAATAACTCCACCTAATGACTCTGTTTTACAGGCTTCCAAGAAATGTCTATGCCGTCATAGGCTCTTAAATATATGGTCTCCCATCTTCAGTGTTACTGCTTCTGAAATACCTAGAATGTTTTTGTTTGGAGCCTTTTGTTGTAAGTAGGTTATACCATTTTCTGTGCAAGATTCTTCTAGGAAATTCTATGCTTATGAAGACTTTCATAATCTGTTTGGTCTACAAGACTCTGCAGAAGTTTCAGTGTGGGAAATCTACACTTCCCACCACCTAAATCTCCACACACTGAAAATGCCCAAGTTCAAAATGATGCCACATTGTATTCTAGAACATTTTATGAAAGGGAACAGACCCAAGAAACAACACATGACCAGTGATTTCCTGATTCTAAATATCTACCTCTGACCTCTTTTCTTGGACCTGCTAAATGGGCAGATACCCTGAAGACAAATCGCAATCATAATACTTAATTCCTTTCAGAGAGCTGGGCTTCCTCATTTGAATAGCATTTGGAGGGGGAGATAATAGGGTAAGGAGAGGAGGTGAAGCAGTTAGGCTGCTAGTGAAAAACAGAGAGAGGTCCAGTCCTGCCCAAAGTGGGGGAGGCAATCTGAATGTTTCCAGTGAAATAAACATAAGAACCCAGGGCTTTATCATGGCTGCTTCAAAGAATTCAGGGGACAATTGGATCTTTCAGAGATAGATGCAGGACCTGCAGAGAAAGCAACATAGCGTCATGGAGAGTGCCGAGCTTGAAATCAAGATTCCTAAATTTTAACTCTCATTGTTCACCATGGTACTGAGACCATGAACACATCACCTAATCTGAGATTCATTATCTCTGTCTATAAAACGTACTGGTTGGAATATGTGCTCTAATCTCTCTTCCAACTCTACCTTTCCCTAATGTCACAAAGTGAAAAACAGACAGTAGACGGATTTGGAAGTAAGGCTGGAATAGGGATACGTGTGCCGAGGTTGGTTCACTCTCAGGTCAGGATGACAGAGGTAGGTAAAGAGCGGCCATATTTCATATCCCAACATTGAAGCACAACCCACAAAATCTCAAATGTCAGATTCTAAGCACATAAAAAGCATGCAGAGACGAACTTCGTTTTTTTCCCACCACCCAAGGGTGTCAGGATCTTGCTGCGCAAATTCCTGGGATCGCTTCACAGCCCAAAAGATGAGGTATCCACTCCCGCCAAGTGTTAGAAACACGAAGAAGTTAGCAAGAAACCTCAGGAATCTGATCAAGTGGACGTTTTCTTCTGCTTGGGCTGCTCTTTCTTCTACTATAGCTTCCTGTACCCAGGCAAAACAGAAAGAAAAAAGAAATATCTGAGCTACAAAAAGCATCATGAACTCAGGAATTATTTCTGCAAACATCAGAAAATCTGGGATTCCACAAACCAGGTGAATATTGCCAGCAAGTGAGAAAAAGTAAGATAGAGAAGGAAGAATTCTTACAAACAAACTCTGGTTGAGTTAATATTTACTAAGATAGTCTTCATTCTAAAGTCTCTTCTAGTACAGTTTTTTAAAACAACTACAAAATAATACTTTAGAGTCATTTAAAATATTGTGCTAATGTATTCCTGTAAATAATTAGCGAGCATTGTTCTATTATTTAAAATATCCGACTCTGATTACTAATGGTTGGCTGTTTCAAGCCAATGGCATTGTTTTATTACCAAATTTAGAGAGAAGTAATGCTGTCATGGGTCATCAATCATTTTCCAGTCATAATCAGAACCCTGCCCAGATCCTGGTAGGAAGAAATGATGAGTTAATCTTTCTTTTAATTGTCAAGATACTTTGCTACCTAGACCATTTGGAATGGCTCCAATTTTACTCTTAGAAATACCAAGAAAAGGCTCTTGAAGTTGGTGTTTTTACCTTAAAGTTCATTGTGATAGAATTGAATTTGTTGTCTGCTGTTTCAGGATTGCCAATCAGGTAGTCCCAGCTGGTGAACACCTTCCAGCTGAAGTTGAAGGAGTTGTCGTCACCACCTCCATCATCACCAACATTTTTGGTCATCCTATACAAACAGGAAGTTTAATCCAGCAGCCAGAATACAAGCAGAAAGGGAGAGGTTAGAGAATAGCAAAACATCATAATTATAAGGAAATTGGAGAAGCAATATCTAAAAGACATATACTTTCAAACAAGTTTGTTCTCATAACCAGAAAATAAAAGTTTATTAAAAATATATTTTTTTGTTTTAATTTATTAAGCTGTTCATTTTCCAGACCTTCAAGATTAAAAGACTACTAACCATTGATGATTTTAACAATTAAACAGGTTATATAAAATTACGTATTTTTTATTTGTTTTCCTAAACTGTTTTCCTAGGGTCATATACGAGGCTCTGAAACTTCTGTGGGATAAGGATCTCTTTAGAAATCCGGTGAAAACCACCAGGCCCCTCATCAGGAAAAACATATGTATAGACTCTTAAACTGTTGTACACAATTTTAGCTGGTTTCCAGACCCTGTGAAGCCTAGGGATGGATTAACCCAGGTCAGATCAGGAAACTCCTTCACAGATTCCAATTCCCCTTGGAATCTCCTTCCAAAGAGTGATTACACTGAATGCATGGAAGTTTTCCATACTTGACAACTCTTGACCAAAAATCAAGATTTTTATACAACTTAATAGCAAGTGGTTACATATATTCTAATCAGTGATGTTTTAATTTTTTTTTTGCTTGGACAGTTTAAAGTACATTTACTTACTTCAGTGGTTAAGGATCTATATTCCACTTACTCCACTTCCTTTTTTTCCCCTACCACTATAAAGTGCAAAATTAAAATATTATATGATATATATTATAAAATGGTCCCATAAGGTTTTAGTTTTTTAAATATTGCAGTGATATGGAACTGAAAAAAGAAAGGAGTACAATGACATAAAGCTGACAATGTAGTTTGGCAGGTATCTCTAAGGTCATCTAAATTCCCCCACTGTTTAGTCCTATTCCTTACAGAGGTTTATATATTTCAGATGGGCTAATGTGTTTGAAAGATAACAAAAAATAATTATTCCTTACATCAATCTACCACTTTACCCTTTGCAAATGGTATTGATGTGTATTATCATATTTGTCCTTCTCAAAAACTTAACAAGAGGTCACAGTAGTTAATATTATTCTCTTTTTACAGTTGGGGAAGCCGAAGGATAAAATTATCAAGTGATTTGCTGGCCATTATACAGAAGTAAACCACAGGGGTGGGTCAAGGGCTTAGGTTTTCTGACTTCATTCTGGTACCCAAGCTAGGACACCATGAAATATGTTGAACCATACAAAGTGCCTTTTTGTAGGTCAAAAAGGGTTGAAATCAAACATTTCCAAAGGATTAACCTAGGGAGAAAATGATTTTTTTGATTAAGATGCCATCACCCCTTTTTGCCCTGTCACTGAGCAAAGGGCAGGGCCTCAAGTAAAACTGACCACTTGACAGATAAGTCTTGAATGGAGCTTTATCACAGGCAAGATTCTGTAGCTGCAGACAGCCTTCCAGAGAAGGGAGCTCTAGCCAGACAAGCAAACAGGGAACGTCTAGCATGTGGGAATTGACAAGAAAGGGAGTGAAATACTAAAAGGGAGTGACAAGAAAGGGAGGAAGGATATTGAAGACAACCTCTGCTAACAACACATTTTTACTAAGAGATGGCCCTGATAGCTATAAAATATTTCATGTACAGCTCCATTCCTTGTCTGTAGAGAAAAAAAGTGTACATACTTAAACAAAAATTCCTCCTTTTTCAAGGGGGTTATATTTTTGAACAACTATATCTTTGAGAAGCTACCTCAACATACAATTTGCAAGGAATGATGGAAGTCTTGCTTTGCCAGGGACTGAGTAGGTTTCCAGGGCACAAGACTCAATGCTAAAGCCAGGAGAGTCCTGGGTCAACAAAGTTAGTCACCCTATATTAAAATCTAAAAGTGCTTTCTTGGATATTTAATTTTCCTTCCAATTTCCCTATTAATTAATCAAATATAGATATTTGCTTCCCTTTTATGGATGAGGATGCTGAAGACAAAGAATATGGGCAAGAGGGCAAAGTCCACCAGTTGCCTAGTTGATGTCAGTATTCAGTTTTAGTTTCCCTTGATTTGAGTCATGTATCCCATAAAGCCACTCATGTTTATTCCAAGAATGTATTTGTTTGGGGCCAGTGGTGGGGGAAAGAGATGATATAGGATTCTGAACAATCATTTATATCTCGTCAGTTGTTCTACCAAGCCTTGCCCCCAGGGTTAGGAGTGGGGTAGGCGTCATAAATTGCTTTGGAATTGTCTTGCCATATAGGCCAGTGAACTTAAACGACTTGCCAATCTGGTAATGAACAACCAAAGGTCCCCTGCCAGAGGGAGGGACCAAAATCAGGCTGGTTTGGGTGGCATAACATGGATGACTTTGAGGGGGAAAATGGAGAATTTGTGCCCTACAGCTATCCTAAATGGCATCTTTGAGCTAATAGGAAAAGCTGCCATTTCCTGCAGAGGTGCACTAGCTAATAAGTTTGCCACTAGCAATATGTGGTTACTGGGCACTTGAAATGCAACTAGTGTGAAACATACATAAGATTTCAAAGACATAGTACCAAAAAAGACAGAGAATATCTCAATAATAATTTTAGATTGATTATATGTTGAAGGAATACTTTTGATATATTGAGTTAAATAAAATATATTATTAAAATATATTCCACCTATGTATTTGTTTAATATAGTTACTAGAATATTTTAAATTATATGTACCTTGTCTTATAGTTCTTTGCATAATGCTGTTCTAGATGCTTTACACTCATCTGCCAGAAAATTATTATAATAAATGTGCAAATCTATTAATGTATAACTACATAACCATATGTGACTACCCTACTGCTGGGGCTATCATATGACCTCAATTCCTACCATGTTGGCTTTGTTTGGTTTTTCAATAAGCCTATGAATTATAATCCTAATAAAACAGTTAACATTTGTCAATCACCGTATGCCAACTATGTTCTAAGTGTTTGTATATACTGACTCATTTTGTCCTCATAGCCATCCTAACATCAAGGTGTCATTACACCTCTATTAGAAATGGGAAAATAGAGCAGTTGAACAAGTTGTCAAAGTTCTTTTAGAATGGGCTAGAGCTGGTATTTGATTCCATGAAGAATGGCTCAAGAGCCCACTAGGGTATGTAGCCTCTGCACAGTCACTAAAAGAAGCTGAGGACTTGGACATCCATAGACATGCTTTCTTCAGTGACTATGGAGACTAAAGGACCAATATGGAAACGATACTCACAAGGCCTCTGTAATGTAACTGTACCCTTGACTTTAGTCCTGCCAAATCAAAATGGCCAAAAGACTAGAAATATCTTAGATTTTTTGGAATGTGGTAGTACTTGATCAGGTAGACAGATACTTTACATACTTAGGGTCTCTGATTACACTTGGACAACTAGATAAAGAATTTGGATATGGGATCTCCATTAAGGCCTTTTTCAAGTCCTGAAAGGGCTTAAAAACTAAGCATAATAGTTTTCTCCGGAGGAACCAATAAGTTTGGCAGGGACAGGACACAAAGCATGCCAAAGACTGTTCCAGAAAGCTCCTGCTCAAGAGGACTTGGACCCTCAGGTAGAGGTCCTTCCCTGCAATGAAGCAAAAGGCCAATTTACCTTGTGCATAGTTAAATAAAAGGGTGAAGACTTTAATTGAGATGTTTCAACACCTGCTAAACTGGTTCAGAAAATTAGCTAAAGGATGGATTATTCATATTATTTATAGCCCTAAATGACTGTGCTAGGTTCCTGCAGTGTCTTCAAGTGAGGTTTTAAAAATATATTTCAGACAGGGAGAAAAAATGAGCTGCAGTTTCATCAGTTCCCCAATGAAATTCTTTTCCATGCTCTAATAAATCCTCTTCAAAAAGAAAACATGACTATATAGTTGATCATGACAGTCTCCTTGAGGGCCATTTGTTTTTGCTGTCTTACACAGCTGAAATTTTTTGGATGAGTGATTATTCTGGTTTGTTTGTTTGTTTTAATGAACAGAGAACAACAGATTCTGTCTGTTGAGCTGATTCTGCAACTCACAAACCTCTCTGTATGCAAAAAGAGGGGTCAGCAGCTGTTTCCCTGTCTTGTTTGAAACATTGATTCACACCTTAAAGTACAAAAAAGCACAATTTTAAAATATGCTTAACCACAGGATAGGCATGCAACCATCACTGTGACCCAGTGAGATGATCAAAGTCCTGCACTTGTGTTCAACCCTTTTGTTTGGGAGATGTAATAGTCTAACATTAGTGTAGGTATTAAAACCACATTTTATCTCTTAAATACTCTGCATTCTCTAGACATGAAACAGAAAAAAAAAATCCAATTCTCAAGTTAATTTTTCCATTTGATTCCAGAAATCAATGCTTGCTTCCCAAGAGACCAATGAAACTTACTCTTTAAGGACAACCAGAAAGCTGTATCCAATGCACATGACCCCCACCAGAAAATAGGATAGCGGCAGTCTGAAATTCATCCATCCAATTGTTCGTTTATTGTCGTAATAGCCGTAAAAGAGGACGGAATATTGAGCCAATCCCTAAAATCCAACAACAAAGTCACTTAACAGATGCTGTGAATATTGAGCTAATCCTTAAAATCCAACAACAAAGTCACTTAACAGATGCTGTGAAGAGCAACTCAAAGAAAAAAGATCGACTTCTAAGAGGAATAACAAAATGACATTAATTTTCAAACTTGGGAGATGGCTCTGATGTGAGCCCTATTGTTTTGCTTCATGGAGTGATTGTTTCAGCTTCCACATTGATTGACAGTCTCTTGGTTTACTTGAAATTCAGGGACTTCTAAATAGGCCAAATTTTTAACCAACTATAGGCTTGCTCAGCTGTGGAGCCATTACTGTGAAATGCCCACTGATTGAAACATCAAAACACACTTCATGGTGTCATTAAATTTACAATTTTAAGAGCCTGCTTAATATTGGGGGGAGGATCTGAAATGTGCTTCCTCAAAGTGTCATGGCAGGTTTCCACTTCCAGTCACCTGAGCCACAGTTAGGTTGGTTCTTCATAAGCCACAGAGGCCACATCTCAGCTCACACTTAGCAAAAACAAGGAGCAGGTGAGATGACATTGGAACCAATATGCACAACCTTTCATTCATCAAGACTATTATCCCCTAACAAGCATGTTTATTCATGAAATTACATTCTGTTTCCCAAAAATTATCTGCCAGGGTTGGAATCACCATCTTCCAAGGCCACCTGAGTAACTGCTCTCTATACACAGAACATGGCATATTTTGATGTTGCTTCCCTTATAATAGTCTTCATCTTCCTCTCCTTCTCTCATTCACTGTGTTCTTCACTCTTAGCTTGGCAGCATTGTTTCTGTATTACTATATATCCACTTCCCCAGCTTCTCTCTGATTTCATCTCTCTGACAATAACTTAAAACGACTATGCCTTGTGAAGTGAGAAGATAATTGCAGTAATAATATCAATCAATAAAATTTTTTGAGCTGGTAGCATGTGCTGAACACCTTACTTCTTCTTACAGAATCCTCACAAGAACCCTCTTGAAGTGGCTGCCGTTAGGGGCAATCGTTTTCCTCTACACTTGTTACTTGCCATGTAGAGAAAAACCGTAACTGTAAAACTCCCAGCCCCTCTCCACTGCCTCATACTAACCCCACGGAGGAGAGACTCATCTGACAGTAGAGCATGGGTGAGGAATGGGGATGATGTGGGGCACCACTCTTCCTCCTCCTTTGAGATCCCATGCTGTGCTCTGCCCCTGTGAGGGGCATCCTGTCCTGGTCTAGGACTTATAGGTAGGAAGGTCTGCCTCTGAAGCCCACTTGCCCATAAAAAGATGCCATACTCTTTAATATCAGCGTTAACAATAATAAAGATGGCATGTTGACCTCCATCTGTCTAACCCTTTGTCTTATTTCTGGTTAGCTCACAACCTGGGTCGACAAGGTAGGGGGTGTTATTTACCATCACTTCCCCACCTGAAAAAGACTCAGTAGCTCTACACCTATTTTACAGATGAAGAAACTGAGCTTTAAAGAAGTTAAGTAACTTGTCCATGTTCACATAGCTAGTACGTGACAGAGTCTGAACCTGAACAGGGTCTGTCTAATTCAAATCCATATGCTTAACCACTGTGCTATACTGCTTCTCCTATGCTTTCTTTGCCTACCAGGATTTGCATCATACTAATGCCATACCTACCCAGCAAAACAAAGAAACAAGAAGTCCCTGGACCCCTGGATTGGTTCAGAGTGGGTGCCAGGACCTCCTGGAAAGGATCTAGACACCCCTTTTGAAAAGATTTCAAAGGGCCTCATCTTCACATACATAAACATTACAACCTGACTTCTTTTTCTAATTCATAGTGACAGTATTGGGATTAAAAGCCACCTCCAAAATAACATGAAAGGAGAAAGTAGATATGTAACAAACATCTGGTGAGCTTGTTAGGTTAGCACAGTAGCTTCTGGGGCAGCTAACTCACCTGGTGTATGTGTCATTCAGCCTATGTTCAATGGCTGCACTCAATAAATATTAGATCACAACCAATGCGGGTAAGAGCCCTTATTTTGGAATCCTGATTACTTCGCAAAGGTTTCTTCAGTTGGTCTATTTCTACATATGCAGTGAAGCATGTAAACAAAAGAGGAGGTACTGTTGAAGTGCACAATTTTTAAAAGCCTTATCCAATCCATCTCAGTAGCATATTGAGGGGTGGTTTTAAACACAATGAAAGGCTTAAAAGAGGTCTCCCCCCTCCCCTTCCACCCTGTGGCCCACCACACGCCACACATCTTTCCCTTTCCCTTAAAACTCCAATAGCAGACATCTGGAAGTGACTAAAATAGCAACGACTCCTAGCCTAGCCAAGGTTCCATTCGGTTTCCATGTCAGCGCACATGGCTTTCCCTGTGGGAGCACTCTCCCATCCCAAAATCTGTGACAGAGAAACCACAGTCAGAGCCAAGTTTCAAATGAGCACAGAAAATTCCTGTCCAACTCTAGGTTCCATGCTTGCACATTGTCTACCAAGACTCTAATTTCTGTTTGAATGCTGCAGCTGGTCTAGTCCACAGAAATCGACACGCATCTATGAGAATGCTTTGATGATGCAGTCGCTAGGAATCAACTCATGTATTTATTTATCTAACTAACTTTTATCGAGAACTTATTTGCCAAATACTATACACAGATGGAGTGGGAGACTGGATTACAGAGGCCCCTAGAAAAAGTCCTGCATGCAAATGTCCCCTTTATAAGTATGTGTCACCTGAAATTATATTAGAGTTCCACCCCTTTGGTGTTTCTCACTACAAATAAATACTCACTGTGAAAGACAACATTCTATCCCCATGATGGTAAATGAGTTTCATCATCCTTAGTAAGCCTTTTTAGTTTGTAGTAACTGTCAGACCATTATTTTGAAAAAAAAAACCGTGAAGTCAGAACTAGTAGGAAAGGAAGCTATAACTTGTGAACTGTGACTGCTGAGGGTATGTGAAAGGGAAGTAGTACCACACTAGTAGGAGTATATTTCTACTTTTCTCTGAACTGTTATCAGTCATTTATACCTTAGTGTTAAAGAAAGCTTCAAGTGTGGATGAAAGATAGGGAATGACATCATTTAAATTCTGATACGCTCGGGACATGGGAGAGAAGCAAGGAGTGAAATGGCTAACAACACCCAAAACAAACCTCGACCAACTTTATAAGAATAGCAGCCAGCCTGGCACTTATGTGGTACATGCTGAGATCCAGCCCCCAGCCACCCTCCTTCTCTCCAACCAGACTTGCCAAGTTCCATCTAATGCTTTGCTCGCCTCCAAGTTTCTTTTCCTTTTGCTCCAACCCAGATCTAGAGTTATAAAACTGATGTTATACGGTTCTAAGCTAGGAAGCATGTAGATTACAATGAAGCTGGGCTGAGCCTTCACAGATCCTCTCATTTTCAGTAGAGGGAATGAACTTCTACCTGTCTATGGGACCCTAGGCAGTGAACTCTGGCCTTCAAAAAGCTGTGAAGTAGACAGTTTTTTTTGGTGCCCACCCATGCATAAAAGGCTCAGAGTGGTTGTCTAATACCACACAGGTAGTATGTGGTAGGATTCAAATCCAAGTCTGTCTAAATCCCATGACTGAGTTCTTTTCATTATGCCACACTGCCTTTTTAACCATGCTGGCTTCTGTAAAGAAAACTTCTGTTTGCCTTTTGTGCCATGATCCATAACTGACACTAATGGTGGGAATTCTAGATCATATGCCCAATACCCATTACACATCTCACTCCACTTGGATGTTCCCCAAGAACCTTGAACTCAGTACATTTTAAAATTCTCCCAGAGAAGCAAGAAGAACTACAATCCTGCAGCCTGTGGAACAAAACCCACATTCACAGAAAGACAGACAAGATGAAAAGGCAGAGGGCTATGGACCAGACAAAGGAACAAGACAAAACTCCAGAAAAACAACTAAATGAAATGGAGATAGGCAATCTTCCAGAAAAACAATTCAGAATAATGATAGTGAAGATGATCCAGGACCTCAGAAAAACAATGGAGGCAAAGATCATGAAGATGCAAGAAATGTTTAGCAAAGACGTGGAAGAATTAAAGAACAAACAAACAGAGATGAGCAATACAATAACTGAAATGAAAAATACACTAGAAGGAATCAATAGCAGAATAACTGAGCAGAAGAATGGATAAGTGACCTGGAAGACAAAATCGTGGAATTCACTGCTGTGGAACAGAATAAAGAAAAAAGAAAGAAAAGAAATGAAGACAGCTTAAGAGACCTCTGGGACAACATTAAACACAACAACATTTGCATTATAGGGGTCCCAGAAGGAGAAGAGAGAGAGAAAGGACCCGAGAAAATATCTGAAGAGATTATAGTCAAAAACTTCCCTAACATGGGAAAGGAAATAGCAACCCAAGTCCAGGAAGTGCAGAGAGTCCCATACAGGACTCTAAACCCAAGGAGAAACATACCGAGACACATAACAATCAAACTGGCAAAAATTAAAGACAAAGAAAAATTATTGAAAGCACCAAGGGAAAAATGACAACATACACGGGAACTCCCATAAGGTTAACAGCTGATTTCTCAGCAGAAACTCTACAAGCCAGAAGGGAGTGGCATGATATACTTAAAGTGATGAAACAGAAGAAACTACAACCAAGATTACTCTACCCAGGAAGGATCTCATTCAGATTTGATGGAGAAATCAAAAGCTTAACAGACAGGCAAAAGCTAAGAGAATTCAGCACCTCCAAACCAGCTCTACAACAAATGCTAAAGGAACTTCCCTAAGTGGGAAACACAAGAGAAGAAAAGGACCTACAAAAACAAACCCAAAACAATTAAGAAAATGGTAATAAGAACATACATATCAATAATTACCTTAAACGTCAATGGATTAAATGCTCCAACCAAAAGATACAGGCTTGCTGAATGGATACAAAAACAAGACCCATATATATGCTGTGTACAAGAGACCCACTTCAGACCTAGGGACACATATAGACTGAAAGTGAGGGGATGGAAAAAGATATTCCATGCAAATGGAATTTCAAAGAAAGCTGGAGTAGCAATACTCATATCAGATAAAATAGACTTTAAAATAAAGAATGTTACAAGAGACAAGGAAGGACACTACATAATGATCAAGGGATCAATCCAAGAAGAAGATATAACAATTATAAATATATATGCACCCAACATAGGAGCACCTCAATACATATGGTAACTGCTAACAGCTCTAAAAGAGGAAATCAACAGTAACACAATAATAGTGGGGGACTTTAACACCTCACTTACACCAATGGACAGATCATCCAAAAGGAAAATTAATAAGGAGACACAAGCTTTAAATGACACAATATATGAGATAGATTTAATTTATATTTATAGGACATTCCATCCAAAAACAGCAGATTACACTTTCTTCTCATATGCGCATGGAACATTCTCCAGGATAGATCATATCTTGGGTCACAAGTCAAGCCTCAGTAAAATTTAAGAAAATTGAAATCATATCAAGCATCTTTTCAGACCATAGCGCTATGAGACTAGATATCACTTACAGGAAAAAAAACTGTAAAATACACAAACACATGGAGGCTAAACGAGATGTTACTAAATAACCAAGAGATCACAGAGGAAATCAAAAAAACCCTAGAGACAAAGGACAATGAAAACACGACAATCCAAAACCTATGGGATGCAGCAAAAGCAGTTCTAAGAGGGAAGTTTATATCTAGACAAGCCTACCTCAAGAAAAAAGAAAAATCTCAAGTAAACAATCTAACCTTACAGGTAAAGGAACTAGAGAAAAAAGAACAAACAAAACCCAAAGTTAGCAGAAGGAAAGAAATCATAAAGATCAGAGCAGAAATAAATGAAATAGAACCAAAGAAAACAATAGCAAAGATCAATAAAACTAAAAGCTGGTTCTTTGAGAAGATAAACAAAATTGATAAATCATTAGCCAGACTCATCAAGAAAAAGAGGAAGAGGACTCAAATCAATAAAATTAGAAATGAAAAAGAAGTTACAACAGGTACTGCAGATATACAAAGCATCCTAACAGACGACTATAAGCAACTCTATGCCAATAAAATGGACAACCTGGAAGAAATGGACAAATTCTTAGAAAAGTATAACCTTCCAAGACTGAACCAGGAAGAAACAGAAAATATGAACAGACCAATCACAAGTAATGAAATTGAAACTGTGATTAAAAATCTTCCAACAAACAAAAGCCCAGGACCAGATGGCTTCACAGACGAATTCTATCAAACATTTAGAGAAGAGCTAACACGTATCCTTCTCAAACTCTTCCAAAGTATAGCAGAGGCAGGAAAACTCCCAAACTCATTCTACGACGTCACCATCACCCTGATACCAAAACCAGACAAAGATGTCACAAAGAAAGAAAACTATAGGCCAATATCACTGATGAACATAGATGCAAAAATCCTCAACAAAATACTAGCAAACAGAATCCAACAGCACATTAAAAGGATCGTACACCATGATCAAGTGGGGTTTATTCTAGGAATGCAAGGATTCTTCAATATATGCAAGTCAATCAACGTGATACACCATATTAACAAATTGACAGAGAAAAACCACATGATCATCTCAGTAGATGCAGAAAAAGCTTTTGACAAAATTCAACACCCATGTATGATAAAAACCCTGCAGAAAGTAGGCATAGAGGGAACATTCCTCAACATAATAAAGGCCATATATGACAAACCCACAGCCAACATCATCCTCAATGGTGAAAAACTGAAACCATTTCCACTAAGATCAGGAACAAGACAAGGTTGCCCACTCTCACCACTTTTTTTTTTTTTTTTTTTCAGTACGCGGGCCTCTCAGTGTTGTGGCCTCTCCCATTGCAGAGCACAGGCTCCAAATGTGCAGGCTCGGCAACTATGGCTCACGGGCCTAGCTGCTACGTGGCATGTGGGATCTTCTCAGAACAGGACACGAACCCGTGTCCCCTGCTTCGGCAGGCAGACTCTCAACCACTGTGCCACCAGGGAAGCCCTCACCACTGTTATTCAACACAGTTTTGGAAGTTTTAGCCACAGCAATCAGAGAAGAAAAGGAAATAAAAGGAATCCAAATCAGAAAAGAAGAAGTAAAGCTGTCACTGTTTGCAGATGACATGATACTATACATAGAGAATCCTAAAGATGCTACCAGAAGACTACTAGAGCTAATCGATGAATTTGGTAAAGTATCAGGATACAAAATTAATGCACAGAAATCTCTGGCATTCCTATACACTAATGATGAAAAATCTGAAAGTGAAATTAAGAAAACACTCCCATTTACCATTGCAACAAAAAGAATAAAATATCTAGGAATAAACGTACCTAAGGAGACAAAAGACCTGTATGCAGAAAATTATAAGACACTGATGAAAGAAATTAAAGATGATACAAATAGATGGAGAGATATACCAGGTTCTTGGATTGGAAGAATCAACATTGTGAAAATGACTCTACTACCCAAAGCAATCTACAGATTCAATGCAATCCCTATCAAACTACCACTGGCATTTTTCACAGAACTAGAGCAAAAAAATTCACAATTTGTATGGAAACACAAAAGACCCCAAAGAGCCAAAGCAATCTTGAGAACAAAAAACGGAGCTGGAGGAATCAGGCTCCCTGACTTCAGACTATACTACAAAGCTACAGTAGTCAAGACAGTATGGTACTGGCACAAAAACAGAAAGATGGATCAATGTAACAGGATAGAAAGCCCAGAGATAAACCCACGCACATATGGTCACCTTATCTTTGATAAAGGAGGCAGGAATGTACAGTAGAGAAAGGACAGCCTCTTCAATAAGTGGTGCTGGGAAAACTGGACAGGTACATGTAAAAGTATGAGATTAGATCACTCCCTAACACCATACACAAAAATAAGCTCAAAATGGATTAAAGACCTAAATGTAAGGCCAGAAACTATCAAACTCTTAGAGGAAAGCATAGGCAGAACACTCTATGACATAAATCACAGCAAGATCCTTTTTGACCCACCTCCTAGAGAAATGGAAATAAAAACAAAAATAAACAAATGGGACCTAATGAAACTTCAAATCTTTTGCACAGCAAAGGAAACCATAAACAAGACCAAAAGACAACCCTCAGAATGCGAGAAAATATTTGCAAATGAAGCAACTGACAAAGGATTAATCTCCAAAATTTACAAGCAGCTCATGCAGCTCAATAACAAAACAACAAAGAACCCAATCCAAAAATGGGCAGAAGACCTAAATAGACATTTCTCCAAAGAAGATATACAGGTTGCCAACAAACACATGAAAGAATGCTCAACTTCATTAATCATTAGAGAAATGCAAATCAAAACTACAATGAGATATCATCTCACACCAGTCAGAATGGCCATCATCAAAAAATCTAGAAACAATAAATGCTGGAGAGGGTGTGGAGCAAAGGGAACACTCTTGCACTGCTGGTGGGAATGTGAATTGGTTCAGCCACTATGGAGAACAGTATGGAGGTTCCTTAAAAAACTACAAATAGAACTACCATATGACCCAGCAATCCCACTACTGGGCATATACCCTGAGAAAACCAAAATTCAAAAAGAGTCATGTACCAAAATGTTCACTGAAGCTCTATTTACAATAGCCAGGAGATGGAAGCAACCTAAGTGTCCATCATCAGATGAATGGATAAAGAAGATGTGGCACATATATACAATGGACTATTACTCAGCCATAAAAAGAAACTAAATTGAGTTATTTGTAGTGAGGTGGATAGACCTAGAGTCTGTCATACAGAGTGAAGCAAGTCGGAAAGAGAAAGACAAATACCGTATGCTAACATATATATATGGAATCTAAGAAAAAGAAAAAAAATGTCATGAAGCACCTAGGGGTAAGACAGGAATAACGCCACTGACCTACTAGAGAATGGACTTGAGGATATGGGGAGGGGGAAGGGTAAGCTGTGAGAAAGTGAGAGAGTGACATGGACATATATACACTACCAAACGTAAAATAGATAGCTAGTAGGAAGCAGCCGCGTAGCACAGGGAGATCAGCTCGGTGCTTTGTGACCACCTAGAGGGGTGGGATAGGGAGAGTGGGAGGGAGGGAGATGCAAGAGGGAAGAGATATGGGAACATATGTATATGTATAACTGATTCACTTTGTTATAAAGCAGAAACTAACACACCATTGTAAAGCAATTATACTCCAATATAGATGTTAAAAAAAAAAAAAAAAAAAAAAAAAAAAAAAAAAAAGAAAATAAATAAATAAATGAATAAACATTAAAAAAAAGAAGTTCTTCCAAACCTGTTTGTTCCTCCTATTTCAGGGAATGATCCACCAACCTACCCAGTTACCCCAGCCAGAAACTTGGATATTTTCATTATCTTCCCATTTTCACCCATAAGACTCATGAGGCCACTCACTACAGTAACAGATGCTAACTAGACTTATTGTGATGACCGTTTTGCAATATATACAAATATCAAATCATTACGTTGTACAACCGAAACGAATATAATGTTGTAAGTCAATTTTACCTCAGTTTCAAAAAGGGGAGCTCCCTGAAAACAAGGACATATTTGAACTACTGAAATATTCCTAAAGAAAAGATGTATCATTCCATATGTGAATCACAAAAATATCTCTTCTAAATGTGGCCAGTACAATAAGAGATGAAGGAGCTTAGAGAACTGAGACTACCTGAGAGAGGATGCTCTCGCTTTAGAATATCACTACTTAAAAGAACCAATGATGCCAATAAAATAAGGAACTGAACGGCTGTTTGTTAACCTTTAGACTGTGACAGTCTCCTCTGAGGACAGACCTCAAGAATGAGATGTGGCAAAAGTGGGCAGAAGGAATAGGCTTGGGGTGATATGTTAGAGTACAACGAACAATTTTTCATTGGAGTCAGCCACCTTTTAGTTTGAATTTCAATGCCTCCTTTCATTATCTGTGCTGTCTTTGGGAAACTAACCTCTCTGAGTTCCAATCCCCTCAACTCTGAAAAGATTACTGATCTTCCTCTTTAAGGGTTGTCGTGAAGATAAAATTTAATGTATGTGCCTGCTTAACACAGAATGGGTGTTAACTCTCCTCTCCTGCTCTTTCTAGGGCTTCCCCCCACCTCCCATATCTATGATGACCAGGGGAAAAGGGCAGGCAAAGTTGACTCACCATTTATCTCAATATGCAATGTACAAAATGCTCTCAAGCTGGAAAGCTAAATGCATTTCCCTTTATTCACAACTCAAATCTTTACTCATATGATCTCACTGTCTGATATCAGCTCAAGCTCATTCCAAATTCCACCTCAGTTCCTCCCTCTCTCCCTTACGAGAATACCAAAGCTCTACAGTCTCTTCCTCTCTATCATTCCTACATCATTCTCATGTCTCCAAACAGCTTGCCAACAAAGACATCCTCTTTTTTTTTTAATACATCTTTATTGGAGTATAATTGCTTCGCAATGCTGTGTTAGTTTCTGTTGTACAACAAAGTGAATCAGTCATATGTGTACACATATCCCCATATCCCCTCCCTCTTGAGCCTCCCTCCTACCCTCCCTAACCCACCTCTCTAGGTTATTGCAAAGCACCAAGCTGTTCTCCCTGTGCTATGCAGCTGCTTCCCCCTAGCTAACTATTTTACATTTGGTAATGTATATATGTCGATGCTACTCTCACTTTGCCCCAGCTTCCCTCTCCCCACCCCACGTCCTCAAGTCCATTCTCTATGTCTACATCTTTATTACTGCCTCACCACTAGGTTCATCAGTAGCTTTTTTTTTTTTTTTTAGATTCCATATACATGCGTCAGCATACGGTATTTGTTTTTCTCTTTCTGACTTCACTCTTTATGACAGACTCTAGGTCCATCTACCTCACTACAAATAACTCAATTTTGTTTCTTTTTATGGCTGAGTAATATTCCATTGTATATATGTGCCACATCTGCTTTATCCATTCATCTGAAAGACATGCTCTTCTTACTGGCTTAAACTCATTCTAATTCTACAGCTTCAAATAATACTACTTCTGCCAATTTGATTCATAACATGCACATTAGACAATCTCCCTATTTCTTACTATTTTAATAAAACGTACTTTCTTCCTGTTCAGTAAGACCCATCCCTAGGTATTCAATTAAAAATAAATAAATAAAAAATATGGTGCTTTGTAAATGGTGACCTTGAGAGGCCATAAGACTGGCTGACCTTGCATATATCACATGGTACTTGTCTGCTATTAATTAAAGGGAATTTGGATGAATTATGATACATGCTTATAGGTGACAGAGCACTGAGCTCCAAGGGGATACTTCCAGGGGAGGGGGTCCAGAGAGAAGTTCCAAGGTTCTAATATGAACTCAACAGAGAAGCAGCTCCCCCTGCACAACCTCGTCACCTACAGCCCAAAGGTTTTCTGATCCTTCCCAACCTATAGGCTCTTCTACCACAAGAGGTCATGCTTGCATCTATTTTACAGTGTCCTATAAATTGATTCTGCTTCTATTCACCTGCATCTATATGGCATTGCTTAGCTAAGCTGGTACATTAATCTTCTTAGATGCAAAAAACCAGCTCATGTTCCAATTAGATCATTTAGGCACCAGTCATCTCTACCCTGGGCCTGTAACATGTCTTTTTCTCCTGGCATCTCTGGGCTCTTTGGAAGTACAGAATTCTGAGTTTCCAGGGATCTCAAGGACATCTGGACAATGGCTTCCTCCATGGTGCTATGATAGATGAAATACTGGGCTGTCCGTTTAGATCATCTTATAATACAGAGTGGGCATCTCTATGAGGTAATTGTTCTAAGAAGCAAGTAAAGAATTCAGGCAAAAGGGTAAATATTGAAACTTTCTATTTGAGAAGCTAATTTACGAATTGCATGTTTATTATGAAAGGTGGAAATGGGATCCAACTGCTTCAACCCCTTCTCCCCTTGTGAGATACAGCATTAAATGGAGTCAGCCTGTGTTCCAGAAACTGTCAGTGAGAAGGATGTTGGAAATTATGACAGAAAAATTACTGATGTGATACAAGACATAGAAAGAACACTAGATTAGGAGGCTTTTATTAGCCATAAGACCCTAAAAAACGATTCTGAGACTCAAAGTTTCCCTAACTTTATAATGTGGGACATGGGATAGAAGATCTAAGGGCACTCTCTTAAAACTCTTATTTTGTGATATGTCAAATAATCGAGTGATCACAGTACACAGAAAAATTAAAAAAGAAATAAGTGAATAATATCACTTTAATGACTCTTTCTTGACCTTTTAATAATCTCACATTGTCTTAGAATAATTTCTAGGCTGGCCTAGAGTTATAAAGGAAAGTGACTATCATAGGATACTCCTGTTTCCATCTTCTTCTATCCATTGTAAATAGTATTTCACCAAACTGGACATGAGAGCTGTCGAGGGCAATAATAAAATCTTGGTGAGCACACTCACTGCCCAAACCTTTCCCCTAGTTTCCTCCTGTATTCACCTCCTAGACCTTCTGGTACACCCCTTAGCAGCTCTCTTAGTGCCACCTTCCTCTTTGTCTTCCTCAAGTTATTAATACCTTTAAAATCTCAAAGGGACACTATTTGCAAAACTTTTTATTTCAGTTACTTGACAAATTTATAAGTGTAGAAACTTCAAAAATATGTTTAAAAGCCAAAAGGCCTTTTGTTCATATTTTTAGTTCTTCCTTTCTCTGATATGACTAAAACAACAGAAGATGCCAATAATATTATTAGTTCTTTTTCTTATTAACCAGACTGGAAGCTTATTATTTAACTAATCAGAGGAAGAGAATGAGAAATAAAAATAGTGGGGGGGGGTACATAGTAATAAATTATTTGAAATGTAAATGGGGGAAGGAGAGAGAGATAAAGATAGAGAGACGGAAGAAGATGAAGTGATAAAAGAAGAAATAAAAGAAGTAAAATCTAACTCAGAGGCTATCTCCACTCTGAAACCCAGACACCCTAGCAAAATTGACAACTGCTTCCTCAGGGCTCCCCAGTATTTTTTTTTTTTTTCCCATCGTTTTACTAAGTGTGGAACACACTGTATACTAGTTGCCTATGTATCTTTCTTCTACTGTCATGACTACCTTGAGGTCAAGAGCCATGTCACATTCATCTTTGTAAAACCAGTGCCTGTTTATATTCCATAAATAAATGTTGACTGGAAATGAAAATTCCAACTGACGGGTGTGATTTAAGATTCCAAAGGCCACCAAGTTGGGGCTGCCGCTCTGCCTTATGCTTACTCTATAGCTGCCTTGTTTACTCAGAGCCTGAGAACCTTTCCTAAAGTTTACATTTGCTGGTACTGCTCACATAAATTTCTTTGGTTCTTATCTCAATGCTCTACAAATCCTCCCCCTTGCTCAGGATTCCCAGTCAACAAGATTCATTAAGCCTCTATTGGTTGAATATTATGTTAAGGGCTTCAAAGAAGATGCAGCAGATGTAAGCTGCTCTTTAGGAAGCTCATGATTTAGAGAGGTTGAGGGTAGAATTCAAAACATCTGTGAAATATATGCATATTAATTCTATAAACCTGAAGACTTTATTGTCTCCTTCCTTCATTCCCTGGTCTACATAAAATTTTATTCTCATTTTCTACTCTTTAAAAATTCCTGAATTACTAATTCCCCAATCTCCACTGTGCTACTTTCTCATCCTATACATTTCCAAACATCTCTAATCTGGCCACTATTTTAAAAAGAATCTGTGGAATTGAATTTTTGTCACAGAATTGAATCACACTCCAAAATGATTTTTCAATGGGCAGAAATGAGTCCCTGCCATGACAATAATCCCCACCTAGGGGAGCTCGAAGTGTAATATTCATTCTAGTGCTACAATGGAATAACGCTCATTTGGGTACCACGATCAAGTGATGCTCATTTTCATATTATACAGAAGCTAGAATTTAGTATTGTTTAGTACTTACTATTTAGCTTTATTTAGTATTGACTATTCAGTAATGTTAAATAGATTTGTTTAGGAGGTGAAGAAGTTAATATGAAATATCAAAGCCCGAAGAATTCAACAAGATTTTCCAAAAAGCACATTTGCAAACTCTTCCTTTGTGCTTTTTCGAAGTCAGAGATAATAATATTCTTGTGAAGTCTTTGAACTCTGAGCTCACCTTCATTTAATAGTCTATATTCCCATTTAATCATATTATCACATTCCCAAACCCTATTTACTTTTTCTTTCTTTTTTTTTTTTTTTTAAAGCGGGCAGAGACATCTCTCTTAGACCTTCATCTGGCCTCAGAAGAGGAGGCCGCGGAGTTTCAGAATATGGAAAAATGTGTCCTCTTATGAACACAGCTGTGTGGAATCACTTACATTGAAGTCATACAACACACCAAAGTTGGCTGCTGATGCCTCTTCAGCTCTGGGAACCGTTTTCCTAGGTAAACTGCCATATGGCAAACCCCAGAGGTACTATACGGAGAAACAAAGAAATCAGTTAACAATTGGAAACAAAGTCTGAGGCACACATGTGATCACAAACAGTTTTGTTTAAAAGCACTTCTGAAACTTTTTCATGGGGACTCTGTGGGTCTCCATGTGGGGTCCCATTTTCTGGGAATCGACCACGAAATCCAGAGTTAAGAACAAAGGAATGCTAAGGACCCTGCATTCTGACTTCCGCAGACCACCAGCAGTGGAGCCAACCACGTTGTTCAGGGCTTGCTGGAGCCCAACTACCCACCACCACCTCTAAACTGGTCTCATTTAGGAGGTCTGGAAAGGAGAGAGGTGGCCTTTTGGGGATTATAGTGTTCAAGAAAACCGTACTAAGCACTTCTTCATATGGGAATACCCCTCAGGGGTGGGGTGGAGGGAGAGTCTCTCCTTCATGTCAAGGAAGAGAGGAGTAAAGAGAATCACTCATACCATTAGAGGGTGTCAACTAGGCAGGAAGACTATACCCTGACTGTCATATCTGCTTCACCACTGATTCAGGTTTACCTCCCCGATCTTGTGCTACCAGATTAAAGAGATATGATTACGGGCAGAGCCAGCCAGAGACGGGACAAGAGTAGGGTCATACTAGGAGCACTACTGAAAACTGGAAAAAAAAAAAAAAAAACCCACCCCTCTAGCCCCAGGGCAGACACACGGTTGGCCAAGCAGATGCTGCTTCTTGTGAGACATGAAAACATCCCTTCCCTGGGGCTGGGGCCAAGGGAGGAGGATGAATGTGGATGGAAATTTGGGTGCAGAACTTGACTAGGCAAGGGCTGCAAATCAGCCCCTGCTCCTTCTCTCCACACAAACTGCATGGCTTCCACAGCAGCCCCTCTGGCTTCCTGAGACTGAACAGAACAGAGGGTGGGTTCTACTCAGATTATCTTTCCCCAGAGTTGGAGGCCACAGAAAACGGAGAAGACCAGGGTCTCCAGTTTGTACAGTGACACAGGAACTTTGGGCAAAAGGGTAAATGCATCAGAGGAATGCTGAGTGAGGCTGCTGGGTGGAGGTCCCTGAAAAATGTAGCATTGTTGGCAGGAGATGACCAGTCCTGCCCTCTGCTGGTTCTATAAAGTTAGCATGCAGGGAGCCCAACCTCTTTTGTTCATTTGCTGGAGTCGTAATCAATGCCCAGAAAACAGGATACACCTCAACACCTAACACAACCTGTAAAAAGCATCCAAAACCAATACACTTCCTAGTTCTAGGAATACACCTAATGGAACGCATATTAGCTCCCTCCACTGCACATTAGGCATCTGCAATTTCCTAAAGTTAGACTGAATTCGCTACAACCTTTCATTTCCTCCACAAGGAAGCAGCATGCTGTGGCAGGGAAAGAGTAAATGCAGCTGATAAAGCTCCCTGTATACCCTGCATCTGACACTGAAGAGCATCAAAGTAGCTGGTGATGGAGTTTCAGATTTCCTTAGAGAGATGAGCAAAAACAAAGCCGTTGTTAACTTGAAATAGATGAACACATACATTGTGCTGCATTGCCTGAAAGTTCTGCTTAGGAGTTGAACTCTACTTATGACCTTAGGAGTCTGAGGATTTCTGATCTATGTCTACTGTCTTCTACGAGCCAGATAGCCACAGAACCCCCAGAATTAGCTCAAAGATTATAAAACTAGCAAAATAAGGTGCAAAATCTTGTTACAAAAGAAGAATCATGGGTCCTCGTCCCGGATCAGCTTAAAAAAAAACCTCACCCTGTGGTATTAGCTAAGTCTAATAAGCATTATGTGATTCAGTTTCCATGTTTTTTTAAATGGAGAAAGAAAAACTCTTCTATAGTCTACTTTATAAATTTGTTGTGAAGCTCAGTAAGTAAAAGTGTAAGTGCTTTGCATTGTTAAAAGCTGAAACTCATTATGCATGTAAGGCACTAGTAGTATTAGTATTATGCTTGTGGGGAGGCTTGATATAAAAGCTGGCCTTGATTTTAAAAGATGGGGATAAAAGGTCACTCAAAACAATTAGTTTTGGCTGTTGCCAATGCTGTATTAAATACATTGGCTTTGAAACACTGGTACCTGGAAAGATCCTTTGTAGGTTAAACAAAGCCTCCCAACTTCTGTATGATAGCATCCAAAGAAGTCAGAGTCATTTAACTTCTTATGGGTAAGTCCACAACCTCAGTGTTGCTTCTTGGTCTGAGTTAATTGAATCTCCCCCCTCCCCCGACCCCAGCTCAGAGCTTTGTCTTCTTCTGCAATCTGGACCCACTATCAGTTTTACTCTCCTCACTGACCTTGGTCTTAAGAGACCCATGGAATGGGGCGGGGAGGGGGGGGTATCTTATTTTATACCTGGAAAAATTTGCTCACTTTGTGTTTCTTCAGATAGAAAAGCTGGATGCCTTGAGTTGCATTAAGTAATGTCTCTTTCAAAGCAAACTTGGCAAAATAAATGAACTCACAAGATGTCAAAGTCTTCCTCTTGAGCAATTAATATTTGTGCACAGGGACCACCTTGGGAATCTTTCCACAGAGAAATATTCATTTCAACATACACAATACACACATTTCATATATGATTTCAGGAGGCTCACGTACCCTTTGGAGAAGGATTAGGACCTGCGGCTCATGGGCACCATTTTGAAGATTAATCTGGTTACAAATACTATGACTCTAAGAGCGTAGGTGGCTAGATAGTCATCTTATTCTTAAGGAAAAGAGTTTTTTTTAGTAGAGTGATTGCAGAAGAAGCTTGTTTCAGCATGTTTTGTAAACTGGAAGTCAGAATCTTACCTCTGGCAACATGATAAGGCTGAACGTCAGGATAAAGAGAACCATATTTACCCCATACATCCATCTCATGAAGATGAAGTATGAGGCCACTGATGAGCCAAACTGACCTATTCAAAAGAAAATAAAAGTTTGGAAGAAAGGTCAAAACAAGACAAAAGCCATGTCTTGGTGCTTTTCAAAATAAGTCTTCTCATTGCAACACATGCGTTCTTTTCTTTACAGGCTCTAGCATTTTCTTTTTCTATCCAGAAGGAGAAAATGTTAACATGATGGAAGTAGATGTAGCTGTGTAGAATGACTACATCTTTAGAGTCCATCCAAGAGAAAGCTGCGTTTTGCTTGGCAGCTAGGATTGCTATTTGAAGAGCCCATCTTATTCTTTGAGTTAACACAGTTAAGTGAACAAAGGTATATAAAGTGGTTATGTCACCGAGTCCAAGCTCCTACCGCTCCCTGCAGGACAGGCCAATAAATCGAGAGATGAGGTGTTGGGGCAAGGAATAACTACTTTATTCGGAAAGCCAGCAGACCGAGAAGATGGTGAAGTCATGCCCCAAAGAACCATCTTGCCTGAGTTAGAATTCAGGCTTCTTTAATACAACAAGGGGAGGGAGTAAAGCCAAACATTTCCTGGTTCCATCCAGCCTCTGAAGAGGATGTGTTCATTTCTCCCTTCCTGCAGTCATTCACAGGTGGGCCTGGTCAGGATGTCTCCCATGAGCTAAACAAAGGTATTTTAGCTTAGTGCTCATTACCTGGAAGGCAGGGTTCCCCAAAATGGGCCATTATGTATAATTTAAGCTTATAGATAACATCCCTTTAGTGATTACTGTAATAGAATTCAAAGGTTCTTCCCTATTACAGTTGCTACAATGCCTGGCCAGTAGTTAGCATCATTCTAATTATTTTGATAGTTACTGAACTTCTTCTTCCTTTTTCTCAAGCAACAATGTTCTTCTCAAAAAAGTTTACCACATCTCTTATGGACGGTTATCCTATACACCATCCTCTGCTGTTCTCCTGTGTAAATGGCATTTCACAGGTAGTATAGAAGCCGAAGTCCATTTACTCTTCACATATTTATCTTCTGCCAGGAATTATCTTAGATGTGAAACACAATATCAGAGACAGGTTGCTGCCCTAATGCAACTTACATTTTAGTGAGATGTGGGAACAACAAATATGCAATAATTTTAAAAGAAATAAAGAAATATACATTTATCATAATACATATTATATTACATTATATGTATGTTTGATATATGTAATATTATATATCATCTATTACATGTATATATTATGAGTATTACATAGTATATATGTATGTTATATATGATATATATCATATAGGTATGTATTATATATGTATATGACATATGTATTATATATTTATACATAATATATATCATATTACATATAATCATATTATTATAAAAGTATATATAATAATTTAGCCAGGTCAGTCCTAGAGGGAAGAAGGTAAAATTATGAGAGGGGTTGCTTTAGGTAGGCTTGTCAAGGAAGGTATCCCAGAGAGGTAACATCTGAGCACAGATCTGAAGTTGAAGGAACAGGCAGCAAAGCCCAGAGCTGGGGAAGAGCAGCTCAAGCAGAGGAAAGAGCAGGAACAAATATCGTGAGGGAAGCAAGAGCTCAGGACAATTGAGGGACAAACCTAAGGGCTGTCTGGTTGGAGCACAATGAACAAAGGAAAGTGGTGATGGATATGGATGAAGAAAGAAACCAAACCACAGTGTGTGGGGTCTCTTAGGGAAAGGTAAAAAGTGAGAATTTTATGTTAAATGTGATGAAGTCATTGACAGGTGTTAAGCAGTGGGGGGTGGGGCAGGGGAACTTGACCTTTAAACAGTCACTTCAGGTCTGGGGAATGAATTTGGAGGGCATAGGCAAGAATGTGTTGTCAGCTCACACTCACCCCAGGGAAAGTGAAATGATCTGTGCAATTTTTATTCACTGAGTCCAAAAACAAAACATTCTCTTAAATCAGAGAATGGAAGAGGAAGAAAAAATCGGAATTTGAGTCTCAGGTTGAGATCTCATAGATTAACAAAAGCCAAGTTTCTTTGATAATCACTTAAGATTCAACATCAAGTTGCTAGTTTTCCCAGTCTTCCCAGTTTTCATTTTCAGTTGCCCAAGAAGAATCAGTGAACATTCTCAGCTACCCACTGCATCAGGCCCTTTGTCCTGACTCATTTAGCAAAACATCTCCTGGGGACCATTGGTTTTCTTGAGGCCTCTAGCTTTTGAAGCATTACTGATGGAAGAGCATTATTACAGGAAGAGGGAGGTTCATGTGGAGCAAATTTCAGCCTCCACTTACTAAGATGAGACCAAGCTCACATGAGAGTCAGACCTCTATTTCCAGGACTTAGCTCACTCTTTAGGTACCACTTACTTATTCTCATAACACTGTGGTAGTTTTTGGTTTTGTTTTTAAAGAAATAAAACTTTCTTTAATCATAGATGACTTCATTGTCTATGTAGAAAATCCTAAGGAATTTTTTTTTTTTTTTGTGGGATGCGGGCCTCTCACTGCTGTGGCCCCTCCCGCCATGGAGCACAGGCCCTGGACACGCAAGCCCAGTGGCCACGGCTCATGGGCCCAGCCGCTCCACGGCACGTGGGATCCTCCCAGACCGGGGCATGAACCCGTGTCCCCGGCATCGGCAGGCGGACTCTCAACCACTGCGCCGCCAGGGAAGCCCCTAAAGAATTTTTAACAAGCTATTGAAACTAACCAGTGAGTTTAGCAAGGTTATGGGATACAATGTTAAATTTTGAAAATAAATAACACTTCTGTACACTAGCGATGAATAATCAAAAATGGAAGTTAAAAGACAATACAACTTATAATATCATCAAAAATATGAAATAGGGATAAAGTTGATAAAATATGCATACAATTTGTACACTGAAAACTGTAAAACATTGTTGAGAGACATTTTAAAAGACCTAAATAAATGGAGAGATATACTGTGTTCACAGAACAAAAGACTCAGTATTGTTAAGATGGCAATCATTTCCAAATTTACCTATAGATTCAAGGCAATTCCAATCAAAATTTCAGAAGGTAGTTTCTATAAAACGATAAACTGATCATAAAATTTGTAAGAAAATGCCAAGAATAGCCAGAAAAAACTTGAAAAACAAGCAAAATTGGAGGATTTATACTACCTGATTTCAAAACTTACCACAAGCTAAAGTAATCAGAGTATGATATTGACATAAAGATAAACATAGATCAATGGAACAGAAGAGGAATTCAGAAATGGCCCTACACATATATAATCAATTGATTTCTTTTTACAAAAGTGCCAAAGCAATTCAATGGTGAAAATAATCTTTTCAACAATGATGCTGGAACAATTAAATACCCATATGTAAAATAAAATAAAACAAAAATAAATGAAAACTCTCCACTCTTACCTCATACCATTTACAAAAATTAACTCAAAATGTGTCATAGACTTAAGTATTTAAGAGTTAAAACTATAAAACTCTAGGAGAAAACACAGCATAACATCTTGGTCACCTTGGGTTTGGCAAAGGTTTTTTAAAAATAGGACCCCAAAAGTACATGCTATTAGATTTTAAAAATCCTTAAATTGCACCTTATCATAATTAATATCTTTCACTTTTCCAAAGATTCTGATAAATAAAAAGGTAAGTTACAGCATGGGAGAAAAGACATGTGAACATATATCTGACAAAGTAGTTGGGTCTATAATATACAAAAAACTCTTACAATTCAATAAGAAGACTAACATTCTAATAAACAATGTGCAAAAATTTTGAAAAAACACTTCACCTAAGAAGTTCTATAAATGGAAAATAAGCACCTGAAAAGATGCACAATGTCATTAGTCACCAGGGAAATGAAAATCAACTACACACCTACTAGAACGGCTGAAATAAAGAATGATCATACCATATGCTGCTGAGGATGTGAAGCAGCTAGAACTCTCTCTTTCTCTATTGATGGAAATGGAAATTAGGTCAACCACTTTGGAAAACAGTTTGGCAGTGTCTTAAAATGTTAAACATAACACATACCATAGTAGTAGACCAGCTATTCTACTTCTAGTTATTTACGCAAGAGAAATAAAAGCATGTCTTAACCCAAGACTTGTACACAAATATTCATAGCCGCTTTGTTTGTAATAGCCCAAAGCTAAACTGGAAACAACTCACAAGTCCATAATGGATAAGCAAATTGTGGCATATACATACAATAGAATACTACTAATAAAAACAAACTAATGATATATGCAAAAGCATCGATAAGTCTCAAAATAATTATAAATGAAACAGCCAGGCAAAAAATGCATACTCCATAAAAATATTTGTACAAAATTCTAGAAAATGCAATCTACAGTGACAGAAAGCAGATTGCTGGTTGATTGGGGATGGTGGTGGTCATGGAGGGATATGTTACAAAGGGGCACAAGGAAACTTTTGTGAGGGGAGTGTGTGTTTTGTTTCCTGATTGTATGGTTTCATGTGTGTATACACATGCCCCTAGTTATCAAATTGTATACATAAATATGTGCAATTTGTTTTTGTTGATTATACCTCAATGAAACTATAAAAATATAAAAACAAAAAGAAGATAAAATAGAAGGCTTCTTCTCTCTCATGTTTCAGATTGAGTGTAACTATGACACGGCTGATATGGTAGCTCTATGGTATCTGGGACTTAGCCTCCTACAGTCTTCTTGCTGTGAAATTCTCTACTTGCAGCTTTCATCTTGTGGTTTAAAATAGCTGTTCCAGCTCATTCCATTATATTCATATGATAGCCAGTGGGAAAGAGGGGAAAGCAGTGGAAGGCAAATCCTTTCTTTTAAGGGCATAAACTGGACTTTGAACACATCACTTCTGCTAACATCCCATTGAACTGTGTTACATGACCACAACTTACCAAGGGAGGCCAGGAGATAGAGTCTTTAAACTGTGCTATCATGTACCTAGCTAAAACTCAGTTACCATTACTAAGAGGTAAGAGTTAGAAATCTCTACCCACCCCCACCCACCCCGTACTGTGGTAGTTTTTACAGACACCTAAAAGGAATTCAATGTCTAATTGGACATTTTGAAAGATGTCAGTTACTTTTAAGTCTGAATATTTGGAACTCGTTTCACTTTGTAGAGGGGTTCAGAGTTCTACAAGATTTCTAAAAGTGTGTGATATTGCAAAACACGCCCCCCACGTGTTGTAACCAGATGCACTGGTCTGTGTAAAGAAATGCTGAAGCAGATCCTCCTCTCTCAGGACATATGATCATCCACCTGGCTCCCAGTGATTTCATATCATTTCATGGCCCTTATCTATGTTCTCTGGTATCAACTACCCGAGGGCTGCCTCAGCCAGGTTCACTCATCATGTTTTATTGAAGGCAGTGGACTTCCAGCTTGTTAGTCCTTCCAGTTGTTCATCAACAACATTCATCTTTAGGTATCCAGGGCAAGCTTTTCCTTGGAAACACTCGTGAAACCCTCTGGTATAGAGTTCCGAGCACAGGATACTGACCCACCCTTCCCTTACTTCCATCCTTCCTTCTTCCCTTCCTTCCTTACTGGCTTTTTACACTTTTGCTCTTTTAATTAGCACCATGGCCCACCCTTTCCCAGTCCCTCATACACAACCCCTGGCAAATGAGGGCAGAGTATAAATATACCTAAAAGCAAAAAAGAGAAGCAAATTAAAATGTTTCAGCTATACGTATACATATATACCCTTCTTTTTGGATTTCCTTCCCATTTAGGTCACCACAGAGCATTGAGTAGAGTTCCCTGTGCTATACAGTATGTTCTCATTAGTTATCTATTTTATACATAGTGGTGTATATATGTCAGTCCCAATATCCCAATTCATCCCACCCTCTTTCCCCCACTTGGTGTCTATATGTTTGTTTTCTACGTCTGTGTCCCTATTTCTGCTTTGCAAATAGGTTCATCTGTATCATTTTTCTAGATTCCACATATATGCGGTAATATACAATATTTGTTTTTCTCTTTCTGACTTACTTCACTCTGTAGAAATCCAAAAAGGAGGGGATATATGTATACGTATAGCTGATTCACTTTGCTGTACAGCAGAAACTAACACAACATTGTAAAGCAACTATACTCCAATAAAAAAAAATGTTTCAGAAAGTACCCCCTACCCTATGTATAATCCATATTCATAATGGGTGAAAAAGTTTAGACTCCAAAGCTTCCAAATTCCAGTTTTTAGACTTAACAGTGGCTTCACAACAATTTTATTTGGAAGTAGAGAAGTGACAGCTAAGGCTTTTCTTTACAAAATCCTAGGTATAAAGAAATGAATTGCAAGAAAACAGATTTCATTAAAACCAGAGTGATTGTAGGAAAGACCTAGACACAGGTCAAAGAGACCAAAGTATCCAGAAGACAATGTTCCTTCTGCATGACACCTACCAGTGGCAGAAGGGGAAAGAACAGTAACAAAACAAACAAAGATCAAAGATCATAAAGGAGAGAAAGCAAATCAACCAGTTGACATCAAAGCTCCATATTCCCTTTCCCTTTCTCAACACAAAAATGAAAAAGAAGGCGTTTTCCCTCTTCATGTTTATTTATCCTAGCAGTTCTATCCTCCTAGAGATTGTTGACTGGAACAGGCATTTCCTAAAAAAAGAAACCCTTCTATAGTGTACCTAAAAGAGCATAATTAAAAAGAACAGTCATTTCCATGTGCTTAGTCTCTCAAATAAAACTGATTTACTCTTGTAAAGAACAATAATGAGGAATAATAATAATAGTAGCTAACATATTTTGATGGTCAATTGCATATACTAAGAACATTATCAGCATCAACTTGTTTTACTACCTCGACAACCTGATAAGGTTAAGAATTATTAGTCCTACTGTGTGGATGGGGAATCAAAAGCTTAAACACAGCAGTTGACTGATCCAAGACTTGATTAATAATAATAATAGCTAAAATTTAATGAATCTTTGTTCCAGATACCTATTTGATCTCTGCATATTAATTAATTCATTTAATCATCATCAAATCCCTGCCAGGGGAATCTATTGTACTCCCATTTTACAAGAGACTAAATTCCATAGGTTATACACCTGGTAGATGATGGAGCCAGGGTTACATATGTATTGATAGTTACGTAGATAGTAAATGATGGAGCCAGAGTTCTAAATCAGATAGTTTTGATCTATAGGTGTCTGACTCCAAATCTCGATTTCTCTTATTCACAGTGCTCTATTGCTCCTCAAGTATAATCATAGTTAAATTCATTTTTTTAAAAGAAAACTATGCGAGCTTCCCTGGTGGTGCAGTGTTTTAGAGTCTGCCTGCCGATTCAGGGGACACGGGTTCGTGCCCCGGTCCGGGAAGATCCCACATGCCGCGGAGCGGCTGGGCCCGTGAAACACGGCCGCTGAGCCTGCGCGTCTGGAGCCTGTGCTCCGCAACGGCAGAGGCCACAACAGTGAGAGGCTCGCGTACCGCAAAACAAACAAACAAAAACAACTATGCTATATAGAATAAATAGGCAATGAATGTGTGTGTGAAAGAATAGATACAGATAATATCCATCAATCAGCTAAGGCTGGTCAAATTCACAAATTTGGATTGTGCCCATAAATGACCAATTCCTTTTCTCTTTAATCTAACTAATAAATGCTATTTCATTAGTAAATTATTAATATATGAAAAGTCTTTGGTATTTATTAAAGTGAGGCCTAAAGCTTATGTAATATTCTTATTCCTGAATTTTCTGTGTTTCCTTTAAATTAATGTTAAAGTTTCATCTCTCCCTCTGGTTATTTATTATTAAGGCAGAGTAATTTGTAGTCTGTCATCATGTATAATTTCCTCTTGAACAGATGGGTAATAAGACAAGCAGATAAATAATGAACATTTCTAAACGGGAAAAGACCAGTTAAATCACCTGCTGTAAAGTACAATATAAATACCATCTTGTTAGGCTAGGATTCAAAGCACAGTTTCTTTCAAACTGGTCTAGGGATAGGGAATTAAATGTGGCAAATTTAATTCATATTTTCTGGTGCCTTTAGGCCAGCAGGGAAACATGCAGTTTAAACTCTGTGCTTAAGGTTGTCTGTCTAAAGCTACTTCTGGTCTAAAATAAGAAGAGGTCTATCACACCTTTGATGCTGTAGTTTACTATTAGGAAGAAGCAGATTTTGATTCTTAGAAAGACTTGTAATCTCCAGCTTGAAAGACATTTAATGATTTAATCCATGGTTTTAACAGTAATGCTGGAGTCACAGTAGGTATATATTATACTTGTACTCCAGGGAGCACAAATACACAGCTTCTTTAGCAAAATATGCAATGCAATGTGGTTAATAAGGTGCATCTCTGCAGGTAACCACGTGGTTCTAGGCCTTTTACAAGGCTGGCATGATAGTAAAACTCCACAGCATCACCATGTGATGTAGAACTTCACGGAATTCCTCCATGACAAGAATTATCAAAGCTATTTTTTATATGAAAAAAAGTTGGGAGTCATCAGGTGAGTACCTGGTCCACACTAGTATAGGGATCCAGGTCCTACTGGAATCAAAATGGAAACAGCATGAGTTTTAGACTTGAGTTCCTCTTGTGATTCTGCCAAGTACGGGACAGAGCTTTGTGGAAACTTAATGAAGGCTGGTAATTTGGGACTCCTTCAAAACCAAATTTGGAAAATATTTGGTTAGTATTTATTTAGAGATGGAGCAGTGAGTGAGAGCATGGCGGATTAGAAAGACTTTTGGGGGAACACGAAGAGAGTGCTTCTCTTTGCCACTTACCACAGTCCATAATCATCTTCATTATTTATTTGCTTGTGTTTTATGAACTGTCTCCTCACCCACGCACACACATATCAACACATTTGAATGTAAGATCGACCCTTGCCTGTCTTTGTCAGTATTGCATCCCCAGTGCCGAGAAACATGCCTAATAAATGGTAGGCACTCAGTGAGTATTTGCTCAATCAATTAATCAATCACATCAAGCTTATTCAGAAGATTAAATGAGATATTATGTTAGATGATTCTGACCTTTAAAAGGAATATAGTAACATTTCTGAAACTTTTATAAGATTAAATGGCCATTTCTTTAAAAGAAAAGCATTTATATTAGTTTTATAATATAAAGTATAAATATTATAAATAGGGTACATGCTTAACCTACTTTTTTCTGAAAAAAAATTTGCAGAGAAGGTAAATTATTCAGGCCTCTCTTAGTATAAGTCTGTTTTTCATTTAACTGTTTCAATAACTTATAACTCAAGAGTATAAAGCAAAGAACTTCACACGCTTACATGGACTGATTGTAACTAAATTTTGTGGAAAAGCCAAATGTGGAAATAGAGAGCCCTAAATATCAAAGCATTGCCCAAACTATAGAGCCAGAAAGGGACAAGAAGACCTCAACCTTTCATAAACTGATTGCATGTCCCATTTCTTTCCACCTTTCATTCAGTTCAGCTTGAAAGACTACCACAGACACACGCTTTCCCTACCTGTGGTAAGGTACTTTCTATGAGATGGTTAGTCCAATCCAAAGACTCTGCTAATTTACTCTTAGATAGGTTTCATACTTTTCAACTAATGCAATATCCAAAAGTATACAGTGCACTTATGATTATCATTAAGAGCTTAATACATTACGTATCTTATAGAATATGAAATATATAATTAAATAAATAACTCATTGAAAAATAAATACATGAGAAGGTGGGAAATAGTTCCCCAAATAGGATAAATATCAAGGAAATCTGTAATTACTTATCATGCCATTGTCCTGGTCTAATCTTCTCTAGGACCCGGTGCAAAAGAAAAAGTTTATAAAATCTTCTTCAGAGCAAAACCCAGCACACTACACTGAGAAAATGGCAAGCTTTGGGCCCAGACAGACTTCACCTTTTATCTTGGCTCCTCTGCTAACTTATTCTGGGACAGTTATTGACCACAACTCTAAAACAGAAAGCTAATATGCACAATGCCAGCATGTTAAAGATTAAATGAAATAATGTTTGTAGGGTTTCTGAGTGGCACTCAATAAATGGTTGTTATGGTGATTGTTGATAGAATAGAAAATAAGTGTCAATTCTCCACAGTGAGGCAAAAAGCACCACAAAAAGTGAAAAATATCAGGACAACCTAATCAAAAAATAAATGTGGAAAATAATCCACATTTGTTTGAACTGTCCAGATTGACTGCTCCAAATTTCTGAGGGAAGAGGGGAGGAGGGAAGATAACTGAAAGTATTATTGAGTAGCTCTCAATATGTTTTTCCCACTGTGACACACACAATAAATTATGGTCATATGTGTAACTCATTCCTATGTGCAACTTCTGGCAATAAAAATAATTCCATTTGTTTCTATTCCACTCAAGACAGGCTATTGCAACACATGTGACCATGACATTGCTATTGAGATAGACTGGAACCTGCTCTAGTGTACTTTAAAAATAAATGATTTGCAAATTGTATATATTTTAGCTATCATTAATTACAAATTTCTTGGGATACATCTCATAACTGATTAAGATTCATCCTTATCATTTCATAAATGAGTAGACTGAGGCTCAGAGGGATTAAATGGCTGGCTCAGAGTCAAACAGCAAATCTGTAGCAAAGCAAGAAAAAAATCCAGACTTCTTTCAACACACATTGTATCAGGATCTTAATGCTCTAAAGGGCCTTCTGTTTCACAATGGCTCTCAAGGTACCATATTTTAGCTGCGCAGTTAAAACTTAAGAATTTCATGATGACTATTCTTTTTTTGATGTGTCTAAGTTTCTTTTTTCCATTTCCTAGAATAGTAGATATTTGGAAAATGTCTTCTGTTTAATTTTATTCAACACATATTTATTAGGGCCAAGCAAGTTCTAGGTCTAGGGATCCGGGAAAGAGCAAACCAAAATCTCCGCCTTCATGTCTATTGGAAAAAATGAACACAAAATGAAATGAAATGACTGTATTTTTAATTTATTTTATTTATTATTTATTTAATAATTTATTTTTAAATTTAATTAAATTTAATTGAGATATAGTAATATAGTATTTTAGATAGTGATAAGTGTTGAGGAGGAAAATAAGGCAAGAAAGGGATGGCACAGGAATATGTGTGAGGAAGTTCCATTAATGAGCTGATGTATTTTAATTCATTGCCATTTGATAATGAGGGACAGAGGACTGAGGGATAGTCACTCCTAAAATGTGCCCAATCTTGTCAGTGAAATATCCATCAACTGTGTTATCTCCCTATGGAGACTCTATTTTAATTAGGCAACGCAACATTTAGCCAGCAGGAAAATCTGCCCTGCTATCTGGAGGGGCATGGGAGAAAATCAGATCCTAGTCAAAACTATTACAAACCGGAATATGGCAAGATTATGCTCAGAATTATTTTAAATGTTATCCCCTTTTCCTTATATTCTTTGTTATCTTAGAAATGACATGCTATCATATTTACAATACTTTAAAATTTTTATTTGCCTTACTCTAAGCCTACAGCCCTATACTAAATAGGTTTTTGATTGAGTACATTCTCCTGCCTTCTCTGTACACTATGAATATTGTACAAAATGAAGGCACAATGTGATATTCATATAGCGAGTTCCTGGATGATTATTGCTTATTCTACTTCAGAGGTTTGAAAATGATACTTTAAGATTTCTTCACTGTTTTTAGACATTGTTCATTTTGATTACTGCCTAACATCCAAGTGAATATATATTTTCTGTTTTTTTGATATTTGTATATGAGTTTTTTAACTGAAATATAGTTAATTTATAATATTTAAAGTACCTACTTTCAATGTCATGTTCATTGCCGAAATAAAATCTCTGCCTTCCCAATGATGATTCAGTGTCATTGTGCACTATACTGACTTCCATGTGTAGAAGAAAAAACAAGGTCAAAAAAAATATTTTGGTCTAATGCAGGAAGGGAGAATGGGGTCTCCAGTGCTGTGATTGGTAAGTGCTAGCAAATCTTCACAGTGAGCAAAGAGGACATGAAAATGTCTTTATTTGTTTGTTTTCTTGTTCTTAATCTTTCCAATAGTTCAGAAACTGAGAAAGGCATCTGATTAGCTTATGACACATTTATCTAGGACAGCATTCCCCATCTAATGAGATTGAGCACTTACTTTCAATTGCCTTGATTTTATTTTCCCAGGGGACACAAGCAGCTTTGAAGGTCTCAAAATCACGGAGAAATTTTACCCATTTCTGAAAAGAAAGCCAAGTACAACAGTAAAACCCAACTGCTTGTTTGTTAAGATGTTTATCTCCCACACTCATCCCAAAATATCTCATGACAATGAGCTTGGAAAGATCTCTCTGGCATCACATATTGCTTTTTGGGGGAGATGCTAGTTTCACTTGCCTCCCTGTTCCCCACCTACCCCTGGACCAATTTAATTAAAAAATGTTTAGTGACTCTCTGTTTTACAGAAAATATGCTGACCACTGAGAAATATCTGTTTATTCTACCACACAATAAGAGAGCAGGGACTGAGTTAGCACCTAATAAGGTGATCAGCAAATGGTGTGTGTTTAATTAAATATTCATTGCATGAAGAAATTAAAGAAATATAAATAAGACATAGTTCCTGCCTTGAAGGGCTTCTGGATCAAGTACACTGTAAATGAACAGGTAATTTCTATACAGGATGGTAAGTGCTATGTCTTTTCATTCTGGTAGAGGTAGAACAGTCAGCTAAATGGAAAGGCATGGTGTTATAGGAAAAGGAAGAAGAAAAAGAATCATAAATTAGTTTTTATAAAAGATCTTCCTTCCATTTTACCCAACAATGTTGGGTTACCCATGATCAAGAGGACCACTAAGAAGAAGAATGAGAATGGGGCAGATAAATTTGCACATGTACAGATTATGCTGAGATAATGGGTGAGCTAGACAGACATGGGGAGCCTAAATAAGATTTGAGACAAGTCTGGAGTTTGAAAGATTACCTAGACCAGAAACAACCCAAATATTCATCTATAACAGAATGGATAAATAAATTACAGCATCTTCATACGATGAGATACAACACATAAATAAAAATGAACTATAACTCACATGACATGAACATATCGCATGAAAATAACATTGCATCAAAGAAGCCAGAAACAAAAGCATAAATGCTATATGATTCCATTTATTTAAATTGTAAAAACAGACAAAACTAATCTATGATATATATGCTGTATAAATATATATTACAGATCTATCTAAATATTTCATATTTAAGATATATGAACTTCAGTCACAAAACCCCCATCTTTATGGGAATATATTTAGCCTCAGGTGGTATAACATTTGTAAAGAGGAGATAATAATACCTACATACCTACTTTGCTGTGAGAATTAAATATGGAAAGATTTTTATATAAAGATTTAATTTTTATAGAAGGATTTAATTCAGTGCTTGGCACATAGTAAGTGCTAAATAAATGTTAGTTTCTTTTCTATCTTTTCCAAAGATCTATGTTTATATTGGCATATCACTTGTTTTTTCTTATTTTCTATCCAATCTACAGTTGATGTTCATGGTAGAGAACAGCTATATGGCCATGTAACTTGTACACATTTTGAGAAAGAAACCTTGACCCAGAATCCCTTAACTCCCAGGGAATGAAAATGAAAGGGGCTCAACCTTTTACATTTGGAAGTAATAAAAGCACACAGGTCAGTCTTTTGCCATAAATCAATGTTTATCGACTTATTTTCATTTTAACTCCTTTAAAGAGCCTTTTAGGACAATTTTTTTTCTGAATCATCCCTTTCTCCAAATTTCAGTAACACAGAATACTCTTTATCTACTGTATATGTACCTATGTATAGACATAACGCATAACATTTTTTTCACTCAGAACAGAACCAATTTTACCACCCCTCGGGGGCAACATGGCTTCCACTGAGCATAAATGGCACCAACCAAATTGAGCTAAGAAAATACTTACCTTGCCCATCATCATCTTAAATGCAAACCACCGTTTTCCTTTTCCTTTCCCAAGAGCCCCTTCATTTTCACTCACAAATTTTTTTGCTTCCCTGAGGAAATAAAACAAAATAAGGGGTGGGTGGTGGTGGGTTGAGATTAATACAGTATAAAGGTAGTGGATATTCAATTTTATTAGGTCTACTGCCTGATTTCTTCTAGACACTTTCAAACCCTTAACAAGTGAATGTAAGCTGAATTTCCTAACCTTGGGACTTGTAATGGATGTTTAAGTTTTTTAATTCTGGTCAGAAAGAATGAGATATTTCAGTCTCACTGGAGTCATCAAAAAGCAAGGAATTTATGCTAAGTGTCAAAATAGAGAACCCTAGTTCTCATTTCTACCACATACAAAATTGAATCTGAAGTTTACTTCAGATTCTGGCAGTCGGAATGTTTATTTTAAAATACTTTCTTTCCTTCTTTTTTAAGCATTGCTTTTTTAAAAAAAATAGGGCAGGGAGTTTAGGACAAACTGACACAGAACACACTTATTGATCTGGTATTTAATCTCATAAAAGCGATTATGACTTAAAACAGAAAAACCATACTCTGTAAAGCAAATGGGGTTGAGGGAAGAGAGAAAAGGAAAGGAATACTTTTTGGCCTCACATTCTGAAAGGGCTTCAAATTTAAACTTTAACGCTATTCCCAAATATTTGTACATTTACAGTAGTCACATTAGTGTCTTTGTGTTTGTGGTAAAAAGCATTAATTCATCAAAATGGATAAAGTGAACATGTTAAATATACAACTTTTGTAACCTTTTTAGTCATTTTTGCTATTGTTGCTTGTTTGAGATATGAAAAGAATTTTTAAAATAGAGGCAGTCCAGGCTTGCCTTGACCTCTCCACGGCCATAAAATGCATAACCCAAGAGAACCAAGGGATAATCCAAACCTGGACATTGGTTCTACAGGTACAAAGCTGTCGTCAGTCAGGTGGCCCCTGGAATATGTGGTTTTACAGACAAGCCCCTTCAACACATGACTATAAATAAACAACACACAAAGTACTCTTTAAAAAGTGAAAAATGAAACTTCATCCTTAAGTTGGTGAAGGATTTTCTGTGTTCCTTAGTATCAATGCTAAACTCATGATTTTACAATACCCAGTGATGAAAACAGCACATGTCTGCTAACTTAGCTGATAACTAGAAAATGGTGCCCCATTACTCACCTGTGCATGTGCACCCACCCACGACCTGCCATAAAAACACAAGCACAACAGAGAAGACTCTCTTCAGTCATCAAACAGACTTCCCACATCATTTCCTTAATGGCAGGGACAATATCTTGTCCTTTTTGTATCTCTCACAGCACTGTTCACTACTTTGAACACAGGAGGTGTTTAGTAAACTGAAACCTTCTTGAAATAGACCTAAATGGCATAATTTGGATAGACAGAGACAAGGGAGTATCTAATAATTGTATTTTCCACATCAATTAATGCTTGAAGGAAAAATCATTCCTAGACTTTGGGATTGCACCCTTCCCTTCGGTCTTCTCAGAAACTTACTAGGACAGCTTTCTAGATATGAAGAAGATTTATTAGGCTGGCCTTGTCAAACACCCTGACATTTGACATGACTTCTGGGCTGTGAAGATTAATTGAAAAACAGTTTCTAGAACATTCTACACATTTTAAAATGTTCAATAAAGCCCCATCAACAAGTATAAACTGAGCTCTCATGGCTGGGTTTTTAGATCCACGCAATCAAAAAACCGTTATCACAGTTAAGCTTTAACTATGTATTATAGAGATGATAAGACAGGAGTGAGTGTGGTACTTAGCAGACACTTTATAAAATGTTGAACTGATCTAAGCTGAAAATCAAGTAACCTGAGTTCTAACCCAGACTCTGTGATTTGTCTCTATAACTTTGCCCATGTTTTTGTCACTCTCTGTACTCATGTTAAGGAGCATCCCACTTCTCAGAGGAAAGACTACTAGCTCAGGACTCGCACACACCCGAGCAAGCTCTGGGACAGTTTCCTTCAGTCACTGTGTAGCTTTTAACAGGTCAGGATTCTCAAACAAACAAACAAAAATTGGGCAATTGCTTCCCTGCTTGCTGGGGTGGTGGCGAGAATAAGATGAGACTATAGATGTGAATGTGTTGAAGGAATTATTTACACTGTCAATTCCACTGTAACACTTGTTTTGAAACCAAGAATCTGTTCTAACATGATTGTTTTATATTACGGAACAATTTGAACATAACACAAATTTTGTGTTTGCTTACATGTGATTTTATCTACAAGAAACACTGGGTGAATACAAGAAAAAAACACATCCATCTAAACCTAGCAGTATATATACAAAATGCACACACCTCATCAACCAGCTATTTCATGGCACCCCATGTGTTAGAAAAGTCACATCCATTCAGAGCTGGTGTTACAATGACCCTCCTTCCATGCTTCACAATAATTCACAAACTGCAATCTTGTCATTTCCACAAGCAAACTTCTGGTCTTTTTAAAGGTAAACTGCCATATTTATTGCAGTGTTTATGTATTTCTCAGCCATTAAACATGTGTAAAATGTTGCTGCCGTTTTCTTAAATTTCTATCTTTTTTTAATGTGTCACTGATGATGTTTCTGAATATTGTGCCCCATCCCCATTTTTCCTGCAAGCCCTGTAGTTTTCATTACCCAATTTTTCACAGTGTAGAAATTTTTAGGAACCTATACATCATGTTATAGCAATTATTTGGCATCAAGAATTTTGAAGTTCATAAAACCAAGTATAGACAGGAATTATCATATCATTCTCTATTATAATAAACATATATAAATGGAGGACCAAATATTCTTCTTAGTAGTAAAATCAAAATTTGTTTTTCAAATGTAACAAGGTGTCTATTTTATGGGGATATCCACTGCTCCTGATGATTAGCAGATAATTAAAGAACATCAGTTTGGCCTATTAGAATTAGATCACTTTCTAGCTGAGTGGCCAATTAGAAAACATGACGGCTCTAAGCAGACAGGAGTGTAAAGACATAGCTATTCTGCTCCATATTTCTGACAAGATTTTAAATTTTGTGAGCTGATAATTATGTTACAGGAACATTAAACTAGCAAGATTTAAGAGAGAGAGGGAAGTCAGGGTTATAACCAAATTTAAGTCACCACAAAATTGATTATAAATTCATTTAACAAATACAGAAACTTATTTTCATGGCATTCATAAGGTTTCTTATCAGTTATTATAGATATATTTTCCTTTGGACAATCTAAACAAGTTTTTATTTTTTGTCTCTTAAATTGCCAATTTATCCCTGATACTAAGCATAGTTTCATACTTCTCTTCCAATTACTACCCTAACCCACCCTCAACATACATATCCTGACGGTTTTCAAATGAAAGACTGGACTTCACTCTACTCCACATAGTCACAAGTGCCCGAATGCCCTAACCGCTCCTCGATCCTTCAAGAGATCTTCCCCAGGTTTCATACCTAAGGGCTCCCTGACCAGCCATTCTAGAGCCTCCTGTTGCCCACTTCCCACCCTGGCCAAAATAACTACTAGACTCAACTCATCAGAAATCTAGGGGATGACTTTAAAACAAAGCCAGGGGTATGGGGTGGGCAGAGAATTGTTAAGCAAGAACAGATTCTTTTTTCTTTTTTTTTTAGATGTTGGGGGTAGGAGTTTATTAATTAATTTATTTATTTTTGCTGTGTTGGGTCTGAGTTTCTGTGCGAGGGCTTTCTCTAGTTGTGGCAAGCAGTGGGCCACTCTTCATCGCGGTGCGCGGGCCTCTCACTGTCGCGGCCTCTCTTGTTGCGGAGCACAGGCTCCAGATGCGCAGGCTCAGTAGTTGTAGCTCACGGGCCTAGTTGCTCCGTGGCATGTGGGATCCTCCCAGATCAGGGCTCGAACCCGTGTCCCCTGCATTAGCAGGCAGATCCTCAACCACTGCGCCACCAGGGAAGCCCAAGAACAGATTCTTGATCCCCCTAATCTGATGCTCTTGGGATGTAAGAAAGCACCCTTGCACCTTTCCAGCCTAGAAGAGGGGATACTTGGGGGGAAGAGCTCAGTGAAAGAACACACCTTAACACTATTTTGGGGGCTGACCTTTACAATGAGCTGGCATGATTTCAGGATGGAAGAAAACTAGTATCACCCAATCCCATCCTCCCTGATAACACATTTCTTAACCAGAAGACAACATCTTTCACTGTGCTGTTAGAAACAAGATACAAAAAGAAACTAGTCAATATGGAGATAAACACTGACTGATACTTATGACACTAAAGTACCCATAACAGATGTCAGAATGCAAAAAAACCAAGAGCAGAGTCTTTGAAAACTAAAAAGCAACATATCTTCTTTATATTTTTCCTGTAGTGAGTCCATTTTCCTACCCATTTGTATTGATCTGGATAATTTAAAGGGATTTATCTACATGGCTAAAATGAAATAGGCTCTTGTGGATAAACTTTGACTATCTGGTGGCCTCAAACCATCCAAATATCTGACTGAAAAATGTGTGTCATCCCCTTGAATTGCATTCAACAAAAGCTGCCTGCCAAGACTGTAATCCAGTCTCCAGGTCTCAGAGCTCAAAGCCCTGGTACAATATGCACAGCTCTTTGAGCTGTAACCCCAGACCCAGGGATAAATAATTGAGCAAGGTCTATTTAATGACAATAATACCTGGCCTCATAGTTTATTTATCAACCCCTTGTGCCGGTAATTAGAATAATAAGGTTTCATGGGCTTTCAAGAATGCTTTCACAGTTAGTTGAAGGAGCACGCTTTGGCCTAACTTACAAAAAAGATAATTCACCTATAACACATGATACAACACTGATGACACAAGGGATTTAGGACATGATATGCTGCCTTTGACACATTCTCATCCCAGGAAACAGGTTAAGTTGACTTTTCTTTCCTCTTGTTCTCAGTTTGATAGTATCATTGAGCAACCAACTTATTGCTCAAGTAAACAAAAGACTTTTCAAAACTGGTCTTTAAGGCAACTGTAATCAAAACTTGTGCTCATGAACATTACTTCCCAGTAAAGGGATCAGAAGAATGAAAGGTCTCTTCCTAATAAACAATGCCATTTAAAAAAAAAAGTTGACCAATTTAAACTGACTAAAAGTCAGAACTCTGACTTTTCCTAAAATATTACTGAGTAATTGAAAGAAAGTTGAGGAGGTAAGAAGACAGTCTAATAGACAGAGATTGAAAATAAGGATTATAGGCCTTTCTAGATAATATAACTCCATAATTAGACTGGCAGAATTATTTTAAGTCATCCTAATACTGGAACTGAGAATTCAAAGCATGTGCTTTTATAATGGGGATGCTGGTGGCAGCAGTTATAATGGTTAAGATGCTCAGTTGTTTCATCTATAAAACAGAGACAGTAATAGCTATTCCACAGGGTTGTTGTATGCATTATAGGAAATAATGTATGTGATGTGTTTAGTAACAATGTATGTAATGCATCCATGGCAAACAGGAAAAGCACTATAAGGAGTAACTATTATTAACAGCAATAGTACTAACAGAGCTGACTTTAATTTTTATGCTGACTCTCCAAATTAAAAAGTTGAGCAAGGACTAGATACTTCCAGGCAAAACCCTGCAGAAAGCCAGTCCATTTCCCCTTAGATTGTGACCCTAGTGAGATGTGAGAATAGTGGGAATTGGTCTTGTTACCAAAAGAGCAGGAGAGAATTCAGCCTTACATCTGAGACCTGATGAGAGTGCCCAGGTGTCCGGCTGCAGAGCCCCAGCTATGATGCTGCTGGGGAGCAGGTATTGGTGGGTGCCAGCCCGAGTCCTGCTCCAGCCATGCTGTGCTGTTGCAGAGAGCTCAGGATGCTTGGACAGCTGGGGAGTCTGTGGTAAGAGACAAAAAGAGAGCTCTCTCCTTTGACTAGGACCACATTCTATTCAGTTCTGCGACCTGTATCTTACAACTGAGACACAGATTTGAGTCCTGGCTCTGTCACGTACTAGCTGTGTGCTCTTGGGGAGATGTTGTTGATCCCAAGCTTTCTCGCCTATAAAATGTGACCAGCAACAGTAACAGCAATGACAGTTAGCATACTGAATGTTTGCCATAAGCCAGGCACTATTTATGTCCATCATCTCCTTTAATCCCCACCAAATCCTGCAAGGTGGGAACTATTATTATACCCATTTCAGATATGAGGAAACTGAGGATTAGATCAGTAAAAGAAGTGTCCAAATTTACCCAAAGAGTAAGTGGCATAGCTCAGCTAGGAATTGAGCTCGTATGTCCAGTTCTTCCCAGAATAACATCATTATTTAACTCATGGGATTGGTATAAGGACATGTAAAAGTTGAGACAACATAAACAAAGCAGTTCTTGGTATATCAGGGGTAAATGGTACTTTTGATTATTATTCAAAGACATTTATTATTTTTCTGGGCAATGTATATGATACATTGAGTAAAACTTCAGAATAAAGAATGATTTGTACACTACCTTTACAACTATGTAAAAATCGTGTGTGTCAATGTCCAAAGACTGGGCAATTATGCAGATAATTAGTTCCTCTATTTTCTAAAGTTATAGTACTATCATACAGTTTTGTTTACAGTAATAAAATACAGATTTTTATTTGTTTCAAGGCACTGTGCTGTATGAAGAAAAAAAAAGAATGTGGCTCTATGCTTTTGTGTAAGGCATTTCTAATTCTATTAGAAAGCTAAGACATAGATAAATATTTAGGGCATCATCTAATTACTACCAAATGAATAAACAGTAAAATTAAGTGCTGAAAGATTCAGATGAGAGAGTGGGGTGGTTAGAAAGAACCTTGAACAAAAGGAGGATTCAGCTACATGGTCAACGTTGCAGGAAGGACGTTACAGCGCAGGGAAATGGTGTGAGCAGTGGTGAAGAGATGGAAATGCACCTGGGGTCTTCTGGTGGGTGATGAAGAAAACATTCTAAGTACTTTAGAGGAGGAGTTGGCATGCCCTGATGCCCAGTTAAGCAGTACAGAATTCACTCTGATCTCTATAACGATCCATGAGCATTTTGTTAGCAGGAAACTGATAAGTGCAGTACAGTGTACTATATGAAAACTGTTGCAACAATGATGTGCAAGATGAATTAGAGGAAAACAAAATGAGAGGCTGGATGTAACTTGATTTCTAATGCCTTTATACAAGCTGTTTCCTCTTTCTGGAATGCCCTTCCTGTCTTCTCCACCTGTTCTCTTCCTTTCCATTTTCAGTTCAACAGCCAGGCCAACACTACAGCTCCTCCATAAGGTCTTTCCTGATTTTCCTTTCTAACACTCGCCTCCAGCCCCAGGTCAGGGTGATTTAACCTCTGACCTTCATGTAGTAATTACCTCATGTATTGTAGTTAACCCATGGTCCATTTCCACCACTGCACTGGGATTTCCTGAAAGCAAGGTCCATGTCTTTTGTTGTAATTTCCCAATATTTAATATAGCACCTGGCACAGAAGTGAGTTTCAACAAATGCTATTGTAATGAATGAACACCTAAAAGAAGACTAGATGATAATCTGGCTGTGGTTCCTAAACTACCTACACCTCAGAATCACCTGTGGGATCTTTTAAAAATTTCAAAGGCCAGGTGTCCCCATTCCCAGACCACTTAAGTCACAATCTCTAGGGGTGAAACATAGGCATCAGTACTTTTTAACATCCCTAAATGGTTCCAACGTGCAACTAGTTAAGGACCAAATTCGGAACTAAACCAAATATTATTTGTTGAGAGTAGTAAATTTAAGAGATTTTTACGTGGCCAAGCAAGTTGTTGGAGGTTTGAGCTAAAAAGCTACTATATCAAATATGATTAAATATGATTATTTTGGTGTCTCCCTGCACTGGTAATACTCTACATATTTTGAAGCCTGATAAATTTATTTTGGTGAATAACTTTATTTTTCAAGTCCCTAGCTCACTCTTTATCTTATATCCCTAAAGAGTAACTGACTGAGAACGTCTGAAACAATCTGAAAACAAGGAACAAAGAACAAGCAAAAATGTTGTCTGTATATTCACATAACCTCTCACCCTATATATGTGGCTTATTTTGGTGTGCTTCCTTTAAATAGCACCACTTCACAGATTTCACCGTTTAAAATATATATATATGGAGAGAGAGACAGAGAGAGCACCAAGACTTCTAAACATTTCATCAGCAATAAACATAACAATAATCTATCTGTGCACAAAGAGTTCTTAAGACAATTTTTTCATCAGCTCTGATGATATTCATGGAGAAGTGTCAAAGCCAGCTGCTGGTGTTGGTAAATAACCAAAGCAAAGCTTGGGTAAGTCAAATCTGTATTAAGTTCAAAGTTACTACCCATAGAAATTCTCCAGACCTAGGATAACTTCTTTGTTCCCCGGACTATGAAACAATGCTAATTTTCATGGCTGGCTTAAATGTCAAATAAAAACTCAAACATATTTTAGTTGTACCCTAGAGGTCAGTCAAGCATCTCAGAGTAATTTAAATGAATCAAGGGAGAAACAACATAGCTGGGCTTTAGTAGTTTAATAAAGAAAGAAAGCACACTAGATCCTCTTTCTACTTGCTTATGAAATCTCTTCCGAATTCTGCTCTACCTGGTTAATTTAAAAATCAATTTATGGTTAATAATTTTCCTTTGTATTATAATAGCAGGGAGAGGGGAAAGAAGACCATATAGATTTCCCCAGGAGCTAAAAGTTTCTGCGGAGTTTTAGATATTGGTCACAGCATAAACTGGTTTTCTGCCATACAAGGACACCAAAAAATTCTAAGATTTGTAACGTTGTCAGCAGAGACAATGTGCAACTAAGTTGCTATAAAGAATTCTTTCTCCATCTAAAACAATCTGTAATAGTAACTTCATTAATATCTCTCCAGATCTTATTAAGCTCTGTATCAAGGATTTTATTTTGATTTTTGTCTTTTGTTTTAATGAATCAATGAGCATGCAGTTAACAACACTAATACCTAAAACAATACCCCTGAAAGTAGGGGTGGCATTACGTGGGCTGCAGAGCTCTAGGCCATATCCCTAAGACATTGAGGTATATCCCAGTCTATTGTTATTGCTTTGTTTTGAGCAGAAATGAGATTTAGGGAGAATGTGTCCTTAAAGCCACAAATGAATTGTAAGATCAAGAGCTGACAAGTAACAAGAAAAGTTAAATCTAAAATCTTACCTCAACTATTCTCAACACCAAAAATTTGCAAAACGTCAGTGTATCCTCTCCCTCCTTCACTGTGGGAAAATTGTACTCAGAAGAAGGTAGAAATAGCACTGAAAATACAGATTGCTATACATAGATGTAAGAAGGACCTATCAAATTCTGATCAATAAGTAAATTTATTTTATTTCTATAATCTTTTCATTCTCCTTTTTACTTAGCCATTTTTTCTAAGTATTTATTTAGTGTTTTATGTTTTTAGCAGTGAGTTAAGTGTTTTGAAAAAACTAAAAGAAACATGTAGATTCCTTTCTGAAGCTTAAACTCCATTAAGAAAAAAGAGATATAGGCCCATAAGATTGTTACACAACAGTGCTAGGCAGCCTTGAAGTAAAAAGGGAGAGGGCCCTGGAGGCTTGAGAGCTTGTTGAAGACATTGTAGATGAGATAAGAATTAAACTGGACATTAAAAGGCTGATAAAATTGAGTAGGCAGAGAAAGGCATTCCAGGCTTCGGTTTGCAGAAATTTCCTTAAGAAAGGAGATATTTCCACCATGAACCTCAAGTACAATCTCATATTCTTAGATATACCAACATTCAGGGATTGGTAGACATATTGTGCTAATTTTGCGTGGTTCACGTGCATTCTAATCAAACATGTTTAATGAATTCTGAATACTGTGAAACAGAAGGATTCATGGGGCACTGCCTCAGAGTGAGAGGAGCCATTCTGCTTTGAAAGGTTTGGTAAAATATTTCTGTACAACACCTGTGTCTTCATATTTAGCCCCTGGTCAACATTTCTAAGTATTGTGAAATATTTTTTTTCAAAATTTTGTGTGGTGATATTTAGGAATACTAGAAAGCCTTAGTTTTCTGTTAGAACAGTATGTTCTGCCTTTTGATCCAAGAGTGGGCAAGAAATTTAAAATGATGGCAGTTCAGTGAGCTCTGCGAATAATCAAGACTACCTGGTAAATTTAATCTCTTGCCACAAGATAAACTTACATCTGGAGTCTCTCCTGAGCATTTGGCAACACAACTTAGGTGAGGTCACCCACAGAGCATATTATACTCCTGTGTGAACTAGTCTTTCTGCTGAGTAGACTTGGAGTCTTACTATTTTACAGTTTCCTTCCATAGCCTCCCTTTTAAGCTTTCCCGATCACTGTGACCAACCACTGGTCAAGAAACACTATAATAGTGAGTTCATAAAATATAAAACTTAATTCAGCCAAAGAATCATGTATCTTTTTTTTTTTTTTTTTTTTTGCGGTACGCGGGCCTCTCACTGTGTGGCCTCTCCCGTTGCGGAGCACAGCCTCTGGAAGCGCAGGCTCAGCGGCTATAGCTCACGGGCCCAGCCGCTCCACGGCATGCGGGATCCTCCCGGACCGGGGCACGAACCCGTGTCCCCTGCATCGGCAGGCAGACTCTCAACCACTGCACCACCAGGGAAGCCCAAGAATCATGTATCTTTTATAGATATTTGAGGGTAAATATGTATGTATATGTATAGTAGTATATACATATATATGTGTGTATATATATTACAAAATCATAATTAATATGACTCTTTGAAAGAAGTGATTTATATTTAACTTAAAAGTTTCTAATTTTCAGGACAGAGGGAATCTTAGACACATTATATTGAATATGGAAAATTATTTCCCTTTCTTCAGCTCATCTAATTTTTTATGATATTCTAATATAATGTTCTCCAAACTTTACTTTCAGTATATGCATTTTAATAAGGTGTAACCATTTTTATTCTATAGCAACAAGCTTAAGTCCCCCGAAGTAGTGTTCTACTTGCCATTTCTTGGTTATATACATAAAAACGTCCTCAAAAATACCTTGCTTATTATCTTATTATAAACATGATAAAGTTAAGGGTTATCTTCATAATTAGTACCTTATCTGAGATCTGTATGATACTCTCCCAAAACAACAAGGATAAGCTTCTCAAATTAAGCTTATTTTGTGCTTATCATGTGCACATTTGCTTTCTTTTTACTGTTAATGTAGTATGTCAAATATATTTAAAAGCATTCCTAAATAATTTGAAGTCATAATTAATGAATTTCTCCTTTTAATCAGTTTTCAAAGATCATATATTTATGGATAGTCTAATAACAAGTTGTGAAAAATAGCTATCACTGACAGCTAAAATTCTAAAGAGTGCAAGTTAGGTAAGCTGCTGTTTATCAAAAATTTTTGGAGGCTAGGATACTTTGGCAAGCTGGGGAAATTAATTCAGTGTGGCTTACCATATGTGATACATTGACTGATAATACTTGAGAAAGTAGTGTATAATGAAATGCAATTAAGAAGAAGATGATATATAAGAAGGTGTAGAAAATGATTACCATGTGACAGGCATCATTCTAAGTGCTGTAGGTCTATTAAATGATTTAATCCTCTCAGGAACTTTATGAAGTACTACTACTTTTATCCCCATTTATAGAGGATAAACTCAAGGATGCAGAGGTTAAGAAACTTGTCTAAGGTCACAGCATAATGCTTGATACCTAGGGGACTCTTATTAAATAGTAGAAAAATTGGATGTCAATGTTACATTTTGATCAACAAAATTCAGCTGCCACTAATGGCCTACAGACTCTCCATTCTTTGGATGAGAAAATCAATGTACCCAAGATACCTGTAATGTACAAGAACTAAAGGTCTCTGCTTTGGTTGAGTTTTTGGTGAATACACACTTCAAATGATTGAAGTGTGTATTAGTGGATGAGTACACACGCTTAAAAGTCCTCTTGTGTGGAATCCCTCATTCCTTCACAGTGGCAGATGAAGTAAAGGCCTTTTTGAACTAAAGTTGAAATCACAATTCTTGCCTATGAATTATATTAGTTTCCCCTACCAAAAAAGAAAAGAAAAGAAAACCAAAAAGCACTGTCGAAGGACGAAGAAAGATTGATTAAGGAAGAATGTTACCTTAAGGACTAGGTGACACTTTCAAGCACCTGTTTAAAAGTAAATGAAATTCTAAGAGTAACCTTCTTGGCTTTATTGGGTGTTTCATTAATAAATCACCAGGCCTAGTCTGCCAATGGACAATTCCTGGGAACTTGGGTCAGGGTGCTACAAAGCTCAGAAATTAAAGCAGGCAGTATAATAGCTAAATAAACATCTTCTTCATCAAAATAAATAATTTTAAAATGGCTTCTACACAAGAGCCATTTCCATGCAAAAGTATATTGGAGTATGTACTTCCACACCTTAATCTGTAAACTCATGGAATGATAGAACTGCTCCATCCCTAAAATAAGTTTCCTTAAATATCCAATTAAGTGGGTTTCTTAAAGCTATTTCTTATGTTAATAGGCACAGAAGCATTTTTTTCTTCAAATGAATGCTTTATATGGAAGTACATTGTATAGAAAAGAAACCACAGGTCTCCTCTGCTTGACGCTGACATGTGGCCAAGCAGTCCTCCCTCTGACCTCTGCCTCCTTTGCCCTTTATAAAGGGATTTCACCAAACTTAAACTCTGAGGACAGCACTTTGAAAATTATGGGCCTACAATCCAGTCCTTTTATTTTATAAATAAATAAACTGAGGCTCAGAGAGGTAAAGTTAGAAGTTAGAGCTTAGACCAGAGTCCAATCTCTTAATTTTCAATCCAAAACCTACTCCACTATAACAAAATAAAGTGGTTGTTTATTTAGGTTAAGTGATGAGGGCTTTTAATCTACCACATAGAATGTTCTGATATAGTCAAAGGTTTTAGTTTTCAGGATGACTAGTAAGTAAATCTGTCATTTTCCATCCAGGTGTTTTATTTCACCTATGCTGGCTGGTACATTAGTGCAGTCACTTTTATAGGTAGGAAAGATCTATTCATCCAACTTTTGAGTTAAATCCGTTAAAAACTTAAACACATATTAAGCTAAAAATCCTTGCTGTTGGATATTTTTCAGTTAGATAACTAATAAAAAATAGGAACGACCTTCAAATAACTGGAAAATCCACTACTCTTTCCCTTTTCCTAGCCCTGACCCCCACACATTCTCACCCATTCAATAAACAGTCCACAGAATAGAATGTTCTGCTTAATGGAGTTTTCTGATTTTCAGAAATGAAGAAAGGGACGCTCAATCCTGACCGTACATTAATGACTTTTAGAGTAAAACTAAAAATACACATTCCTGATCTGGGCCAGACACCCCTGCCCCTCCACCCAGATATTTTTATTCAGTAGGTTTAAAGATACATGAATGTTTGAACCTGTATCAATACACAGGAAAACATACATTGAAAAACAACATTCCACAGTGAAGGTGGAAAGGAGGTGGCTTCTCTTCAGCCCTAAGGAGCCAATTCTGCTGCCTCAAAAATGCTGAGCTCGGGCTTCCCTGGTGGCGCAGTGTTTGAGAGTCCGCCTGCCGATGCAGGGGACACGGGATTCGTGCCCCGGTCCGGGAGGATCCCACATGCTGTGGAGCGGCTGGGCCCGTGAGCCATGGCCGCTGAGCCTGTGCATCCGGAGCCTGTGCTCTGCAACGGGAGAGGCCACAGCAGTGAGAGGCCCGCGTACCGCAAAAAAAAAAAAAAAAAAAAAAAAATGCTGAGCTCCAGTTCCTAAACCATGTTTGAGAGTCCATATGGATTTACAACCCATTCTTTGAGGTTCGTGCCTATGTATTTACTGCTTATATTAACCAATGTTTGACCCTCAGCCCTGAGAATGCTCAAGTTCCTAGTGGTAGATAATCTTTCAAAATATGAGAACTACCCCTGAGTCTCCCACAGCATCCTCAGAACCATAAGCTACCATTCCTGAGGCTTTACTCTAAAACATATCTTAAAACCTTGACCCTCTATAAATTCTGTTTTAGAAGTTTCACAAGTTTTTCAGAGTCCAGAGGCAAATGGGAAGCCTCAGAACCTAGATACAGATCCAAACCTGTGATGAAAATATCTGCTCCAGTTATATTGGGCCTAGTGCCTTGGATTCCATAGACTTAGCCAGAAGTGATGATTGGAGGCTACTTCTGGGAATAACATAATCCTTAGACACACTCTCTCAGAGTTTGATGTCTCTGAATGGAATAAAAGGGTGGGAGGAAAGCTGCCTGACTCCCATGTTTTAGTAACACTGGGGTAGAGAACCTTTATTGCATGTTCTAAGAAGTACTGACCACTATCTAATATGTGATAGGAATCTGTGGGGGAGAAGCTCAGTACAGCATTCAGAAACCTACGAAGGGAGACAGGTCGGGCACTGTAGTACCAACGACTTTATCACAGAGGCTGAAACCAAGAGAATCAGGCTGACCATGGCCAGTGGTACCAGCTGTACAGAATACTGCAAAGCCACAAAGCCGGAGCCATTTCTGGCTGTGGAGAATCATCCCAAGACAGTGAGCATTGCTGACAGGTGAGAAGCCATAGTTGTTTTGTCTCTGGGCCTAAATCTGTGCTTCCATTCTGCGAGCTGGCTTTCACTCCAACTTGCTGAATCACTGTCTTGATAGCATGCCTAACTTGCTCCCCAGCTACAGGGGTAAGAGGCAGCAAACTTGAATGCTTATAAGGTCCAGCCAAGGAGCGTGAATAAGAGATGTGGCTTGTTTGGGAGCTGTGCACACTGAAGACGGAGTGCCCTGTTAGTAGGGGACAGCAATTGCTTAGCCCCAGCTATTATTTTCATGTAGGAATGGGGACCAGATTTTCTTCTTATCCAGGAGAAGCTGAACATCTGGATTTTTAAAATCTGAAATCTCCCACTTTTTAAAATTTAACAACAAAGAAAAAACATTTTTATAAAAATATACACCCCCAGATGATTAAAATGGGAAATTTTATGTTACGTATATTTAATCACAATTCTTAAAAAAACAATAAAAGAAAAAGAAACAAAAAGCATGTGGGCCAAATGAAAAACACCTATAGTCTAGATTCAGCTGCAGCCTCCCCATTTTCAACCTCTGCCCTAGTAATAGGGCATGGTATTGCCCTTCCTTCCATCCCAACCCATATCTCTCCCCGCCTCTAAAAATGGCTTTATCCCTGGACTCCAGCCTAAGGCCCCAGGACCTGGAATCTGCCACAAGATTACCCTGTGGGTACATTTTGGAAGATCTGAAAGCGGCTGACCGTGGATTCTGCCAAACTGTCAAGATACCCTCTTTTCTTTGTTGGAGCATCAAAATCAGTTGTCCATCCAGACTGCTATACCAATGTGCCACCATCCCCCAAGGCTCCTGGGGTTGCCTATGGCTAAGTCTGCTCCCACCTAGTCCTGCCAGGTCCTGTACCCTTCCTATCTCTCCTGTCATACTACAGGGAATCAGACAACACTGAGTCTGTCCTGAGATGAAATAATAATTACAACTTGTGTTTCCCAGCTTTGTGCTATGTTCTGGCACCCTGCTAAGTGTTTCATATGAAATAACTCACTTTATGATTCCAATAGCCCTGTAAATTAGTAAAATTTCATAAGAAACCCAAGGTCAGAGGGCTACACAATTCATTCAAATTTGCACCGGTATTAAATGGAAGATCTGAGATTTAAGACTGAAACCCATCCCTTCTTCACTGCCCTATATGGAAGATGCAGGCAAAGAAGAGTGAGGGGGTACTTCTACACCTCCACGCAGGTGGAAAGGGAGGATTTTAATGCAGTTTCACACCACACTTTGACAGTTCACAATATTATCACTTTCCAATTTTACAACTTTCTATATACAGTTACCTGTGGTTCCCAGGTTTGGGAATTTCATGGTCAGCAATATTTCAAAACATATTGGGTAGGCCAAAAAGTTCATTTGGTTTTTTCCGTAAGATGCCTCTAGCAGCACTTAGTTGTCTTTAACTTCATTTGAAACAATTTTGTTAGACTGTATGTAACAGCTGTCATATCAGCATACATTAAAAAAAAAAACTTATCAGGGCTTCCCTGGTGGCGCAGTGGTTGAGAGTCCGCCTGCTGATGCAGGGGACACGGGTTCGTGCCCCGGTCTGGGAAGATCCCACATGCCGCCGAGCGGCTGGGCCCGTGAGCCATGGCCGCTGAGCCTGCGCGTCCGGAGCCTGTGCTCCGCAACGGGAGAGGCCACAGCAGTGAGAGGCCCACGTACCGCCAAAAAAAAAAAAAAAAAACTTATCAAAATTGGTGAGTTTTTGTGTAGCCATTTTAATACTGAAGATGGAAGAAAAAAAGCAACATTTTCGGCATATCAGGCTTTATTATTTCAAGAAAGGTAAAAATGCAAGCGAAACACACAAAAAGATTTGTGCAGTGTATGGAGAAGGTGCTGTGACAGATCGAATGTGTCAAAAGTGGTTTGCAAAGTTTCGTGCTGGAGATTTCTGGCTGGACAATGCTTCATGGTCAGATAAACCAGTTGAAGTTGATAGCGATCAAATAGAAACAATAATTGAGAACAATCAACTTTATACCATGCAGGAGATAGCCGACATACTCAAAATATCCAAATCAAGCATTGAAAATCATTGCACGAGCTTGGTTATGTGAATCACTTTGACGTTTGGGTTCCAAGTAAGTTAAGCGAAAAAAACCTTCTTGACCATATTTCCACATGTGATTCTCTACTGAAACATAATGAAAACGTTCCATTTTTAAAACAAATTGTGACAGGAGATGAAGAGTGGATACTGTACAATGATGTGAACGGAAGAGATCGTGGGGCAAGCGAAATGAACCACCACCAACCACACCAAAGGCCAGTCTTTATCCAAAGAAGGTGATGTTGTGTATATGGTGGGATTGGAAGGGAGTCCTCTATTATGAGCTCCTTCCGGAAAACCAAACAATTAATTCCAACAAGTACTGCTTCCAATTAGACCAACCATAAGCGGCACTCCACGAAAGGTATCCAGAATTAGTCAACAGAAAATGCATAATCTTCCATAAGGATAATGCAAGGCCGCATGTTTCTTTGATGACCAGGCGAAAACTGTTACAGCTTGGCTGGGAAGTTCTGATTCATCTGCTACATTCACCAGACATTGCACCTTCGGATTTCCCTTTATTTTGGTCTTTACAAAATTCTCTTAATGGAAAAAAGTTCAGTTCCCTGGAAGACTGTAAAAGGTACCTGGAACAGTTCTTTGCTCAAAAAGATAAGTTTTGGGAAGATGGAATTATGAAGTTGCCTGAAAAATGGCAGAAGGTAGTGGAACAAAAGGGTGAATACGTTGTTCAATAAAGTTCTTGATGAAAATGAAAAATGTGTCTTTTATTTTTACTTAAAATACTGAGGATAATTTTTGGCCCACCCAATATTTTGGGAAACAATATAAGGTTACCAAACTTCTATTTTGCCAAGTAAGGATATTTCCTAAACCTATCATTTAGCATCATTATCACTTCATTAAATGAAAACTACTTTGACACACACACATGCATATGCGCATACATTAATAGCTTCATGGAACCAGAAATGCGACTTGTCTTTGTCTTCATTTATGGCTGGTGTACAAGCACATGCATAAGTGGTTCCCAGCCTACAGTTGTGTGGTGTTCCAAAAGCTTTCTGGCAAGACCACTGTTTGGAACTTGGAAACCTTATTCCACGAAACAAAGCAATAACATTAGAAATGATGCCTAGGTTCCCACCTCATAGGGTAAACCTGGAATATCTTGTTTTATTTTGGATATGAGGTAACTGAGGCCCCAGAAGTTTAAGCCATTTCCTTAAATAACACACAAACTCTTGCAGAGCCAGGATTAGTAGTGAATTATCCTGATAGCTGCTTCAGTCATTTTTTCATCACCAGAGACAAAAACACCTTAACATTATTATAGATACACTGTAATGTTTAACGTTATTAAATAGGCTTGTGGACGGAGAGCTTTGGAAATTTACCACTGTTTATAAAAATTGTTCTGTGTAAAAACTGCAATCTGTATCACATCTGTGAGATGCAAACATGGCTGTTATCACAGACATGGTCCCTTTTATTCATGCCCCACTTCCCCAAACCACCATGCAAAGAAATATAGTGTGATCCTCAGAAGCGAATCTGCTTCCAATCCCAAAAGGGAAAGGGATAAACATTTGACTTTTCTTATCAGGAGTTTATAAATCTATGTGTCTCTGAGTGTGTCAAGACTCAACAAAGAGTGAAATTGGGTCGCTTACATGTTACCAGGGAATAGCTATTAGCGTAATCCTTAATTGGAATCCCATTTACTCTTCTGTTGGCTTAGCATCCTCCCTGTGCTTTAATAAGAGCTGTCACATGAATATATCATTTGAGGCTGGAACCCTGCAGAGAAACTAGAGTGTGCAATCCAACAAACTTGTAAAATTCAAATATATTATCTCCTTCAGAGAGATAGTAATGAATGTATTAAACTAAGGAAATTCTCAGTTCAAGGAACAAATTATTAAAAGTGATCTGAGACTGTAAGACTCCAAATAATGAATTTAATCATGATTGTTTTCTTTTATAATTAGCCCAGCCTCTCTAGTGATATATGTTAACTATATGATAGGTAACATATATGTTATATATGACCATGAAAATTATATATAATGAGTATTATATATATGATGTATCACATATAGTATTATCTATAATATATAGGTAATACTCAGAGAATTTGGGAGATCAATAGCAGAGAAAATGTTTCTAATTTTGAAAAGTGGCACCATACTTGAGAACTTCAATTTTCTTTTCCATTTTCCAAGGCTTGCATTTGACAGTAGCAATCATTTGTCTATTCTCATCTAACTCTGCCTTCAATCTTTCCAATTCCTCTTCATCAATTTCTTCTTCTTCTTCCCTTAAAACAAAAAACAAACAAAAAAAACCTCCTTTAGTAAAGTTAAGTTTTGCTTGACTTCCAAACTTAAAGAATGCTACCAGATACTCAGATGATCAATGTACAGCAACTTGACTATATATGGTGTGTGCTGAGATCCACAAGCCTTAGTGCTTGTATCTGAACAATGATGCAGGATTTCTGGAAATATTATAACTTTAAACAATAATGTTTACATTCTGAAGTACTGAAACCATTTTATGTCCATAGTCTCAAATTCTCAGAACTAGAAAATGTGTGGAAACAGTTACAGATCTATCAATATATTTTCTTCTCTTCTTTGTTCCCCTGTACACCTTCCCCCACCAATTCTACATTTCATTTAAAAACTTTATTTTTCAACAAGGACAGTAAATTAGAGGTGAGCACGTCTTTGAAGTGCCATTAAAAAATTTGTTAGCCCTGTCTCAAGAGAAAGAGAAAAACTGAAATAGGAAAAAATTTAAAAATCTATTCCTCAAAGGTAACTTAATCTGTTAATTAAACTCAAAACTTCAATTGATAAAATTCAACTTGAAGTATATATGACAGAAGTGAATCCTTTGTAGAGGCCTTCAAAGGAATTTAGTTTCTTACTGAGCAAATGAGATGTATCTTTTCTGTGTTCCTAGTATTGCAAAAATATCAAAGGGTCCAAAACTCAAAGAAAACAAAATCTAAACATGAACAACGTGATTTTTAAATTGAGGAATGTAATGGCCTATTGCAGAGATCCTTTTTTTTTTTTTTTTTTTTTTGGTTATAGATTGTTTCAGTTATGAGCTGTTGCTTAACTTCAAATTTACCCTTCTATACTTAATATTGTGATGCTGTGGCTGTGACTCTGTAGGGTACATTTCTGGTTTGTCAGTTGGCTCATTTTTCGGCTGCCCATAGAAGACACTAAGAAGGGACTAGGTCTTTCCTTTCTTTGGTTTCCTGTTTGCTTCCTGTGGTGATGTTTACTCTTTAGTGATGCTTCTTCACCCCAAGAGCTGCAGGGCCTTCCCATAGCTGCAGGTGAAACTAGTTTGCCGACTTTTCCAACACTAGCAGAACCAGCTTCATCATTCTCCCAGTAGACACCAGCACCACTTGAGCATCGTCCCCCTCTGCAATAGTTTCAGCTCCGTGGGTCTCTCCTCTATGCTTTTAAGTTTTAATTCCAACCTCTTTCCATTGTTCCTCCAGCCCCTAGTATGCTATTTGCTTCCTATAGTTGCTGTCACCATGATACTTCGTGTTCTCTTTCACCTTTCCAGTAACCTAGTTAGCAATTATTTATATCTACTAAACAGTCCTCTTATTAAATACTCTCTCTTCAATTAACTGTTGGAGTTTCTTTCTCCTAACTAGACCCTGACTGACCAAAAAAATGTAATCTGACTCAGTGTTAGTCAGAAACATATTTTGTCGTTCACTAAACTCATGACCACACACAGTAGGGCTATGGAAAAAGATGTTTTTGAAAGTTTCAGCTGAATAATAGGAGGACATACCCATAATTTTACAGCCCACCTTATAAAATGACTTCGCAATCTCCTTTCTTTCCTACCAGTCCAGAGTTTTTAATCAGGTCATGATTACTGAAACAAAAATTTAAATTAACCCTCTAAAATACACTTGTCATTGATACTTTGTTTCTTTTTGACCGATGCAGACATTTGGCTTAGAATAGTAATCCTGGTTCAAGAGAACTATGGAAATACCATCCACTAAGATACAACTCTGACTGCCATTAGGTTGTTTCTATTTTAATTATTTGATATTTATTATATAAAATCCTATGGTGCTGTAAAACCATAATAAAATACTCACAAAGAATGATCTATTTGATGTTTGGATTTACCATGTAACTAAAGCTTATTTCTCTACATTCCTAACATTAATTATGTAGTTTCCTGCTATCTTAAACCCAGTACTTTGTATGTTTAACATATTCAAATTCTATGATTCCTTCAAAAATGATATGAAATGTCTTCAATACCCTTTTCTGATTATCCCTATGAGAATACTTTTCTCTAAGACTCTAAATCACTTTGTACTTCTCTGGCACATTTATACTGTCTTGTTTCACAATAATTTGTGTCTAAGTGGCCTCTCCCTTACTATAGTATGAATTTCTAGAGAATGCAGGCAATTGCATATTCATATCCATATCTTCCAAAGAAATTAGCAAATTATCTTCCACAGAAGTGGAGCTGGATAAATATTTATTGAATAAATGTTTATGTACAGAGTTTTTCTGTATATTGGATTACCATCAAATATACTAAAATATAACAATGTCTTCCAAGATTAGAATGGTATGGAAAGACATTTATTCCTACACTAAATGATCTTAGACTGGTATATTTTTAAAGTCTTTGCTGTTAATTGTTCATTGCTCCAGGAAGATCATGCTGTGCTACAAGGTATAGCTGTTGCCAGCTAAGTTACCTTCAAATATGCAGGTAATTAAAATATTACATTTTTGCATAATTAAAATATGATAATGCATAACTAAAACACTGTATTACAGGGAAACTGCTTTTCTAGGAACCACTCAAAGAAAGTGCTAATCATGTTAAAAGGGCATAGCACTGACATGCTTTATCTTCTAAAATTTAGGGCTAATCTGTGTAAGAATGGCTTTCTATCTTAGGTTTGATTTATTTAAACAACAGTTGTTAGGAAAAAGGAGGTATAAGGTGCTGAATTTCTCAGTGCTATGAACATATTACTTACTCACTTAAAACTGGGTCAAGAAAAGCCTGTAATATTATTAGAAATACTCCAAAATGCCAAACGAGGCAGTGTTTTTTAACCATCTCCAAAGACAGTTAACATTACAACCTTGGATTTAGTTGGTTTCAAGTTTGGCTCTGTGGAGAAGTGGGGAGGGAGGGAGCCAGGGGTGATTCTGGCTTCTCAGAATCAGGATGAGAGTAGGATCAGCTAAGGACAGACACTTTCACAGGGACAAGATTGCCCCAAGTAACAGGGGCCAAGACCCAGTTGATTCATATGGTCCTATTCCTAGAGGTTGAGCACTGAAGTGAGGGCATTGAACAGACCAGGAGACAAGAGGAATTCCCACCCAAGTCATCTTTTAAAAAGGACATCTCTGAGGCACAAGTGGAGAGGAAAAGCAAATTGTGGAACACAACCTATATCATGCATATGTCTATTGGTGATGTTTTCTCAATGAAATACCACTGTCAGAAGGCATAAGCTTTGCTAGTAGGAAATATTACTACATAATAATAGCAATAACAATCACAATAAGACATGGAACTTAAAAGGGTGTTCTGTTTTTGAAAAGAACAAAGCATAAAAATACTTGAAAAGACGATAGACATAAAAAATGCCAGAGTCAAAACGTAAAGCAGGTGATGTCTTAGTATTCAAAGAGAAGAAAGAGGAGCAACTTGGGGAGGAGAAGGAGAAAAAGGAAGAAGAGAAAGAAGAGGAAGAGAGAGATTTAAAAACTTAAATCAATAAAAATATAATGAAGAAATGGGTAGGGCTACTCTTATTTTAAAAGGAACCATCGTCTATTAATGCTAAGCTTCTCTACCTGACAAAATGTTCACATAGTTGTATTTAATTACAATTACTTGAAGAGGAAAATAATAGCTTGTTATTGAGTACTGCAATGTGTCATCTTGGGAGGCTATCTTGGAAAGTTCCTCACCATTTAAAGTCCTAGGACTGTTTCAGAGGAGATCCCATCACCTCATGGTGATTCCCATGCCCCACCTGGGGTGGCAGAGGAGCTATTCTCTTAAATCCTTTCCAAGGGGTCTAGGTTTTCTATCAGTAAATGTGTTTTACATGTACACTTTTCCTACCTGCCTGCCATCTGCAATTTTCCAGAAAGCAAAGACTAGAAAATTATTTTCTTGGATTTTTCCTAAACAGCATTTGATATATTATTCTACACAAAGACAGCACTCAGAAAAACGTTGGCCTGGTAGAACTGAAAGACACAAGGTTATATTAAAAAGGAAATGACAATCCCAATCCTCTGTAAAGGGACAGTTAGTTAACATTTTAGACTTTGGGAGCTATATACAGCTCTGTCCCATATTCCTCTTTGTTTTTTTTTTTAAATTACAGTTTTATTAAAACTGTAAGAACCATTCTTAGCCCTTGGGTTGGAATTAACCATGGTTGGCCAACTCCTACTCTGTAAGATAAGTGATTTGCGTTCATTGTTTAGGAGTTTTTCACTTAACTTCAGTAACGATGCACTTAACTAATGGGATAACTTTAAAATATTTAAATTAACTAAATATGTTAATGACCTATGACAATTTAGATCTCTCATAAGGGAATTTCTCATAAGTCCATTCTTAATATATATTCATTTTACAATTCTATTTTAATATCAAAATACATTTAACTAAGTGGAGTAAAATGGCAGATGAAGCCTGTTTTTCTGAAAGCAGTTTTAATTACCAATTTTAAGGCCAGGGAGTGCCTAAAGGGAGTGGTCTTCTTTCAGCATCAGGCACTTCTGAATGAGAAGCAATTTCAGATAAGAACTAACTTACTCTCCTCTCCTCATCCTCCTCCTTCTCTCTTTTTCTCTGGCCTTCCTCGTTTCTTCATCCTCTGGTTCAGGTTCTGGGTCATCTTCATTGATGACATCTCTGGTCCGTTTCCTCTTTGGTCTCATGCTCTCTCTTCGAGGTAGTTTGTCTTCCTCCTCCTCTTCCTCTTCACCTAAACATAGCAGTTAATGCTTCAGTGAGCAGTATCAGAAAAGTGCTCTCCCGCTACCAAATGTATTCTTACTTTTAAATTATCATTGTCACACATCTGAGACCATAATCCAGCAATTTGCCATATCAAGATAAGATGCATCATGCCATATATATTTCATAGCCTGCCACTTAATTACATTTATCTAGGGACTCCCCTGGTGGCGCAGTGGTTGAGAGTCTGCCTGTCAATGCAGGGGACACAGGTTCGAGCCCTGGTCCGGGAAGATCCCACATACCGCAGAGCAACTAAGCCTTTGCACCACAACTACTGCGCCTGTGCTCTAGAGCCCGTGAGCCACAACTACTGAGCCCGCGTGCCACAACTGCTGAAGCTCACGTGCCTAGAGCCCATGCTCTGCAACAAAGAGAAGCCACCGCAACGAGAAGCGTGCGCACCTCAACGAAGAGTAGCCCCCGCTCGCCACAACTAGAGAAAGCCCACAACGAAGACCCAACACAGCCAATAAATAAATAAATAAATTTAAAATAAATAAATACATTTATCTAAATTCTCATTTCTTGTGGTTTATCTACTCATATGTCAGTGTCGATCCCCAAATTCTAATAATGCTTAGAATTCCAGCCTTCATTTACTTGGGTAACTAGATGAGTTGGAGTTTAATATCACACCATGATCTCTCAGACCAAGTTTATAGGTTACCAATTCAACACATAAGGGTTGAATGTTTAAACACTATGTGCTAATACTACTTCTATCTCAGAACAAAGAATAAGAATGACAAGGAAATGCTACAAACCAGAAAAATTCTGAGGAAATTAATGTATGCCTTGACATTCCTCCTAATTCAAATTATTCTCATTCTTTTTCTTTTTTTTACTTTAAAAAAAAAATTGAAGTATAGTTGATTTACAGTACTGTGTAAGTTTCAGGTATACAGCAAGTGATTCAATTATACATACATATATATTTTTTTCAGATTATTTCCCTTTATAGGTTTTTACAAGATATTGAATACAGTTCCCTGTGTTACACAGTAAATCCTTGTTGCTTACCTATTTTATGTAAAATTATTCTCATTCTTGACTTCAAATATTTCTTCTTTTGCCTAGATATTTCTTCCTGTTTCTTAAATGAAATTGATAGTAAATACCTTTGCTTGATCATTTTATCTTTTTGATTAGAAATAGATATAAATAACTTGTAAATTTAATACAAAACTGAGAAAAATGACATTATTTTATTTTATTCATCAACTAACAATTAATGACTCACATGTCCATAACTTCTTCGGAAGCTTCCAGGTAAAGAGTAGAGGGAGAATTCAGTTCCTTCCTTCACCGTTTATGACATACATCCTACTTCACTTTCATCTTTGTTTTTTAACTTCTGATATTTAGAGTCAACTTCTGATGTTTATTACAAAAAACAAATATTACTCCTAATTATCACTATCTTCTTAAATAGAAGCTACTCAGGGAAAAATTTGTGCTTTAATGGAAAACTATGAATTGTCTGCACCATACCCTTCTGTGTTACCTGATTCTGATTCTATGGAAGCTATTTTGTAACTTTGTAAGTTACGGATAACTAGATAGCAATGCAAAATAGTTCTTGTCTGTAGACAAGCAAGTGAACTCTGCTAAATGCAGAGACAACCTTCCACCACCGAAAAAGAAAATGAAAGAAAAAATCCCCAAAACAGTCATGCCTTATTTGCACAATCATTTCAATATTCCTGATCTATATATATATCTGTTCTTTGAATTTTCCTTTAACTGGTAACTGCTATAAATGCCTCACCAGATTCCACATTTATTAGTTAAATGTCTTAATTTTTACATATGTGTGTGTCATTATTTTATCTTTTAAAATCTTTTTGTTATTTTTTGTTATCTTTTTAACATTACTTATCAAAATTTTTTATTGATATTTCAAATCTAAGATCTAAATATTACCATTACTAAAGTTTGACTAACAGAGAGCAACTTTTCTAACCAGGTTTGGAAAACTATATTTTGTCATCAAAACCAAGAATGAGTTTCCATTTGTTAAATACTGTGGCAAATGTTACATGTTATTTGAACCCCACTCTGGCATTCTGAAAATTTACCCAGCCTTTATTATTCATTTTAGTCACTAATTGTAGAAAGAACAGAGCCTCATAGGAACTGAGAAACAATTTCACCCACAAATAGCTCGAAAACTCTAGCAGCCACTTACTACCCTGCATTTTAGTATATTTCATATTAAGGCTAAACTATTAAGCTCGCAGAGTTTGACCATGGATGAAAAGTGTATTATTATATTTATATTTTAGCACTTAGGACAAAAAGGCTATATTTAGTGCTTTAACTAGTTTCCAAATATTCAAATTCTTAAAAAAGGAATGTTTTACAGTTGCCTACTAAATGTGGATTTGCATACATTACCTTTTGGAATGGGCTTGATTCAGTTTTGAAGGGTAGCAAAATATACCACGTCAAAAAGGCATTCTGAATATACCACCCCAAAATATGCCACTTTGGTGTATTGACTATTTTGAGCTGTAGCACTTGAAAAACAGCAAATGCAGGAAGAGACTTTCTCTGAACTTCTCTTAGCTGCTTAAAGACAGAGTCTCCAAAAGGAGCTCAACTGTCATAAATCCCCTCCCCAGGAGTTTCATCCCCAAGGAAGATAGACTACTATCACAGGAGACTATAGGTCAACACCACATGCAGACACACTTTATCATAAACTATCATAATTCCCATCTATTCTCCTAAAACTTATTTATTCTCTCTCAAGAGACCTACATGCCCTCCCTCTCCCCTCTTTAGATGGTGTTCAAATCTAAATTTTAAGCCACCTCACAGTTACTCATTTTCCTGGATATCTCCCATGTATACATGAGGTGTATGTGTTAATAAACTTCTGGTTTGTTTTGGTTTTTTTCTTGTTAAACTGTCTTATATTATAGGGGTATCAGCTAAGAACTCAGGAGGGTAGAGGAAAAATTACTTTTCCTCCCCGACAGTTGTCAAGTCATAGCATCTAGGATCTATGTGAGACTCTGGGCTGCTTTCATGTAAAATGTACCAAATTAATGAAACCAACTGTCATCATGAACATTCACTGGCTGTCATGTTGGGCTCAGGTTTTTAATTGACAGTGTTGATGTATTCTCTAATTGAACTCTTCTTGAGATGCTGCTCTTTCAGTTTTGGTAAACTCAAAACTTTTGCTCATATAATGATCTTTCTCTGTTCCAGTCCATGAGGGGTCTGCATGCCTGGAAAGGGGTCACAGCTCTTGAGCTGAACCTACTCAAAGTAAGAACAACAGAGCAATTCCGACAAAATACCCATGAATTCAGTACAAAAGAACAGGTTTTTTCATTTTTATTGAACCACCTGATCAGTTCAGTCAAAAAGGTCAATCTGTTATATTGTAATAGATTCAGCCTTAGAGAAAAGCTTTTAGGACAAAGATTTTCATGGGGGAAAATAGTAAAGAAGTAAAAGAGCAAATTTTTTCTGAACTACCATCTACTTACTCATGAGTAAATTATAAATTGGGTGGAATGTGTGTGTGCCAATTGAATGGAATCTCGAGTAGAGATTCTGTTTAATGGTCTTGAACTCTTTTGTGAGACCATCGAAAGTCATCCACACATGCTTCTCTGCTTGCATATGGTAGCATATTCCCACAAGATAAAAGGGTAAATCCCCTGAATTCACCACTATTCCACGGGAAACATATCCCAAGTGGGGATATGTCCATCCCCACTTACTTGAACTTTCCTCAGTATCATCTTCTTTTTCCTCCACTTGGATTTGCACTGTTGAAGAAAGAAAAATATAGTAATTCTTTAAATGATGGTACAATTGTTAATAACTGGTTTTTACTGTTATTATTTTCATTGTAAAGTTTTTTGTGCAGTTAATAAATTTTTTCAATAAACTTGTCAAAATAAGCATTGCTTATTAAAGATATACAGCCACAATATCTTATACATTGCTGTGCAAGGACTTCTCTGCTTCATCGTCTTCAACGATTTGCAAAACATACCAATCATAAACCTGTCAACTCAATTCAAAATAACTTCAACCAAAATAAATTCTGTACTGCAAGAAGCAGACTTAGGGTGTGTTGGGTCATTTCATTCTATGGTAAAAGGAATTGTTGGCAAAGCTATATACACATGCACAAACCACTTGGTTATTATAAATAAAGTTATTAAAATAGACAATATTTCATTATGACCAGGTACCCAGTGTCAAAGAATCTTTCAAAAAGGCTTAAAACCTGATATTTCCTATTTGAATTATTTCTATGGGTATTATATGCAGACAGCTTAAATCTTCCCATATATGATTTATCTTGACTATGTGGAGATAGGTGATTGATTCTACAGTTCTTTCCAAGACAAAGAACACTTCTTCTGTCTACTCCTCACCTCATCCTCAGCACCTTGTTTTTAGATTTGCTCCATTTTTATAAAGGCATATAAAGGTTTTATAAAATTTTACTGGTACAGTAATATAGGAAAATATATTAATTGGCAGATATTTTCCCCTTGTCAACTACTGTCCATTCATCACAGGTTGTCAGCCAGAGACAAAGATCTGCAAATTGCCATGGTAAAAATTGCAGTAGACTATTTCTTTAAACCATGAGTCTAGTAACTCATTTAAAATATTAATTTACCTATTTTTATTTAAGGTGGATGGGCATAAGTCCAAAAAATCAAAGATAACAAATGATGTTGCTGTGAACAGAGGAAACAACCTCTGGTTTTGTTTCTGCTCAGCACTGTCAAAGGTTATTATTCAGAACTTGACAGGCATATTGAAAAGGCAGCACATTCAGAGTTTAAATTCCATTCACAAAGAAGATTATTGTAAAAAGCATTTTTTGCCTTTAAACAGCATCTGTGTAAAATTTTTAGGATATGCAAAAATGTTATCACTCAACATCAGCCATAGAATATGAAAATAAGTGTTGTTTTGTTCAGAGTGGACATATGCCTTCTGTCACCGGTTGTAACTGGATCTGCACAGGACAAAGGTCTTTATGTCACTACTGAGAGTTCGCAATAGTGAAGGCAGACACTTCTCAGAGATATTTTACATTCAACAATAGGCCATGGTCTTTATTTGCAATTAATGCTGCCCCCAAGTTTCTTCAGCCAAAGAAGAATTCACTCAGGAAGGCATCTTAATGATATAAGATTAGCCTTAGAGCAAGGTCTGATCAGCGTGCATAATATAGAAACAGCTGAGGACAAATAGCAAAGTCTGACACATAACCTCTTTTGCACCATGCATAGCCAAAGCAAAAATTCACATAAAATGCTATAATGATTTGTAATAATCAACTTACTAGACATGATTAAATAAAGTTAAATAATGAAATGGAAGAAAATACTAAACAACTAGAAATACAAGCAAATCTTTAGGAAGGATCATATATTAAACAAAAGCAGTAGAATGAAATGTCCCAAGCCAAGGAGATGAGCAAGAAATCAATTTCCTCTGACAAGCAGGGGAGAGAAAAAGCAGGGCTGGAGTCATAGGTCATCTTTTCAGGTACAGGAAGGATAGTTATAAATGGCCATTAAATAAAACCTAAAAATCCATAAGGGGAGATAGCCCTGTGGTTGCAAGTAAAGAAGAAAAAAGAGCTACGGTTTCTGAGTGATGTAATGGAGAGTATTGCAGAAATAGCCCCTTCACTGCTCTTCAGGTGACTTTCCAACAGTGATACTCATCTGTGCACGATCATCTGCACATTTTCAGTAGGTGCCTTCTTTATTCAACAGCATTCCTTTTGTCTGGAAGCTGAGTCAGGGGCCACGGAACAGTTGTTTTTATAGTTACTGTGATCATAATTGGTTTATTATTGACTCAAACCCTCAGCAAAGGCATCATCGGCATCAAGAACTAAACAGCAGCACCCTGACCAGGAGATTGAAGACTCCATCAAGAGCCTCAGACCAAGCTTAATTTTAATGGAACACTATTTGGTCTGAAAAGCAACTGTCAATGCTGATCTGCATCTCCTGCAACTCAAGGCGTTGTTGAAGAACCAATCTAAGAAGCCCCTCCCAGACAAAAGCCTGTGCAAAAGAATAACTCAGAACGCTTAAATGGGAGTTACAGACTGTCTTTCCCTTCTCAGACAATTTTCGGCACGGCCTATTGCCATCCCTTCTCTCAGCAGTCCTTAGTAGCTTGCTCCCAATCATATGACCACCCTCATGTTCTGGATGCTTCCCAAAGCCTATTGATTATGTACTTTAAAAATAACCTCTCTCCTGGGGAGTGATGGGAGGACAGTGAAGGGGGGGAGTGGTTTCCTGTCTAAATGTTGAAGGCAGCAAGCAAAACTGCATTGAAGTACGCTTATTTAAGAGAGGAATATGCAATAGGAGCAGATGAACTCCTAGGCAACCCAGATCCTCATTTCATGCAAATAGACACAGTAATTAAAAACAGTAAAAGGAAACAACAGCAAAATGTCACATTTCAGAGGCATTGGAATCGTTCAGAAAAGTGGATGTTGTTCCAGGCTTTCTTTTTCAATCTATAGTACTGAAAGTATTTTATGGTTCTTCAGTATCAGTGGCCCAGTGGCAGGAAGAGTTTAATGATGTTGCCTGTTCCTCTAGTTTTTGAAGGGATTATTGTAGCACCAGGTCATTACTTTGGAAACTGAAAATTCATTTATTCAATTAGCATTTATTGTGCATTTACAAGGGTCTACAGAGCAAAGTGCTCTGGAGTAGGAGTTTGTAAACTGTAGAAGGAAATAACCGTCCTTAAGGAGTCTTGCTATTTGATGCAAAAGAATGACTTTATAACTCATACCTAAACTCAAGTTTACTTGGGTTATACCAGCAATGTACTAATTATGTTTATTAGCAATGTACTAGTGTGTTTCTTTTTAGGGTTCCTTTGTGTGTGAGGAAATGTCAGCATCAGCTCCTCGCATATAAAATGGGGTACATTTCCAGGGAATATAGCCAATATTTTATAATAACTATAAATGGAGTATAACCTTTTAAAAAATGGAAAAATGAAAAATGATGTGAAAATTTATATACAATAAGGGGAAGTAAATTAGCTCTGATATTTTAAAAAAGGCACTGCCATTATCAAAACTGTGCATATACACACACTTTCATGTTCCCTTGTGAAATGGTAGAAACCGCTCATTAATTAAATTTGAATTGTATTACCTAAGAAAAAATAAATAAAAAATAAATGAGGTACCTTTCACCTCAGACAGATATTAATCTATGCCATAATAAGCACATTTCCAAACCTTAGCTGAAGAACCCGTGTCATCAGTATGTGGTATAATGTGGAATATGAGAGGAAGAGAAGAATCAAGGACAATTCCAAGGTTTTTGGCCTGGGCAGCAGCGGGTGGAGTTTCAAGGAAAGGAGATAGGAGGCTCTAGGGAGAATAGCTTAGGTAGGAACAGTTGAAGTTCAGTAGTTTAATTTGAATAGATGGGGTCACCAAACCATATTGAAGTATCATTTCCCCTGTAGAGAATGGCACAGCACTCGGCTTCCATTCATCTATGAAAAAACTATTACTGGTGGGTGTTAAGTAAGGAACAGAAGCCACTCTCTGTCAAAGTGAACAAAAATGATGGAATGTGATTCTTCTTCCTCTCAAATATCTACCCAGGACATAAAATCTGACTCAGTTTAAATCAGCAGCTCCTTTTATTTTTGCTACTTTTAGGTCAGATAAGAAGATATTCATGACATTTGTTTATAACAATCCCAAGTCCTTCAAATGATGGAATCGAGCATGATATTTTGGAAGCCAACGAGTAAAAAGAATAATTATTTAGCTCTTATATCAATCAAATACCTTAATGAACCTGTAAACTATAAGACATTTAAAAAATCCCCAGGAGTGGAAATAACAGAATGAGATCATTACACTTAAATATAAACAAGGTATCTGGGGGAAAGGTTTAATGTGACAAACCTAGGCTGATACTCTTTCTGCAGGTGCCAGCACCTTTCCTTAATACCACTAAAAACCTTAAAACGATAAGGTCTTCATTAAGACCACTGAAAAAAACCATGGGGCACATATGTTCAAGAACACTCTGATGAAAACTTGTATAATAAATGCCAAAAGGCTGGTCATATTTTCAAACATTATGATATCTTGGAGATACTAAATAGTTATTTTAAATCACTGTGGTTATAAAATTACAAAAAACAATAATAATTTTGGTTTTTGGTAAGACTCACCAAAGAAGGAGACGGGGCAGGCCAAAAAAAAAAAAATAGTAGCTGTCATTCTCTAATGTTTTTCCTTTTAGATAATATTTATTTTTGAGGCTCTTTAGTCCTTAAGAAGCAGAGAATAAATAGCTGCTGATGCCTGCTTTATTAAAAACACAATATAACATATTGTAGTTGCATTGAGGAATACAGGAAAAGAATGAAGTCTGTGGAGAAACATGTTTTACTACGAGGTTCCAGAGAGACTAACAAAAAGAAAAATAGAAAATTCAGTCAAAATAAAGATTCCCCTTCTATCCTTTCACAAGGAAAATAAATGTTTTTTATACACATAAGAAGAGGGGAAGGGGATGCACCCCGAATAGTTTGGCAATTTTTCCTTCTGTTTTTATGTTACATGAAATTAAAATTAAACAGGCTGAATGAAATGGGTAGCTGGTATGTTTCCAAATTCTACCACCCCTGAGCCACAAGAGCAAATATGAAATGATGAAGCATAGTTCTTCAAATGGTAAATTATATACAGGAGTATTTGTGAGAAACTGCAATTAGATATTTCTTGACACCACTGGTCTACAGAAAGAACAAAAACAACTCTTATTCTATGTGGTTTGGAGGGTTGACTTTTTTTAAACTACACATACACATATTCAGTAAATAAATAGCTATTTACAAAGGCATTTAGAGCTCTCTGTGGTTACAGAAAAGTAAGTGGTGAGTCTTTCTTTGCATTCAGATTATTTTGGGGCAAAGGACATTTCTTATTTAACCCTGTTGTCATAATATATATTCAGAGTGTGTGCTCTCACATTGCAATTACCGCCATAAACGGCAACCACTGTAAATAAGTGTGCTGAAATGAAAATACGTTCTCTTGTGTGAGTTTCTGTGCTACTAACCAGATGAAAATAGTGTGCTATAAACCCTTGGTGGCTATGCTTATATATCCTTGAATTGCTTAGAACCAAAAGGAATCTTTCTGTCCCCCGCAGCATTTCTGTAATATTCCCAATCATGAAGAAGAAGGGTTGTCAGGATTCACGGGTAAACAAACAAAACAGAACAAACAAAAAACACAAGAACTGTGAAACAACTGAAAGCAGACGATTGTCCTCAGAGCATAAAGAAGCTTGAAGCAAGGCTGGCCGAACTCTGTACAGTTTTTACACATCCTTCTTAGCACCAGCTTTTGTTCACAGAGAAGATGCTAATTACTTCTCATTAGCATACATTAGCAAATGTTAATGAGTGTCTTCTAAAGAACAAGAAGAGTCAGGGGCAGAGTCAGGATGAAGGCTGATTGGGGAGAGAAGTGCTGCAACAGAAGACAGAGGAAGAAAAAAGAAAATGAGAGCAGCTTAGAACTTGGATTTGTTTTCTGAAATTTAGAACTCGTCTCTCTGACAAAATGTTAATAGGAGTAAGGATGAAATAATTTAGTTTATTTTTTCTTAAAAAAAAAGAAAAAGCAAATCATTGACTAGAATGAATCATTCTTTTTTCTGTTCTTTAGCTGCTTAGGAACAATTACACTACAGGATTTGCTACTGACTAGGGATATTAGCCAACATTGTCTTCAGTTAATGAAAAGGAATTCTGAATACTAGATGCCCTCAGGAGTTTATAAGCATTGTGACCACCTATCCACCCATGCCAATTTTTTCCTCACAGGCTCAATTTATAATATTCAATAAGACTAAACCCTTAAGTAGTTTGTATGTAGTCTGTCATTTTATTGAAATAGCCCACATAAAATGTGTTAATTTATATCCTATGGGCAGCTGGTTAACATCTGAGTACTCTAGTTAGTAATCCACAATGGTAGGATGGAGATTTAACATCTGAAAGACTAGTCAGAAGCACTTCAGCCATCTCTATCTCAAATTAACACTAGATGGTTTGTTAATTGGAGTAATGCTTTTTACAAGTGAATCTCGTGAAATTAAATGTGTGTGTGAGACAGAATGAACCTATTGGTTTGTTTCTCGGAAGAATCCTAACATAAAGAGTATCTGCCTTCAGGATCAACTTGACGGAAGTAGACAAATACTAGAAACAACACAAGATATACTGGCAAGTTCCACCAGAGAAATACAAGCAAAAGATCTATTAGAGTTCATAAGAGAATGAGATTATGCTCATTAGGGAATTTCGGAATATTCGCTTTTTGTCACATTTCTTCAAATATTTCTGGAAATAGGCAGGAGACTAATCAATATAAATAAATGTGTTTCACTACTTGATTCCATTTGGATTAATTCCAATTCCTTCAAGATCACGGTCATAAAAAACAAAGTTTAGGGAATTCCCTGGTGGTCCAGTGGTTAAGACTTGGACTTTCACTGCTGTGGACCTGGGTTCAATCCCTGGTTGGAGAACTAAGATCTCACAAGCTGCACAGTGTGGCCCCCCAAAAAGAACAAAGTTTATTTCCATGACTGGCCTCGTCCTAAAAAAGGACTTTTGTTCATTTGGGTTCCTAAGACTATTGCATTCATATCCTAGAACTAGAAAAGACAACTCAGAATTTTCAAGTTGGCAGTTGGCTCTAGCAGAAAGCCTGAATTTTTAACTCAGACAAAATCATATTTGAGTTTTGGCTCTGCCACAACTTTATGCCATAACTTTGGATAATTTATTTAAATTCTCTATGCCTTAGAGAAAGGAAGGAATAATAACCATTATACAAGGAGAACTAAATGTAGTAACAAATGCATGCATTGTACATAATATAGTACCTGGCACATAGCAAAGGTTATAATAATCGACAAGGATTGTTCAAATGCTTTATGACACATACTTAAACACAAAATTTTGACATCTTTCACCTAAAATTCTAGTAAGACAGAAAGACACATCTACTTTGACTTTTACCTCAATATTTTGCACTCTGCAAGTAGGAAAATTGCCACAGTATTCAGTCTGAGATTATGTTAAAGACTAATCATCAAAAGATAAAAACAAGAAATAAAATATTACCCTAAACTCTCCGTTTCTTGATACTCTTAGCTACCCCTCACCATGCCTGTTTATGATGCCAACCAGCGTTGAAAGTCGTGCTGCCTAAGCCAATGGGCAACTTCACTAGGAAACTTTTGATTGCAGCGATTGAAGAAGCACTTGTAGCACAGGTTTAAGTTGAACAAAAAGCAACTGGCATCCACAGGACAAATTATTATGACTCTCTGTCAATAGAAAAATAGAGGTGTAGGGTGGGGAGTACTTAAAGACAGTACCTGACAGTCTGCCAAGTCCACTAAAAGTTGGGATCTTGTCCCTGCTAATATATCAGTATCCTGATTATAAGTGATTTTTTGTTTTCAGTTAAAGGTAATCAATTTTATCTTGATTAAATGCCAGAAGGTTGGGAGTACAATGGTAACCATTATGTCCCACAGGGAAGGGCAATAGTTAAACGTTAAGATCTATACCTAGTTCTATGACAGCCAGGTGGGAGGTAGGAAAGAAAGCTGATGCTGATTTAAGAGGAGACCCCTCTAGGGCTTCCCTGGTGGCGCAATGTTGGGAGTCTGCCTGCCGGTGCAGGGGACGCGGGTTCGTGCCCCGGTCCGGGAAGGTCCCACATGCCGTGGAGCGGCTAGGCCCGTGGGCCATGGCCACTGGGCCTGCGTGTCCGGAGCCCGTGCTCCGCGACAGGGGAGCCCGCAGCGGTGAGAGGCCTGCGTACCGCAAAAAAAAAAAAAAAAAAAAAAGAGGAGACCCCTTTAAAAGAGCAACAAATAAATTCAGGTGCTCATTACAATTTTAACTCCCCATTATCCCTTCCTTTTCTTTCCGTGAGATGGACTTACTTTGGTTATTGAGACAAGCCACATCCTAAATCCAGAAAGCAGGACCAGACTACACGAGGCTCAGTTTCCTAATCCAATATAGTACATTCTTCAGGCAGTTGAAGGTAGGACTAAAGCTCTAATGCTAACGTCAGAAACTATTTGGCCTACGTAACATAATCAAGTATTCCCCAAGAGACTAGTTCCTAGGTCTTACTGAGCCAGAATAGACTTTCAGCTCTTGTCTCTTGAAGGTGATCTTATCACTCAGACATTCGTCAGAACTGTTCAGTTCCACATCCTGTCTCATGAGATGTCACTGTGAATGCATGTGTGTGTATGTGTTTTAGTGTGTGTGGAAGAGAGGGAGAGACAGAGACAGAGAGAAAGAGAATTTTAAAAGACTTAAGGAAAATTTCAGAACCGTGGATTTCTCTTCATGACCTCTGCATTATTCTCAACCATCTACTTACAGTAAGTTAGTTCCAAGCAACAAATTGTGCCAACTGCCTGTGCTTGGTAAAGTTGATTGCTCACCTTGTAGCCCAATTATCTTCAATAGCCTAATGGCCAGAAATGAGATTAGCTTATTTTTTATTCATCAGCTCAGCCTGGCAGCACTGAGAGTATGTTTTAATGGATTCCATGGTCAAAGGCCATCAGTTTTCTTCTTCACTCTGTGACACTGAGTTATGCCACTGTCTCCAAACCTCTTCTCCTGTCTCCCAAATCCTGGAGGATTTGTAGCAGGGAGAGGCCTAGGCAGTACTTTCTAAAACTTTACTGTGCCTCAGAATCACCTGGAGAGCTTATGAAAACACAGATTCCTGGGCCTCTCCCACAAATATTGATTCAGTAGGTGGCCCCAATAATTGCCTTTTCTAAAAAGCTTCCAGGTGATGTTAATAATATTGCTAGTTTTCAAACCATGCTTTGGGAACCACTACTTTGAGGCATCCTGAGGGAATGGGGAAAGTTAATATGTGCCTGCCATCTACTTTTAGGAACTATAACTCTCGCGACCTAGAAACTGTCTTCTTTTGATTGTCCACCATTATGCCCATACACTGTCTTAATTACTATAGCTTCATAATGAACCATAAGGGCAAATATGTCTTCCAAGTTTCTTCTTCTTTCACAAAGATGTTTAGTCTCTTCTAGGTTCTTGCATTTCTATATACATTTTAGAATCAGCTTGTCAATTTATGCAAAAAAATTGTAAAAGCCAACTAAGATATTGATTGGAATTGTGTTGAATCTACAGATCAGTTTGGGAAGAATTGATAACAATATTGAAACTTCAATCCACAAATGAGTATATCCATTTATTTAGATCCTCTTTAATTCCTTTCAGCAATGTTTTGTAGTTTTCAGTGTTCAGGTCTTACACCACTTTGATCAGATTTATTTCTAAGTGCTTTGTAATTTTTTTCTGATTGTAAATGATATTTGTAAAATTTCAGTTTCTGATTGTTGTTTTTATACATTGGTCTGTGGTTTTCTTAGAATGTCTGTCTGATTCCTTGAGTAGAAAGAATTCTCCAGGGAAGCAATTAGAACTTGATATATTCTTGTGGGGCAGTTTTAAATAATAAATTCAATTTCTATTCAGGTTATCTATTTCTTCTTGAGTGAGCTTTAGTAGGCTATCATACAAGTAATTTGTACAATTTACCTAAGTTGTCAAATTTATTGTCATGAGTTGTTTATAATATTGCCTTATTATTCCTTCATTATCTATAGAGTTTGTAGTGATGTCTCCTCCCTCATTTCTGTCTTCTGTTACTAGGTGAATAACTGTTTAATTAAAATTATTATTTCCTCTTGATAAATTCCTGATTAGTCTGGCCAGTGAGTTATCAATTTTATTGATCTTCTCAAAGAACAAGTTTTTGGTGTCATTTTCTCTGTTGATTTTGTTTTCTACTGATTTCATCTTTAGCCCTTATTACCTACTTTCTTCTGCTTATTTTGAGTTTTATTTACTCCTTTTCTTTTTGGTTTCTTAAAGTAGAAGCTAGGATTACTGATTTGAGACCTTTCCTTTTTTCTAATCTAGGTGTATAATACTACAAATTTTCTTTTAAATACTGTTTTAGCTGCTTCTCAAAACTTTTGAAATGCTATGTGTTTATTTTAATTCAGTTCAAAACACTTTCTAATTTTTCTGATTTATTATTTGACCCAAGGGTTATTTAGAAGTGTGATATTTACTTTCCAAATTTGGGGGGATTTTCCAGATATCTCTTGCTATTGATTTCTAATTTAATTTCACCATAGTCAGAGAATATACTCTGTATAATCTGAATCTTTTCAAACATATTGAGATTTATTTTATGACCTAGAATATGGCATATCTTGCTAGATGTTCTATATGCCTTTGAAAAGAGTGTGTATTCTGTTTTTCTTAGGTGGAGTTATATAAATTTCAATTAGTTCAACATGGTTGATAGTGTTGTGGAGGTCTTCTATATGCTTATTAATTTTTTTGCTTGTTCTATCAATTATTACAATAAAGCGTTCTGAAATCTGACTATAATAATCAATTTGCCTATTTTTCCTTGCAGTTCTATCAGTATTTGCTTTATGTATTTTGAAGTTCTGTTATTAGGTATATAAATGTTTAAATTTGTTATTTCCTCTTGATAAATTTACCCCTATCTGTATGAAATGGCATTCTTTATTCCTGGTAATATTCTTTGATCTGAAATAGAACTCAACCAGTATTAACATGGTCACTCCAGCTTTCTTTTGATTAGTTTCATATGACTTTTTGTTTCCATCCTTTTTACTGTTAACCTATTTGTATCTTTATACTGAAAGTGGGTTTCTCATAGACGACATACAGTTGAATCTTGATTTTTGAATCTAATCTGACAGTTTCTAACTGTTAATTTACATTTAATGTGCATATCTACATAATTGGGCTTAAATCTATCCTCTCGCTATTTAATTTTTGTTTGTCCGATCTCTTTGTTTTTGCTTTCCTCTTTTCAGCCTTCTTTTGGATGAACTGACTTTCCCAGTGATTCTAGCTTACTGTCTCTTATGGCTTACTATCTATACTCTTTCTGATGCTATACTGAGTGGCTGATTTAGGGTAAATAATAATTTAATAATAGTGGTACTTAATAATAGTCTATCTTCAAGTGATATACCGTTTCATGTATAGTGTAAAACCTTACACCAGTATGTTTCTATTTCTTCCCTTCCAGACTTTGTGCTACTATTGTCATACATATTTTCAAGTTCACTAATCTTTTCTTTTGCAATATCTAATCTGATGTTAATCCCATGTACCATATGCTTCATCTCAGACACTGCAATTTTTATCTGCAGAAGTTTAATTTTATCTTTTTAATTTCATCTATGCCACTACTTAATTTTCCCATTAGCCTCTTGAATGTGTGTAACATAGTTATAATAACTGTTTGTCTACTAATTATATCATTTGTGTCATTTATGGGGCAATTATGTTTATTTATAATTATGTGTATTTTTATGCTTCTTTGTATTCATGATAATATTTGATTACATAATAGATATTATAAATTTTTCCTTATTGGGGTGTTAAATATTTTTATATTCCTATAAATATTCTTCAGTTTTGTTCTGGTATGCATTTAAGTTACTTCAAAACAGTTTTATCCTTTAGAGTCTCACTTTTAAGCTGTTAGGTGGGACTAGAACAACATTTGGTCTAGGGCTCATTTTTCCCTATTGCTGAGGAAAAATGCTTCTGAGTACTCTACTGGTATTGCATGAATTCTGAGGTTTTATATTCTTGCTGGTGGAAAGAGGAACTATTCCCAGACCTGTGCAGGCTCTAGTGATTGCTCCCTCTAATCCTTTTGGGGGTTCTTTCCCCAACCACTTGCATGCATGGACCATTATTCAGTTGAAAAGTCAGTAGGAACAGTGCAGATCTCCAGAACTCTCTCTCTCTTTCTGTCCAGCTTTCTCTTCTCTGGGAGTCTTCCCTGTGAATTTTAGCTGCCTCAGTCTCCCTGGGCTCTAAGCTGTATCTCCTCAACTCAGAGAGCTCATTAGTCTCTGTTTATATCCCTACCTACCTGCACCGTGGCCAGGAGACTTTCTCTAGACAGTCAGCTGGGGCAATCATGAGTTCACCTCATTTGTTTTCCATCTCTTAGAGGTCTCTATCCTTTGTTGTCTGAGGTGAAATGTCTTGAAAACAGTTGTTTCATATATTTTGTCCATTTTTTGTTTCAGAAAGGAGAGTAAATTCAGTATCTGTACTCCATCTTGACCAAATGAGAAATCTATTCATGCTAAAGGTTCTAGAATTCTATAAGTTGATTTCTTTTCTTCCAGTCACATGGGGGGGAAAAAACCAAAAATACATAAAAGCAAAAACAAAAAAACATGAGTCAAGAGCCTTGGCTGCCTCCCATGTCTTTCTTTTTTGTTTCATATTCAATCACCTCAAGTTGATTCCACATGGAATTACCAGTTTTGAATGGTCACATAAATTAACTATGCGTCTGTTAAATAGAAATAATATTTATATGTATTTTAATGATATCCAGAAATGTTTGACATATCATATAAAAAGATTATAAAAATTCAGTATATTACAGAATATAAGTGATCTGAAATAAATGCCTTATGCAAAAAGGGGGTGGAGGCTGAGGTGAAATATGCCAAAACGTTAGCAGCCATAACTGGATGATGAGATTGTGAGAAGTCAGTTTCTTCTTCTTTAGACATTTTCTGTATTTCCAAATTATTAAGGTAAATAAATACTTACCATATTTACTTTTAAAGATACTTTAAAAAGCAAAGTTGTGTTTTGTTTTATATTTTTTTTAATTTTAAGACTGAGATTTAGGGAGAAAAAAAATGGGGGAAATTTTTGAAAAAAAAAAAGCTACAGAAAGTAAGAGGTTACTGCTTCACTATGTCTCCTAGAATCTCATTCAAACTCTTACTTGCTTGACCCTTGCAGTTATAAAACATACCCTTGTGTCTCTGTAAAGAAGGCCTAGATTATAAAACGTCATGAAAAAACAGGAATAAAGCAGGCAGAACTTAGCCAACAATGTTAGGAAGAAAGAGCCAACTCATAAAATGTTTAGTGCTTTCTTCAGTAGTGGCTAAAATGTTCCACCTTGCAATGGAGCTCAGAAAAATGTCTCTGAGACATTCTGGAAGTTTAAGGAGAAGTGATGGGAGAGAGTTTCAGTTAACTAACTCTACTTTCTCTTGGTTACCAAAGTAAGAGACCTCAGGTGACTATTTCATTCTTAGGTCAGGTACCTGCCATCATCCTCACTTTACAGAGAAGATAACAGTAGTGAAATGTCCAGATAATTCATCCATTAATTCACTCAATGAACAAGAATACAACAACTATCTATGGAGACAAAGTACTAGGAAGGGCTTTGTAGCTTAGCTGAAGGAACTGTCTCATTCTTAGAATCAGGCAGACCTGAGTTCAAAACCTAGCTCTGCCACTTCAAAAAGCATGACCACAGGCCGCATCAGCTTTCATCTCAACAAACTGTAAAAACAAATAATTTCATAGTAGTGTTGTGATAATTAAATAAGTAAAATGTATGTGGCAGTGTCTGGTATATAGAAGACACCCAACTCTATATTAATCTAATGAAATCTGGGGAACCATAAAGTAAATATGATATTTTTCTTTCATTTCAGGAAGTGCAGTCTAGCTAGAAGACAGGCTATGCACAAATAAAATAGTTGGTGTAAGGTGGAATGTAAGTAAGTACCCTGATACTTAATGTCAAAAATAAGAGCTAAGAAAGAGGAAACATCCCAGGGAACTGAAATGGTCAGAGCAAGGTGCATAAAAGAGGTAGACTCACACTGAGTCTCCAGATGTAAAGAGATTGGAAATCACTCCTATCCTAACAAGAAAAAGCTGAACAAACTGAAAATCAACAACTCTTCTAAGATCTGTCAGAGAATCGAGGTCACAGGGCAAACTGCTGTCCCCCCCCAAATTAGAGACAGAGACAGGCAAATACAGAGAACTGCAACTTACCAGCGCAAAACCCTACAAGCAGAAACCCCTGTAGGAACTGTTACTGGATAGAAAATTCTACACATAATTGACAAATTGGTGAAGGCTCCCTGTGAACAATTCTGAGAGTTAAACTGAATCTCTAAAAAAGAATTAGAATGGTAAAGAGGAACTTACAGCCCCGGTGAGGTAAACAGAGGATGGGAGATGGAATTTATAACAATAGGTGCTGTTACCTGTAAAAAATTAATAAATAGAAACCTCAATTAAATAGAGTTGGGAGGCCAGAAGGGGGAGCTCTCACACCCTGTGACCAAAACAGAGCACAACAGGAAGAAGACAGATTCCTTTCCTAGCACAGACTCAGCCAGTGAAAAGCCATGGACTCTTGGCTTACTAAAGCCCTTTCAATTTCCTTTCCTATTTTGTTTTTAATAATTTTTATTGGAGTATAGTTGATTTACAATGCTGTGTTAGTTTCAGGTGCACACCAAAGTGAATCAGTTATACATATACATATATCCACTCTTTTTTAGATTCTTTTCCCATATAGGTCATTACAGAGTATTGCATAGAGTTCCCTGTGCTATACAGTAGATCCTTATTAGTTATCTATTATATATACAGTAGTGTACATATCTCAATCCCAATCTCCCAGTTTATCCCTCCCCCTGCTCCTTTCTAAAAAAGCATTCTCCTTCCCTTCCATGCAGGGACTTGTACATGGCTCACCATGGTTGCAGACCCCTAATTGCAATTTTCTGCTGATCCCCAATAAACCCATCTTTCCTGGAGAAATATCTGGCAGTCTGTTTCAACTCAACATACCTGACTATATTACCGCTAAGCAACTGAAAAATTACAGGGATTAAAAATGTCCAGAGTCCACAGAGAAACCCAGTGGTGGTTGTGTTATTGTCCCAATGTTTAAACAGATTCAGTGGGTAAGTCCATTTACATATAGTGGGCTGTATATATGTTTGCCTTTACTCCCAAGATCTAACTACACATGGTAGTGAAGAAATTTTAAAAGGTACTAACCCACAACACAAAGGGAAAGAAGGAATATCAGCAGATGAGCGATCTCTACAACATTTCGAAAACGAGAAAACAGAGAAGTCTGGTGTATCCATGCAAAGGAGTGTAGTGCATGCGCATTTTTACAGTGAACGTGTGGCAGCTAAGAGGAAGGAAGCTGACTTACACTGCAGAATCCAAGGGATTAGACCTTAGAGGCTGGAGGAAGAACATAGGGTAGAAAAGTGTCCTAACTTGAAAGTCAACACAGGAAATTTTCTTTGCCATGCCACCTCACTGAGGTTGCAAGAGCAACTAGACAGATGGAGAAATCGAAAACTGCCAGGTGTCACTAGTTCTCGTACCCTGCTTTAGTTTTCTTCATAGCACTGTAGCATCTGACATTATGTTATCTAGCTATTTGCTAACTGAGCCACTGTTCATTTTCTCCACAAGCAGTAAGCTCCAGGAAGGCAGGACCCACCTTTGTTGGTCTTCTTCAACTCTTTCTCCTTGGTGCCTGGCAAACCGTAGCACTCAGTAAATATTTGTAGCATGAACGAGTGAAGTGAATAAATGAATGAATGAACCAATCCACCGATGAACGATAGGGATATAACACAGTAACTTCCTTCCAGTCTCAGACTTACCACATTTCCCCCTGAGTCTTGCTTGGGGCCTTTCCTATACCCTTCCAAGAGGAAGAAAGATCATGAGCCCAGTCTCAGGAAGGAGGAGACACTGGCCATGGAGGGAACAGAGAAGAGCTCTGCCCAAAGAGATCAGGGCTGCTTCCTTAGGGCTCTTCCCTTACTTCCTTAGAAAAGATCTTGTGTTTTCCTTAACTCTATCTCTTGTGCCTCTAAATATCAAAGCACTTTTTAAAGTAGCTACTGTAAATTTTTCCTCTTGAAATTTTAAAAAAAATCTTTATTGGAGTATAATTGCTTTACAATGGTCTGTTAGTTTCTGCTTTATAACAAAGTGAATCAGTTATACATATACATATGTTCCCATATCTCTTCCCTCTTGCATCTCCCTCCCTCCCACCCTCCCTATCCCACCCCTCCAGGCGGTCACAAAGCACCGAGCTGATCTCCCTGTGCTATGCGGCTGCTTCCCACTAGCTATCTACCTTTCGTTTGGTAGTGTATATATATTTTAATTTCCTGTCTTCTCACTACAGCATTTGTGCGGTCCGGCAGCTCTGCTCCTCATATAACCCCAGCTTACTCCATGCAAGGGAAATGTCACTGCAGGGGGATGGAGAGGAACCATGGCAGGGAACGGCAGGCTGTGTTCCCACTTCTGCACACCATTATACAGACCATTCCATTCCTCTTCACAGAGAAACCAATGCCTCTTTCTCATGAGTGGGATAATTTTCCCTCCTAGTGGTCCATGCTGATAGCTCACAAACATCTAGCACCCTCACCTACATCTACACATAGACAAGGAGAAGTTTAGAGGGGAGCAAAAAGCTGGACAGATTTTTTTAGATGAACCAAATGATTGAAAGTCTATTAGATTAATCTCAAAGTCTATAAACTAAGGTGGCATCATGGTGCCAAAGGTAACATTCAGGTCTCCTGACCCACAGCCTGAGTCACCAGCTGCCAAACTCGTGGATTCCAAAGAGGAGCTTGCAGTGGTTTATTTCAGTTCACAGGTGCTTCCACCCAACCCCTCCCAGGTCACTGAATGCAGCATTAACGCACCCTGGATTTGATATTCTGTGTGTGAATATCTTTGCACCACCTTCTATAACAACCTATCTAAATAAGTCACCAAGTCTAAAAATAGACCTACTTCCTTAAGTTCTGCCTTTGATGCCATATAACCTACCAAGGAAAATAGTATCAGAGGCCAACCTCCTTTTCTAACACCCCCTGCAAGCAGGAGCTAAGAACAAGGAGTGGGGTCCTAGACTACACTCATGCCTTCTTACACCTACCTGAAAGTGGGTCTCAGGAGGTGTCTTATAAAGCCTAGGATCACTCTACTCACTATCCATGTACCTATTCATAGTACAGTCAACCGATCACTCAATAAATATTTACTAAGTCTTACTATTCTTGTGGCAGTAGAAGATACATGGTATTAAAAGTCAGCCATGCCCCTGCTTTCCCGTATCTTCCAGTGTAATCAGTGATATGATACATTCTGAAATTTCTGAAAGAGTCCTGATTACAAATATTTTGCTAGCCATGATATATTGTTGCAGAATTTTCTATATTTAAAAAAAGTAACACATTTAAAAATATATAGCCTATTAAATGAGCACACTTTCATATTATTAGAACAAAAGAAAACAAAACCTTTGAGTGTTATTAAACATCAAAACATAAAAGATGAGATCTGACACATGCAAAGCTTTCTAAAGAGATAGAATGGCTCCCAGGGCATAATAAGTAGCCAAAATAATGTCATCGATGTACTTGAAAAACAAAAGCAGTTGGAAGAGAGGAATTGGTTAGAAAAAGAGGCACAGAAAGTGGGAAGCCAAAAAGGAAGTGACGTTAGTGCTTATTAAGCATTATCAGGTGGAAAGAGATCCATATTCTGAAGAAGACAAGCCATTCTAATGTCTTTGCTCTGTGTTTTTGTTTTTTTGTCCTGCCGGCAAAACTGGAATGTTCCATCAGACCTGGCTGAAATATCCCTCAAGTCTTTCAACCTATCCTGGCACTGAGCATGGGCTCTCCAAGCAACATTTGCATTATAATCTGGTTCCTCATGTAGATTTTCTTTAGGGTAATAATGGCTGGCCAGCAAACATTAACTGTCAGTGAGTTTAGCAGCAAGCCAATTGACTCACCTCATCCTTGAACTTTTTCAACCTAAGAAAATAAACTTAATTTCATAAGTTTGTAAAATATATATATATATATATATATATATATATATATATATATATGAAGTGCACAAATTGGAAAAAAATGATCTGGCTAGTGTGTCAATATTTGGTCTGGAAAAAGTGGTAACTATCCATATTAGGAACATAAATACCATCTTCACTCCAAGGCACTTGAAGAAGAGTGACATGTTAATGATGCATACTTAATGCCACAGGAAGTATGAAGAGGAAGAAATTATGTTTTACTGAAGAAATCCAGGAAAGCATCACAGAGGAGGTGGGAATCACCTGAGCCTTGAAGATGGGCAGGGTGATGATAGGAAAAGATTGAGAGGGGCTAAGGTGATTACTTCAGTAAAATAACATATAGAAGTTGGAAAATGTGCTGGGCATGCAGGGAATGGAGAGTGGGTCAAATGCATTAAATATGAACTTAAAGTAAGAGGAAGTTCAAATAGCAGGAGACCCTGACATACTGGTTTGGGAAATCTAAACGTCACATGGAAACAATGCGAAACCATCTAAGCTTTCTGATGAAGGATGAGACAGAATGGAATGATACTCTAGGAATTAGGCAAGGTCTGAAAAAATATAAGCCATGGCAGAAAACTAAAAAGCACTCCTTTACCTACCAATAATTTACATTCTTGTGTAAAAATAATGTATTGATATTTTCCATCCAGATACCCGAATGAAAATCAAATGAAAGCAAGCTAAAAAGAAAAGTGGAGGACAGAGTTTACAGTACTGGATCCTAGATCACAATGGTATTATTATAATATGGGGAAGCCACAGGAGGGCACAAATCTTTGGCCACTTCATAATTTTGACTGGAACTTGCAAGTATATCCTGCCATTATTTTCTAAGTATTCTGTGGGAGGTTAGCATTACCAATATGTATCTATACTGAAATCTTTTATGTGGAGTCAGAGAAACTCTGGAACTATGAAAACCTGTTTGTGTATCTGGGGAGTTGGAACAGAAATACAAAGGCAGGAAAACTTCTTTTTCTTTGAAACAAAAATATTTTTTTAAAGGTAGATAGTATTGGGGGAGGAGATGCTATTGTATTAGTCACTGCCTCTCAAAAACCAGATATTTAAGAACTGAATTATTAACTTGAATGTAGTTCAGTAAGTTCAATGAAAAGGAAGTATATTTGAAGTTAGAGAATTCTATTTCACAAAATCACCATATTTTAAGGCTTGGGCTAGTTGCAAGTTTAACTTTCACACAATATTAGCCGTGGAATAAAAAAACAAAACAAAACGAACTACTCTTGCTGGGAAGACTGTTTAATTATTCATTACCCAGGAAATGTCACGGTGGTGCATAAATGAGGGACCCATTTTCAGTTTAGACATTAAGCAGAAAGAAGATAGCATCAACATCAAGAGGGTAGGAAGGCCTCTTCAATTTACACAATGTGTAGATAATCCCCCCCACTCCCCCACCCCCATCCCCCCCACCTTCAAGGAGAAAGGACAGACGTGAGGAATAGGACAGATAAACCATTAGCCCTCAGGTGTAGAAAAAGACATATAGCATCATGAAGTCATTCTCAGAGTTAAAAAGTAAAGATTGTGAACTCTCTGTCATAGATAATTAAGATTTCACAATTAAGAGTTCCCAGGCAAGATCAGACCAGGAGCAGAATGGAGCACAGAAGGGTAGATGAGCCATACCAGCCCGAAAGAAATTCCTTAGCTGTCTTGATTAAAGCTTCTAACTGGTTCCCTTAAGAAAAAGAACTGGATATTTATATCAAAATCTACTGTGTGCCCTACTAACTATAACTATAGCTCACTTCAGTAAGCATAGATTATTTAATTAAAAATTAAATAAATGTTATCTTTAATCAGATCCCATCAGATTTCACTTTCCAGCCCTGGCTTTCAGGTAGATCCTGTAGCTTTCTGGTAATTTACAGTTATAAGAATCACCTCACTTTGATAAGCCATACTCATTTTCTGGTATCAAGGTATTAAAATACACAGTCCAGTCTAAGACTTGGTTAATGCATTCTCCTAAGGGCCTTTTGCAATACTCCCATAGGTATGACCCCAATATTTCACTCCACAGGCAGCCTCTGTATCTGTACAATCCTCATTCCAACAAGCAACCTTCTTGGATGAAGACTCATCAAAATCACTCAACCACTGTTACTTTCCACTGTATCTATTTGGCCAAGGAAGAATATATGAAATCTTGCCTTGATAAATGATAGAAATGTAAGTTGTTTTCAATAATTCTGTATTTGTTTGTTTTGGGAGTATAATTGCTTTACAATGTTGTTTCTGCCACACAACAAAGTGAATCAGCCATACAACATGCTCCTGTTTGTGGTTACTACATACTATATACTATTAGCAGAAAACTATCTAGGATAGAGAGTGAAAACTGGCTAGAAAGGAACAAGAAAGTTAATATTTATAGAAGACCTCCTATATATAAGTAAGCTGGACTAAAAGAGATGAAATGATTAGTTATAGTAAACAACCATCATTTTATTAACCCAGTTACTCTGCTTTTATGCGAACTTTCCTACTACCTCCCCAACATTTTCTGTGAATTGTATCCTGACATAAACATACACACATTTATTCACCCACATGGCTGAGAAAATGGAAGATTTAGGTACTCTTAGCCTCAGTCTTACCTGTCACATCTACTACAAAAGAGAGAAAACCACATGCAACTGGAAAGAATGAAGCAGATTTGCAGAGGTAAAAGACAAAGAGAATTTCCTGGGTTTGCTATAGAGCTTCAGTCTCTAGTTCTAGCTGAGCCTGAGACTCAACTTCATTCTTCCTTTGGGCTCTGGGAATCCCCCCCCCCTATATTTTAGCTTAGGCTAGCTAAGCTGGAATATGTTGTCTTTAACTAAATTGCCCTTAACTAACACACCCACTCAAGTTCTAACTCCTATAAGAAGTGAAGCAAGGATTCAAACCCAGGTCTGCATGATTCCAACATTTGTTCCACTCCCCACACTGCCAAGAGTTAATGATATGGTGTGGCGATAAGAGCAAGTACAGTTCTGCATAAACAGAACCACAGCAGTCAGAACTTTAAAGTAATCATCCAGACATACCCAGAACTGATCAGACTTGTATCTACGGAATGTTTCGGCTCCACAGCTAAGGGGTGATCTGGATAAACTGAAGAATGTTCACTAGAGAGCCATAGAAGAAGATTAAATAATTGGAAATGAGAAAAAGTGCATAGTATATATTGCCTCCACAATTCAATTGGTACTTCATATCCTGCACCCAAACATCTTTCTCGTAATGGTCTTACACTCCTTTTTAATATTTTCTATGTCTTTGTCTCATCTCTTCAAATAGGTTTTGAGCTTCTTCAAGTCAAGGAATATCTATTATACTTTTTGTTGTATTGTGTTAAATGAATTAAAATTAAAGAAGACAGCTTGTTCAAACACAAAAGAATAGAGGATAATTTAATAATAGTACTGGTAAATATGAATCTCTACATTGATGGGAACTGACTTTTTCCAATACCACAACAAGAAGAGGAGAAAGAATTCTCATATACTAATATGAGATATTTAAATTAGTGTTAGGGATAAATTTCCAAATTGAAGCAATTGTTGTAGCATGTGTCCAAGAGGAAAAGCCTTAGAGATTCAGCCTCTACATAGGGGTATTTTTTTTTGTCTAGGACAGTTTTGGTTTGGATCCTTTTTACTGTCCTAGACAAAAATAAATAAATCATTATTTAGTGACTTCATGCCCCTTCTTCAAGCCTTTCGAAGACCTATGAAGACATCAGACAAGAGTGGAACTTTATCTTTTTTTCCCCATTAAAATACACTACAAGAATATACTTAGTATTTCTGAATATTGGCATATGGAACTCAAATACTAAAAATCTGTATCTTTAGTAAAAAAAAAACATACCTGTGAGTACTACTCCAAAGTAGAAAAATATGTTTTGAAGGTATTTACCTTATATCATTTAAAAGTTATGGTAACTGAAGGAAATCCTCTAATACTCAAGCCAAAGCATACTATAAATCCAGTATTGGAATTTTTGCTTCCAGCCACAATGAAGTAATTAGGAATGCATTAACCCTATTACCTTAAGCAGCTAGACATCCAGACAAAATATATGAAACATCTCTTCAGACACTGCTCAACAGAAAGCTCAAAACAGTGATTCCTCAAAGAAGGAAAGCAAATGAGATGCACCCTGACATTGCCTGATCATTTTGTCTGAGGAGAGTTTCTAGGCTGCAACACAGGGAGGGGGAACCCAAACAGAGGCTTGTGGTCTCACTGAGTTAAGGAGAAACAGTTCTGATTTCACACACACACACACAAACACACACAGAGGCGGGGGAGATGGCGAGCTCTAGATCTGCAGACAAATCTTTTCTAACGTTGGCTGAGTACTGATGTGTGCATACATGTGTGGTAACTACCAAGGCCAGGGAAAGGACACTAGAAAGGATGGGCAGAATAGTTTCTGAAGTTCACATGAGTCAGGAGAAGTTCGGATTTTCCAGCAGTCAGCGAGGAGAGACCTTGTAATTCAAGAAGCATTGGTTAGAGTCCTCAGAAAGTTATTGCCCAGACCAAATTAGCCCTGCTCTGAAAACACCCTAACATAGCTTAAAACCAAGTCTCAAAAGCGTCCAGCTAATTTAAAGTTAATTGCATCCCAGAAAATAATCCAACAATATTTAAAGGAGTACAGAAAAATCCAGGACCCAAAAATGTAAAATTTAACATTTCCAACAATGAATTTAAAAATCACCAGGTAAGCAAAGAAGCTGGGGAAATAATGTCTCCCACCCAGAAGAACAATCAAATCAACTGATAGAAACAGATCCAGTAAAGACCAGCATGATAGAATTAGCAGACAACAATAGTAAAACAGCTATTATAAATACACTCCACATGTTTAAGAGTAAAATGAAAAAAATAAAAAATATTTTAAAAATACAAACCAAACTCTATAGATGAATAATACAGTATCTGAAATGTGAAATACATAGGATGGGATAAACAGTGGATAGATGTTGATGAAGAAAAGAACACCAAACTTGAAGACATCAATTTTATTCAAAATGAAACATAGAAGGAAAATAAGATTAAAAAATGAAAAGAACATTTGTGACTGTGAGATGATGGTAAACAGTCTAAAATATATGTAATTGGAGGGAAAGTCAGAAAAAAGTGAGGAAATAATGATCAAATTGTTTTAAATTTGATGGCAACTATAAACCAAATATCCAAAAATGTCAGCAAATTCCAAACAGAAAAAGAGATTAATAAAACTATACAAGGGCAGAGCATAAACAAATTGCTAAAATGAACACTAGTAATGGGAACATCTTAAAAGTAGACAAAGAAAAATGATATAAAGATAAGAATGATCACAGACTTCTCATCAGAAACTATGAAAGACAGAAACCTTTAAACACTAAAAGGAAAACAACCTAACAAACTAGAATTCTGTTTCCATTGAAAATACCCTTCAAAAACTAAGGTAAAGACTCTTTCAAACAAAAGTTGAGAGAATTCATTGCCAATAGGCCTGTTTTACAAAAAATATTAAAGGAAGTTATTCATGCAAAAGGAAAATGATACTAGATAGAGATCTGGATCCAAAATATGGAAGAAAAGTCACTGGAAATGGTAAATATATTGATAAATATGAAAAACTTTTTCAAAATTTCTTTTAAAGATAACTGAGTATTTAAAGCAAAAATGATAATGATAGACTGTGGAGTTTATAATATATGTGGAAATAAAATGTACAAAAACAATAACACGAAGTATAGGAGAGGGGAATAAAATTATACTGTAGTAATGCTATTAAAATATATGTAAAGTGGGGGCTTCCTTGGTGGCGCAGTGGTTGAAGAGTCCGCCTGCCGATGCAGGGGACACGGGTTCGTGCCCCGGTCTGGGAAGATCCCACATGCTGCGGAGCGGCTGGGCCCGTGAGCCATGGCCGCTGAGCCTGCATGTCCGGAGCCTGTGCTCCACAACGGGAGAGGCCACAACAGTGAGAGGCCCGCATACCGCAAAAAAAAAAAAAAAAAAAAAATATATATATATATATATATATATATGTAAAGTAGAATACCATTATTTGAAGGTAGAATGCCATAAGTTAAAGCTGTATACTGTAAACCCACTAAAATAGAATAACAACAACAAAAAAGCTAATATACCAATAAAAGAGGAGATACAATGAAATAAAAAAACACTCCAAAAGAAATTAAAAGAATAAAGAACAAAGATATATGGGTTAAAAGAAATAAAATAGCATAAAACACATTAAACATCATTAGCCATTAGGGAAATGCAAACTAAAACCACAATAAGGTACTACTACACACTTTCCCCAAGGGCTAAAATTACAAAGATTCACTTGCAATATCAACTTTTGGTGAGGATGTAGATCACTAGCACTGTCATGTATTGCTGGTGAAAGCACAAAATTATACAGCCACTTTGGAAAGTAATTTGGCAGATTCTTATGCAGTTAATCAAACACTTGCCATACAACCCAGCAATTCCAACTCAGACATTCACACAAAGACACATACTCAAATGTTCATAGCAATTTTTTTAATAATAGCCCCAAATTAGAAACAACTCAAATGTTCAACAACAGGTGAGTGGATAAACAAACTGTGGTACACCATACAATGGAATACTACCCAGCAATAAAAGGAACACTACTGAAATGTGAATGAATCTAGAAAGTATTATGCTAAATATAAGAAGCCAGACACAAAAGAGTACATACTGCATGTTTCCGTTTACATGAAATTCTAGAAAACACAAGCTAATCTACAGTGACAAAAAGCAGATTAGGGGCTGCTTAGGTCTAGGGGTAGACTATATGGGAGGTGGGAGTAGAATGTGTGGATTTATGCCAAAGGGGCATACGGAACACTTGGGGGAAGTAGAAATCTTGATCGTGGTGGTCATTATGGCATGTATACATTTGTCAAAACTTGCCAAAGTGTATATTTTAAATGTGTACAGTTTATTGTGCACAAATTATACATCAATAACACTGTTTTTAAAAGTGGAATGAACAAAATGGAAATAAAACAGTGCCAACATTCTATCAGTCATAGGAATACTGTCCTTAGTCATCACTAATGGGCACTTCAGACCCAGGAAGTGCTGTCGACTTCAGAGAAATCCTGAAAGCAAAGGCCAAGCTGGAAACAAATACCTCAATGTTCCTAATTTTTAAAGGCCTTAAAGAACTTGCAAAGCAATGTTTCTGGCTCTGGTTTTGTTTTGATAATTATTCAGTACTGCTCCAAACACATTAATCTACAAATTCTTTGAGAAGAACTCTGTCACATCACGTTCTTCCCAGAGCACATAAAAAGAATCAAATGAATTGCTTGTTGAATGCACCAATAAGTGACCAAATGAATGAATGAATAAAATAAATTTCTATGGGAATTAATATCCCAAAACAGCTGTATATCATTTATCTCTTGTAGAAAATGCTACCTATCCAGCTTTAAATATGACAAAAGATCATTTATTGGAGCACCACAAATCTAGAATTTTGAAGAATCTGTATGAGCAGGGCTGAGTTTTATTTTTGCATTGTTGAAAAAAAATCATATGGCCAAACAATAGTATAGAAACAAGGCGATGATTGCCATCTTTATTTTGTATGTTGTATCAGAGTTTACAAATGGCTTTCACAAACATTAACTCATCTAAGCCATTTAGGACCACTATTTTACCAATAGGCAGTTTCTGTCTATAAATCACAATCTAAATCTAAATCACAATCTTGATGCACTGAAGGAAAATTTCTGAGGGCTTTTCTAGTTAATCTGTTAATCTGTTTCAAACAATGATGAAAGAGAGAGGGTGGGGGAAAGATCTCAACATGTTACATTTTAAATTACAATTCAGGATTAGCATCATTTTTACAAATGGTTAAGATAGCCTGAGCAGCCTTACTGCAAGTTTTTGTAAAAACTGCTGGAGTTCTAAAGAGAGCCTGACAATACCTTCACTACCAAATAGCCTGAGGAGTTTGAGGACCCCAGCTTGGAACACCCTAAAGGTGCTGAAGTTGAACATCTTATATAAAATTTGAACCCTACACTTATTAATGGAAAACCAACCCCACCTATTAAAAGCTAATACACAACTATGAGCTATTTCTAATAGCTTCTTTGGAAAAGTATGTTGAGCCTCAAAAGAAGTGGTTGTTTTTGTTTTTGTTTTCTAAAAGCAATGACCTGTTTTGATAATAATATTCCTAAGACTGCCCAGATGTTTGAAGTCCATAAGATAACTGAGCATATTAAATAGGATACTGCTCAGATTCTCAAGACACAGGCCTGGATGACTTTAATAGATTATCTCTACATGAGATCTCTGTCTCCACTTTCCGTTCTAAGATTAAATAAGTCAGCTAAAGGAACGACAGAGACCAAGGCCATTTGGATTAGAAGTTCTAGGCTGAAAAGCAAATATGCATTTCCAGGTTTTCCATATTTAAAATTTTTACCAGTTTGTCTTTTGGGGACTGAAATGAGGATGACAACAGATCCAAAGTAAGCTGCATTAGCATCACAAAATGACAACTGAATATGCCACCCACTATCTCCATAGTACTGAAAACGCACCTCTGTGGCAAGTCACAGGTACCAAGAATGTTTCATCACACTGCTTCCCTTCACATAAATACCCCCCCATAGGGTTTTATGTCTCTCTTCTTAGCTTTCTCTGCCTTAATCCTCTTTCCTCTACTCTTCAGCTTTTCTTAATTCAGAACTGTATCTAATTCACAAATTGAAGCAGGACAGGTCTCCCTCACAAACTCGGCCCACACACCGATCTGACAAGAGGTCACTGCTATGGACTAAACCCCAAGTAGGAGTTGCTGCACTGGAATATCAGTGTATTTTGCTTTCCCCCATTAGCTTCTTAAATGAAAGAAAGGTAAGTTCAAGCACTTACTAGCTGGTGAAATCATACATCCCTTAAAGAAAAGAAGTTGAAGAGATATTGAACCCTTCCCAATCTCTCAAGAAACAAAGGGACGCTCCCCACAGAAAAAATAGAAAGGGGAATACCCCAAAGAGGAAACAAAAATTGTGAAACAAACTTTTCAAAGTGCCCAATCTCTAAGAAAGGTAGAGTATCCTACAACCAGGTCTTTATTTTGAAATACCTTTCTTGGGTGGCATCCTGGTGGTGTCCTGTCAGAACGTCTCGGCTGCCGGTTAACGCGAAGAAGGATGACAGGTTGAAGGGACAAATGTTTCAGGTCTGGTCCGGCACATGCACACAGTTCTGCCTGTTGCTGAAAGTGCTCCCTGGTGCCATTTCACAGTCTGAAACATAAGAAGGTACTAATTTCCTCACCATTAAATTTTCATGAATGTTTAGTTTGCCATTTAGGGATGGAGTACTCAGGTCAAAAGGGTTGTATGTGGGGCTCATGTCTGAAATAAAACTAAGCTGATCGTGCAAGTGGTATTCAAAGCAAATCTGGCTTCATCCCATTCTGTATGTGCTTGCCTGCCTCGTTTTAAATACCTTCCATTCTAGGGTTTTATCCTAAATACATGCACAGAGGGCAGTGTAAGGGAAAGCACTTTTAGAAAAGTGAGAAATACTGACCACTAAGCAGACTTTGTAAATTAAATGAGTAAATAAAGAAGATACTCCTATGTGTGGAGTTCAGGTTTAAGCTGCAAAGCCACAGTGCATTCAGTTTAGCTGTCAATCTCAATGTGGGGAAACTTGGAAATATTGTGTTCATTTTCTCAAATTCTCTGAAAATAAAACTTGCTATAACAGGAAACTTATTTTCTGGGAAGTTTAAAAAAAATTTTTTTTCTATTAACACTTCTCAAAGGAAGGTAGTAATCCTTGCTTTAAAATGGTAAACAAAAAAGATTTCCATCACTGAAAAGAAAGGGACAAAAAGTGCTGAAATCTAATGTTGCAAAAGAGGCTGCCTTTTGAGAGGGAGAACACGGGCATTCTCTGGTTACTTCGGTGATAGCCGCTGACCTTGGCAAGAGGAAACACTGTTTTGAAATGGATCCTGGTGGCACATTACACCAAGGCAGCTTTTGGCTTCACAGATGGATTTGTGCACAGATCTGACCCTTCTAGAATATAAAGCCTACTACATAGTCTTTAGCTAAAGTAGTGTGTAGCACACCTGGAATTATGGTTTAAAACAAAGCTCTGTAAAGTGATGCTCACTTAGCTTTTTCCTATTCTGGACATTAGATCTCAACTGTAATAGTAAGATAGGATATAGCTGATACAAGTACTTACATTTAAAGATTTATAATGAAAGTTATGTGGTTCTTTAACTTGGGAATTTATAAGGAAATTGAGAAGTTTTGTTGCAAATTGTTGGATCTATAATCTAGAGTGAGAACAGTATGTAATTTAATTTATATTAACTTTAAAAATATGTAAAATAACTCTAAATTCTATTCTAACAAAAACCATAATAAACTTATAAATAAATTAACAAGATGTTCTTCAAGCTTCCTGTCCAAAAAACTATAAAAACAATCCTAAACAAAAGATTAAACACAGAAACCAACAAAGAAACATAGATTAATTCACGCATGTTAAAATTTAAAATTTCTATTCATCGAAAGATGTTTCAAAGAAATTAAAGTAGAAAATACTTACAACTCACACAACACTTCATAAAAGTATAAAAAACAAAGAACTTCTACTTATCAACAAGAAGAAAATCAGCACCCCCAAAAGGGAAATAAATGGGAAATGATTTGAACAAATATTACACATAGGAAGATATAAAACCTAATAAAAATGAACAAAACGAGAATTTGTCAATACAGTTAGAAGGACATGGGGAAGATGGCGGAAGACTAAGGTGCGGAGATCACCTTCCTCCCCACAGATACACCAGAAATACATCTACACGTGGAACAACTCCTACAGAACACCTACTGAACACTGGCAGAAGACCTCAGACCTCCCAAAAGGCAAGAACCCCCCCCACGTACCTGGGTAGGGAAAAAGAAAAAGGAATAAACGGAGACAGAAGGATAGGGACGGGCCCTGCACCTCAGGAAGGGAGCTGTGAAGGAGGAAGTTTCCACACACTAGGAAGGCCCTTCGCAGGCGGAGACTGCGGGTGGCGGGAGGGAAGCTTCGGGGCCGCGGAGGAGAGCGCAGCCACCGGGGTGCGGAGGGCAAAGCGGGAAGACTCCCGACAGAGGATCGGGGCCGACCGGCACTCACCAGCCTGAGACGCTTGTCTGCTCACTCACCGGGGCGGGCGGGGCTGCGAGCTGAGGCTCGGGCTTCAGTCAGAGCGCAGGGAGAGGACTGGGGTTGGCGGCGTGAACACAGCCTGCAGGGGGTTATTGCGCCACGACTGGCCGAGAGGAAGTCCGGGGAAAAGTCTGGACCTGCCGAAGAGGCAAGAGACTTTTTCTTCCCTCTTTGTTTCCTAGTGCGCGAGGAGAGGTGATTAAGAGCGCTGCTTAAAGGAGCTCCAGAGACGGGCGCGAGCCGCGGCTAAAAGCGCGGACCCCAGAGACGGGCATGAGACGCTAAGGCGACTGCTGCTGCCACCAAGAAGCCTGTGTGCGAGCACAGGTCACTATCCACACACCCCTTCTGGGGAGCATGTGGAGCCCGCCACTGCCAGGGTCCCGGGATCTAGGGCCAACTTCCCCGGGAGAACGCACGGCGCGCCTCAGGCTGGTGCAATGTCACTCCCGCACTCCGTACCCTGCCCTGCCCCCAGCCTGAGTGAGCCGGAGGCCCCGAATCAGTGGCTCCTTTAACCCCGTCCTGTCTGAACGAAGAACAGACGCCCTCCGGCGACCTACGTGCAGAGGCGGGGCCAAATCCAAAGCTGAGCCCCAGGAGCTGTGCGAACAAGGAAGAGAAAGGGGAATCTCTCCCAGCAGCCTCAGGAACAGCGGATTAAAGCTCCACAATCCACTTGATGTACCCCGCATATGTGGAATACCTGAATAGACAATGAATCATCCCAAATTGAGGAGGTGGGCTTTGAGAGCAAGATTTATTATTATTTCCCCTTTTCCTCTTTTTGTGAGTGTGTATGTGTATGCTTCTGTGTGAGATTTTGTTTGTATAGCTTTGCTTCCACCATTTGTCCTAGGGTTCTATCCATCCTTTTTCTTAAAAAATTATTTTTTCTTAATAATTATTTTTTATTTTAATAACTTCATTTTATTTTATCTTAATCTTATTTTATCTCCTTCCTTCCTTCCTCCCTCCCTCCCTCCCTCCCTCCCTGCCTCCCTCCCTTCCTCTCTCCCTCTCTCTCCCTCTCTCTCTCTCTCTTTCTTTCTTTCTTTCTACTTTTTCTCCCTCTTATTCTGAGCCGTGTGGATGAAAGGCTCTTGGTGCTCCAGCCAGGAGTCAGTGTTGTGCCTCTGAGGTAGGAGAGCCAACTTCAGGACACTGGTCCACAAGAGACCTCCCAGTTCCACATAATATCAAAAGGCGAAAATCTCCCAGACATCTCCATCTCAACACCAGCACCCAGCTTCACTCAATGACCAGCAAGCTACAGTGCTGGACACCCTATGCCAAACAACTAGCAAGACAGGAACACAACCCCATCCATTAGCAGAGAGGCTGCCTAAAATCATAATAAGTTCACAGGCACCCCAAAACACACCACCAGGCGTGGACCTGCCCACCAGAAAGACAAGATCCAGCCTCATCCACCAGAACACAGGCACTAGTCCCCTCCACCAGGAAGCCCACACAACGCACTGAATCAACCTTAGCCACTGGGGACAGACACCAAAAACAACGGGAACTACGAACCTGCAGCCTGCAAAAAGGAGACCCCAAACACATTAAGATAAGCAAAATGAGAAGACAGAAAAGCACACAGCAGATGAAGGAGCAAGATAAAAACCCGCAAGGCTTCCCTGGTGGCGCACTGCTTTAGAGTCCGCCTGCCGATGCCAGGGGACATGGGTTTGTGCCCCGGTCCGGGAAGATTCTACATGCCACGGAGCGGCTGGGCCCGTGAGCCATGGCTGCTGAGCCTGCGCGTCCGGAGCCTGTGCTCCGCGACAGGACAGGCCACAACAGTGAGAGGCCTGCGTACAGCAAAAAAAAAAAAAAAAATCATAAAAACCCACCAGACCTAACAAATGAAGAGGAAATAGGCAGTCTACCTGAAAAAGAATTCAGAATAATCATAGTAAAGATAATCCAAAATCTTGGAAATAGAATAGACAAAATGCAAGAAACCTTTAACAAGGACCTAGAAGAACTAAAGATGAAATGAGCAACAATGAACAACACATTAAATGAAATTAAAAATACTCTAGATGGGATCAATAGCAGAATAACTGAGGCAAAAGAACGGATAAGTAACCTGGAAGATAAAATAGTGGAAATAACGACTGCAGAGCAGAATAAACAAAAAAGAATGAAAAGAACTGAGGACAGTCTCAGAGACCTCTGGGACAACATTAAATGCACCAACATTCGAATTATAGGGGTTCCAGAAGAAGAAGAGAAAAAGAAAGGGACTAAGAAAATATTTGAAGAGATTATAGTTGAACACTTCCCTAATATGGGAAAGGAAATAGTTAATCAAGTCCAGGAAGCACAGAGAGTCCCATACAGGATAAATCCAAGGTGAAATACGCCAAGACACATATTAATCGAACTGTCAAAAATTAAATACAAAGAAAGAAAACATATTAAAAGCAGCAAGGGAAAAACAACAAATAACACACAAGGGAATCCCCATAAGGGTAACAGCTCATATTTCAGCAGAAACTCTGCAAGCCAGAAGGGACTGGCAGGACATATTTAAAGTGATGAAGGAGAAAAACCTGCAACCAAGATTACTCTACCCAGCAAGGATCTCATTCAGATTTGACGGAGAAATTAAAACTTTTACAGACAAGCAAAAGCTGAGAGAGTTCAGCACCACCAAACCAGCGTTACAACAAATGCTAAAGGAACGTCTCTAGGCAAGAAACACAAGAGAAGGAAAAGACCAACAATAATGAACCCAAAACAATTTAGAAAATGGGAATAGGAACATACATATCGATAATTACCTTAAATGTAAATGGACTAAATGCTCCCAACAAAAGACACAGATTGGCTGAATGGATACAAAAACAAGACCCATATATATGCTGTCTACAAGAGACCCACTTCAGATGTAGAGACACATACAGTAAGAGGATGGAAAAAGATACTCCATGCAAATGGATACCAAAAGAAAGCTGGAATAGCAATTCTCATATCAGACAAAATAGACTTTAAAATAAAGACTATTAGAAGAGACAAAGAAGGACACTACATAATGATCAAGGGATCGATCCAAGAAGAAGATATAACAATTGTAAATATTTATGCACCCAACATAGGAGCACATCAATACATAAGGCAAATACTAACAGCCATAAAAGGGGAAATCGACACTAACACATTCATAGTAGGGGACTTTAACACCCTACTTTCACCATGGACAGATCATCCAAAATGAAAATAAATAAGGAAACACAAGCTTTAAATTATACATTAAACAAGATGGCCTTAATTGATATTTACAGGACATTCCATCCAAAAACAACAGAATACACATTTTTCTCAAGTGCTCATGGAACATTCTCCAGGATAGATCATATCTTGGGTCAAAAATCAAGCCTTGGTAAATTTAAGAAAAATGAAATTGTATCAAGTATCGTTTCCAACCACAACGCTATGAGACTAGGTATCAATTACAGGAAAAGATCTGTTAAAAAATACAAACACATGGAGGCTAAACAATACACTGCTTAATAACGAAGTGATCACTGAAGAAATCAAAGAGGAAATCAAAAAATACCTAGAAACAAATGACAATGGAGACATGACAACCCAAAACCTATGGAATGGATCAAAAGCAGTTCTAAGAGGGAAGTTTCCAGCAATACAATCCTACCTTAAGAAACAGGAAACATCTCGAATAAACAACCTAACCTTGCACCTAAAGCAATTAGAGAACGAAGAACCATAAAAACCCCAAAGTTAGCAGAAGGAAAGAAATCATAAAAATCAGATCAGAAAGAAATGAAAAAGAAATGAAGGAAATGATAGCAAATATCAATAAAACTAAAAGCTGGTTCTTTGAGAATATAAACAAAATTGATAAACCATTAGCCAGACTCATCAAGAAAAAAAGGGAGAAGACTCAAATCAATAGAATTAGAAATGAAAAAGGAGAAGTAACAACTGACACTGCAGAAATACAAAAGATAATGAGAGATTACTACAAGCAACTCTATGCCAATAAAATGGACAACCTGGAAGAAATGGACAAATTCTTAGAAATGCACAACCTGCCAAGACCGAATCAGGAAGAAATAGAAAATATGAACCAATCACAAGCACTGAAATTGAAACTGTGATTAAAAATCTTCCAACAAACAAAAGCCCAGGACCAGATGTCTTCACAGGCGAATTGTATCAAACATTTAGAGAAGAGCTAACACATATCCTTCTCAAACTCTTCCAAAATATAGCAGAGGGAGGAACACTCCCAAACTCATTCTACGAGGCCACCATCACCTTGATACCAAAACCAGATAAGGATTTCACAAAGAAAGAAAACTACAGGCCAATATCACTGATGAACATAGATGCAAAAATCCTCAACAAAATACTAGCAAACAGAATCCAAAAGCACATTAAAAGGATCATACACCATGATCAAGTGGGGTTTATTCCAGGAAGGCAAGGATTCTTCGATATACAAAAATCAATCAACGTGATACACCATATTAACAAATTGAAGGAGAAAAACCATATGATCATCTCAATAGATGCAGAGAAAGCTTTTGACAAAATTCAACACATATTAATGATAAAAACCCTGCAGAAAGTAGGCATAGAGGGAACTTTCCTCAACATAATAAAGGCCATATATGACAAACCCATAGCCAACATCGTCCTCAATGGTGAAAAGCTGAAAGCATTTCCACTAAGATCAGGAACAAGACAAGGTTGCCCACTATCACCACTCTTATTCAACATAGTTTTGGAAGTTTTAGCCACAGCAATCAGAGAAGAAAAGGAAATAAAAGAAATCCAAATTGGAAATAAGAAGTAAAGCTGTCACTGTTTGCAGATGACATGATACTATACATAGAGAATCCTAAAGATGCTACCGGAAAACTACTAGAACTAATCAATGAATTTGGTCAAGTAGCAGGATACAAAATTAATGCACAGAAGTCTCTGGCATTCCTATACACTAATGATGAAAAATCTGAAAGTGAAATTAAGAAAACACTCCCATTTACCATTGCAACAAAAAGAATAAAATACCTAGGAATAAACCTACCTAAGGAGACAAAAGACCTGTATGCAGAAAATTATAAGACACTGATGAAAGAAATTAAAGATGATACAAGTAGATGGAGAGATATACCATGTTCTTAGATTGGAAGAATCAACATTGTGAAAATGACTCTACTGCGCAAAGCAATCTACAGATTCAATGCAATCCCTATCAAACTACCACTGGCATTTTTCACAGAACTAGAGCAAAAAAATTCACAATTTGTATGGAAACACAAAAGACCCCGAATAGCCAAAGCAATCTTGAGAACAAAAAACGGAGCTGGAGGAATCAGGCTCCCTGACTTCAGACTATACTACAAAGCTACAGTAGTCAAGACAGTATGGTACTGGTACAAAAACAGAAAGATAGATCAATGTAACAGGATAGAAAGCCCAGAGATAAACCCACGCACATATGGTCACCTTATCTTTGATAAAGGAGGCAGGAATGTACAGTAGAGAAAGGACAGCCTCTTCAATAAGTGGTGCTGGGAAAACTGGACAGGTACATGTAAAAGTATGAGATTAGATCACTCCCTAACACCATACACAAAAATAAGCTCAAAATGGATTAAAGACCTAAATGTAAGGCCAGAAACTATTAAACTCTTAGAGGAAAGCATAGGCAGAACACTCTATGACATAAATCACAGCAAGATCCTTTTTGACCCACCTCGTAGAGAAATGGAAATAAAAACAAAAATAAACAAATGGGCTCTAATGAAACTTCAGAGCTTTTGCACAGCAAAGGAAACCATAAACAAGACCAAAAGACAACCCTCAGAATGAGAGAAAATATTTGCAAATGAAGCAACTGACAAAGGATAAATCTCCAAAATTTATAAGCAGCTCATACAGCTGAATAACAAAAAAACAAACAACCTAATCCAAAAATGGGCAGAAGACCTAAATAGACATTTCTCCAAAGAAGATATACAGACTGCCAACAATCACATGAAAGAATGCTCAACATCATTAATCATTAGAGAAATGCAAATCGTAACTACAATGAGATATCATCTCAGTCAGAATGGCCATCATCAAAAAATCTAGAAACAATAAATGCTGGAGAGGGTGTGGAGCAAAGGGAACACTCTTGCACTGCTGGTGGGAATGTGAATTGGTACAGCCGCTATGGAGAACAGTATGGAGGTTCCTTAAAAAACTACAAATAGAACTACTATATGACCCAGCAATCCCACTACTGAGCATATACCCTGAGAGAACCATAATTCAAAAAGAGTCATGTACCAAAATGTTCATTGCAGCTCTATTTACAATAGCCCGGAGATGGAAACAACCTAAGTGTCCATCATTGGATGAATGGATAAAGAAGATGTGGCACATATATACAATGGAATATTCCTCAGCCATAAAAAGAAACGAAATTGAGCTATTTGTAATGAGGTGGATGGACCTAGAGCCTGTCATACAGAGTGAAGTTAGTCAGAAAGAGAAAGACAAATACCGTATGCTAACACATATACATGGAATTTAAGGGAAAAAAATGTCATGAAGCACCTAGGGGTAAGACAGGAATAAAGACACAGACCTACTGGACTTGAGGATATGGGGAGGGGGAAGGGTAAGCTGTGACAAAGTGAGAGAGTAGCATGGACATATATACACTACCAAATGTAAAATAGATAGCTAGTGGGAAGCAGCAGCATAGCACAGGGAGATCAGCTCGGTGCTTTGTGACCACCTAGAGGGGTGGGATAGGGAGGGTGGGAGGGAGGGAGACGCAAGAGGGAAGAGATATGGGAACATTTGTATATGTATAACTGATTCACTTTGTTATAAAGCAGAAACTAACAGACCATTGTAAAGCAATTATACTCCAATAAAGATGTAACAACAACAAAAAAATGAATGAAACATCAGCAGTAATTTCACAGAAGAGGGAACACACAGCCAATAGACATATGAAGAAAGTTCCAGTGTCATCTAGAGAAATGCAAATCAAGACCACAAGCGGTAGGGGCATGCTAGTTTAAACCTCATAAGTTCCCCGGGTGAAATTTGAAACTGGCTCCATGCATGGAGGGCAAGGAGAGACCAAAGAAAGAGGCAGGCCACTCCAGATTCATAGCTGGTGGCTTTAATAAACAAGGGAACTCACATTTGAGGTTTGTCTCTGGTGGTCGCAAGACGAGTAGATCTCGGCACTGCCCTGCAGAATGTTAAGGGTTTATATAGAGGCTTTAACTGGGTTAGGTTTTGTATTCAGTCCAGATGGTCTCAAAAACACATTGCTCTTGCAGGACTTTGTCTTTGAGACGGCTCTGGTGCAGGGAAGGCAGGCAGAATGCACCTTCCAAGGACAGGGAAGGTGATAAGGAGCCTCCAATTGCCCAGGTCCAGCTTGAGGGTCAACAACAGTCACATCCTCTCTACAACCTCCTCCAGCTCTCCACCCCTCCTGCTGGCTCTTACAATTTTACATGCAACCTTTTTCTACAACGTGCCCTGAGTGGTCAACAAGAAATTTCATTAGCATGGCTCATTTGCGGCTATCTGGCTACATTAAAGGCAAATACCACAGCAACAATATGGGCACGTGCAAGAGAAAACACAAATTAAGGTAACAATTCACAAAGTAAGAAACAATTTTTTCCATTAAAAGCCCCATGATCCAAACCACTGATTTATTAAGCTCCCTAGGTGGGGGTTGGATTACTCAGGGTGTTCACTTGAATCCCCGTGTGCTTTAGTAAAAATGCTGCATGGTGTGAACACACACATTCTACCTGGGTAATGGCACAGGTGCCTCCTTGGGAGGCAGTAATATTGTCCAAGACCACCCTATTTCAGAGGACAGCTTTCCTCGTTAGAGACATTTTAGTGTTCAGCAAGGACAGGTTCTGTCGGCTATCATAAGGCTTGCTGGGTGAATTTAATAAGGGCTTTTATGTGAGCTATACCATCCTCCAGGCCAATGAAAGGAACAAAGATGGCAGCCAGATGATCGTACCAATGGAAAACAGAATGCACCCTTCTGGCCTTGAGGAGAAGGAGGTTGGCAACTTTTGTTGCTGTGGGATAGATTTTCTCCTGTGCCCAGGGAAAACCCAGGGTACAGTGGCCGAACCACCTAGATGGAAGCCATGGCCAAAGATTCATGCCACAGAACCACTGGGTTTCATTTGGGTCTCCCCAATAAATACCTGTATGGTGTGACCATTCTGTACCAAACTAGTCACTATCTTTTGATGTAACAGAATGCACAGTTCTGGTGATATCTTATATCCCTGGTACAGTAAGGCAGGTTTTGTTTAAAATGCTTTTTCTGGTCCCAGTGTAGGGTTGAATGGGTGCTCACAGGTCCAAAAGCCGAGGTGAGTACATCCTAAATCTAAGTGTAGCCACCCATGGCTCTGATGATGGTATTCATAGGACCCTTCTGGTCAGCAATTTGATGGGCTGTGTAGTTTGACTGACATAAAAAGAATACCCATTGATAGTGTGTGCCACAGGCCAGGTTTTTGGATCACTATCGCTAATGTCAGATGAATTAAGAGTACTAATTCTAGTTTGTTCTTCCTTTATGTACTGCTTTAGTGCTTTCCAATTCCCTCCGTGCAGTGGTGACACCAGCCATGTCAACCCCAAGAAGCTAGAGGAGGGCAGTTGCCCACAGTCCAACTTTCAGTGCAAAGGGAAATGGCCAGGGCTCATGAGTTCAGCCCATCGGCTGCTGTGGTTTGTTCCTGTTTCCATCCAGATGGTGTCAGTGTTGGGCTGAATAGCAAGTGCAGTCCATGTGGGTGGGTTGCCCCTACTAGACCCCTCTGTTTACTGGGCATCAGCAGCAACTTCCACTATTCCCTCTCTACAGCCTACAGGGGCTGCCACAGGACTAGGGACAGAGGCATTTGGAAAACCTACATGTTCTATAGGGCCTAGTTGTACCTGCATTTCTAGAGACAGTGGGCTGGAGGACACGTTAGTCCTCTTCTGCAAATAGGCATGCCTCTTAGTCAAAGTGGGAGTTTGAACTATGGCAGAGGTAGGTCGGTGGAATATATTCGCAATCCAACCTTGACAGCAACAGAAGTTCTTACCATGATACACTGTTCTTTCATGAGAGGCTCTACTGGAAGAGTGCTGTGTATGCTGCTAGGAGCCACTGTTCTATGGGCTATACTAGGTTTCTGCCCCCTTCCAGAGTTGGGACCAAAATCCTAGGGCTACTCTCTCCTTCTGTTGTCTCTGCTACAGTTCCCAACCCATACCTTCTGGAGTCACAGACACATCTAACTCAAATGGTAGCCCTGCTTGGGAGATGCCTAGAGCTTTAATCTCCTTAGTATGTTTGCCCTCTCAAAGGTGGCTCGTTGTTCTGATCTCCAGGCTCACACATGTCCTTTCTTTACCAGGCAGTATAAGGAATGGAAACACTGTGCCAGGTAGAGAATAAAAGTCCTCCAAACCCCCAAAATTCCTATAAAAGCTTGCATCTTTTTCATGTTCTTAGAGATTAGCTAGGCTTGCACCTTGTCCATAATAGCTCTGGGACAATTCACATCTTACCTGATCATATGACTCCCGGAAACTTTACATTGGTGACTGCACCTTCAGTTTTCTGTGTATTCACCTCCCATACACTTGCTCACAGGTGTTCCAGCAAAATCTGCAGAGTGTGAAGTCAGCAGAGCAAGGCTTCATATGTCGACATTATATCATCAAAGCAATGGGTCCATTTTACAGATGTGGGGAAGAATAACAGGGACAGATCTCCAGGCACCATCCCATGACATTTTGTGGGGCTGTACAGGTAGCCTCAGGGAAGAATTTGAAAAGTCCATTATTGTGCCTTTCATGTGAAAGCAAATTGAACTTGTGACTCAGCAGCCAAGGTATTCTGAAAAAAAGAATTTGCTAAGTCCAGAACAGCATGGTCCACTCCTAGGACTGTGGCCAAATTATCTAAGATGGTGCCAAGTTTGGGCACAGCTACATGAATGGGGGGCATAACTTTGATCAATTCTCAGTAATCCGCCATCATCTGCCATGAGCTATCTGCCTTTTTTTACCGAACATAATGGGCTGTTGAAAGTGCTATGGACATGGTGTAGAATACCCACTCAGTGCAGTTCTTGGATAGTTCCTCCTATTTCCTTGACAATTACCACTCTTCGTTAGGGGGAAGTGTAGGCTTACTGATTCCCAGTTGGCATTTCCCCTCAGCAGTACTGGTTTGATTACTCTAACCTGGAGGCAGAATTCACCGATAGAGGTTTGCGGAGTTTGGCCTTGCAGGATGTCCGTGCCCAATATGTTCTCTGGTATTGGAGAGATAAAATCCTCATATTCTTTTGGGGAGAACATCCAATTTGCAGTGTCAAAGGGACCTTCCTGACCATAACCAACTGCCCTTGGAAACCATCGATGGCGCTGAAAGGCCCAGAAAATTCCTGAAGTTTACCAGGTATTAGAGTATATTCAGCTCAAGTATCAATCAGAGCTGTCACCTTTTGTTTATTTCTGGGGTACCAGTGAATAGTGAGCTCAACATGTGGCCTCCAATTGCCCCCAACGGCCCTCACTTGGAGGCCATCTTGGCTTATATCCTACACCCGGGGAGTGGGAGGTACCCACCCCGAATAGGACTGTATTCCTGAGGCCTCTGCTGTAGCAGTAGGTACATCAGGGATGGTAGGGTAGGTGGGGCAGGTCTGAGCTCTTGTTCAGCTTTCAAGGCTTTCCACAGGCCAGCTAACACAGTGTTATGTTGCCCGTCTATCTTTTCAGGTGTGATCCCTGCAGCAATGAGGTCAAACCACATTTGCTTCTGGGTTGCTCGTACCAGACCGTTTACAGCCAATTGGGTTAGCCTGTTGTCTTCTTGAGCTCCCTCTCTGCCTCAGGTCTTTCCCACATCCTGTACCTATTCCTGGGATTTGTCAGTATCCCCCAGATCAGCAGTAGCCTGCCCAACATCAAAAACGTCTCCTCTTATGACTGGGCTCAGCATGGGTATCAGTGCCGCATACCAGGTACCGAAGGCATACTGGAGTATCTTGGCTTTCATTCCTGCAGTGAATGTAGCCCAATCAGGGCCTTCAAAGACAGGGGCATAGATGGCCTACCTCATTTCCCACTCCCTAAGAATTTGTTGTACCTCCTCTAAATATATCCAGGGCCTCATATGTCCAGAGAGACCCCCTTACTGGGTCAAGCTTCCCTGTAGAATAGAATAATCCAATCTATAAGGGAGTGAGTGCCTTGACCTCCCCATTGCCCCTCACCCCTGAGCACCCCTGAGCTGGAGAGAAGGCTGTGTGGTGATATTGCTCTTTTTTCTGCCTCCTGCCCAGTCAGAGAAATGCCATTGCCCCCTCTCCCTTGCCCCTCAATCCTGTAACCATACTAACCATTCCTGGATATTTTCCTGGCCTTTTGTTGGAACTTGATAATTATATCAATAAGCTCAGTGAGCATATATTCTCTCATCAGGTATGTTTCCTGAATTGGGGGCTGCCTTACTGGCTGGGATTGTTGTTGCTGTGTTTTTGCTTTCCTTTGAATTACGGGTCCAATGACATGGGGTGTATCATCAGTTTCACTGTCAATCACCATAAAATCCACCTTTGTTTTCCTCGCTTTCCCAGGGAGTCCACCACTTAGTGTCCCAATCGGGCTTTGTCACAGGTGCTCAGACCTTAATCCATGGCAGCTTGAGCCCTCCTGGCCTTGCAAAACAGCATGCTGAAGTCTCCAACTTAACCATCCTTCTCTCCCACTTTGTCTGCCAGCCCCGAAGCGAGCAGGGCAGTGGACAGTGCACATCGTTCTCTAACCTCAGTTCTTATTCCAACTTTGTAACTCAAGCTTCAGCCTCTGGTTGGTCATCAGTGTCAAGCTGTACTGCCCACCCTAGAGTCCAGCCCACTGCGCAGCGGTTCATTTCTCTCCTTTGCAGCACTGTGTTATGCTCAGTTCTTCAAACAAGTGCATTAAACCAGTGGGCATTTTCAGGGCATCGCCATACTCACGTGGTGGTCCATAAGCATCTAATATGTGAGCAACCCCTCTTGACATGAAGGATGATGGCCAACCCTGGGATTCCCCCATGGATGCCTCTTTTCCAAGATCCATTTCTTCAGTCTCCTGCCCAGTTCAACAACGGTTGGTTTTGCACCTACTTGGTAGGTGGCAATTTTAATAAGCAAGGGAACTTACAGGAGAACTTGTCTTGGGCATCACAAGACAAGTAGGTCTCTGCATCCACCTGCCAGAATCTTAGGAGTTTATATAGAGGCCTTAACTGGGTTCAGTCACATATTCACTCCAGATGGTTTCAACACCTTACTCTCTCAAGGCTATGTCCTCAAAACAGCTCCGGCTATGGGAATTGTAGGCAGAACATACATTCCAAGGACAGGGGAGGGGGGTGAGAAGCCTCCAATTGCCCAAGTCCAGCTCATGGGTCCACCAGCGATCATATCCTCTTCATGACCTCCTCCAACAGGTATCAATCTTCACCGTTTGGCAAGATTATTAAGCCTGACAATACCAAATGTTGGACAATTAGGATAAATAGGATCTGTTGTATGTGTCTTATAAAAGTATAAATTAGCTCAACCACTTTGGAAAACAATCCAGTTAAATCCTGTGAAGATAAATTTTTGCTTAACTTATGACCTGGCAAATTTACTACTAAGAATATGCAGAAGGAACTCTTGTACATATTCATGAGGATTCAAATACTATGCATTTTATCAGCACTGTTTTTGATAGGAAACTCTTAGCAAAACTTTGAAAAATATATAAATTATGGAATATAAAAATTATGGAATATTTACAAAACAGAATGTTATATAGCAATAAAAGTGAATAAATCAACAAGCTAAAACCAAAAATTTATATGCAAATGCAAATAACTTAGAACTGGAAAAACAACTTTGAAAAAGAAAAGAATAGCTGGAGGACACACACTATCTAACTTCAAGACTTACTAGCAAGCTACAGTATTCAAGACAATGTGATACTGGTATCCAGAGAGACAAAATGGATCACTGCAACAGAAAAGAGAGACCAGAAATAGACCCACACATACATGGTCAAAGGATTTTTAACAAAGGTACAAAGACAATTTAGTGGAGAAATAATAGTCTATTCAATAAATTATGTCAAAACAATTGGATGTCCATACATTAAAAAAATGAACTTCAAAAGTCAGAAAGAGAAAGACAAATACCATATGATATCACTTATATGTGGAATCTAAACTGTGACACAAATGAACTTATTTACAAAACAGAAATAGACTCACAGACACAGAAATCAAACTTATGGCTATCAAAGGGGAAAGAGGGTGGGGGAGGGATAAAGTAGGCGTTTGGGATTAGCAGATACAAACTACTCTATATAAAATAGATAAACAACAAGGTCCTACTGTATAGCATAGGAAACTATATTCAATATCCTGTCATAAACCATAATGGAAAATAATATGAAAAAGAATATGTATATATATGTATAACTGAATTACTTTGCTATACACTAGAAACTAACACAACATTGTAAATCAACTGTACTTCAACTTTAAAAAATAACTTCAATCTGCATCTCACCATGTACAAAAATTAACTCAAAATAGACTGTAAACCAGTGTAAAATCTAAAATTGTAAAAATTTTAGAAGAAAACACAGAAGACTATGGGTTAGGCAGAGACATCTTTTTTTTTAGATATAATACCAAATGTTCAATCCATAAAAGAAAAAACTGATAAATTGGACTTTATTAAATTTCAGAAAGTCTGCTCTTCAAAAGGTACTTTAAGACAATGAAAACATAATCGCAGACAAGGAGAAAATATTTGCAATTCATGCATCTGCAAAAGGACTCAAAATCAGAATATATAATAGAATATATATAAAACAACTCTCAAAAGTTAATGAGGGGCTTCCCTGGTGGCGCAGTGGTTGAGAGTCCGCCTGCCGATGCAGGGGACACGGGTTCGTGTCCCGGCCTGGGAAGATCCCACATGCCGTGGAGCGGCTGGGCCCGTGAGCCATGGCCGCTGAGCCTGCGCGTCCGGAGCCTGTGCTCCGCAACGGGAGAGGCTGCAGCAGTGAGAGGCCCGCATACCGCAAAAAAAAAAAAAGTTAATAAGAAAACAATTCAATAAAATATGTGCAAAAAATTTAAACAGACATTTCACCAAAGAAGACAATGATGGCAAGTAAGCACAGGAAAAGATACTCAACATCACTAGTAATTAGAGAAATGCAATTAAAACCACAGTAGATACCACTACAGATTTATTTAAATGGCTAATATTAAAAAGACTGGCTATATCAAGTGTAGGAGAAAAGATGAAAAAGACTGGCTAATCCCAACTAGAACTCTCATACACTGCTGGTAGGAATGTAAAATGGTACATACTATACTTTGGAAAACAGTTTAACAACTTCTTGAAAAGTTAAACGTACATTTACCATATGACCTAGCTATTTCACTCTAAGATATTTATTTAACCAAAAGAAAGGAAAGCACATGTCCCTATAGAGATTTTTACATGAATATTTATAGTAACCAAAACTGAAAACAATCCAAATCTCTATCAACAAGTTAATAGACACATTGTGATACAGCCATACAATGGAATGCTACTTCATAATACTAAGGAATGAACTATTTATACATACAACAACATACATGAATCTCAAAATAATCATGCTGAGTGAAAGAAGCTAGATAGGAAAAAGTACATGCTGTATTATTTAATTTACAAAACTTTCTAGAAAATACAGTGACAGTGATAGTGATAGTTTCTATCTATCTAAGTTTTCAGGTTGTATACTTGAGTATGTCCAGTTTATTGTATATCAATTTTATCTCAATAAAATTATTAAAATAAAAGCTATGCATGGGCCAATAATAATAGTGTGTTATGAAACAAATACCAAGATTAATTTACTTTTGTACAATTGATACCCAAAAGGAGAGAGGGAAAGTAAGAAGGAAAGAGAAAAGGAAGAATAGAAGATGGGAAGAAGGGAGGGAAGGAAGGTAGGAAACATATCTTTGAAAATTAGGTAGAAACAACCCAAATACAACATGGATAAATCTCAAATGTTTATGCTAAGTGAAAGACGTCTGTCTCCAAAGGGTTCATACTGTAGGGTTCCATTTATATGACATTCTTGAAAAGGCAAAACTACAGAGACAAAAACCATACCAGTGGTTCTCAGGAGCTGGAGGAATTGACTACAAAAAGGCACAAGGGAATTTTGGGGGATTCTATATCTTGCCTGTGGTGGTTGTTACACAAATGTAGGTGTTCGTCAAAACTCATAGAACTACGCACTTAAAAGAGTGAACTGATTACATATGAATTATATTCCAGTAAATCTGACTGAAAAGAAAAATTGGAAACTGACAACTCTTAAGTTAACTTTGGGCTGAAGTTATTTTTTTCTGCCTATATTGAGTCTTTTTAAAAATGAAATTAATTGACAACAGAAAAAGAACATTTCATATTATCTGTCCAACCCCTGGAGACATCTGAGTTTAAACCCCTGCTTTAAACCCATTTCAACTAACACCTTAATAGCATGATCTATTACCTAGCCATGAATAAATCTCTCTGTAGGAATAGAACAGGCAATGTGTGGGATGGTTAGAGATACAGGGAGACGGGGACTGCTGGGATCCTATAGTTAGTACATAGATCATAAGAATCTGGAGGAGAGGAACTGCAACTTAGGACTGATGAATAGGAAATTACAGCTAAATGTTTGATCTGAAGGCGACAAAAATATAGCCACAATTTGTGTGCTATTTTATCTATCTGATGAGGGTCTTAATCATCAAAATCTAAAAGCAGGAATATTAGAATCTAAAAATTAGTTTATTTTTATATTAAATAACAAGCATAGTACCTCATACATAATAAGTGGTCCATAATTGTCAGTTGGAAGGAAAATGGAGACTAAAAGATGAAAGGGCTAACTGCATGGTACAATATCTATGCAGTTGCACGGGATCTCACGAATACAAGGGCCCCATTCTTGACTTAATGTTCTGCTGTTGCCACCTTGAAATTCCTAATAATTTTTTAACATGAGGCTCTACATTTTCAATTTGCACTAAGCCTCATGAATTGTGCAGCCAGAACTAAATCCAGGAGATTCTGGAGCCATCACTGAACTTTCTCTAATAGAGGACAGTGAAGAAGACTGTCTTTGACATGGTACATCCATTTGACATTGTCATAAAGATGTAAGACATATAGTAAAGCACAATTTCAAGTTATAAGACCTACTGCGGTGTATCGACAAACCACAGAGGCAATACATGGATCAAACTGGAGGGTGGCAATCAGACTACATGTATATGACTACATAGCTATTTTTAAGTTGACAGATTGGATAACCCCTGAAGGAAAAAAACAAAAAAATCAAGAATGGAAGTAGTGCCTACAACCCCAAAATAAATCACAAGTAGCTGGTATGGGAAAGCTGCCACTCAAGTGTCACTGGTTTGTGCCACAACCACAAACATGATTATGACCACCCCAATTCTAGTCCATCTTGTCTGCCAAATGAAAAGATGGGCATGTCTAAGAAATTTATTTAAATTTTCATCCAAAACCAAATCCCAACTAAAAACAACTCTGACAGGAAGGGTGAGGTGAGTTTAAAGGCTGTGGTCTCAGTTTCTTAAATGTTGTCTGATTCTCATCTACAAAACATAAGAGGAGATAGGTACTGGAATGAGTTTATTAATGTTAAATATACTTTCCCACATTTGGAAAGTGTCTTGTCATTCAGGCCAGTCACCCTCTCACTAGACCTGAATACAGTTAAGCCCAAATCAAGAGATGAGTGATGACTGTACTGGGGCCTTCTCATCACGGTTACTTTTGTACTATACATCAGTGACCATGCGATTGATCATCCAAATCAGGACACTTTTGAGAGTGCTAAAATATTAAGCTGTAAAGGACACTGGGACAATGGACACAAACCATGGTTTTCCCAGGCCAGCTATGACATATAGTCACCCTAACTGTAATATTATCATGCATAATACAGGCATCCCATTAACCTTTAGTAGTACCAATACACATCATCAATAGAAATGACAATTACAAAGACATTGACATACATGTACCAAGTGCTTTTTCTGTGCTGGGCATTATGCTAAGCACTTAATTTTTTTTAATTATATTAATTTATATTATATTATTTTTAATGCATTTTATCAGAAATGCATTTTCTGATTGTATATGTAGGTGCATAATGCTTTTGCAAATTGGCCTATGGAATTGGTTCTTTGGTCTATTTTAAATTATTTTGATGCAAAATGCAATTAATTTGGTTGCTAGAGTTGGGGAAGGGGTGGATAGTGCCTAAAGAACTAAGAAAGATGAACAATGAAAAAAAATAGCTAGTTTAAAATGTAGATAATAGAAAATTAAATTACATTTGAGGGCAGCTTGAGTATGACAATGTAATTTTAAAATAAATACAATCCTTGTTTAATTAAGAAAAGATAATTTTGGTGTTAAAATTCCTTTAATTTATTCCTCTACCTATTAGATAAGACTGCTTATTTTAATAACAAATATTATAGTAAATTTCAAGCATATATTTTACATCAGTAAGTCTGCCAGCATACGTGGAGACCAGAGAAGAAGCTTATAAATTACTTCAAGGCTTTATACATACATCCAAAAACAATTTCTGCTGAGAAAATCCTTGGGAAAATGTCAAATATTTTTTATATATTAATGTGGCTTCTAAAAGTATGTATAGATACATAGGTAGAGTTATGCTATTGCTATCATTACCTAATAAAAAGTCTAGAAAATTTATTTTCCCTTTCTCAAAGGATTTTTCTAAGGAATAATTAGGTTTCTAAGACTGTGAACATTTTGCAGTCAAAGTCAGTTGCTATAAAAATTCAAGGGATTAGAAGTAGTATGCTAAGCTATATTTATTAATTGTGTGGACCACATTTAAAATTATGAATCCTACTTTCTTAAACTTATGGTTAGCATTCTTTAAAATATCTTTCTGTGCATTATGTAAATTCATATCCCAGAAATTGCAAACAAACCCACAAAACATTAGAATAAATTACATTAAAATATCACCAGCAGTTATTTCCCATGAATGAAATTCTTAACACATTGATATAACTCTATATTTCCTGACTATAAAAATAAATGCATACTTATGGCAAAAAATAACAATGAAGAAGAAAAGCATAAAGATGAAAGTAAAAATTACATGCTCAGAGGGATTATGAATTGCTTCTTAACTCCTTTATGTTCCTCAGTAATTTAATGATTTTTACAGAAAATGGGTATCAATTTTCCAATCCAGATGAACAATGATTGTGCAGTAAAGTGAAATAAAATGCAACTAATTCGTTAAGAGTAAAAAGGACTGAGGAGGAGGCTTCCCTGGTGGCGCAGTGGTTGAGAGTCCACCTGCCGATGCAGGGGACGCGGGTTCGTGCCCCGGTCCAGGAAGATCCCACATCCCGCGGAGTGGCTGGGCCCGTGAGCCATGGCCGCTGGGCCTGCGCGTCCGGAGCCTGTGCTCCGCAACGGGAGAGGCCACAACAGTGAGAGAACTGCGTACCGCAAAAAAAAAAAAAAAAAAAAAAAAAAAAAAAAGGAATGAGGAGATATGACTGTGTTTTCTATAAAGAAACCCTTGACCATTCTTAGAAAAATTGGGTTTTAGTCCCAAACCTGACATGTAGTAGCTCTGCCACCTTAAACAAGTGTCACTAGCCCCCTCTGTAAGATGAGACAGAAGGATATTTTCTGTCAATTCATTCTCTCTGCTCATTTATTTCTGTCTGTGCCTTCATTCAGCCAATACTATTGAGAACCCACATATAACAGGGCCTGGAATAGTATAATGGCATAGTGAACAACACAGTTGGTATTTTTATTTAACTCTTTCCGGCTCCTTTGTGCAGATAGGTTAGAGATGGGGGTGCAGTAAAGTGGGACGACAGGAGACTGCTATAGTGCAGTGAGCGTCGATGGGGGCCCTGGACTACAGTGACAGCAGTGAACGCTGGGAGAGTCAGATGACTTCAAGACATATTTGGACCTAGAATAGTCAAGACTAGCTGGTGAATTTAAAGAATTGTAGGAAAAAGCAAGGAAAAGGAAGATTCAAATATAACTCCCAGGCTTCCAGGCTTTAATTACTCATGAGATGAAAGCAGACATTATAGTGTACAAGGAATGATAGATTAGTGTACGAGAAAATAAGATCCTTTTAGATAGAAAATCAGAGTAATAGGATAGATAAATATTGGTCTTGTATAGGCAGGTGACGGGGTGTGGGGCTTAAGGCATATGTTTTAAATAGGAGACCAGGAAGGGACTGTCTGAGAAGCTGCATTTAAATTGGGACCACAGTAAGTTCTCTAGAATGGGGGACATGATCATCACCTACACTACTTCAGGAGAAAACTCTGAAAATTATAGCAATTCAAAAAATTTCCCTTCAAAATTTACTAGATAGTCAAACGTTCTACCCCCGAGCTATACAGAATGAAGTAAGTGAGAAAGAGAAAAACAAATACCGTATGCTAACACATATATATGGAATCTAAGAAAAAAAAAAGTGGTTCTGATGAACCTAGGAGCAGGACAGGAATAAAGACACAGACGTAGAGAATGGACTTGAGGACACAGAGAGCGGGAAGGGTAAGCTGGGATAAAGAGAGAGAGTGGCATGGACTTATATACACTACCAAATGTAAAATAGCTAGCTATTGGGAAGCAGCCGCATAGCACAGGGAGAACAGGGAGATCAGCTTGGTGCTTTGCGACCACCTAGAGGGATGGGATAAGGAGGGTGGGAGGGAGATGCAAGGGGAGGGGATATGGGGATATATGTATGAATATAGCTGATTCATTTTGTTATACAGCAGAAACTAACTGTAAAGCAATTATACTCCAACAAAGATGTTTAAAAAAATTACTAAGTAGTAATTTCTGTGCTAGACTATATTTTTAAAAAATCAGGAATTCCTTATTAATGGAATACTCATTCTCTTATACTTTTCCAGCTATGAAGATGTTTATGCAGAATCCCCTATATCCAAGAATGTGGCCTGAACAACTTAGAATAGAAGGGATTTTTCCACTGACTTTCTAGGATTCGTTAATAAAACTATATGTCAACATGTTTGTCAGGCAAATTTTCAAGATATATCTGATCCTATCAGATGCTAGGTAAGGCACAGTGGGATATTCATGAGGTTTTCGTGGTGATCTTGATTAGTCTTCTAATACTGTAATAATTTAGACTTCTATTCTGACACTAGAAGAATAATTCAGAATTGAATGTTTATGGCTAACCAGAGAGATTAACTTAAAAAATTAAACAGTTCAGAGGAATAAAGTGTTCTAATTATGAAACTGATAGGAGGTACTATATCCAAAGTACACTGAAGAGCTTGTAGAAGACCTGCCAACTGGGGACAGAGACAGAGCAGAACCATGGGTAGGATTTATACTTCTTGAATTTTCAGGTCAAAGGATGTATTGACTAGGAAAATCTTGAGTAAGTGAAAATAGATCCAGCACTCAGAACAATAAGATCTCTATGCCAGACAGGTCAATAGTAGGCCATTAAAATAGGCTTGTGAAAAGAGAAAATAATAGGCAGTTTAATAATATGTCCCTGTGAAATCTCTGAACTTTAGAAAATAAACAAATTGGTCGTCATTGGTAAACAGCAAACGTCTGAAATGCTCCAGACCTGAGGAACTCTGAACGCCATGGAGGGCTGCTGATGTTTTTGCTTGTCTCCCCCATATTTCTTCTCATTAGTTGATTGAATAAAAGAACATTCAATAGAAGTTCTAGACTTCTTTTTTTAGGGCAGAGTTTCTCAATATTGGCCCTATTGACATATTTGACAAAATAATTCTCTTTGTGGGGGGATCATCCTCTAAATTGTAGGATATTTAGCAACATCCCTGGCCTCTGCCCACTAGATGCCAATCGCAAGCCCCCAAGTTATGACAACCAAAACTCTCCAGACATTGACAAATGTCTGCAGGAGACAAAAAACATCCCTGGTTGAGAACCACTGCTCTAAGTTACTATATACCATAGATTCAAAGATCCACACGTTGCTGTATTCTTTATTATTGAAAGAATTAAAAGCACTAGAAAGATCTGGGACAGAAATATACAAGGCACCTACCCCCAAACTGTGCCATTTTATTTATTCCATACCACATTTCTAATTATATATTGAAATCTTAGAAAATGAGCCTTTTGAATGACCTCATTTTTCATAATTATTCTTAGAAATTGTACAAGTCCAAACTTGTACAATGTTACTAATTGAAATGTACACAAATTTCTTTACCAAATGCACTTAGTAAGGCTCCTTTAAGCTGGCCCATCCTCAGATCAGGGCAGGCCTTACCTACTATGGGTAGAAGCTTGGTCTTTATTCTGTTGCTTGGCAGAGACAGAAGGCAGACTAGACATCAAAGGAAGAATGGAAGATCACTTCGACCCTATTCTGGATCCCAGGTTCCCTTTTCTTACCTTTAACTCTGGCAGATTTCCCTGTATAATGAGAGTATCTTAGTCTGTTCAGGCCACTATAACAAAGTACCACAGACTGGGTGGCTTATAAACAACAGAAATTTATTTCTCACAGTTCTGGAGGCTAAATTTATTTCTCACAGGTCTGCTCGGGTGTCAACATGGTTGGGTTCTGATGAGAGCCCTCTCCTAGTTGCATACTGCAGTCTTCCCATTTTATTCTCACCTGGCAGAAAGAGGACTTGAGACCTCTCTGTAGTCTCTTTTATAAGGGCAGTAATCCCATTCATGAGGGTTCTACCCTGATGATCTAATCACCATCCAAAGGCCCTCCCACCCACCTCCTAATATCATCACATTATGAGGATTTCAGCATATGAATTTTCTGGGAATACAAACATTCAGTCCATAACAGGGAGCTACCCTATTTCGTGAAGCTGAAAGGTCCAGCAGTCATAGAAGAGAGAAACTGTCTCTAAGGGGTGAATGTATATGTGCTAAAAACAACTGTTGTAGGGCACGCATTCAGTGAGGTGATGTGACTCTGTCTGGGTTTATATCAGATTTGCCTAAAGACACAATCTGCTTAATCTAGTTTCCCCTACCTGCGAACTCCAGATTGCCATCACCCCTGGCAACTCTATCTCATAGCTCCTCTCTATGCATGCTTTAAACTCTTATTCCCATTGCTAGCTGCCTGATTCTGATTTTCCCAAATCAAATTCAAAAGAGGAGAGAGAATTTGATTGACTTACCCCATCTTTTCAAATAATAATAATAACAATAACATGCAACAGGATTAGGTATCATGTACCAAATAGCATATGGTTTAACTCTAAATCCTTACTTCAAACAAATCAAATAGGAATAATCATTAAGCTCATTTTATGAAAGAAGAAAATGAAGATCAAAGTCAAGTGGCAAACCTTGGATTAGGACCTAGACAGTCTGACTCAGCTCCCATTCTTTTAATCACCTATAATTTGGTGGTCATGGGTCAGGTGCCTACCATGGTCCAATTTTGGCTGCACCCGAGTAGGACAAAGCATGTGGTCCCCACAGTAGGAACTGAGGGCAGTGCCACATCATTTAAAAGTGGCATAAGGGCTTCCCTGGTGGCACAGTGGTTGAGAGTCCACCTGCCGATGCAGGGGACACGGGATCGTGCCCCGGTCCGGGAAGATCCCACATGCCGCGGAGCGGCTAGACCCGTGAGCCATGGCCGCTGAGCCTGCGCGTCCGGAGCCTGTGCTCCGCAACGGGAGAGGCCACAACAGTAAGAGGTCCGCGTACCGCAAATAAATAAATAAATAAAAGTGGCCTAGGCATGTGGCAGGAAACTACCTTTGACCTAACACAACAGCCATACAAAAGGGCAACAAAGGCCACTTTAAACATGAAGTGAATAACTGGTTAGCAAAAATATATTTCCTGTACCATGAAAAGAGCAAAAACAGGAAAGATAAGGCCAAGCTTCCCCTTCAAGCAACAAAATATATCAAGTTATTATGGATCCACAAATTTGTTGAGCAAATTGGATAAGGAAAAATTCTACACATCTTTTAAATGCTAACATTCTTGTTATTAAATTATGTTTTTGAATCATCTGTTAGTGATTAATGTACACTGTCAAGCCCATTTTATTTATATTTTATCTTATATTTTGCAGAAAAGTATATAGAGGTAGAGAACTTCTACTTCTAAAAGTACATCTTTCTACCACCTTTGTCAATGAAAGTGTGCTTACCTAATTTTGAATATCTACTTTAAAAAGGTTTTTTTTGGCTGCATTGGGTCTTCGTTGCTGCACGTGCACTTTCTCTAGTTGCGGTGAGTGGGGGGCTACCCTTCATTGCGGTGGTGCGTGGGCTTCTCATTGCTGGGCTTCTCATTGTGGTGGCTTCTCTTTTTGCGGAGCTCAGGCTCTAGGCACGCGGGCCTCAGCAGTTGTGGCTCGGGGGCTCCAAAGCGCAGGCTCAGTAGTTGTGGTGCACGGGCTTAGTTGCTCCGCGGCATATGGGATCCTCCTGGACCAGGGGTCGAACCCGTGTCCCCTGCACTGGCAGGTGGATTCTTACCCACTGTGCCACCAGGAAAGTCCCGAATATCCACATCTTAATCCAGCCTCTTGCAAAGCTTGCAGATATATCTCCAAGTTCTTCTGGAATTTAGAGTTACATAAGGAAGAGTTTAATTTTTGTTCCTTTATTGGCAAATTTTTTCTACTTCCTGAGCACTTATTTTTTAAATCCTAATAATTAACGTATTTGTAAAAATGGACTTTGCAGTATTTCTTTGGGGGGGGGTTGTTCTGAATGCTTTTTACTAGAATCTGTGAGCCTTTTCAATCTACATACTTTGACTTCTTTCAACAGAATAAATATTATTCCATTATATTTTTAATATTTATTCTGTTTATATTATCTTCGTTGGTTCCTTAGGAGTACTTAAAGTTCTTAGCTTTAGCTTAAACTCCATTCTTTGCCCTCTATATCCATGACCTTTTCCTTTTCCATCTTCTTGTCCTTTTATTCTATGTTCTGCAAAAATTTCTCAAGTTTGTTTTCCATGTGAGTATATGCATCATTGACTCTTTACTCCCTTGGCATGAATGTTTTATTGTTTTTGCATTACTTTAGTTCCTTGTCAGTCTTTACTATCTCTCCCATCTCTTTCAGTCTCACTTGGTATCTTCTCATCCGGCTTGTTCTTTCCTCATAGCTTTGTGCTATTTCATAATGGTCATGTTTTCTTACACCCTGCTCTTATTTTTATGGGCTTCATTAATGTCTTTTGTGATTGTTCATCCTTGACAAGGAGACACTTGTTCAGATTCGCTATTCTCAAAGAGGTAGAGTGTGTGGATGGCTGATGTTTTCAGAGCCACCTGCTTTCCCTAACAACTTACTTTCTAAAGAGACAGGAGCTTTGTTTTCTCAAAGCTCCTGTCTCTTTAGAAAGTAAGTTGTTCAGGAAGGTTGCATTTGATGTGAGACTAGCTATGGGGCATTGTAGTCTGGGAGATATAGTTCTCAAAATAAAATGTCATACTCTTTAATAGACCCTGTAGTACATAGCAATTTGTAGACTATAGATTGTAATTTTTCATGAATTCCATCTTTCCAGAAAAACAGAAGGGCAAGTAGCTTAGGGAGAAAAGATCTCATTTGAGTTCAGCAGAGCTATTCCAAGAGAAAGTTTGCCAATACTGGGAATTTTTAAAAAGAATTATCCCCTTGCGGGCCAGGTCTATCTGAGAATAGTTTACCAGACAACAGGAAACAAAAAAATAAAACTGGACTCTACAAGCATCTTTTCCTATTCATTAACAAAATATTTAGTACTATTTCTGACAGTTAAACAATCATTAAAGAATATATGGAAAATGCATAAAAGTAAAAAGAAAAAAAAAAAGTAAAAAGAAAAAATTCCCCATAGTCCTATCACTAAAACCCAACTACCACCATTAACATTCTGTGGATTTATTTCCAGTTTCTTTTTTAATGTATACTTTTATTGGGTGTTAGGGGAGTGGAAGACAGGGGATACAAATGTGTGTGTGTGTGTGTGTGTGTGTGTGTGTATATATATATATACACAAAATGCATAGTTTTATATGGTGTAGGGGAGTGGGAGAAGGGATATATACGTGTGTGTATGTATATATATATATGTATATATACAATTTCAGTATCCTACTTTTTTAGCTAGAATTGTGTTAGATGCATTTTATATGCTATTCATAAACATAATTTTTAATGGTATCTTAAGTTGCATCAAAGTGATGTACTCTGGCGACTTAGGCTGATTCTAATGATTCACCATTAAAGAAACTTGCAATAAATATTTATAGCTCTCTTATTACAGAGTTCCAAAACTAGTGCCATTGATTCAAAGGGCATAAACATTTAAAATATCTTAATATATATTTAACTTTACAAAAGTGTTGGACCAGTTTATAGAACAATCAGCAAAATACAAATATGCCTAGCTCATCTTATCCTTATCAATACTGGATATTTTTAATAGTTTCATCCTTTGGTTGGGTTAATATTTTTCTTTACTTTGATTACCAATAAGACTATTTTTCCCATATACTTGTGTGCTAATTGCATTTCCTCTTTGGGAAAATACTATGAGAGTACAGTGTGTCTTCAAAAGATAGGAAGGAAAATATTTATCTTATCAAGACAATTTTGAAAGTTTATGGCCATACAAAAAGTAAAATCCTTGATTTCACCATTCTCAAAGGCTTTTTTTTTTTTGGTAATGCAGCACGTGGGATCTTAGTTCCCCTACCAGGGATCAAACCTGTGCCCCCTGCACTGGAAACGCAAAGTCTTAGCCACTGGACCACCAGGGAAGTCCCTCTCAAAACCTTTTATTCTCATTTCCCATCACTCTGCCACCCATTACCACTATGTTTCAGGTAAACCAAACAATTCGCAGTTTTTCATATAAGCCATATGTTCTCCATCACTTTACTTTGCACATGCTGTTCCATTTGAATGTCCTTTATCTTACCTCAGTCAAACACACCACACACACCACACATGCACACAGAGCCTGTGGTCTTTCCCAGGCTCTAGTAGTAGCTTGTTGTTATATTTCTCATAATGTCTAACATCCTGCATCATAATCATTAATATTCTTTCTAGACTTTCCCACTAACCTGTGGGTTCTGTGAAGGCAGGGACACCTCATCTTTGATCTCTAGATTCCACATCATTTATCATCATGTCTAGAAGAAAGCAGAAGTTCAGTAAATGGTTCTTTGAATATGAACAGTGTTGACTAATAAACACAGTTGCCTTCCTAGTGATAGAACTGAGTGTCATTCCCAGTAATTGCATGACTTTAAGGGGCAGCATGTTTGAGTGGAAAGAATATAAACTTCAGAGTTGGCCGAACTTAGGTTCAAACTCCCAGCTTTGCTATTCAGAGTCCTTGGAGTAATTACCTAATATTTTTGAGACAAAACTGGAACAAATGGTGATCCTAAAACTTACCTTAATAGGATTCTTTGAATATAAATTAGGTAATGAGTATATGAAAGAATGTAGTATATGGTAGTTGCTCAATAAATAATAGACATTTTCTAGTTACTGCTGTATGTTTCCAATATAGCTTCATTTCATGTATATTTCCATTCCATGTATATTTCCATTATAATAAATATTAACAAATTCAAAGGATTTGATTCTTATGTATGTATTTTTCTTTAAATCATCAAGACTAAGAGACAAGGTCAACTGTACTGTCCATATTCCTGTTGCACAGGCAAGAATATTCCTTTTAAATAAATCTTAGAAAAAAATTATATCAGGAAGAAATAGAAAATATAAGCAGACCGAACACAAGCACTGAAACTGAGACTGTGATTAAAAATCTTCCAACAGGGCTTCCCTGGTGGCGCAGTGGTTGAGCGTCCGCCTGCCGATGCAGGGGACACGGGTTCGTACCCCGGTCTGGGAAGATCCCACATGCCGCGGAGCGGCTGGGCCCGTGAGCCATGGCTGCTGGGCCTGCGCGTCCGGAGCCTGTGCTCTGCAACAGGAGAGGCCACAGCAGTGAGAGGCCCGCGTACTGGGAAAAAAAAAAAAAAAATCTTCCAACAAACAAAAACCTAGGAACAGATGGCTTCACAGGCCAATTCTATCACATATTTAGAGGAGAGCTAAGACCTATCCTTCTCAAATGCTTCCAAAATATAGCAGAGGGAGGAACATTCCCAAACTCATTCTATGAGGCCACCATCACCTTGATACCAAAACCAGACCAAGATGGCCTAAAGAAAGAAAACTATAGGCCAACATCACTGATGAACATGGATGCAAAAATCCTCAACAAAATATTAACAGCACAAAATATTAACAGCACATTAAAAGGATCATACACCATGATCAAGTGGGGTTTATCCCAGGAATGCAAGGATTCTTCAATATACTCAAATCAATCAATGTGATAAACCATATTAACAAATTGAAGAATAAAAACCACATGATCATCTCAGTAGATGCAGAAAAAGCTTTCGACAAAATTCAACACCCATTTATGATAAAAACCCTCCAGAAAGTAGGCACAGAGGGAACTTACCTCAACATAATAAAGGCCATATATGACAAAACCACAGCCAACATCATTCTCAATGGTGAAAAACTGAAACCATGTCCACTAAGATCTGGAACAAGACAAAGTTGCCCACTCTCACCACTATTATTCAACATAGTTTTAGCCACAACAATCAGAGATGAAAAAGAGATAAAAGGAATCTAAATCAGAAAAGAAGAAGTAAAATTGTCACTGTTTGCAGATGACATGACACTATACATAGAGAATACTAAAGATGCTACCAGCAAACTACTAGAGCTAATCAATGAATTTGGTAAAGTAGCAGCAATAGCCAGGACATGGAAGCAACCTAAGTGTCCATCGACAGATGGATGGATAAAGAAGATGTGGCACATATATACAATGGAGTATTACTCAGCCATAAAAAGAAATGAAACTGAGTTATTTGTAGTGAGGTGGATGGACCTAGAGTCTGTCATACAGAGTGAAGTAAGTCAGAAAGAGAAAGACAAATACCGTATGCTAACACATATATATGGAATCTTAAAAAAAAATGGTTATGAAGAACCTAGGGGCAGGACAGGAATAAAGATGCAGATGTAGAGAATGGACTTGAGGACATGGGGAGGGGGAAGGATAAGCTGGGACAAAGTGAGAGAGTGGCATGGACTTATATATACTACCAAATGTAAAATAGATAGCTAGTGGGAAGCAGCCACATAGCAGAGGGAGATCAGCTCGAGGGGGATAGGGAAGGTGGGAGGGAGATGCAAGAGGGAGGAGATATGGGGATATGTGTATATGTATAGCTGATTCACTCTGTTATAAAGCAGAAACTAACACACCATTGTAAAGCAATGATACTCCAATAAAGATGTTTTAAAATAAAAATAATTAGCTATTACCACAGTTGAGAAAAAAAGGCCTGTATTTTCCAAAGGCAAGAAAATAAAGTACTCCATAAAATAACACATGATCTAATCATCTGCTGCTTAATTTTTTTTTGTTGTTTGCTCCATTAATACTGCTGAAGGTATTTGGGGACCTGAAATTACTATAAATAAAAGTACTGCTATCCCTGATGGCAAAAGAAAAGAACTTTTGGAACATGCTCTACTTTTCATTGCCAAAATGATATTCACTTGGGCCACACTAAAGAAGTACATGAAATCTTCCCAGTTGAAAATCAGATTTAAACCAGTGGTACGTTCAGCCCCAACGCGTGCATACATGCTCGCGTGCACACAAACACGCACACATACCAGAAATTCTCTGAAGCTCAGCTTCTGTTTATCACACAGCCAAGATTCGTACGTGCCTTCTGTGTGCCTTCTTTGAGGCTAAAAGGCATTTACATCCATCTGCCAACCAGATGAACCCAGGGAAAAAGTCACAAAGTCTACACAAATGAGGATGACACAAGTATTTGTGCAGAATAAATTTGCCAAGATTTTTTTCCCTCTACCCTTATCCCATACCGCATGCAAGCTGTTTTTAAGTCCCACATACTGCAGTTTCCCTTCTGCTGACAGCTCAAATCATCTCCTCCAGGACTTTGTGTTCTTAGGCCTCATTCCAGGCAATTCTCCATGATTAAATGTAGAATGTGTAGCCCCTAGTATGGTGCTAAGCACAACGAAACGTGCTCAATGCACAAGTGTTCGTTTCCAACTTTTCAAACCCCTCTGAGCACTCACAGAATTATCCTCCACACCTTTCCACACAGGGTCAAAGTTATTGCCCCAGGCAGGGCTTCTCAAATGCTGAGAACTGCCCACAAAATTTCCATTTTAGAGGCTTCTAATATCCTAAAATATGAAAAAATGCCAAAACCAGATTTTTAAAAATAATAGTACCTTTTAAACTTCTACACCTAACAAAAGAATGTTTTTAAATATAATATACTCGATGGTGATATTTACAAGGTAACTATAGAATCTATTAAAAAATGTTACAGGGGCTTCCCTGGGGGCACAGTGGTTGAGAGTCCGCCTGCCGATGCAGGGGACATGGGTTCGTGCCCCGGTCTGGGAAGATCCCACATACCGCGGAGCGGCTGGGCCCATGAGTCATGGCCGCTGAGCCTGCGTGTCCGGAGCCTGTGCTCCGCAACGGGAGAGGCCACAACAGTGAGAGGCCTGCGTACTGCAAAAAAAAAAAAAAGAAAAAAAATGTTACAGCCAGTATAGCCCAGGAATGCAACAGGAGTCAAACATGCATGCTATTCCTCACCTTCCAAGTCTGTTGATCGTGTTTTGTTTACGTGTAAAGGCTCATTGGGAAGTGACATTTGAAATATAAATTTCAAGTCCTTTGAAACGTAAACTCTTCATTCAAAAACCCTTAACTCCCATCCTCATCATAGTGCTTACCTCCACACATCTTTGGCAAGGAAACCACAAGCAAATAATGAAAGAGTTAGGGATAAGATTCGCCCTGAAAAAAGGGGGGAAAGAGAGACTTAGAGGAGCCAGATGAGGCCATTATGTCCAGATCTACTTACAGGTTGAACTGAACAGAATTTCTTTCCACAACTCCCTTGCAACTCATTCCCTGTTGCCAAGGAGGCCTTGACCTCCCCCTTGGATAAGCAGAGCCCCACACCAGCCTCCCAAGAGAGTGAACTGTCATGGGAGCTCCGACAATCAGGCCAATGAATTAGCAGGCTATGACTAGAATAATTTTCCCTAGACTTTTCTGGTGAAAGTAAGCTATTCCTCCTGCAGAGATGCTTCAGGAGTTTATAACCTGTAAACTGAGATTGTTTTTCTGAAGTAATTACAAGGCACCAATGAACACTGAGTACTATTTTAAATGATGAGCTATTTTACTTTCAAGAGAAATAAACAATGAGAGATTTAAAGTGATTATAATGACAGACAAACACACAGAGTAATGCATTTATAACTGGAAACTGCAGGTTAAAGTATGACACTAAATATATACCAGGACATGATATACCCATGCTTTTGTGGCATTGTAAGGTTCATGACATGATGTGAGTGTTTTATTGGGTTACTGAATTGTAGAAAAAATTATATACAGACGAATAGTATGCAGGAAGTCAGCATGATGCAGTAAAACAGCATGGGATTTGGTGTCTTTCTGATCTTCTCCTCTCTCCTTATCTCTGCAATCTGGCTTCTGCCCCCATCACTGCCTAGCCCCTAGTTTCCCTGAAACTACTTTTTTTTTTGCTGTACGCGGGCCTCTCACAGTTGTGGCCTCTCACGTTGCGGAGCACAGGCTCCGGACGCGCAGGCTCAGCGGCCATGGCTCACGGGCCCAGCCGCTCCGCAGCATGTGGGATCTTCCTGGACCAGGGCACAAACCCGTGTCCCCTCCATCGGCAGGCGGACTCTCAACCACTGCGCCACCAGGGAAGCCCCCTGAAACTACTTTTGCCAACAAGGTAAACTCACTGTTGCTCAATCCAAAGAACACTTTTCGGTCTTTGTCTTACTTGATCTCCCGCCACAGCATTTGACTCTGTGGAAAATGCCCTCTTTCTTCATACTCTCATTTTTACTTCCTTAACATTCATCTCTCATGGATGTCATCTGATAACTCCTTCTCAGTCTCCTTGCAAATTCTTCTTTCGTCTTGATCACTTCAGTGTTATTGTAAAGGTGCCACTGTGGGTTCTTTTTTTTCTTCTCAATGTACATTATCTCCCTGATGACTTCATCTATGACTTCAAGTGCTTTCTCCTTGCTAAAGGACTTCCTGATCTGTACCACCATGTCTGATCTCTCTCCTGAGCTCCAGAACTATAGAGCTAACTGCCTATCCGACATTGTATCAGTTATCTATTACTGTAAAACAAACCACCCCCAAATAGTAACTCAAATCAATGGTAATTATTTATTTTACTCACAAGTCTGGAGGTCAGCTTGGCTCAGCTGGTAGTTCTGACTGCATGCAGGTCCCTCACCTAGTTGTGGTCAGACAATGGTTGGGGCTGACAGCATCTCAAAGTCTTCTTCATTCAATTGTCTGTTAGCCAGGATGGAAGCCTTCAATAGCTGGAGACTTGAACTCTGGGCCATCTCTCTCTATATGTAAGTATGTGGTCACTCCATGTGGTGGCCCCAGGGTAGGCAGACTTCTTACATGATAGCTGAAAGCTCTGAAAAAGAACTCATGTTCAGAACCAATCTAACATTCAGAGCAAGGCCATGTTAGTTTCCTATTGGACATAAACAATCTCACAGAATACCAACCTTAGACAAGGTTACTCTGAGATCATGACAGGATGAAATAAAGAAAGGCCTCTTCTTAACTTTGTGTAAGTACAGACAAAAACACATCACTATGGCAACTGCAAAATGTCCAACCATAGAATTACCCCCACATTCTGACAACACACAATCTAGACCAAATTTCTTTCTTAAACCTTCCCCCAAATCATCCAACCAAATTGCAAATCCTGTAATGGGTTCTTTCTAACACATTCCTACTGAAACATCCTGTGGTTTTCCCCTGATGTGCATTCTCCCTTTCTACAAAGTAACAAATCCAACTTGTTTAGCTACAAGCGTGTTCCTGGTGGGCTTTGACTGAAGGGCACTGACAGCTCCCAATATTATTCCATTATATGGATGTATCTTCATTTATTTAACTAATCCTTTATTGTTGAGCTTTTAACTTCTATATCAGTCAAGGTCCAGTTGGGAGACAGAAACCACTAGTTATTTGAACAGGGAAAAATTAATACCAAAATAATAACTACTAAAAGAGGTACGAGTGGGCTCTAAGGGGGCTCTAACTTTAAATTACCTGCTCTTTTAATTTGTGATACTTGGATCTCTTAAAGCCCACTTTTACCTATTTTAGTAGTTATTTTGTGGGGGTATTAATTTTTCCCTGTTCAAATAACTGTCGTGGTTTCTGTCTCCCAACTGGACCTTGACTGATATAGAAGTTAAAAGCTCAACAATAAAGGATTAGTTAAATAAACGAGGATACATCCATAAAATGGAATAATATTGGGAGCTGTCAGTGCCCTTCAGTCAAAGTCCACCAGGAACAAAATAAAGAAAAATAATAAAATAAACAAAATAAAAACAAACATAAAGAAATGGGACCTAATTAAACTCAAAAGCTTTTGCAGAGCAAAGGAAACCATAAACAAAACAAAAAGACAACTCACAGAATGGGAGAAAATATTTGCAAACGTCGTGACCTACAAGGGATTAGTCTTCAAAATTTACAAACAGCTCATGTAGCTCAATATCAAAAAAAAAATAAAAAAACCAATAAAAAAATGGGCAGGGGCATCCCTGGTGGCGCAGTGGTTGAGAGTCTGCCTGCCGACGCAGGAGACACGGGTTCGTGCCCCAGTCCAGGAAGATCCCACATGCCGCGGAGCAGCCGGGCCCGTGAGCCATGGCCGCTGAGCCTGTGCGTCTGGAGACTGTGCTCTGCAACAGGAGAGGCCACAACAGTGAGAGGCCCGCATATCGCAAAAAAAAAAAAAAAAAAAAAAATGGGCAGAAGACCTAAATAGACATTTCTCCAGAGAAGACATACAGATGGCCAAGAGGCACATGAAAAGATGTTCAACATTGCTAATTATTAGAGAAATGCAAATCAAAACTATAATGAGATATCACCTCATACCAGTCAGAATGGCCATCATTAAAAAAATCTACAGGGCTTCCCTGGTGGTGCAGTGGTTGAGAGTCCACCTGCCGATGCAGGAGACACAGGTTCGTGCCCCGGTCCGGGAAGATCCCACATGCCGCGGAGTGGCTGGGCCCGTGAGCCATGGCCGCTGAGTCTGCGCGTCCGGAGCCTGTGCTCCGCAACGGGAGAGGCCACAACAGTGAGAGGCCCGCGTACCGAAAAAAAAAAAAAAACTACAAACAATAAATGCTGGAGAGGGGGTGAAGAAAAGGGAACCATCCTACACTGTTGGTGGGAATGTAAATTGGTACAGTCACTATGGAGAACAGTATGGAGGCTCCTTAAGCAACTAAAAATAGAGCGACCATATGATCTAGCAATCCCGCTCCTGGGCATATATCCAGAAAAAAACATGGTTTTTTGAAACATGGTTTTTTGAAACGTGGTTCAAAAGGATACATGCACCCCAATGTTCATCGCAGCACTGTTTACAATAGCCAAGACGTGGAAGCAACCTAAGTGTCCATCGACAGATGAATGGATAAAGAAGATGTGGTACATATATACAAAGGAATATCACTCAGCCATTAAAAAGAATGAAATAGTGCCATTTGCAGCAACATGGATAGACCTGGAGATTATCATACTAAGTGAAGTTAAGTCAGACAGAGAAAAATAAATATCATATGATATCACTTATATGCAGAATCTAAAAAAAAGATACAAATGAACTTATTTATAAAACAGAAACAGACTCACAGACTTAGAGAACAACTTATGGTTACCAGGGGGGAAGGGTTGAAGGGAGGGATAGATTGGGAGTTTGGAATTGACAAGTACACACTGCTATACTTAAAACAGATTACCAACAGGACCTACTGTATAGCACAGGGAACGCTCTTAATATCCTGTAATAACCTAAATGGGAAAAGAATTTGAAAAATAGATAAATGTATACGTATAACTGAATCGCTCTGCTGTACACCTGAAACTAACACGACATTGTTAATCAACTATGCTCCAATTAAAAAAAAAAAAGCAGGTACTACCTCTAGCCTGAGGAATAGGAACAATAAAGGACTAGGATTAGCCCTCTGGGCCCCAAGGCTCAGATTCAAACCTCTTCAAAGAGGGAGTCGCTACCACAGGCAGCCTGCAGTGGCAAAAAAAAAAAAAAACTTGTTTGAGGGCACAGGCTGGCACTGATCTGTAAAAACAGCTCATCACGGCTGCTGGGTGTGGATAGGCGGGAGCTGGTAGGCGGGAGCTGGTCTGCAGGAGTGACCTGCCTTTGCTGGTTGGTGTGGGCGGGCCAGAGTGTGCCTGTTGAAGTGGCCAGCATTGCTTGTGGGTGCAGACAGCTGAAGCTGCTCTCAAGTGGCTGCAGATAGGGAGAGATGGCCTGAGGGTGCAGCTCAAGCTCCTGCTTATGGCTGTGGGGCTCAGAATGCATACGGAGGACTGGAACCTGGAAGAGAAGTGTTTTCTTGCAACTACTGCACCCAGTGCCCTCTACTGATGAAATGACTATCCCGCCAGCTGGCAAAAGAAACGTTTATAGGACTTAGCTAGAGTAACACAAAGGAAGACAAAGAAGGGTGAATTTGGAGCTCAGAGACAATAAACTGATAACTGTCACCTTGTACGTTTTCACTGTTATAACTAACAATTATCAACATTCACATAAATCTTTATGGATATCTTATTATTTTCCTTAGGATAAATTACTGAGTCCAAAGACTCATTTAAACAACTTTGGATATATAATAATAAAACTTTTCTATAAAGCTGTGCAAATTTATGTTCATTCCAGCAGAATATGATATGAAGAACAAGCACACTCTGGGCAGTTCTAGGAGGCTGATGTGTTGGAACAAATCCTCACACAGTGAGTGAGTGATCTTAGCTGACTGCCCAGCTTAGCCAGCTCCTGTTCTCCACTCATTTTTTTGTGGAGTCTTTCTCTAAGGTGATTTTGTGGGTTTTTTGTTTGTTTGTTAAAATAGCTAGCAAAGCAGAGATAAAGCTAAGATTCTAATAGTTGGAAAAAATGTTTTTAATGAAACATGAGACAATCCACAAATGACATCTGATTCTTGAAAAAAATGTGATTCAGGAAAGCCAAGGTCCATGTCCACATTTTGAAATTGAGGGCTTCGGACATATTTAGAACGTCTCCTCACTAATGTCAAGATTCTCATACACTAACTTGCAGGGTTGTTATGAGGATCAGTAATGACATATATAAAACACCCAGGAGGAGTCAATACATAGCAGCTTTATTTCCCGAGAGCATTGCTGTTAAACTGCTAAGAATCCAAGTGTATATATTTTCCATATATATATATATATATATATATATATATATGCCAAAGTTGTTTTCATTAATGATGTAAATACAACTCCTCATTCCCAAGCTATAAGTGTGCTACAATAAAGTTATGCCCTGATGACTATTAATTACAGATTTGATGGTATTTCTTTCCAACTTCTTAACAAATACCATTTGTCTTTAACTGCATTCACTGCAATAAAATCTCAATGCAATGAGTGAAAGTGGAAGGGAATCAGATATTACATGTTCTTTACATTTGTCTTTGTTCCCAATGCACTTAATTTTTATTACCATTTGGGCACTTATCCTGCCTATGCTGTGGCAGGCGGGGATACTCACCACTATACTAATGAGGAAAATGACTATCTTGCCTATGTTGTAATAAACCATTTACATGTGTCTTCATTTTAAGAAGACTCCGTGAAGCAAAAGCCCATTTGGAGTAATTATCAATATTTCTAGCATTGTGCTTTATATGTGTAAGTTCCTTAAATATCAGGGGTGCAAACACAAATGCTTTCATGGACCAGGCATGTTATCATAAATAAATGAAACTGGAATAATTTAAAATAGTAGGGATCCACGGGGGACATACAAAATTGGAGAAAGCTTACCCCATCTAAATACATTTATACAAAATAAATAAATTAAATGACAAAATAAAACAAAAGATACTAGGGGAAAAAATCTACAGCCTACATTAGACTGTTAGCCCACTTATGACTTCTGTATGAATCTTGGGTAAACTGAATTAGATGCTGAAGTAGTGCTAAGAAAGAACTAAAACTGAGTTCACCAAAGAAAACCAGGACTCATTTCTGAGCCAGAAGTCCCACTGATTCTAGCTCAGTCCCTGGAGCTCCGCACTCTCTATCTCCCTTTGGCTTCCATGATGCCAGCATCTCCCCATTCTTTCCCATATCATTCCCCCCCCATGCACTGCATTTGAGCCCTTAATTTTTTTTTTACTGTAAAACTCACTAACATAAAATACACTGTTTTAACCATTAAAAAGTGTAAAATTTATGGCACTTAGTACATTCAAATGCTTTGCAACCATCACCACTATCTAGTTTCAAAACATTTTCATCACCCCAAGAAGAGACCCTACCATTAAACAGTCGCTCCCCATGTCACTCTCCCCCAGTGCCTGGCAACCATTGGTTTTCTTTCTGCAAGACCTTTGTTTTTGTTTTTTATTGCATCCTCAGTTCAGCCAACGACCAAAGTAAATTAGAGCAGAACTGAAGTCTGATAAGATGAGAAAACAGAGCACTGAATTGGGGCAGAAAAAAAGCTCTCCAGTTGTGCTTTCTGGATTCAAAGTTAGGATAGGAGGGAACACCAGTGATAAGCCCCTTTGCTCTCCTCAGTCTGGCTAAAGAGTCCATCAACTCACTCCAGAATAAAAAGATATGACAGGTCTCCTATTCTCTCAGTTTTTAACTGCATTTTCACTTTCTTCTATCTAGTTCTTTTATTCTTTTTAACACAAATAACTTGCAACTTATTGAAATACAATTAATTTGAAGATTGAAGTTTGAGGTAATTTCCCTACTGAAGTTTTTTTCCTGTTCTCCCTTGGTCATTTCTCTTCTTTTACCCTAAATTGTGACTGATTATATATTCTGTTGCCCCTCCAAATGCTTTTGATTTATGCTTTGAGTCAGCTGAAAATGAGTTTACTATGCCTGGTATAAACACTCGCACAATTTCTCTTGTGTCAAAGTGCTTTCCTTGGCTGAATCGGGATTGTCGATCGATGGTGTCAGTCTCCTTGGAAGCATGTGAGGCACTCTGAATTGGGAGGAGTCTCCTCCAAGGCTGAATCTCTCTAAATGGTGAACTGCCAGCTAGTTATACCAATACATCAAAATACCTCTTGAGGTGCAACGTAATCACTATAAATCTACACTGACCAGATCTTGGGATTCCTGGAGATCAATCTTTTAGTCACTTATTCATCAGTCCATGATAAATTCACTTGTACCAAATTTGGCCATTTTTCTTTTTTTTTTTTTTAACACCTTTATTGGAGTATAATTGCTTTACAATGGTGTGTTAGTTTCTGCTTCATAACAAAGTGAATCAGCTATACATATACATATATCCCCATATCTCTTCCCTCTTATGTCTCCCTCCCACCCTCCCTATCCCACCCCTCTAAGTGGTCACAAAGCACTGTGCTGATCTCCCTGTGCTATGTGGCTGCTTCCCACTAGCTATTTATTTTACATTTGTTAGTATATATATGTCCATGCAACTCTCTCACTTCATCACAGCTTACCCTTCCCCCTCCCCGGGTCCTCAAGTCCATTCTCTATGTCTGCATCTTTGTTCCTGTCCTGCCCCTAGGTTCTTCATAACCATTTTTTTTTTTTAGATTCCATATATATGTGTTAGCATATGGTATTTGGTTTTCGTTTTCTGACTTACTTCACTCTGTATGACAGACTCTAGGTCCATCCACCTCACTACAAATAACAGTTTCGTTTCTTTTGATGGCTAAGTAATATTCCATTGTATATATGTGCCATATCTTCTTTATCCATTCGTCTGTCGATGGACACTTAGGTTGCTTCCATGTCCTGGCTATTGTAAACAGAGCTGCAATGAACTTTGTGGTACATGACTCTTTTTGAATTATGGTTTTCTCAGGGTATATGCCCAGTAGTGGGATTGCTGGGTCGTATGGTAGTTCTATTTGTAGTTTTTTAAGGAACCTCCATACTGTTCAACATAGTGGCAGTATCAATTTACATTCCCACCAACAGTGCAAGAGGGTTCCCTTTTCTCCACACCCTCTCCAGCATTTACTGTCTGTAGATTTTTGGATGATGGTCATTCTGACTGGTGCGAGGTGTTACCTCATTGTAGCTTTGATTTGCATTTCTCTGATGATTAGTGATGTTGAGCATTCTTTCATGTGTTTGTTGGCAATCTGTATATCTTCTTTGGAGAAATGTCTACTTAGGTCTTCTGCCCATTTTTGGATTGGGTTGTTTGTATTTTTGATATGGAGCTGCAGGAGCTACTTGTAAATTTTGGAGATTAATCCTTTGTCAGTTGCTTCATTTGCAAACATTTTCTCCCATTCTGAGGGTTGTCTTATGGTCTTGTTTATGTTTTCCTTTGCTGTGCAAAAGCTTTTAAGTTTCATTAGGCTCCATTTGTTTATTTTTGCTTTTATTTCCATTTCTCTAGAAGGTGGGTCAAAAAGGATCTTGCTGTGATTTATGTCACAGAATGTTCTGCCTATGTTTTCCTTTAAGAGTTTTATAGTGTCGGGCCTTACCTTTAGGTCTTTAATCCATTTTGAGTTTATTTTTGTGCATGGTGTTAGGGAGCGTTCTACTTTCAATCTTTTACATGCAGCTGTCCAGTTTTCCCAGCACCACTTATTGAAGATGCTGTCTTTTCTCCATTGTATACTCTTGCCTCCTTTATCAAAAATAAGGTGACCATATATGCATGGGTTTATCACTGGGCCTTCTATCCTATTCCATTGATCTATATATATTTTTTTGTGTGCCAGTACCATGCTGTCTTGATTACTGTAGCTTTGCAGTACAGTATGAAGTCAGGGAGGCTGATTGCTCCAACTCCGTTTTTCTTTCTCAAGATTGCTTTGGCTATTCGGGGTCTCTTGTGTTTCCATACAAATTGTGAAATTTTTTGTTCTAGCTCTGTGAAAAATGCCAGTGGTATTTTGATAGGGATTGCATTGAATCTGTAGATTGCTTTGGGTAGTAGAGTCATTTTCACAATGTTGATTCTTCCAATCCAAGAACATGGTATATCTCTCCATCTGTTTGTATCATCTTTAATTTCTTTCATCAGTGTCTTATAGTTTTCTGCATACAGGTCTTTTGTCTCCTTAGGTAGGTTCATTCCTAGGTATTTTATTCTTTTTGTTGCAATGCTAAATGGGAGGGTTTCCTTAATTTCTCTTTCAGATGTTTCATCATTAGTGTAAAGGAATGCAAGAGATTTCTGTGCATTAATTTTGTATCCTGCTACTTTACCAAATTCATTGATTAGCCATAATAGTTTTCTGGTAGCATCTTTAGAATCCTTTATGTGTAGTATCATGTCATCTGCAAACAGTGACAGCTTTACTTCTTTTCCAATCTGGATTCCTTTTATTTCTTTGCCTTCTCTGGTTGCTGTGGCTAAAACTTCCAAAACTATGTTGAATAATTCTGGTGAGAGTGGGTAACCTTGTCTTGTTCCTGATCTTAGTGGACATGGTTTCAGTTTTTCACCATTGAGAATGATGTTGGCTGTGGGTTTGTCATATACGGCCTTTATTATGTTGAGGTAAGTTCCCTCTGTGCCTACTTTCTGGAGGATTTTTATCATAAATGGGTGTTGAATTTTGTCGAAAGCTTTTTCTGCATCTACTGAGATGATCATGTGGTTTTTCTCCTTCAATTTGTTAATATGGTTTATCACATTGATTGATTTGAGTATATTGAAAAATCCTTGCATTCCTGGGATAAACCCCACTTGATCATGGTGTATGATCCTTTTAATGTACTGTTGGATTCTGTTTACTAGTATTTTGTTGAGAATTTTTGCATCTATGTTCATCAGTGATATTGGCCTGTAGTTTTCTTTCTTTGTGACACCTTTGTCTGGTTTTGATATCAGGGTGATGGTGGCCTCATAGAATGGGTTTGGGAGTGCTCCTCCCTCTGCTATATTTGGAAGAGTTTGAGAAGGATAGGTGTTAGCTCTGCTCTAAATGTTTGATAGAATTTGCCTCTGAAGCCATCTGGTCCTGGGCTTTTGTTTGTTGGAAGATTTTTAAACCCAGTTTCAATTTCAGTGCTTGTGATTGGTCTGTTTATATTTTCTATTTCTTCCTGGTTCAGTCTTGGAAGGTTGTGCTTTTCTAAGAATGTGTCCATTTCTTCCAGGCTGTCCATTTTATTGGAATATAGTTGCTTGTAGTTATCTCTCATGATCCTTTGTATTTCTGCAGTGTCAGTATTTCTGCAGTGTCTGCAGTGTCAGTTGTTACTTCTGCTTTTTCATTTCTAATTCTGTTGATTTGAGTCTTCCCCCTTTTTTTCTTGATGAGTCTGGCTAATGGTTTATCAATTTTGTTTATCTTCTCAAAGAACCAGCTTTTAGTTTTATTGATCTTTGCCATTGTTTTCTTCATTTCTTTTTAATTTATTTCTGATCTGATCTTTATGATTTCTTTCCTTCTGCTAACTTTGGGGTTTTTTCGTCCTTCTTACTCTAATTGCTTTAGGTGTAAGGTGAGGTTCTTTATTTGAGATGTTTCTTGTTTCTTGAGGTAGGATTGTATTGCTATAAACTTCCCTCTTAGAACCGCTTTTGCTGCATCCCATAGGTTTTTGGTCATTGTGTTTTCATTGTCATTTGTTTCTAGGTATTTTTTGATTTCCTCTTTGATTTCTTCAATGATCTCCTGGTTATTTAGTAGTATATTAGTCTCCATGTTTTTGTATTTTTTACAGAGTTTTTCCTGTAATTGATATCTAGTCTCATAGGATTGTGGTCAGAAAAGATACTTGATACGATTTCAATTTTCTTAAATTTACCAAGGCTTGATTTGTGACCCAAGATATGATCTATCCTGAAGAATGTTCCATGAGCAGTTGACAAGAAAGTGTAATCTGTTGTTTTTGGATGGAATGTCCTAAAAAAATATCAATTAAGTCCATCTTGTGTAATGTATCATTTAAAGCTTGTGCTTCCTGATTTATTTTCATTTTGGATGATCTGTCCATTGGTGAAAGTGGGGTGTTAAAGTCCCCTACTATGATTGTGTTACTGTTGATTTCCCCTCTCGTGGCTGTTAGCATTTGCCTTATGTATTCAGGTGCTCCTATGTTGGGTGCATAAATATTTACAATTGTTATATCTTCTTCTTGGGTTGAATCGTTGATCATTATGTAGTGTCCTTCTTTGCCTCTTGAAACAGTCTTTACTTTAAAGTCTATTTTGTCTGATATGAGAATTGCTATTCCAGCTTTCTTCTGATTTCCATTTGCATAGAATATGTTTTTCCATCCCCTCACTTTCAGTCTGTATATGTCCCTAGGTCTGATGTGGGTCTCTTGTTGACAGCATATATATGGGTCTTGTTTTTGTATCCATTCAGCCAGTCTATGTCTTTTGGTTAGAGCATTTAATCCATTTACATTTAAGGTAATTATCGATATGTATGTTCCTACTACCATTTTCTTAATTGTTTTGGGTTTGTTATTATAGGTCTTTTCCTTTTCTTGTGTTTCCTGCCTAGAGAAGTTCCTTTAGCATTTGTTGTAAAGCTGGTTTGGTGGTGCTGAATTCTCTTAATTTTTGCTTGTCTGTATAGGTTTTAATGCTTCTGTCAAATCTGAATAGGATCCTTGCTGGGTAGAGTAATCTTGCTTGTAGGTTTTTCCCTTTCATCACTTTAAGTATGTCCTGCCACTACCTTCTGGCTTACAGAGTTTCTGCTGATAGATCAGCAGTTAACCATATGGGGATTCCCTTGCATGTTATTTGTTGTTTTTCCCTTGCTGCTTTTAATATTTTTTTCCTTGCATTTAATTTTTGACTTTTTGCTTAGTATGTGTCTTGGCGTGTTTCTCCTTGGATTTATCCTGTATAGGACTCTCTGAGCTTCCTGGACTTGATTGACTATTTCCTTTCCCATATTAGGGAAGTTTTCACCTATAATCTCTTCAAATATTTTCTCAGTCCCTTTCTTTTTCTCTTCTTCTTCTGGAACCCCTATAATTCGAATGTTGGTGTGTTTAATGTTGTCCCAGAGGTCTCTGAGACTGTCTTCAATTCTTTTCATTCTTTTTTCTTTATTCTGCTCTGCAGTAGTTATTTCCAATATTTTATCTTCCAGGTCACTTATCCCTTCTTCTGCCTCAGTTATTCTGCTATTGATTCCTTCTAGAGAATTTTAAATTTCATTTATTGTGTTGTTCATCATTGTTTGCTCTTTAGTTCTTCTAGGTCCTTGTCAAACGTTTCTTGTATTTTCTCCATTCTATTTCCAAGATTTTGGGTCATCTTTACTGTCATTACTCTGAATTCTTTTTCAGGTAGACTGCCTATTTCCTCTTCATTTGTTTGGTCTGGTGGGTTTTTACCTTGCTCCTTCATCTGCTATGTGTTTCTCTGTCTTCTCATTTTGCTTAACTTACTGTGGTTGGGGCCTCCTTTTCACAGGCTGCAGGTTTGTAGTTTCCGTTGGTTTTGGTGTCTGCCCCCTATGGCTAAGGTTGGTTCAGTGGGTCGTGTAGGCTTCCTGGTAGAGGGGACTGGTGACTGCGTCCGGTGGTATGTTTTGGGGTGTCTGTGACCTTATTATGATTTTAGGCAGCCTGTCTGCTAATGGGTGTGGTTGTGTTCCTGTCTTGCTAGTTGTTTGGCATAGGGTGTCCAGCACTGTAGCTTGCTGGTCATTGAGTGGAGCCTGGTCTTAGTGTTGAGATGGAGATCTCTGGGAGACCTTTTGCCGTTTGATATTATGTGAGCAGGGAGGTGTCTGGTGGACCAATGTCCTGAACTCGGCTCTCCCACATCAGAGGCACAGGCCTGACACCCAGCCGGAGCACCAAGACCCTGTCAGCCACACAGCTTTCTTTAGGGCTTAGTCTAGTTTTGTTTGCCTGTAGTGGGGCTGTGTGCAGAAGCCTTGCACCTAACACATGGGATTAGTGTTCCCAGTGAAGAACTGCTGTGAGCAACACGACAATTTGGTGTGCAGCCCTGTGCAGAAGTGCTGCCCTGGACACCTCAATTCCTACCTTTGTTTTTAATCTCACTGGAGATGATTTAACAATGATTTAAAATCAATTGAAATCATTTATCTTGTGTAGTTTTGCCACCAACTTGATTCATAGTTAATATGTTTATTTTTACTTTCTTTTAAGAAATTGTTCTGTTTTACTTTGCCTTTTTTTAATTATAGAAAATATTAACTTGGTTCCAAAGTCTTATGTACTAGCAAGCTATACCCAGAAGAGACTCACTTGTTCTATCCCCATCCTTTTCATCATTTTCATCTCCATTCATATATATATATAACGTGAGAGAGAGAGAGATTTTAAGGAATTGGCTCACAAAATTGTGGAGAGTGACAAGTCTAAACTTTGCAGGGAAAGTCACCAAGCTGGAAATTCAGGTTAAGAGTTGATTTTGCAGTCTTGAGGTCAAATTCTTTCTTCTTTGGGAACCCTCAGTCTTTTCTTTTAAGGCCTTCAACTGATGGAATGAGGTCCACCCACATTAGAAGGGTAATCTACTTTACTCAAAGTCTATTGACTTAAATGTTACTCACACATAAAAAATACCTCCACAACAACATTTAGACCAGTTTGACCAAACAACTGGGCACCATAGCCTAGCCAAGATGACACAAAATTAACCATCACCTTACATATATATATTTATATTCATATGTTCATATGTATGTGTACAAACACATATCCATACTCACATATTCTTCTTAGATAAATGGTAGTTTACGAGTCATGTTTCCTCTATCTTGCTTTTTCACTTAACAGTTTATCCTCAAGATTACCTCTGGCTGTGTATAGAAATAGTCCTCATGCCCTCTCTCAGCTGCATAATATTTCATTATATGGATATAACATCACGAGTTCATAGTCTCTATTGGTGGTCATTTGAGTTGTTTCCACTCTTGCTCTTACAAGTCATGCTGCAGTGGAGAGCCTTTTCATGTGCTGTCATTTTGTAAAACGCATGTAAATGCCTGTGTGATGAATGAAATTATTTTGGAAGCTTTGAAATTCACAGTGGTCTTTTAACATTTGGTATTGTCTCAGATAACGTATTTGAATCATGCAGCCGCCATCATGTGAGGGTCTAAGAAAATCTCTAACACTTAAAAAGAGTCATCATACTGGACCATTAAGCATTTTCATGCCTTAGAAGAAAATGTATGAATAGTTCTTGAAAAAATTCTCTATCTCTCTAATTTTTTTACTTAATTTTGCTTAATTTAAATGTGTAATACAAAATGAGATATAAACTACTTATAATGATAATTCTTATATAATAACAAGACTTCACAAACTCAAAACAAACAGACTTACAACATTAATACACTATATTCAACAGCTATCCTTTGGGGATGCGGGGTGGTATCCAGGAACCAATCCTCCAAAGATGACACGGGATGACTTTATATGAACCCCGGACATTATATATGTATATATATATATATATATATATATATATATATATATATATATACACACACATACATATTTACATTTTAACTTTCCCCAACGTTTCACATCTAGTATGCAATAAAGCTGAGATTCAAACCCAGATCTTTCTGTTCCACTAAACAACCCAGACTAAAACACCAGTGGTTTTTTATGACTTGGGGAAATTAAAATAGAAGTGGTTGTGATTCACTGAAAGAGACCTGGGATCTGAATCCAGATAATTGTAGCCCAGCTCTACTATGAAGTAACTTTGTGAATTTGGACATGTCCCTGAACCTCTCTGGATTTCATCTTCCTCATTTGCAATGTAAGAGGGCCAGATTAGATCATGGCTTTACAGATGTAAAATTCTGTGAATTTTCTATATTGGCAAAACATCTCTTTTATGACAGAGTAAAGACTTAAACAATATTCTTCCTTTTTTGGCTGTGGAGTTTCTTATTACATCTAAGCATCAACCAATGGGGTCAAAGAGAGACTGGGAAATTTTTCAGCAAATTTGGAAAGCGTCTATTCCAAATTTTTTTTTTTTTTTTTTGCGGTATGCGGGCCTCTCACTGTTGTGGCCTCTCCCACCGCGGAGCACAGGCTCCGGACACGCAGCCTCAGCGGCCATGGCTCACGGGCCTAGTCGCTCTGCGGCATGTGGGATCTTCCCAGACCGGGGCATGAACCCGTGTCCCCTGCATCGGCAGGCAGACTCTCAACCACTGCGCCACCAGGGAAGCCCTCCAAATATTTTAATGCTGAAGGATGACCATTTGATTGAAGGATATGGTTAAAAAATATTAAACACTATCTTGGAAATACCATGTTGGATTAGAAAAGCCATTTTAGAAATCACTCAGTATTACCCCCTCACTTTACTGATGCAAGTTATGTGATTTCCCCAAGACCACACAGCTTACTTGTATTATAGACAGCTTTATTACCAGGGTTATTAAGATCAAACATACCATAATGCCTTCAAAATTATCTTATCATATTCACCACAAAAATACAGAAAATGAAAGCAGTGTAAGAGAGTGGTTAAGTGTAGGCTGTGAAATTAAATTGCCTGGGTGCAAATTCCAACAGTGCTACTTTGTGATTTTGAACCAATTATGTAATCTCTTCATGCCCCAGTTCTCTTCATCTAGTAAATGAGGGTGACAATAACTGCACATACCTCTAGTTTACCAGGAGAATTAAAATAGTAAATCCAGGAAAACTGTTTAGTATATTGTCTGACACATAGGAAATAATCAATACTAGCTAGGATTAAGATTATATTGTGTATTTGATACATTGGCTAAATTTGGTTTCATGTTTCAATTGTATTTCTTTCCCTGGTATTCAGGGTCAGAATTATTCTAAAATGACCTTTTAAGGATTGTCAATCTATAAGTTAGACTATGATAAAAGCAACCAATAGAAAAAAAGAACTCTAAAATTAATTTTAAAAAGAATGGACCCAGGTATAGAGCTGTTTTCCACTGTAGTACACTAGAGTCAAGTTATTTCCTTGAAAACCCTGTAAAAATGACTCAGAAGTCATACATAAGTAACATCTCATCCACTCTTCTCCAAATTTTTGTCCTCCATTAAGCAGTCAATGATCTGATTTTTGCCAGTGTATGGACATTGCTAAAACATCACCATATTTAAATGACAGTGATTAAATCCATTTAACACACTGTGTATGAATTTCAAAACGTCTTTATGACTGTTTATCTCATCTTTATGGACCTTTAAACTTAATAGCTTTGGTTGCAATACAGAAGTGATTTCCAAAAGTTAAGCATCTCTTCAAAGCTACTGCCAGACTGTTTAGTTGATCAAAATTATGATGTCATCCAGACACAGATCTCTGTGTGTCCTTGCTCTTCAACTTGTCCACCAATTAATGATATAGTGGTGGGGTGTGTGGGGAGTGAGATATGGTCCCCTGTCAGTTAACGAAGACATTAGTCGAAAGAAATATCAGTTCAGTTCAGGGAATACAAATGTCACCGTTTTGCTCTGGTTCAATAGTTTTAGGATGATATATAGGTTCATTTAAAACTCATAGTACAATAACCCATGTTGGAGTTATCAATTCCTCTCCTTCTCCATCTGAAATGTTAAGGTAGCCAGTCTTAAACACAGAGCCCCAGAAGATTATAATCAAAAGAACTAGCTCGGGCTTCCCTGGTGGCGCACTGGTTGAGAGTCTGCCTGCCGATGCAGGGGACACAGGTTTGTGCCCTGGTCCGGGAGGATCCCACATGCCGCGGAGCAGCTGGGCCCGTAAGCCATGGCTGCTGAGCCTGCGCGTGTGGAGCCTGTGCTCCGCAACGGGAGAGGCCACAACAGTGAGAGGCCCGTGTACCAAAAACAACAAAAGAACTAGCTCATGGCACATTCCCCAAGCATACCCCTCCTACAGTTGTGCTAATCAAAAATGTCTACAGACATTGCCAAACATCCCCTAAGGGGTAAAATCTTCTCAGATTCAGAATCAGTCTCATGCATCCAACAGAAGGCTGCTTGTCCTATATCAGGGATTAGTAAATTACAGCCCATAGGCCAAAAATAAAACCCACTGCCTATCTTTGTAAGTAAAGTTTTATTGAAACACAGGCATATTCATTCACTTACTTATTGTCTATGTTGCTTTCTCACTAAAAGAGCAGAATCGAGGAATGGTGACAGGTATTGTATAACCCATAAAACCAAAAATATTTACTATCTGGCTCTTTAGGAAAAAAATTTGCCAACTCCTGTACTAGTCTACTGATTTCAAACATTTTTTTAGTGATGACAACTTTTTATAATGAAATCTTACATAAAAATTGTGTCAGACAGGGTCCAGATGGAACTTTCAACTTGGGTAATTTGAGAAAGTAAAGCATATGCAGAATAATTTATATAGGCAATTTCAAATGTGTGTCAGAGTATAGAGAAATCACGAAGGGCTAAGAAAGCTGGGCATTATTACCGTCTCTAGGCCTGAAGGGGAGAGGACCAAAACGACCTTATAGGAAGGGATCCAGAAGAATGAATACCTCCCTCACATTCTCCCTTTCTCCAGTCTCAGACCAGTGTTCCCCAATGGCTAAATCCAAACAGAAGCAGGAGAGCAGGATAACCCATGGATATGGTCCTTATTCATCAGCCTACCAGGTCACAGAGCAGAATGTAGAGGGTGGAAAGTAGACCTGGCGGACAAACAGAAAAGAAACCCAGCATAGAGCCCTAATAACCGAAACTGATCAAAGCAAAGTTTCTGTGATGTTTAGTGGAGGAAGGTATTGAGATGAGCACAGGTTGGCCTTATCTTGAACCCACTGGTCCAAGGTGAAATAGAGAGCACAGTTTGAAAAGTCTCCTAAATCCTCTTCTGGCCTTCTCACTTCATTTGTCTCCTTTCTGAAGCAAAATCCCATAGTCAGATATTTCAATGCTGTCTTTTCTAACAAACTTCAATCCTTAAACCCATTTCTCCCATTCAAACCTTAAATCCCAACTACCAGACATGCCCGCATCTGTCTCCTGCCTGCTACCTTCTCTGTTCATGTCCTCAAGCTACTAAACATTGGTAGAAAGAATTTAAATACCCTGATTACTGAATCCCTACAATGTCATTATATCAGATAACAGGGGCCTAACTGCTTGCTCAGCTTCCCATGACTTTCAGCCCTTAACTAAAACTGCCAGAATATCCTAATCACCAAATCTGATAGCCTTTTCCTAAAACTTCATCAACCTTAACTTCTTTGCATCAAAATTTCTTGCCATTATTCCTTCCATCTTGATTTACTTCTTCTGGCTTCCAAAGCACCATATATTCTTCTTTTTTTTTTTTTTTTAATTGAAGTATACTGATTTACAATGTTGTGTTAGTATACAGCAAAGTGATTCAGTTATACATATATGTATATCTATTCTTTTTCATATTATTTTCCCATATAGGTTATTACAAAATATTGAGTATAGTTCCCTGTGCTATACAGTAGGGCCTTGTTGGTTATCTATTTTATATATGGTAGTGTATATTTGTTAATCCCAAAGTCCTAATTTATCCCTCCCCCACACCCTTTCCCCTTTGGTAACCATAAGTTTGTTTTCTATGTCTGTGAGTCTATTTCTATTTTGTAAATAAGTTCATTTGTATAATTCTTTTAGATTCCACATATAAGCAAAATCATATGATATTTGTCTTTCTCTGTCTGGCTTACTTCACTTGGTATGCTAATCTCTAGGTCCATCCATGTTGCTGTAAGTGGCATTATTTCATTCTTTTTTATGGCTGAGTAATATTCCATTGTATATATGTACACACCTTTATCCATTCATCAGTCGATGGACATTTAGGTTGCATCCATGTCTTGGCTATTGTAAATTGTGCTGCAATGAACACTGGGGTGCACATATCTTTTCGAATTAAAGTTTTCTCTGGTTATATGCCCAGGATTGGGATCCCTGGATCATATGGTAACTCTATTTTTATGTTTTTAAGCAGCCTCCATACTGTTCTCCATAGGGTCTGTACCAATTTACATTTCCACCAATAGTATAGGGGGGTTCTTTTCTCTCCACACCCTCTCCAGCACTTATTTTGGATGATGGCCATTTTGACCAGTGTGAGGTGATACCTCATTGTAGTTTTGATTTGCATTCCTCTAATAATTAGTGATGCTGGCCATCTGTATGTCTTCTTTGGAGAAATGTCTACTTAGATATTCTGCCCATTTTTTATCTGGGTTGTTTGTTTTTTTTTGATATTGAGCTGCATGAGCCGTTTGTATATTTTGGAAATTAATTCCTTGTCAGTCACATCACTGCAAACATTTTCTCCCATTCTGTAGGTTGTCTTTTTCTTTTGTTTATGGTTTCCTTTGCTATGCAAAAGCTTTTAAGCTTAAACGATCATATACCATGATCAAGTGGGATGTATCCCAGGGGTGCAAGGTTTTTCAGTATCTGCAAATCAGTGTGATACACCACATTAACAAATTGAAGAATAAAAACCATATGATCACCTCAACAGATGCAGAAAGCTTTTGACAAAATTCTACATCCATTTATGATAAAAACTCCAGAAAGTTGGCATAGAGGGAACATACCTCAACATAACAAGCACCATATATGACAAACCCACAGCTAACATCATACTCAACAGTGAAAAGCTGAAAGCATTTCCTCTAAGATCAGGAACAAGACAAGAATGTCCACTCTCACCACTTTTATTCAACATAGTTTTGGAAGTCCTAGCCACAGCAACCAGAGAAGAAGAAGAAATAAAAGGAATCCAAATTGGAAAAGAAAAAGTAAAACTGTCACTGTTTGCAGAAAACAGGATACTATACATAGATAATCCTAAAGATGCCAACAGAAAACTACTAGAGCTCATCAATGAATCTGGTATAGTTGCAAGATACAAAATTAATGCACAGAAATCTCTTGCATTTCTATACACTAACAACAAAAGATCAGAAAGAGAAATTAAGGTAGCAATCCCATCTACCATTGCATCAAAAAGAATAAAATACCTAGGAATAAACCTACCTAAGGAGGCAAAAGACCTGTACTCTGAAAACTAGAAGATGCTGGTGAAAGAAACTGAAGGTGACTCAAATGGAAAAATACATCATGTTCTTGGATTGGAAGAATCAATATTGCTAAAATGACTGTACTACCCAAGGCAATCTACAGATTCAATGCAATCCCTATCAAATTACCAATGGAATTTTTCATAGAACTAAAACAAAAAAATTTTTAAGTTGTATGGAAACACAAAAGACCCTGAATAGCCAAAGCAACCTGGAGAAAGAAAAATGGAGTTGGAGGAATCAGGCTCCCTGACTTCAGACTATACTACAAAGCTACAGTAATTAAAACAGCATGGTACTGGCACACACAAAAAATATAGATCAATGGAACAGGATAGAAATCCCAGAAATAAACCCATGCACCTATGGTCAATTAATCTACAACAAAGCAGGCAAAAATATACAATGGAGAAAAGGCAGTCTCTTCAATAAGTGGTGCTGGGAAAACTGGACAGCTACATGTAAAAGAATGAAGTTAGAACATTCTCTAACACCGTACACAAAAATAAACTCAAAATGGATTAAAAACCTAAATGTAAGACCAGACACTATAAAACTCCTAGAGGAGAACATAGGCAGAACACTCTTTGACGTAAATCACAGCAATATCTTTTTGCATCCATTTCCTAGAGTAATGGAAACAACAATAAACAAATGAGAGATGTATCTTGGTGATATTATTTGAACCTTAAATCAAGCCAAGCCTGAAGCCTTCCTCTCATTTTACTTTTCACAATTGCACCAGATTAATCTTCCTAAATCATCATTTTGATTGCTTAAAACCTCCTTAAGTGACCACACAATGAAATCCCAAATCAGTGGTCTGATGTTAAAGTTATTTCATTACCTGACACCAACCCAACCCATCCATGCTTGCTCTCTGACTCCCCTTCCCGTACCTCATGCTGTAGCTCCATTGTGTGTTTGTGTGTTTATAGTCACAATGCTGTGCATTAGCTCCCCAGAATTTATTCATCTTCCAACTGCAAGTTTGTACCCTTTGACCAACACCCTCAGCCCCTGGTAACCATCATTCTACTCTTTGTTTCTGTGAGTTCAGCTTTTTTAGATTCTACATACAGTGATATCATACAGTATTTATCTTTCTCTGTCTGACTTATTAGGTATTTGACAGAGCACATGTAAACACATATCCTATTTTCCTCTCAAAAGGAAGGTCTCTGAGATGGAAGAGATCTCTATCCCATAACATAACTAAATAGAGGTTCTTTAAACTTTTTCAGTTCTGATGATGAATAGTAAACCAACACAGTTAATCTATTCACTGATTTGTTTATTATCCATTCACTCAACAAGTGCTTATTTAACTCACCAAGTTCTTATGTAATGCCTAGTGTGTGTCAGGCACTGTTACAGGCTTTGAGGATATAGTAGTAAACAAAACAGATGAAAATCCCTGCTCGTAGACCTGTGGAAAGAGACAGAAAAAAGAAGAAAAATAAGTAAAATTTGTAATATTTTGCTGAATATGTGATAACTGCAGGAATAAATAAATAAGTAATAAATAAATGCAGGATAAATGTGGGGGTAAATTGCAACCCCGCACTTAGAAACGTTTCTAGCCATGATCAACTCCCCTTAGATGGAGGGTAGAAATGTGACGATATTGAGCTAGTGAATAGAGGAGGCTCTTGTAGACCATTCCATATTAAAAATATTTAGTAAATCTTGTAAACTTTCAGAAGCATGGGGGTATACTCTTGTTTCAGCTTGGCTCATTTCTAAGGTAATTTTCATGGCGAATTTCAGTATATAGCTCCTTTTTTGCAGTTATGTTCAGGATTACAATGAGAGCTTATCAGCAGAAGAATTGTAAATACTTGAAATGTATTCAATTTTGACATACTGGCATTAAAATTAAAAGCATATTGGGCATCAATGTTTTCTCCTTCATAATTACAAGAAACTTTATCACCAAGTGATGATGGCCCTTTCTCCCATTATATTCCAACAAAATAACAGGCTTAAAACTGAACTTGGCATTGCTGTGGTCAGAGGAAATGTTTTATACTTAGCTTCAGAACATAAAAATTTTTTCTGACCCAACAAATCCATGAAAAATGATGTGTTAATGTATGTGTGTGTTCGTGAGAGAGAAAAAGAGAGACAGAGAGTGTTTGTTGGACATTATACATACGTGGTTATGGATAGAGAAAGGAAAACAGGCAAAGAGCCAGTAAAATAAGCAATAAAAAATCCTTGGTTTGTGGTCAGGCATGAAGCTGTAGCTTGGGCCTTCAGTGGCTCCAGCAATGAGTTAATAAGCCAATAAAATATGTGTCCATTTTAAATGTTCATAGGTCAAAGCACTTGAAACAAAGTGAGTTACATGACCAAGTTCCCCTGAGTCAGCATCATATTCTTGTTCGCCAAGACGCCTTAAATATTTAGCAGAACCATCTGTACTACTGAAAAAATAATCTCCATAAAGCTCTCAAGACCACCTCTATATACAGTACTGTAAACGACATTGAATAAAATAAAAATGAAATGATCTATAGTGGTGGCAATCTAGTCTTCCTCCTACCACCTCCCCAAACTAAAAGCCATAAGCTAAATAGCAGATGCTCTTTATTTTTGTTGTGAGTCAACAAGTTTGGCAATTTCTCTCTAGTCAGAAATGTCCACTGGGGAGGAAGTAAGTCTCTACCTAAAAATTTGAGTATTTTTACAAAGAAAAACGTTCATCTTAGAACAAGGAAATATTAGTCACAAAACACAACAACAAAATGTTTTTAGGGTCCCAAAGTTTCTGGATGCGTGGCATACTTGGGATATAGGAATTCACCAACAGGAAAATCAGTACAATTCACTAGCATGTATAATTCTGGATTTAGTCCTCACCCATTGCTTATTGGCTGAGTGAACTTGAGTTACTCTACTTTCTCAAGTCTCAGTTTCATTTGTTATGATGTTGTAGAGGAGAAAAAAAAATTTTCCCTCTACTCTTCTGAGTTCTAGCTGAGACTCCTGTAATACAAAAACAGATTCATAAGAGAAAACCAAACAGGTTTATTAACACGTATACCTCAAATACACATGGTAGATACACAGGGGAAAATGAGTAACTCTCCAGGGTGGCTTAGAATTCTGACTCAAATACCATCTTCACCTAAAGGCCAAAGAAGGGAAGGTGAGAAAAGGTCAGTCACAGGAGGTTATTAGCACAGTAAACAAGGATAAGTTTGCTACACAGATTTAAGTTGGTGCCTTCTCCATGTGTAAGATTCTCTTGTGATTCAGAATCAAATTTCTCTTTCTGATACAGAAAGGGAGACGTCCTAGACCATTGGAGAGTCTTAAGGTTGTCATGAGGATTCAATGAGCTAAGGTAAATAAGGTATTCAGAACACAGTTGGAACATAGAAAGTGCCAAATAAAAGTTAACCATTATTATTTCCGATCGATGTTTCTTCACGTGTGGTCCCTGGACTAGCAACGGCAACATTACCTGGGAACTTAGAAATACAAATGCTCAGGCCTCATCCAACACCTGCTGAATCAGAAACTCTGGAGGCAGGACCCAGCACTCTGTTTTTTTTTTTTTTTTTTTTTCAGCACTCTGTTTTAACAAGCCCTGAAGGCGATTCTGGTAACCACTGAAATGAGAACCATGCTTATAGAATATAGGGTTACACAAAAAAGAAGTTCTAATACAATTCATCACTAAGAACTTCTGGTTTTTTGTGACTATTTAAATGCAGAAGAATGCTTGGTTTTATTTCTTTCCAAACAACTAAAAAAGAAACCCAGCAGTAGCTTGAGAACAGTAGGATTTCCGTAGAATAACTCTTCCCATCTTATTTTTGACTTTGCTTAGACAGACTCCTGTAGGCCACACAACCATATTCCAAGAGATCTATTATTAAATTGTGTTAATGTATTTTGTAAAGCCAAAGATACAATGGAAAAACTCAAAAGAGAGAGCCTACAGTATTGGTGAGAATTATGAAATTATACATTTGAACACAGCCTATTACTCATTAGTCTTAACCAATTCCATAAACAAAATCATAGGACTATAAGATTGGGGCATAGGCATATGCTGAATCAGTGACAAACCTAGGTGCAGGAGTGTAATGCAGGGTTTCTAAGTCTGTGCATTTTGTGGCTTGAGTATAGTCAATAAGGTGTATGCACAGTTAAAGGTAAAATTGCTGTTTGGAACAAAGTAAGCCCCAGTGTGTATTTTTGTCACTTCATCCTCCACACTGCTGCCATAGAGATTTTTCTAAGGAACACATTTAATCATGTCACCATACAACTTAAAAGACTTAAATGGCTCCCTTAAGCCTGGCATGAGAGTCTTTGTAATCTGGCACCTGCTGACTTATTTCACAGACCCCAGTCCTACAATTAGAGCTCCTCTATGGAGCCTTGCTCGACAGCCCACTCGTCATCACTAGGGAGCTGGTCCTTCTTAACTCAGAGCTCCTGGAGCACCGTGTGCAGACCTCTAGAAGTCATTTTCACATTACATTATAATTGTTTGAACGTCGGTCTCTAAACAAGACATTTACTTAACTTTTACTGACGGCAAGAAGCACATTTTCATTTTTGCGTCCCCAGCAGTTGGCATAAAGCCCAGTACAAAAGAGACACTTAGTAAATAAAGACATTCTGTGGGTCTAAAATGTAAGAGCTATACGTGCACCAGAGATCAGCCCAGAAAAAATACAGCCATCACCTGGAGCATCTTTCTACCCATATTACAACCAAAATCTTTGAATTCTGAGAAAAAGTTCTGCCACTTTCAAGGTTCCTGTGTCACTCTCATTCTAGCAGACACAGTATCCAAGATAGAATGTCCTGTTCCCACTATCTTCTGAGAGCCACTAAAACTCATTTCATTTAAGACATTCTGACCCCCAAAGTTACTATGTCAGTTGGTATTGATTGAAACCCCCGATTTTTACCCCAGGCTGCGTGTCATGAGCTTTACAGTTTCAATACTTAAGTCACAATTGCAAAATAAGCTGGGTGTAGCAGTTTTAAGGCAGCCGACCCCACGTTTGTTAGCTTCCTGAGTAATCCTCCTGGCTCCAGAATCACTGTAATTATTTGCTGATCCACAACTCATCACTCTCCATTTTACTTCCCTCACAGCCCTGCTACCATTTCACAACCTCTCAGATTGGCATTTTAGAATGCTTTCCCTTCTCCACTTGGCTCTGCTCTATACCCTGGTATTTTATTCTTGAGAATCATTCAGCCCCGAAGCATTTGGCCCAGGGTTGCTGGAACACCTAGCAAATGTTTAAGCCAATTCCTTCACTGGAGCACTCGATGCTTGAGTCACAACACCTTGAATTAATCGCAAGTTGTTTGAGAATATCCTATTTGTTTGTTTGCTCATTATCATCTCCCTGTCTACTGTCATATCCCTTAAGCCAAAGGACACATTTTCAGTTTTTAAGTGAATTGGAGCGATGGATGGGTCTGGGTAGAATGACAATAACTCTCCCTGTAAGTAGCCAGCTCCTCACTGTCTGCCTGGAGAAATCTAGTGACAGTTCCCTGCCACTGATTCTGAGATATCTGAGGCTCCTCCTTGCCTGGAAACTTCTGATGCTCTTTTGCAATGACCAACAGAAGCTTCAGTTTTCTCATCCTTACAGGGCTTCTGTAAGGATTCATTCAGATAATATAAAGAAAGCTAGGTGTTGGTACACACCATACACATTGTAAATAATCAACAAATGGTAGCCAATCTAGCCATTGCAACTGTATTTTGAAGCCTGTATTAGTTTCCTAGGGCTGCCATAACAAGTACCAAAAACTGGCTTAGAACAACAGAAATTTATTGTCTCACAGTTCTGGAAGCTAAAAGACCAAAATTAAAGAGTTGACAGGACCACGCTTTCTCTGATGGCTCTAGCGGGGAAGCCTTCTTTGTCTCTTCTAGCTTCTGGTAGTTGCCGGCAATCCTCAATTCCTTGGCTTGTAGATGCATCATTCTAAGTCATATGGCCATCTTCTCCCTGTGTGTCTTCATATCATCTCCCCTCTGTGCTAATCTGTCTCTATGTCCAAATGTCTCCTTTTTATAATGATACCAGTCATATTGGATTAGGGCCTAATGACCTCATTTTACATTTATTACCTCCATAAAGATCACATTTCCAAATAAGGTCACATTCTGAGGTATTGGGGGTTAGGACTTCAACATATCTTTTGGGGAGAACGCAATTCAATCCATAACAGAGTTGAAAGGTAGCAGAATATGTCACCTTAAAATATGACTGTAGGAGTTCAGGACATGCCACTCCAAAATATGCCACTTTGGTGTATTGACTATTTTAAGCTGAAGGCACTTGAAAAACAGCAAACGCAGGTAGAGACTTTCTCTGAACTTCCCTTATGTGCCTAAACACAGATCCTCCAAAAGGAACTCACTTGCCATAAATCCCTTCCCTGGGAGTTTCATTAGGCAGAGAAGATTGACTTACTACCGGAGAGAAGGCTAGAGGTCAACACCATGCCTAAACGAACTTTGCCACAAACTATCAAGTCTCCCATATACATTCTTCTAAGGACACATTCAACTTTCCTAAAAATCATTCACTCTGCCCTGAGAGGCCTACATCCTTTTTCCCCTTTCCCTACTAAGATAGTATTTAAGTCTGAATTCTAAGCCACCTCGGGCTTACTCATTTTCTTCTGAGTATCTCCCATGAGGTATGCATATTAATAAACTTGTTTGTTTTTCTCTTGTTAATCTATTATTACAGAAGTCTCACCGAGAACTCAGAAAAGTAGAGGGAAGTTATTTTCCCTCCCCTGCAGAAGCAGAGTAGCCAATTGTGGTAAGAATACAGTATAGAATGGTATTTTGTTTTTCTAATAACTGACCCAATTTTGTTTTGTTGACCTCCCTTTTCTTGCTGAGGAACAGGATTCCCTGGTTATATTTCAATTTAATTTCTCTTTTGTTCTTAAAATAATCAGACAAGTTACACACCCTCAGGCTCTCACTGTCCCTGGACAGCACCTGTCTGGGGTGGGGAGAAGGCAGTGGCACACTGGTAGACCAACTTTAGGGGAGAAAAAATCCAAAGTGCCCAATTTGTAGCAGTGACTGATTTCCACTGTGTATTAATGCTATAGAGTAGTCCAACCAGGGCTGATTCAAACTACCAATGAACAACTGGCAAAATTCCTGAAAATTTAAACTTAGTCTCTTGAGCAGGTATGAACTATTTCCAGCACCCCACTGAAGGCATGGTCTACTTTCTCATGACTGCCTTCTCCCTTTCTCCTCTCTGATTCTCCAACCTGCATTTACCCACAAAACTTCAGGCAACTGATGTGGGAGCAGGTAACACTGACTTACTTGAGATGCAGCAAGCTGCTCTCAGAAACTCTGATATCCCTTTCTGGAGGTTGTTGCTGTCTCTTATCCACCAACATGACAGGGCCTCCTCTGCATGGCAGGTGTCCAGGGACTGGATGTGCATTTGTTGGTTCATTGCAGGGTCCTGAGGGGTCTTCCTCTGCATACCGTTTGATATGGAAAATCCAGCTTCAACTTGGCCTCTACTCCCCAGCCCCTTCCTTGTGAAATTTAACCTACAGACTTTTTTTTTTTTTAATCCACTCTTCCACAGTCCTTTTGGGAGATATTTGCAAGAAGGCTTTTGCCCCATCCATCTTCTTTGGCATCCATGTAATGGAGGGAAATCTAAATATCTTTGCAAAAAAATGGTGGGAAAGGCAGGTGTCCTCTGGCTAAGCCATGTCTCTCCTACCACTTTCTCCTTGTCTCATTAGCATTAAACACTCTTCTGGTCCAATAGGAAGCAACTTTAAGACAAGAGAACATTGTCAGCACCTAACCAAGTTGAGAGGAGGAAACAGATATACATCCCCAAATGTACAGGAAAAGGAGAGGAACAAGTCCAAAGTCCTTCTTTGAGTAGGAAAGAATAGTTTCCACAATACAAATTCTGCATTCTCCCAAAAGTCATCACCTTCCTGTCTTCCAGCCCCTCTTTTTTTTTCTTTTATAAATTTATTTATTTATTTTTGGCTGCATTGGGTCTTTGTTGCTGTGTACGGGCTTTCTCTAGTTGCGGCAAGCGGGGGCTACCCTTCGTTGCAGGGTGTGGGCTTCTATTGTAGTGGCTTCTGTAGTTGTGGCTCACAGGCTCTAGAGCACAGGCTCAGTAGTTGTGGCGCACAGGCTTAGTTGCTCCACGGCATGTGGGATCTTCCCGGACCAGGGCTCGAGCCCATGTCCCCTGCATTGGCAGGCGGATTCTTAACCACTGCACCACCAGGGAAGTCCCTGGTCCCTCCTAAATGTGACTCACTGATAAAGACAGGGAAACCAGTTCAGCCTTCCTAGCAGTAGGAGCAAGGATTAGGAAACTCATGACTGAAAACCAGGTCCTCGGCCTTGGAGAATTCAGTAATTTTATTATCAGAGCTCTGACTCCACTTTTTTATTATCTTTAATAATGTAGTGTTTGCTACATTATTCAGCCACATTTGGGAGAAGAAAAAGATATTAGTAATAATAGATAACATTATGAAAATAGAATAATCATACCTCGCAATGCTCCCTTACATTATTATTCCAGTAGTGGAGAAAAAATAAAAAGCTTGTTTTTAATCAAAACTAACCATAATGAAATCTGCCTTCCAAGTTGGAAGAATAGGGGGAGGAATTAATTTATGTCACTGGGAAAATAAATCTCTCTGCTGCCCCCTTTCAATTGCAGAGACTGGTGGGCGAGAAGGATTGAGACCCAGAGTAGATGATTTAGCAGACCAAGAGCACATTCATTCTTCTTTGGATATACAAGAAGATCCCCAGAGCAGAGACTGAGGATGGTAGGGTCTACTTCCACTTCTGAGGGGGAGGCAACAGAAGTAAAGGAGGGAGCAAAAAGATAATAGGAATGCAACACTGTGGTAGCTGAGGATTGTTTTGTTTCATTTTTTTCTATTTTCCATTTAAGATATTTGCTCTGCTAGGATATAAACCCCCTTCTGTGTTCTCAAACGTGCAGTAAAGATTATTACACATAAGTGCCCCATGAGAGGTTTTTTTTTTTTTCATGTAATTCAAAGAGAAGGGGACGAGTACACTGTTCGTTCAGCATGGGGTGGAGAGAAGGGAACTTATATGGGAGATGAGAGGCTAGGAATGTGGAATAAGTTCTCCCAGAAGCAGGAAGTAGGAGCCAGCCCTGAACCAACATTAATCCCTGGAAATGTGTAAAAATCTTGAAGAAGACCGGAGAACAGAGGGTCTGCGCTGACATCTGGGTTTCATTATTAATACTGTTGCTATTGTTATTATTCTCCACTAGGGAGCTAAACAGAACACACACAACACAGCTCCCAATAACAACCAAGGCACGATGGCTCCTATATCTGGGTCAGGGACTTGTGAGAGGTATATTACCAACTCTTTATACACCCCTAATAAGCACTGACTTTTATTCATTCGCAGGGCCATGTGGTGAGAAAGTTGGAGAATGTAGCCGTTTCCTGGAGCTGACATGTGGGTATCCAGGATGCCCTCATGCCAGTTGCTACACACGGCTACTATCGTTCTTCAATCTTAATCTAATAGAGGGTGAAGAGCAGGTGCCCTCAAGGTAGCCCTTCCTTTTCCAGACACTGAAATCTGTCACAGAGCACTGCGAGGCCACAGAGTTGAGTAAATATGAGCCAGTCTGCACTATTGTGAGGCATGCAGTCCCTGTGTCCCGCTGACCCGCTTGGCAAGAGCACTTTCCCTGCCCAACGTGAACAGCACTGTGTCGTCCTTTCTTCTCTGTGCAGGAAGAAAAGTCAACAGCTAGAACTTTGGTCCATTACAAACGTAAAACGTGCTTCTCTAAAGAGGCAGCATTAGAGAGTCTTTTCTAATAAACTTTTCTTTTTTTTTTTGTTTTTTGTTTTTTTTTAAATTTTATTATTTATTTATTTATTTATTTTATTTATTTTTTTTAACATCTTTATTGGGGTATAATTGCTTTACAATTGCTGATAATTGCTATACAATTATCAGCTATACATATACATGTGCTCCCATGTGTCTTCCCTCTTGCGTCTCCCTCCCTCCCACTCTCTAATAAACTTTTCTCATTAGGAATTCCACATCTTGTCATCTGAGAAGTCTCTCACGTGGCAGTTTTGTGATAGATGCCACAGCTCTGTAACAGTAGCAGCAAAGCCCTCAGCTGATGGTATTTCACTTTATGAAATTCAAATCCACAAATATATGCCAGAGATGTTAGTGGCCAATGTGCCTTCCACCCTGTCACAACACTGAAGGAGGGATATAAGATTTTATGGCACCTATAAGCCACTGACAGTCAAGTGTCTCACACACTTCTATTTTAGAGACCCTAGTGGATTTTTCTTTGCTCTTTTTTCTTCCTTTTTAAACGTGAATTTCTTTAGTTAGTTGTGCATTTTCTTCAAGGTGGAGTGAAAGCCTTTAATATTTGAATTCCATGAAGAACACCTACTGATACACAACTCAACTACTTTAAGCTGCTGAAAGCAACTATGTTAAATACACAGTATACTGAGTTTCCAAAGGGGACAGTGTATACAATTCCTTATCAGGTGTGCTTTGGTGTAGATTTACACTATGTGCCTTTGACTAACTTTCTTCTTGGAAGAGTCCCTGCTGCTTGTCAGAAGGTACTTTACTGGGTACTTCCAGTAAAGACAGCCTTTATTAGGGTGAGTTATTGTGTAAACTTAGAAAAGTAACAAGGTCTTGTATTTTAGTTTTATCTTTGACAAAATTAGGTTGTTGTATGATCTGCTATCTAACCAACTCCCTCATGAATCACCGTGGCATACAAACAAGAATAATTTAGTGCACCTTACTTCTAATACCGATCTTCAGGATACCCAGCATACTATGAAAGCAAAATAATTGAAAAATGGAAGAGAGAAGAGAAAGGAACAAAATGAGGAAGAAGTAAAGGAAGAAAAGGTAATAGGATTAATTAGACATTAAGGAAGCTTTGGGGTCCAATTGTATTTTCCATTCACATCTTTCCCTGGCTAGAAAAATCTGCTCTAAAAATAGAAACTCCATATTTGGGGGGTATACTCTTAGGCTGAGGATACATGAATAGCCTTTATACTTGTCAGCAACTAGTTCCTTTTGTCTACCTTGGTAACCCCAGTATCTTGCACATTAATGGTACTCAGTAGAGGCTCTGACAAATATTTGCAGAATAAATGTTTAAAGCTAATGTGGAAATCATTAGATGAAAGGTTGATAAGGAAAGGGAGAGGTCAGGCTGTGAACACTTGAATTCAAGAATCAATATTAATATCACTAAAATGAAACTGACAGATCCGATGTGCCTCCCGAAGTGATGTGATGTGATGTGAAATATATAACATCGTACTCTTGCAAAAACCTGAACCTGCGTTGGATGAAGGCTTTAGAGCTGAATTCCAGTCAAAAAAGAAAATGGCAGCTGGAGGAACAAGTTAAACACCACCTAAAGGAAACAGACGTTCTACAGGTCAACTCATAGTATCTTTAACAAGTCAATGACAAGGAGAAAAAGAGAGAGAGGACTACCATGGGCCTTGATGGAATCTCAATTTGACCAAATAAATTATACACAGACAATTAGGGAGATTGTAATGTGTACTGTGTGTTAAATGATTCCACATCATTTAACGCACAGTACAATAAAGCTATGGCTATGTAAGAAAATATCCATGTTTTTGGAAATGTATATCAAAATAGAATGATGTGATAATTGAGGTGTGCTTAAAATAGTTAACACACATGCATAAAGAGAAGGGGAATAGGTAAATATTGTACAGCAAAATCTTTAAAAACACTGGATCTGGGTAATAAGTATAAGGATGATATATGTATAGGGGTACATTTTGTTGTTCTCCACACTTTTATGTTTGAAACATTTATAACATAATTTTTTTCAAAAGTAAATACCTTGGGGGATGTTCTGACCAGGAAGGGGCATAGGGAGCTTTTTGAGATGCTAGAAATGCTCTCTGTATGATCAGGATGGTAGTTAAATAAATGTGTACATATGCAAAACTCATCAAACTGTACACTTAAAATTACGCTCCTTATTGCATTTAAGTTATATCACATTAAAATAAACAAACTAGTCTCCATCTTTAGTAGGCAATTAAATAAACACCTGCATGAGTAACTAAATGTAGCACATATCTGCTCCCCTGGTGCCTCCACTTAAGAGATTTCTGAGAATTCCGACATCCACTCTTTAACTAGTCTTCGACGTGCCATAAAGCAATGACACTCAGTCACTGAGAATGCTATCTCCATGTTTTAGAGGCTGGAAAAACTATCACCTAGTTTCTGAGATGATGCGGCTTGAAAAAGAGGTAAGTACGAGCATTGGCCTTGAGTCATCAGCATCACAGAGCCCTGTAAAGAAGAAGTGGAGGAAAAACTGATCTGTCCTAAGGCAAAGAGATTTAAGGAGAGAGAGCTGGGGGAGGGTCAGAAGTGACAGCATTAGTAGAGGGACAGTGGCTCCATGGAATTGAACCCCTTGGTCTGTGGCTCAAAAAAGTATGTGGCGCCAGACAGTCCCACCCTCACCAGAAGATCCTGGGGATAGCCTTGAGCAAAAGCCGTTGATGCTGCTCCTAGCTGGAGGAAAAGAAAGGAAGAGAAGAATAGTGGAGTGAGCAGCTATCAAAGGTCCTTTTCCATGGAGACCATAGAATGAAGTATGGTAGATGTGAAGCATCAACACCGTAGCGTAACTAGTTTATTGTAATGACTGAATCTTATCCTTTTCATTTTCACAGGAGAGAATATTACAGAGAGGGAACATAATGCATGACAGGAAACGAATAGAATCAAGGAGGCAGGCAGCTCTGATGACCTCTAAATCACCTTCGGGGTTGTTCTTCCCTTGTCTTGAAGAATAGCACACCTTCACAGCTGAGTAGCACCATGGTCCAGTCCTGTGGGATCTAAGAAGTCCTACAGTCATCTCCTTCAGTTCAAACTGGCAGAGTTTCTGTTGAGGTGGCTGATTAGGTCCATGGTTCATACTAAAGTCCTATCAAACAGTTGTCCCACCACACTGTCCTCTCTGCATACACTGAGAATTTTCAAAATCTTTAAATTCTGGTTCCTTTTTGCATAATAATTCCTTCTACAATTGATTTATCTCTTCTTGTGTTTTACTATAAGCAGTCAGGGAGAACCAAGCTACTCTTTCAACACCTTGCTTAGAAAGCTCCTCAGTTAAATACCCAGTTTACCACTCACAGGTTCTACCTTCCACAAAACACTGGAATGTGAACAAAATTCACTCATGTTCTTTGCCACTTTATAACAAGGACTGCCTTTTCTCTATTGTCCAATAACATGTTTCTCGTTTCTGTTTGAGACGTCATCAGAACGGCCTTTACCATCCATATTTCTATCATTCTATTCATGATTAATTATTATGCTTTATGAAGATAGAAGCTTTCTTTATGGAGTTCCTCTTTTCTTTCTGAGTTCTCACCAGAATTACCTTTAACAGTCCTTTCATGGTAATCTTGGCTTTTCTAGCATGCATTTCAAAACTCTTCCATTTTCTACCCAGTACCCAGTACCAAAGCCATTTCCACAGCACCCCACTTCATGGTACCAATTTCTGTATTAGCCAGCTCTGGCTTCCAGAGCAAAATATCACAGACTGGGTAATTTAAACACAAATATTTATTTTCTCACAGTTCTGGGGCTTGGAAATCCAAGATTAAGGTACTGACAGATTCAGTGTCTGGTGAGAACCCTCTTCCAGGCTTGCAGATGGCTGCCTTCTCACTGTGTCTTCTCATGACAGAGAAAGGAAACTCTGATGTCTCTTCCTCTTCTTATAGGGGCACTTCCCATCATGGGGCTCTGCTCACTAGCTACCTTCCAAAGGCCCTACCTCCTAATACTATCCCATTGAGGATTAGGGATTCAACATATGGATTGAGAGTACACAAACATTCAGTCCATAACGTTACTATAGCATAATGCAGTTGATCCTGACTGATACAAAACCTATGACAATAAAGGAAGACAACCCTAAGATGAAGCCAACATTGTAGACAGCAAAGTGGAAAAATAGACAGGGTTTTTGACATCACTGAACCACTGGATCATCCCTCACAGAAAGGCCATTTTATTGCTAGACTTACCAGTTATATAAGAAATAAATTCCCTTATAATTTAAGCTATTTGAATCGAAACCACTTAACTGGTACAGTGATTATATTCTGTATTATATGACCCCCAACAATGCCGTAACTGAATGGAAGGCATTCAGTTCATGGATGGCACCAGACCTCTGAGCAAACGATGTGCAGGCTGGACAATGGTCTGTGAAGTAGATGGATACAAAAGCTCTGTCCAATAGGGACATCATACCCAGGGAAGTGACTGACCAATATCAATCCACCTGGCTTCAAGTCCTTCACTAAGTCTACTGATAGCAACAAGAATAGTTGAATTAGAAGCAGAGGAGAGCTGCACATTGTGAAATCAATTTCATAAACTGTGGGCTCTAGTCACAGTTTTCATTTCCTATCACAGAATTAAAAAGCCATATATCTTCCCCATTCTGAGAAAAATTTAGAAACAAAAAAAATTATGAGTCCACTTTCATACCTTCAAGCCCCCATATTGTGAAGCCCCTGACATCACCATTTTAGTAACACCATGTCTCTGCAGGAGGAAGGCCCACAAGAGCAAGGGAGGAGAAAGTAACTGAGACCTGCATCTGCCACCGAGGAGACTACAAGACAACCAGATAGCAATATCCGCATTGACCAGTCAATTCCCAAATGCAAATCAGTCTGAGAAGCACAGCTATATGCCTGTTCCCGTTTTTCTGTAATGCTGGCTTTGGGTGGAGATCTCTAACTTCCTTATTTCCTTCCATATGTGTCCTTTGAATAAACCCCTCTGAATTACAGTGTCGTTCTTTTTGGAAAACTAAACGCTGTTTTCAATATCCAATTATTCCAACTGTCTCTCTCAAAAAGAGAGTCCATCTTCCCTCTTATAAATTTTACTCATATTTTTTAAGCATAAAAAAGTCTTTTCTCCCAGAGCAGCATTTGTTTAAAAAACCCTGGGCTTGGACTGTCAGGTCGTAGTTGTTGCATCATTTATTTCCACCAGATGGCGCTGTTGCTGATTCACACATTCGGAGTCCTACAAAATTTAATCTCATCACTGAAAAAACACCAGCGACTGCGTCTCCCCATTCCTGAGAAATTACCAGTTTTAACAACGACCACCTCTGTAACTAACCTGTTGGACACTTAACAACTGTCTCAGAGGGTTTCCTTAAGTGCAATCAGATATTGAGCTAAGCCCTCAGGACGCAGTGGTGTTCTCTTAGAATCTAGTAAGAGAGATGACCATTTAGCAAATTATCACACAAATAAACACATAATCACCAACTTTGATTTATGCTACAAATCAGAGAAACAAAGCTTCCTGGTTGCTAATGACCAAGCCTGAGGGGTGGAATCCAAAAGGAGCAAAAGGAGCTAAATTTGAAGAGGGAGAGTGAACATTCTTCCAAACAGAAGGAATAGTCTTTAAGAAGGTATAAGAAGGCACGGAGGCTGGAAGGGTTATGACACTTTGGACAGGCTAAGAAAAAGAGAAGCCAGAGCTTTGAAACTAAGGATAAGAGCAAAAGAAGGTTGGAAAATTGAGCGGTCCCACTGATAGATAAGTCCTTGGTTTCAGTGACCATCTATACAATGATTCTCAAATTTACATCTCTAATCACCTTCTCTTCCAAGTTCTATATATGTCCCTACTTAATATATCCACTTAGTTGTTTCAGAGACATCCTCAAATACATGCACAGCACTGAATTCATGATCCTTTCTGGTCTGATTGGCTGTTCCCTGAATGTCAATAAATGGCACAACCCATACAGTCAGAAAACTAAAAAGAGTCCTTGCAATCTCCCTCACCCTTAGGTGCATAGGCCATCTATCACCAAATTCTGTTCAATTTATCTACCAAATCTGACAGCTTTTCTCTAGATCAGTGATTCTCCAAGTGTGGTCTCCAAACCAGCAACATTAATATCTCCAAGGAACTGGTCAGAAACGCACATTCTCAGGCCCCAACCCAGGCCTAATCAAGGGGGCCGAGATATCTGCATTTTAACAAGTCCTCCAGGAACTGGAAGTCCAGTGCAGTTTGAGAATCACTGCTCTATAGCTACAGGGTCCCTGATACTGCCATAAACCTATCTCATCATTACTTATCTGGGCTACAGGAGTAGCTTTGCAGTTGTTCTTCCCCACATCCATTAAAGCCGCTTTCTACAGTAAATCTCAGCCCTGGCAACCATTATAACCTACAGGAATCTACCCTAAACCAACTAAATCCAAATCACTGGGGGTGGGGCCCAGGCTTTGGTATTGTGTAAAAGCTTCACTTTGAAAGCCAAGACTGACAACCACTACTGAACTCAATTGTACTCTGAAGACAGACTGATCTTTTTAAAATACAAATCTAGTCTTGCAATTCCCCTGTGTAAAACCAGCCAGGATCAAGCCCACATTCCTAACACCTATGAGACAGGCAAGTGCTCTGGCCCCTACGTTTGCCACACACTCCTCTAGTCTTCTACCATACGGGTCTTCAATCCATTGTAGGCTCCATGCTTCCCCTTGCTTTAGAGTTTTGCATATGCTGCTTGCTCTCTTGGCCTAAATGTTCCTGTCTTACCCCTTTTGCCTAGTAATCCTCACTCTTCCTGTAGATCTCAGTTCCATCTTCCCATCCCCAGGGAAGTCTTTCCCAACCTTCTTTGTCATGGGAAAGGTAGGATGGGGAGGATCCATATATCCCAGTTTGCCCAGGAAGTCCTGATTTATGGACTCATGGCTTATGGATTTACCTATTTATAATTTTATATTTATTTGTGATCATTTGATTCATGTCCATCTTCCTCACTGGATCATAAACCATAAGAGTTTGACACACAGGATGCACTAACAAATATTAGTGTTCCCAATTATATAAGGGGAAACTGAGTCTGCAGAGTTTAAGCATCTTGCCCAGATCACACAGCAGGTAAATGGTGTGGCTGGAATTTGAACCGAGGTCAGGGATTTTCCAGCATCATAACAATGAAGCTGTGTTTTCAGAGAGATGGCCACAGCCTGATTCAGTGCCTGAGTATCCACAGTGGCCCAGGACTGAGCTTTGCTTGATTCTTATTAGAACTGAGCTCAGCTTGAAAGCTACACATTTCCTTTCCATTGAAATTGTAATCTGCTCCAAGGAAATGAAGCTTATGGATGTCAGGGTATAAAGGGCAAATATGTGGGAGAAGCCAGAGATCGAACAGTCAAGTATACTTGTTATAGAATTTTTCATGAGCTGAATTCAAATGCTGTCACTGGAGCAACTCCCCCTTGGATTTAAAAGAACAAGAACAAAGGATGAGGGGAAAGGCAGCTGTCAGCACATAAACAGAAGGCAGATGGAATGGTCCAGGGCTAGGAATGTGGAGTAGATGGAGCCAACGGCTGGGACAGGGGTCACAAGAGAAGCCAATGCAGTAGAAGCTAAGAAGCTGCTTCTTCCTCAGTGAAAAATATAGGGGGCAACATTCGATTCCCTGTAATACATCAGTGGGTCCCCTCCAACTGTCCTTCATGTACCAACATGGGGCCCCTCCACCATGTACCAACTGCCCTTCCTCTTTCTGCGTAATAGTGAGTTGTAACTCTAAGAGGTCACCTTGCCTCATTGATTCTCACTTTTCTCATATGCAAAATGAGGAAACTCAACTTAGATGACCTTGAAAGATGCTCTCTGCTGTACAATTCTGCGGTTCTATGACCCACAGCCAACGCTGCCAGAACTTACTCTGAAAAGACAGGAAAACACATGGATATTGGTAATAATCCCCTTCTCAAAATCAGAAAAAGGATGGCCCATTTATGCTATTCCTCAACCCCTATTGCATCTGATTCCTGAAGAAAGTGTTTCAGGTCAAGTCCAGCCTGCTTTAAAGTCAAAATTGAACCATGAAGTTCATAGCAAAATGAATCCAAAGCAGAATAAGTGCCACTAATCTACTAAATCCCAAAATTGAGGTAAACTAAACTATTATTATGAACTAAACTATTATTATTATTAAAGAAAAACAAAATTTAACAGAAAAATTTGGTGATGCTTTTTTAAAAATTTCATTTGTTTGCATTAGAATGAATCATGTATAATTTTAGACAATTAAATCAGAATAAACCCAGATTGCACTTCACATTAGTGAAACAGCGCACTTGATATATATTTTATAATTCGATCAAAACATTTCTATAAGGCTTATGTCAGCACTAGGAGTGAATAGCTAGGAGGCAGGACCACCTAGAAAACTGAGAATAATTCAGATATGATGTGCTTTTGTTCAGAATGCTCATTCCCCAAACTCCATCTAAAGAAATCTTGCCATTTCTTCAACCCTGTCACTGACCTGAGAAACAGTTTTAAAACATAGCCCCCAGATTCTTTGACCTTCCTCCTACTGAAACATGAGGTCTATGTTCCCTCCCCTTAAATTTGGGCTCTGTAATTCCTCAATAAAGAGAATACGGTAGAAGTGATGCTGTGCCAGTTTCCAGGAGCAGGATTTAAGAAACTGGCAGCATTTACTTTCTGCCTTGGAACCCAGCCACCATGTTGTGAGGAAGCCAAACAGCCACATGTAGAGGCCATGTGTAGGTGGTCCAGCTGACAGTCACAGCTGAGGTCTCAGTCTAGCCGGTATCAACTGCCAGACATATGAGTGATCAAGCTTTCAGATGATTCTGGCTCCCAGTTTTCGAGCTGCCTCAGCTGATGCCACATGGTGTGGAGATGAGCTGTTCCCTTCCAGACCTATCCAAATTTCAGCTTCATGAGCTAATTAAATGACTGTTGCTGTCCTCGGCCCCTAAGTTTGGGGTGGTTTGTTATGCAGCAGAAGACTTGACTAAATCCCCGCACCACTGCCACAACCATTGCTATCATCAGTACAATAGTCATGAGGGCAGTTCAAAACAATTCCCATTCTTTCCTCTTTCTGGGTACAAGACAAAAATGAACTTCCCACCTGCTGTGAATCTAGGCTTGGTCATATGATAGATAACGGCCAATGGAACGTGATTGGAAAGGACACGTGCCAATTCTGAGCAGAAGTTTAAAACTCTCCTGTGCCATCCACTAAGTTCCTTTCTCCTGTCACAGTGATGGTGGAAGCCCACACAGACCCCATCAGCCAGACTCCCTGGTGGAACTACAATGAGGAGGACTGCATTGCCAACCCAGACTGGATGTACAGCATGAGGGAGATACCATTATTTGTTGAGTTAAGCCACTGAGATTTTTTTAAGTTATTACCACAGCATATGACCAGGTTTCTCAATGGCAGCACTACTAATATTTTGGGCTAGATAATTCTTTGTCCTGTGCATTGTAGGATGTTCGGCAGCAACCCTGGCCTTCATCCACTAGACACCAGTAGCACCATAACCCCCAGTTGAGACAACCAAAAATGTCTCCAAACTTTACCAAAGATCCCTTAGAGGGCCCCAGTTGAGAAACACTGACTTAGACGGCTCCACCTGATGCAACTGCCCCCATGCAGAATGGCTTCCTCTTCACTCTTTGAAAGCCTTTCATAGATTCTCCTCCATAGCACTCATATCATTTGCCACATCAACTTATAATTACTTCCTTGGACTCTGCCACCCTGAAGACTGTGAGAGCAGGTGGAAAAGTAGGGCAGGTGTAATGATCTACCTAGAGCTTGAGTTTTCTGTTAGTGATATACCAAGTGAGGTGCCTGGAACTCATAGTCTCTCCCAGCAAGGTGACCCAGTTCAGGGCCACCACAAATGGTTGTGCAGTGTGCAGAGTGCACAACAGTACCTAACCTCAGAGATAAGCCATGGATGAGATCCATCCCACTCTGCTTGCTATGCTATCTTCATACAGAAGGAGGAAATCTTTCTCATTCATCTGTCTGAAGAAGAACCTTTTACAAAACTTCATACTAAGGCCACAGATGCTCTGATCCAGGTTGTGGAGGAATCTGGGATACATCCACATAGAACAGGACTAGAAAATCAAAGCTTTCCTGCCTCGTGTTGATACAGTGATACCCTTTGTCCTGAATCTTGCAAAGAGATGGAAAGCTAGTTGAGGCCACTGGACAAGAGTAAGCAAAAACAACCTCAAGACTGACTAGTTTGAAAAGAAACAATGAAAAGTTAAGTCTCCTTCCTACTCTTGACCCTTAATATTTCCTTCTAGGCCAGACACTGTCAATTCGTTTCTGTCATTAGTGGCATTCCAGAGGAACACTAGGCATACACATGTGATACATATATACAGGACTCCATCTCTTTTTAAAAGACATATGTTAGAATACTTTATACATTGTTCTGCATCTTCCTTTTTAACTTAAATATGTATCTTAGACAGTGTGCTATCATTACATGCCTCATTATTTTAAATGCACAGATTTAATTTTATGGATAGACATACTTTATATAATCAGTTCCTGTTGATGGGCATTTAAGTTGTCTCCAAGCTTTTACTATTACAATCATTGCCTAAATAAATAACTTGGTACAAAAAAATAAATTAAAATAAAATAAGATAGTCTAGTTTGTATCAGGCAAACTTTAGCAGGATTCCCTAAAATTGGTTATTTATCTGAATCAAATTGGCATCTCCATTAAATGACCCAAAATCCCCAAGCATTAATGTGTGGGCCTGTGGAACTCTCTAATCTATGTAAATTAAGCACCAATTAGAACGGTTTATCACAGTTTCCATATAAAACACTAGCTAAACTGTATACATTAGTGCATGTCGAAATCAGCCCTTGTGTAAATTGTTTCCGAAAGCACCCGGCCAGCAGGAATCACTGCAATTGCTGTTTATGAAACTGCCCTCTGATTCTGCTTAGGCAACTCTTCTTGATGTTATAAATTAGCTACCAAAGTCAAACAGTTCAGGTGGTGACATGGTCAGTGGAATCTAACATCAATATATGGGCAAGACCCAGGATACATGATTTCTCCTACCCACCCACCTGGGCCCCAACCCACCTCCCCATCCCTACACAACACATATCATAAGCTTGATGGCTTAATTGTACCCAACTGTGTTCCTTGTCAAATTGCCACCATGTTATCTGACCCAATAACTTTTCCACTGACATTTTTCCCGAGGAGAAGTTTCCATATGTCATAGTCTCTTCACCCTTCTCTATTTTGGTCAATTCCAATCCAGAGAAACTCTTTACCTTGAGGAATTCCATACGCTTTTTATCCTCATGTGCTCTCTCCACCTTAGGAAAATACAGTTAATCCCTGTCATCATTTTTTCCTTCCCTTTTCTTCTTGTATTGTCTCCTTTCCTCTTTTGCTTCCTCTCTTCATTATGACTGTCAACTCAGAAATAGCCCCAGTTATGATTGATAGTCCTAATGATAGTCCTCTATCAAGAAAAAGGAGAAATACAATTCTTAAGCTGAACTGCATATGATAAGGACTAGTGTAGTGAAATTCCCAGAAGCTCTCTTTAAAAAACTCTACCCACCTCTACATAAACCCGTCTTCCTCAAGAAGCAGTATTAATGATAATCTGTTGCTCATTAATAATGTTCTGTAACAACATTGTTTTGTCATTTCTCACTACAATTTAGCAACATTATGCATTCTTCATATAGCCTCTTTGGCTTGAAACGACCTCAGTTTTTTGCCTTTGAGAAAACCTCTATCTTTTAAGTCCTTGGAGAATAAATTGTTCCTTTCTCTGTACCCTTATATCAAAAAAGTTTACTGCTATTCAACACCTATTTTATTTAGTCTTGCATAATTTGTATTTGTCCCTCCTTCTAGAGCCTCCAAAGGCCCTTGAGAGACTGAACTCTGTTAATACTTAGAAACCTCCCTGCCAGGAGCACATCTGTCCGGCACATGGTAAATGCACATGAAATGTATACTGAAAATGATATGGGCTTCTGAGGGTTGAAGTGTGAATCTAAAGATCGTTCATAAAGTCATCTCCCTGCAAAAACGGAATTATTTTTTAAACAATTGACTGGTTTATTTATAGCCTACTTTATAATAATTTCAGATAGCCTATAGATACTTTTATAATTTTTTTATAATGGCATGTTTTGTCAACCAGAGTCAAGACTGAAAATCAATATCAAGATCCCAGCTATGTGGGCCATAGGACCTTACATAGCCATAACATTTGGGCTGCAAGTTTGGCTCTGCGCTTCCCGGCAGCCAAATCACAGAGGAAAATATGATCAATTACATGGGTCTCATTGTCTAGAAGGAGAAAACATGCCATTACTTGAGGACAGCAAAATTTTCCTGGCACTTAGTTCTGAAACAAAAGCTCTTGTATAAGATTTCTCCTAGGGGATATTGAGTAGGCAAACAATGGACTCTTAATTGGAATTTTGATGCATAATTTGTTCTTAGGACTGCTAATGAAGAGTCATGTGGCAATAGGCAGAGCCAAAGAGGTTAAAGTAGTGAAGTTAATTCATCTGCTCTTAAATAACAAAGATTATTGGAACATATCTAATAAATAAAACTCATGCAATACCGTATATAGAATCCTAGAAGTGTAAAAATTATTTTGTTGTTGTTATTGGTTTTGTTTGTCTGTCGTTAACAATGAAGACATTTATGTTTCTGCTTTGTGGAAATTTTCAACAGGGAATTAGAGATTATTGACTCAATATTTCTGAGGTTTAACAAGTAAAACTTTGAAAAGGCATACTGAACAATTTACATTTAATCATTACTCCATGGAGACTGTTAAAACAGAAATAAATTTAAATAATTTCTCCTCAAAAAATCAAATATGAAAAATTCAAGATTTTCAAAATCAAGGATTTTATTAAATTTTCTTTTCCCCCATACATCAAGGTAGCAATTCTAGAAAATCAAGATTCTATGTAGCAAATTAGCACACAACTAAAGAAGGCAGAGGCCAAAAAGAAGGGGAGAAAGAGGGATTTTAAAAGGTTAATCAACCTCTATGGAAACTTCCAAGGGGGCTATTTGGGTCTTACTGTCAGAAGTAGATCAGCTCTTGGATATTAACTAAATCCCCAGTTAATATACAGTCTGCCTATCCAAGCCAAGCTCAATTGTGCTCTAAATTTCATTTTAAACATTTAGAAAGGAAATAAGCTATATAGCCAGGACACTTAATCATAGCACAATTTTATAAATGTATTATTCTTGCAGTTTGCCAACTTTTACAACTCCTTGCATGCTTATTCTTAAGTATAAGATGCCATCATTCCCTCTAAAGTTATTCAACATGAAAATTGATAGCATTGTTAATTCTATTTTCTGCCAATTATCTCCAAAATATTCTCTTGAACCCAAGGGGAAAAAAAATAAGACTTATTTACAGTGCTGTGGAGCATAAGGATGTGAAACGTGAAGTGCTTACGCCCGAAATAGTTTACTAGTAAAAATAACCAAACTTTTGAGTCACTCCCCATTATTGAGTTTTATAGAGTTGTATGATCAGGAAAAACAGTGGCAATGAGAAAACAAATAAACTGCTAAGCAAAATATATCAAAAATATATTGAAATGTGAGCAGAATTTGAAATTGAGCTACACTGGTACTTCTTACAAGGTCACTGTACAGTAAAACTATAATTCTTCTTTTAGTAATTAAGCTGATCCGAGACTACTCATGGCTAGGAGCTCTAACCCAGTGAGGAAACATTTAGAAAGAAAAAAGAAAGATATAAATGCATACAATGCATCTTGATATACCAACTGCAATTCCAGTTAGGATACAATCCCACAAGCAAGCCACTGAACAGAATAACATGACCATTACAGATAGCCAGGGATATAGCCTAATGTTTATTCATGGAATATTCTTGTGAAAGGTGGCACTGAAGAAACAATCTGGAAGCTAAATGCAACTAAAGAAAAATAACTAAATAATTTAGTTTAGGGTTAAACTAAACTAAGTTTCCCCTGTCAACTTTCTATTTCCTCTTATTCTACCTAATGATGAGGCATCACAGATATAGAGAACAAACTAGTGGTTACCAGTGGGAAGGGGCAAGATAGGGGTATGGGATTAAGAGGTACAAACTACTATGTATAAAATAGATAAGCAGAGGGCTTCCCTGGTGGCGCAGTGGCTGAGAGTCCGCCTGCTGTTGCAGGGGACACGGGTTTGTGCCCGGTCCGGGAAGATCCCACATGCCGCGGAGCGGCTGGGCCCGTGAGCCATGGCCGCTGAGCCTGCGTGTCCGGAGCCTGTGCTCCGCAACGGGAGAGGCCACAACAGTGAGAGGCCCGTGTACCGCAAAAAAAAAAAGATAAGCAGCAAGGACATATTGTAGAGCACAGGGAAATACAGCCACCGTTTTGTAATAATCTTAAATGGAGTCTAATCTATTAAAATACTGAATCACGATACTGTACACATGAAACTAATATAATATTAGTTCACTTACAATCAACTATACTTCAATATAAGTAAATAAATAAATAACAATGATGTATCAACCGTCCAAAGAAACTATGTATTTTGAACTCCAAAATGCTAATCTTTCATTAATCATTATGTATTATTTATGAGGTTAAAGATATTATAATAAATTCATTTTTCAAATATATTCCAAATAGCATAAAAATTCTTTCGAAGTTAGGATCAAACTGTTTTTCTAGAGCAATCAGACTTTTGCCAAGCAACTTGGACTTTCTGCACGTGTAGACAGAGGCAGAGTCACCAAGAGGTGTTTGCCACCCTGAAACCTCTCACTAAGGGCAGAGTGGCATGGGAGCATTTCTGGGTTTTGTTTCATTTATTTATTTATTTTTACATCTTTATTGGGGTATAATTGCTTTACAATGGTGTGTTGGTTTCTGCTTTATAACAAAGTGAATCAGTTATACATATACATATGTTCCCATATCTCTTCCCTCTTGCGTCTCCCTCCCTCCCACCCTCCCTATCCCACCCCTCCAGGCGGTCACAAAGCACCGAACTGATATCCCTGTGCTATGCGGCTGCTTCCCACTAGCTATCTACCTTATGTTTGGTAGTGTATATATGTCCATGCCTCTCTCTCGCTTTGTCACAGCTCACCCTTCCCCCTTCCCATATCCTCAAGTCCATTCTCTAGTAGGTCTGTGTCTTTATTCCTGTCTTACCCCAAGGTTCTTCATGACATTTTTTTCCCTTAAATTCCATATATATGTGTTAGCATACGGTATTTGCTTTTCTCTTTCTGACTTACTTCACTTTGTATGACAGACTCTAGGTCTATCCACCTCATTACAAATAGCTCAATTTCGTTTCTTTTTATGGCTGAGGAATATTCCATTGTATATATGTGCCACATCTTCTTTATCCATTCATCCGATGATGGACACTTAGGTTGCTTCCATCTCCCAGCTATTATAAATAGAGCTGCAATGAACATTTTGGTACATGACTCTTTTTGAATTATGGTTTTCTCAGGGTATATGCCCAGTAGTGGGATTGCTGGGTCATATGGTAGTTCTATTTGTAGTTTTTTAAGGAACCTCCATACTGTTCTCCATAGTGGCTGTACCAATTCACATTCCCACCAGCAGTGCAAGAGGGTTCCCTTTTCTCCACACCCTCTCCAGAATTTATTGTTTCTAGATTTTTTGATGATGTCCATTCTGACTGGTGTGAGATGATATCTCATTGTAGTTTTGATTTGCATTTCTCTAATGATTAATGATGTTGAGCATTCTTTCATGTGTTTGTTGGCAACCTGTATATCTTCTTTGGAGAAATGTCTATTTAGGTCTTCTGCCCATTTTTGGATTGGGTTGTTTGTTTTTTTGTTATTGAGCTGTATGAGCTGCTTATAAATTTTGGAGATTAATCCTTTGTCAGTTGCTTCATTTGCAAATATTTTCTCCCATTCTGAGGGTTGTCTTTTGGTCTTGCATTTCTGGTTTGATTTGGACATCATCCAACCCTTAATGAGATTATAATTTTGAGGAGGTGCCATGTTATCAGCAGATCCATGTTCAAAAATCTCCCCACCACTGCTTCACTTGGAAGAGACACAGTCCAATGCTAAATGAAACTTTCCAAAGCCACTGGATATTTGCAGTTCTTTGTCTGGGAACCCGAACTTGAAGTAGACCACAAGTAGGGATTTCCCAGCTGTAGTGTATAGACATTAATGAGGCACCTAGTTGGTATGATCAAACTTATTTCTTTGTGCATGGCATGTGCCCATGTGTACATGTGCACCCCCAAGTTTAGAAAAGAGAGTTGCAAGTCAGTGTCTTCAATGCCTTAAAATGTTCAAGGGAAGATATTGAGAGACTGAGGCAAGATAGGGCAAAACCTGAAGCCAGGTTGGAGCCCTGTGTTTGCTCAGTCAGATACCACAAATGTTGTAAAGGAAATGAGAGGGGTGTGCATAATAAAACTGCTGGTTGAGAAAGATATGAGTGAGGCTGCACAGTAAGCTGAAAGTGGTGTTACTGGGAAAGAAATAAGGCAATTCTTCTGAGGCAAGAAATGAGGAAAAAGAGACAAAAGAGTGGGGAAATACATGGTACTCTAGATTGGTCCTTCTTTTTTTTTTTTTTTTTTTCTGTGCTCGGGCCTCTCACTGTTGTGGCCTCTCCCGTTGCGGAGCACAGGCTCTGGACACGCAGGCTCAGCGGCCATGGCTCATGGGCCCAGCCACTCCGCGGCATGTGGGATCTTCCCGGACCGGGGCACAAACCTGCGTCCCCCGCATCGGCAGGCGGACTCCCAACTACTGCGCCACCAGGGAAGCCCGGTCCTTCTTAAATTTAGGGTACATCAAAATCACTTGAGGGGCTTGATAAAATACAGATTTCTGGTCCCCACATTCAAACAAACTGATTCAGTAGGTCTGAGACGCCACCCAGGTTATTTGCATTTCTAGCAAGATCCCAAGGCACGCTGATTCTGCTGGTCCAGGGACCAGTCTTTTTAAGTGGTAAGGCTGTAGATGCTGACAGGTCAGAGTCTGAACCCCTGCCCTGCCATTTCCTAATTGTGTACCTTTGGGAAAATTACCCAGACTCTCTGAATCTTGTTTTCCTCATCCTTAAAATAAAGATGATGATATATACTCCATAAGAGTATTGTGAAATATGAAACAATATATTTAAAGCACCTGGGACATAGGAGAAACTTTACAAATACTTCCATCATTATCCCTTCTGAGGGCAGAGGAAGGGGAAATGGAATCATGACCCACGAGGGGCTCCAGGAAAAAAAGACAGGGGGCTATGTGCCCAGAACCTAGAGCAGTGTTCCTCAATCCTGGGTGGGCATCAGAATCCACTGGGGTGTCGTTTAGAAGTGGAGATTTTGGGGCTTCATCCTTGAGACAAAAGACAGCATTGTCGGCAGAACTGGCATGGAGACTGGGGGATTCTGAGGCCAGCCAGAATTGAGCACAGGGACATATAGAAATGTGAGTCTGAGATTTCCAAGGCAGAGTCCTGGACAGCTGAGACCAAGCAGGTGACACAGGGAAGACAAAGTTGTAAATTTGAGGGCAGTAATGAGTTCGTAGAAACCAGAGAAAGCAACTTGCAGAGAAGAAAGGGGAGTGGTAAAAGGATCAGTATAAGTATGTGCTTAGGTTACCAGGATTTGACTTGAACTTTAAAAAAGACAAATGAACAGATGATAAATGATGTCTAAATATATGCGTGGTTAAAATCCCTCACTCTGGAGAAAGGTTCAGCTCTGTAATCAAATGGATTATGTTGATTTTTCGAGCTGAACATGGTAGAGCAAAGTATAAAGGAACAGGGAAAATTCCAGAAGCCCTGGATCCTCAAACAGGAGTCCCCAGTTCGGTCTACTCTCCTCAGATCAATTTCATTGGTGGAAAGTGGAAAATCGTCCACCAACCAACAGGAACTATGAGGTTAGTTTTCTATTCTGGGATGCCTCACTCATTCCATTCCTTCCCTAGGCCCTCAGGCACCACTAAAGTATTTCTCAGAATGCTGGGCTTAGAGAAAGACTGCGGGTGATGTGGTTTCAATGATAAATATGAAAAATGACACGTATTATAACTCACCCTTGACTACGCCCAAGGCACGGTAGTATATTTAATACTTCAAGAAAGTTCCCTCATTGGACATCCTTATTTCAATAAATTGATTAGTAGCATCCTTCCTGTCAGTAACTCCAGGGAACACATGGTAGGAAACACTGCCCTGTGGCAAAGTCTGTACTTGCCACACCCTCTGCTTGCCCCACTGCCAAGATCTGGAACTGAAAGCTGCACTGTCTAAATGCAAAGTTGTTCAGACTCCAAAACAGTTCCTGTTTGAAAGAAAACTTCTCTTGGCTTTCAGATTCACCACTGCGAAGGAGGGATAAGAGCATCGCTTGTTTGTCCGTTGCCTTTTGTCACTGGAGAGATTAATAAGCAGATATACGTTTAATAACATGAACACACCTGCATGGGATTCTCCACCCCCCTGTAGAAAGATACACACACACATAACACACACGCACATTCACAATGGGAGCAGGGTAGAGAGAAATTATTAGTGCTAAAGAAAAAATGACATAGTCAAAGTCCTTGAGAAAGAAAACAAAATTGCAAGAAGTGAAGATGAAAACACAGCATGCTGGCTGGGTGTAGGCCCATAATGCAGTTGGCTTGTTTTCCAGCAAGCTAATACTCCTCTCCCTTGAAATTCCAACTTGTAAATATATTTATAGCTACTCAGACATAATATGCCAGATACTGAAAAAATCCACTTAGTCATTGTTCCTGGTGAACCAGTTTTGCAAGAGTTAACCTAATCTCTTGCATAAAGCTGAAAAGAGTTTGTCAAAAGCTTTAGCAAGAGTCATGCTCCTTGCCTAAAGGTTAGCTGATCTCAATCAGGCTGCAACAGAAACTAAGCTATTATTTACTTACAGAGTGAACTGTTTTTATCTGACTGGACATGGAGGCATTATGGGGTGTTCTGGCCAGAATCTCTGTTAATTGATGCTTCTCCCTGTTATGCAATCAGAGTGAGTACCCCGAGAACTGGCTTCTTGTTCCTCTGTTTCACCCATCCTTGGAGCCCAAGCACAACAGTCTGCTAAATTGGGCATTTCTAAATCAGTTGTGCCAGCTAGTCTTGTCAACTACCAGAGTGATTAAAGAATTTTAAAGCAATTAATCTAAATGTTGCTCCCCTAGGTGGTGAGCCGCCTGAGGGCAGGAGCAATAGCACCTCCAGAATTTCTAAGAGGAGGAGAAAGGGGCAGAGATGATACTAGAAAAGGAGCAGTTGGAGGCTGTACCCAGGGGACTTGACCTGAAACAATGGTTGCACAATAAGCACATTATTTAACCTTAGATTATACTTTTGATAAGCTGCCCTTATAACAGTGGGGAGTGTTCCAGGAAATAGAAGTTGGGGATGCAGGAAGGGGCTAGGCAAAGCCCATGAAATCATCCCTGGGTGCTGGGGAGGAAATAGAACCGATTCACTCTGACACCCCAGCTCTTAGCGTGGTAATTGGCAAAAGCACAAGTTTGGTACACATTTGTTGATGCAAAGGGGCACTGATCATTTGAAGGACAGGAGGAAGTAATGATCAGAGAAGATAGAGGAGGGAAGGGAAAGAACAGAAGGAAGAGGGTCTAGAGAAAGAGGTCAAAGGAAAGAGAAAGGGAAGGGGGAGGAGAAGAGGGGAAAAGGGAACGAGAAGAGAGAAAGGAAAGAAAAGACCATGACACATTTGGCACACAAGCTGAGATTATCCAAGATATCTACAGGCCTCCTCAGAATTCAAGTGTATTTTTCCACTCTCGGCCAACTATATTATAGTTGTCAGAGCTTACCATGATCACAGTTCTTGCTCTATGAAGTTGGATTTTTTCATCTGAGCTGCTTTCTAGAAGTAATTTCATACAGTTTACTTTGACGTCTTAATGGAGATTCTGCCACAGGGCTCCTGCCCAAGTGGTGCCATCTCTTTAGGCACAAAGGAAGCCTGCTTTCCACTGACTTTACCACCGAAAACATTCTCCTGGGTATCTTCCCTAACAAGTTCTTCCTATACTTCTGAACACTTGTTTGGCTGTTGGGAAGATACATGTGAGCCCAGTTTTAATCACCCCAGCCCTCTTACCTGACTCAGAGATACCAATCAGAAACTAATGTTTGACAGCTCTGTCATTTCCAGTCCAGAGAAGAAAAATGTCATAAGTCCTGGATTGTGAAGTAACAAGATGAGCAATATAGAACAGAGCAGAGAGAGAGAGAGAGACCAGAGCAAGGATCCACAGCCACCCTGAAGGCTGTGACCCCATACCCTTCTGGTATAAGGCTCCTTTGTTTCAGTTAGTGTTGCCTTCTGGGCAAAATGGGCCAATAAAAGGCAAACCATCTGTGCATGTACTTCTCTCAGATGTCCACAAAATCCCCATAGTTGTTACCTTCTGGGAAGCTCAGAATATTGCCATTGTTCCCAATTCTTGTTCCAGACATTTGCAAATTTAAGAACATGGTATTCAGTTTTTAAACCTCATCTACTACTGTGGAATAATAATACAAATGAGACAATACATGTAAACCCACTGTACAAATGTAGTATTATTTATCTCCTTTTAAGCAGAGTGATGGAGGTAAAAGGGTCACGGTGGGGCCTGGGAGGGAAAGCCTGGCCTAAAGAAGTATAAGAGCCTCATGACAATTGGCAGCTGAGTCCCCAAACCCAAATCTAGCCACTAAAATCAGCCCACAAGTACATGGGGGCTTGGTGCTAGGTCTGGGAAATCAAACAGACAGCACTGGCCCTGCCTTTCCAGGAGTCTAAGCTTGATGATGGAGACAGGTAAGTGAACAGTTACAATGAGTAAGTAACTCCCACAGTGGGAGTGAGTACAGTGTGATGGTTAATTTTATATGTCAACTTGACTGGACTAAGAGATGCCAAGACAGCTGGTAAGGCATTATTTCTGGGTGTTCTGTCAGGGTGTTTCCAGACCAGATTAGCATTTCAATCAGTAGACTGAGTAAAGGCCTGCCTTTACTAATACAGGTGGGCATCATCCAACCTGCTGACAGCCTCAGTAGAACAAAACAATGGAAGAAGGGTGAAATTGCTCTCTTTGCTTGAGCTGCGACATCCATCTTCTGCCCTCACACGCTGGCTCCCCTGGTTCTCAGGCCTTCAGACTCTGACTGAATTACACCACTGGCTTTCCTGATTCTTCACCTTGCAAAGAGCAGATTAGGACTTCTTGGCCTCCTTAATTGTGTGAGGAGATTCTTATAATAACTCTCTTCTTATATATATTTTTACATGCCCTATTGTTTCTGTTTCTCTGGAAAACCCTGACTAACACACAGGGAGATGTGAGAGCACTTGGGGACTCCAGAAAGAGTGCGCAGAGAATACTTCTTGGAGGAGTTGACTTATAAAGTTTCGCCTTTGGCATGCATCATACTTCTTATAACCCCTATTGCAGAGCAAGGACAGGTGTAGAAAGTGACAAGGAAATAACCATTATCCACCTTAAATTAATTTGGCACCCTATATCCGTCTGGGCTTCCTGTGGTTAGCAGGTGGCCTTTTACAACCTCCCTGTGGATGGATAAGTTTTCCAGTTGAGTTTCAAAACTGATTCCATATTATTGGAGAAAAGAGTGATATGAAATGCGTTTTGTAAAAGGAAACATTCTTTGAAATTGGATCATCAACTCAATCTGGCTTGACTGGGACTGTGGCAAAGGAAAATTTTCAGCTGGAGAAGTGTACAGCCTCTGTAAAAGGAGCAGTCTCTGCAGCATACTCACATCTTTGTTTTGCATCCCTGGTATCATTATAGCAGTTCTTGACTCATGGGGTCAGTCAGGATGGCCACCCACGCTAGAGTACCCAGTGGTTTGGACACCCCATTAAACAAAGGTCACTCAGCACACTCCCCTATCTATGTTCCTTAACCATCTGTACTGGAGGAGATTCTGCTCACAGATCTTCCTGTTTTCTTTTACTAGTCCCAATCCTGCCATCTCAAAAATGCTTTGTTTCCAAGGAACACCCATGTGGAGCACAGAGCATGGTTACAGCCTGATCAAAACAGAAAAAAAAAGACAGAAAAAGGGAGACATTCTGAAAAGTAAACATTTGACATAAATACCACCAAAATGTTGCAGAAACAGAAATCTTAATTAAAGAGTATAGAGTGAGTGAGATTTTTTTTCTGAGGGTGATTTAGGATCATTATAAACCATACAAAGGAGAACAACACCTGCCACTTTGAGAAACTATTACCTGCTCCCTTAATGGCTTCAAGTGAGTATATTCTCTTCCAAGGCCCACACGTAGGACTGAATCACTGTGGTGGGTAGGAAATGCTAGCACAGCATGCCAGTGTCATCATGTTCTCTGAAACCGTTCATGAGTGGTAGATTTTGAGGCTGCACATTCACTCTACCTTCTCTTATTCTAAAGCTCCTATTTACAGAAGGATACACTGCTCATCTGCCTACATCACCATTCTTTATTCTGGATTAGCCTTCATTTTCTTCAATTTATAGTCAAACAGATATGAAATTTAAAATTCTGGGTGTAGGGGGTGAAGATGGAAAGGATGTCCCTAAAGTGAAATATCTGAGGGAGAGAACAGTTGGATGGGCTGTGACTAGACACATATAAAGTGGGCGAAGTATATGAATAGAAAATTCATCAGAGAGAAATTTCAAATGGCTAATAAATACGTGGGGAGAAAATGTTCAACCTTAATAGTTATTATGGGAAATGTCTATTTAAATGATGATGAGATACTATATTAGTCTGGGTTCTCTAGAGAAACAGAACCGATAGGAGATGATAGATAGATAGATAAGACAGACAGATAGAGATATATTATAAAGAATTGGCTCATGCAATTATAGAGGCCAAAGAGTCCCAAGCTCTACAGTCAGCAACCTGGAGGCCCAGGAGAACTGATGGTATGGTTTCAGTCTACGTCAGAGGCCCGAGAACCAGGAGAGTCAATGGTATAAATTCTAATCCAGGTCCTACTGTGAAGGCAAGAGAAGATCCTGGTCCCCACTCAAATAAAGGCAGGAAGAGAGAAGTCTCCCTTATTCTTCTTTGTTGTTCTATTCAGGCTTTCAATGAATTGGATGAGACCCATCCTCACTGGGGGAGGCGATTTACTCACTTTACCAACTCAAATGTTAATCTCATCCAGAAACACCTTCACAGACACAGGTAATATTTAAACAAATACCTGGGCACCCTAGAGCCCAGTCAAGTTGACACATAAAATTAACCACCACAGACTACCTTTTTGTAATCAACGTGATTGACAAAAATTTTAAGTCTAAAAACAACAAGGAATGAAAGGAATCAAGAAAGTGCACAAAGGGCTGGTGGGAATGTAAACTGGTATCGCCCCTTTGGAAAGCCATCTGTCAATCTTTAGTAAAGCTGAGTATGGGCACCTCCCATAGTCAGACTTCTAGGAAAGTCTTTCATATTTATACAAGGAGAGATGTCCAAGGATATACTTTACAGCACTGATGATAATATGGTGTTATTCTCACTATATTATCAGAAAAGTGGAATTCTGTATCATAGACTAGATTTTAAAAAGTAAAATTAATCTACATGAAGCTACATGCTAAATCTCAAAAATATAATGTTGCATTTAAAGAAAGCAAATTGAGAAAGGATACATACAGTATGATACCATAAGTATAAACATTTAATGTAAATTATAATAAGGGAGAAAGAAAGAGGGGGGGTGGAGGGAGGGAGGAAGGGAGAAGTGATAGTAATTGGGTGGTTTGGCTATATCTGAAATTCTATTTACAAAAAAGGTTTGGAAATGTGTTGATTTCTCTTAAATCTAAGTGTGGGGTATATAGATGTTATTTTGTTTCATTTACTTTTCTGTATATTTGAAAATTTTCAAATTAAAAATGGAAGAAATGAATCAAAAGGCAGTATGATAGTAAGAGTGCACAAAATATAATGCATGATCAAATAAAAGAATATATGCTAAAAAAAAATCCAGAAGACTGAGACCAAACTGTCAATGTTACTTTTCTGTGGGATGTTACTTCAGGGGTTTTATTCTGTACTTCCTACATTTTTCGTTTTGTTGGAACTTTTGCCATGATCATGGATTACCTCTGTAATGAAAACAACCAACCAAAATGTTGAGAAGTGGTAGAGCAGGTAAAGACAAATGTAAAGAAACTTACATTTAGGTCTCAAAAAAAAAACTTTTGAGGTAAAAACCTACAACCAACATTACTCTACCCAGCAAGGATCTGATTAAGATTCGACAGAGAAATTAAAACCTATACAAGAAAAAGTTAAGAGAATTCAGCATCACAAAATCAGCTTTACAACAAATGCTAAAGGAACTTCTCTTGGCAGGAAACACAAGAAGAGGAAAAGACCTACAATAACAAACCCAAAACAATTAAGAAAATGGTGACAGGAACATACATATCAATAACTACCTTAAATGTAAATGGATTAAATGCTCCAAACAAAAGACACAGACGGGCTGAATGGATACAAAAACAAGACCTGTATATATGCTGTCTACAAGAGACCTACTTCAGACCTAGGGACACACAGGTCTGTAAAAAATACAAACACATGGAGGCTAATACACTACTAAATAACCACGAAAGAAATCAAACAGGAAATCAAAAAATACCTAGAAACAAATGACAATGAAAACATGACGACCAACAACCTATGGCATGCAACAAAAGCGGTTCTAAGAGGGAAGTTTATAGCAATACAATCCAACCTCAAGAAACAAGAAACATCTCAAATAAACAACCTAACCTTAACACCTAAAGCAATTAGAGAAACAAGAACAACAACAACAAAACCCCCAAAGTTAGCAGAAGGAAAGGAATCATAAAGATCAGATCAAAAATAAATGAAAAAGAAATGAAGGAAACAATGGCAAAGATCAATAAACTAAAAGCTGGTTCTTTGAGAAGATAAACAAAACTGATAAACCATTAGTCAGACTCATCAAAAAAAAAAGGGAGAAGACTCAACTCAACAGAATTAAAAATGAAAAAGGAGAAGTAACAACTGACACTTCAGAAACACAAAGGATCATGAGAGACTACTACAAGCAACTATATGCCAATAAAGTGGACAACCTGAAAAAAATGGACAAATTCTTGGAAAAGCACAACCTTCCAAGACCGAGCCAGGAAGAAATAGAAAATATGAACAGACCAATCACAAGCACTGAAATTGAAACTGTGATTAAAAATCTTCCAACAAACAAAAGCCCAGGACCAGATGGCTTCACAGGCGAATTCTATCAAACATTTGGAGAAGAGCTAACACCTATCCTTCTCAAACTGTTCCAAAATATAGCAGAGGGAGGAACACTCTCAAACTCATTCGACGAGGCCACCATCACCCTGATACCAAAACCAGACAAAGATGTCACAAAAAAAGAAAACTACAGGCCAATATCACTGATGAACATGGATGCAAAAATTCTGAACAAAATACTAGCAAACAGAATCCAACAGCACATTTAAAGGGTCATACACCATGATCAAGTGGGGTTTATCCCAGAAATGCAAGGATTCTTCAATATACACAAATCAATCAAGGTGATACACCATATTAACAAATTGAAGGATAAAAACCATATGATCATCTCCATAGACACAGAAAAAGCTTCTGACAAAACTCAACACCCATTTATGATAAAAACTCTCCAGAAAGTGGGCATAGAGGGAACCTACCTCAACATAATAAAGGCCATATATGACAAACCCACAGCCAATATCATTCTCAATGGTGAAAAACTGAAACCATCTCCTCTAAGATCAGGAACAAGACAAGGGTGCCCACTCTCACCACTATTATACAACATAGTTTTGGAAGTTTTAGCCACAACAATCAGAGAAGAAAAAGAAATAAAAGGAATCCAAATCAGAAAAGAAGAAGTAAAACTGTCACTGTTTGCAGTTGACATGATAACTATACATACAGAATCCTAAAGATGCTACCAGAAAACTACTAGAGCTAATCAATGAATTTGTTAAAGTAACAGGATACAAAATTAATGCACAGAAATCTCTTGCATTCCTATACACTAATGATGAAACATCTGAAAGAGAAATTAAGGAAACACTCCCCTTTACCATTGCAACAAAAAGAATAAAATACCTAGGAATAAACCTACCTAAGGAGACAAAAGACCTGTATGCAGAAAACTATAAGACACTGATGAAAGAAATCAAAGACAATACAAACAGTTGGAGAGGTATACCACGTTCTTGGATTGGAAGAATCAACATTGTGAAAATGACTATATTACCCAAAGCAATCTACAGATTCAATGCAATCCCTATCAAACTACCAATGGCATTTTTCACAGAACTAGAACAAAAAATTTCACAATTTGTATGGAAACACAAAGGACCCTGAATAGCCAAAGGAATCTTGAGAAAGAAAAACAGAGCTGGAGGATTAAGGCTCCCTGACTTCAGACTATACTACAAAGCTACAGTAATCAAGACAGCATGGTACTGGCACAAAAGCAGAAATACCGATAAATGGAACAGGATAGAAAGCCCAGAGAGAAACACATGCACATATGGTTACCTTATCTTTGACAAAGGAGTCAAGAATATACAATGGAGAAAAGACAGCCTCTTCAATAAGTGGTGCTGGGAAAACTGGACAGCTACATGTAAAAGAATGAAATTAGAATACTTCCTAACACTATACACAAAAATAAACCCAAAATGGATTAAAGACCTAAATGTAAGGCCAGACACTATAAAACTCTTAGAGGAAAATATAGCCAGAACACTCTATGACATAAATCACAGCAAGATCGTTTTTGACCCACCTCCTAGAGAAATGGAAATAAAAACAAAAATAAACAAATGGGACCTAATGAAACGTAAATGTTTTTGCACAGCAAAGGAAATCATAAATAAGATGAAAACACAACCCTCAGAATGGGAGAAAATATTTGCAAACGAAGCAACTGACAACAGATTAATCTCCAAAATATACAAGGAGCTCATACAGCTCAATATCAAAAAAACAAACAACCCAATCCAGAAATGGGCAGAAGACCTAAATAGACATTTCTCCAAAGAAGATATACAAATTGCCAACAAACACATGAAAGGATGCTCAACATCACTAGTCATTAGAGAAATGCAAATCAAAACCACAATGAGGGGGTTCCCTGGTGGCGCAGTGGTTAAGAATGCCAATGCAGGGGACACGGGTTCGAACCCTGGTCCAGAAAGATCCCACATGCCGTGGAGCAACAAAGCCCATGCCCCACAACAACTGAGCCTGTGCTCTGGAGCCCGTGTGCCACAACTACTGAAGCCCGCGCATCTAGAGCCCATGCTCCGCAACAAGAGAAGCCACCACAAGGAGAAGCCCATGTTCTGGAACAAAGAGTAGCCCCTGCTCCCCGCAAGTAGAGAAAGCACACGCACAGCAACAAAGACCCAACACAGACCAAAAATAAAATTTTAAAATTAATTAAAAAAAAAAACACAATCACCTCACACTGGTCAGAATGGCCATCATTAAAAAATCTACAAACAATAAATGCTGGAGAGGGTGTGGAGAAAAGGGAACCCTCTTGCACTGTTGGTAGGCATGTAAATTGATACAGCCACTATGGAGAACAGTATGGAGGTTGCTTAAAAAACTAAAAATAGGGCTTCCCTGGTGGCGCAGTGGTTGAGAGTCTGCCTGCCGATGCAGGGGACACGGGTTCGTGCCCCGGTGCGGGAGGATCCCACATGCCGTGGAGCAGCTGGGCCCAAGAGCCATGGCCGCTGAGCCTGCGCTCCGCAACAGGAGAGGTCACAACAGTGAGAGGCCCGCGTACCGCAAAACAACAACAACAACAACAAAAAAAAACTAAAAATAGAACTACCATACAACCCAGCAATCCCACTACTGGGCATATATCCTGAGAAAACCATAATTCAAAAAGAGACATGTACCACAATGTTCATTGCAGCACTATTTACAGGAGCCAGGACATCGAAGCAACCTCAGTGCCTATCGACAGATGAATGAATAAAGATGGTGTGGCACATATATACAATGAAATATTACTCAGCCATAAAAAGAAACAAAATTGAGTTATTTGTAGTGAGTTGGACGGACCTAGAGTTTGTCATACAGTGTGAAGTAAGTCAGAAAGAGAAAAATAAATACCCTATTTTAACACATATATATGGAATCTATAAACAAACAAAAAAAGGTTCTGATGAACCTAGGGGTAGGACAGGAATAAAGATGCAGACGTAGAGAATGTACTTGAGGACATGGGGATGGGGAAGGTTAAGCTGGGATGAAGTGAGAGAGTGGCAGGGACATATATAAACACTACCAAATGTAAAATAGATAGCTAGTGGGAAGCAGCCGCATAGCGCAGAGAGATCAGCTTGGTGATTTGTGACCACATAAAGGGGTGGGATGAGGAAGGTGGGAGGGAGGCACAAGAGGGAGGGGATATGGGGATATATGCATACATATAGCTGATTCACTTTGTTATACAGCAGAGACTAACACAGCATTGTAAAGCAATTATACTCCAATAAAGATGTAAAAAAAAAAAAAAGAAATTCTTAGCTTGAAAAAACAAAAAAAAAACCCTTTGAGCCCCACCCCTTGGTGTCATTTTTCAAAGAGTAGGCCAGAGGAAAAAAGGAATGCATTTATGTTCTTAGAAGCCAATAACTAGCTAAGCCCCAATTTTGCAATTATGCAACACCAGCTGCCATTTCTGAACATTCACAAAGAGCTAAAAAAAGGACTCATTATGTTCCTCTGAAATCTGCTCCTCATCCTGTATTCTCTGTCTAGATGAATGTTGCCACTAGTCTCACTAAGTCCTGTCCCAATGCCACCACTTTAGTTCAAGCTCTCTCATTGATTGGTTCTTTTTCCTGCTTCAGGCCTTAACCTTTGCAATCCATCTAACAAACAGCACTCAGGGCAATCAACCTGAAGCATATTTGATCATATAAATCCCTTCCTCAATTAAACATCTCCACAAAGGTGTTTGTTTCTCATTACTGAGAAGATAAAATGCCAACTATTTAGCATGACTTCAAAAGTCTGAAGCCCTTCATGAGCTAGCCCCTGTTTATCTCAGCAGACTGACCTCTTTCTATGCACATATCAGCCCTATAATCTCTCTGCAGTTACCTGTAGTTTCCTAGACTTCACTCTGTTTTACGTTGCTTCCTCTGCCCCAAATGCCCTGCCCCTATCCACCTGAAGAACAGTACATCTACTTTTTCAATAAGCTCAGCCCAGCACTTCCTTTATGAAGATTTTCCTGGTTCTTACCCATATATATTCAAACACACATACACATACACACACACACACACACACACACACACATCCACTGACACTTTTCTCACTGCACTGTGCTCTTACTTTACGAATTTAATGATTTCCCAATTCTCTCTGAATATATTAAACAGAAGCTATTGGTTTCAATCATTTATTTTTTAGTTCACATCTGTATTCTCAAATTCTATTTTCTACAAGGGTCAATTTGGTTTGGGGGGGCGGATTGCCTTGTTCATGCTGTTGGTTTTCCACACATGTCTGATACTTCTATATTCTACTATTCAAATGACCTCTCATTTTCTAAAATTTTTTAAAATCTCCTATCTGCTAAGGTCTCTTTCCTTTGCTTCATAGGTTTATCTCATTTTGTACATCTATACTTTTATTTCAGGGAGGTGTGGGGAAGCACAGTTAGTAAATACAAATGTTTAGTCTGCCATCTTGGATCAGAAGGCTAGCCGACCATTTCAGAATCCACTGAGCTAACAGATACTGTGTAATAATGACAAATGAACAAACAAATTTCTAAAGACCCAAAATATTTAAGAATGCAGGTTAGGAATATTGTACTTAAGCAATAATTATTTATAATAATTGAATTTTACAGTGTAAGCTTCTATGCCTGAAGCAATCCTCTTATTTTGTTCTGATCATATCCATACTAGAATATGGCTCTAATCTACTTCCCATTTTAATTGGAAAGGGGAGAATTTAGACAGAGACAGAAGTACAAGATACATGGTACTGTTTCTTGAAGTAGGAGTTCCTACCTCTGTTGTGTCAAGGAATATATTTTCTCCACAGATAAAGCTATGTGACTGAGTGTGGGTCAGAGGGGAACATGTTGAAGAGGGAAGTTCAGCTTGGGGGTTTGAGAAGAAGTGGAGGAGTGCGCAGTAAATTTGAGAAAAGGAGCTGACCACAAAATCTAAACCATTTTTATCTGGGAGATCCTGAGCATTTCTCAGGATCCACAAAAAAATTCCCAAAGAAATAATAATCAGTATGAGCCCCATACCCTCTTATTCCCCACCCCCCCCCACACCACTGCCAACTACTTACAGGTTTTCAATCCCAAATTCAATTTTCACAGGCCACAGATAAGGAAATTTGGCCCAAGGGTAAATTTAATCTATGGAATAAAGCAGAATTTAGGACTGGGATGTCCCAGGAGAAAGCAGTCCGTTTTTAGAGCTCCAAGATAAAGTCTTGATGAATGAAAGATTCAAGAGGCAGAATTATTTGTTTGAGGCAAAATAAGACTACATGAGTTCCTTAGCTGTCTTTAGCTGGAGAGCTATTTTATGGATAATGCTAAATAGCCATTTATTTCCTCCACAGAAAGGAAAGAAGGACAAACTGCTTTTGAGTGTCATATATCTGAAGCTGTTCTCGGGAAAAGGAGTCACAATGATGAACAAAGAAGATTCTATACTTGAGAAGTTTAAAGCCTAGTGGAGAATACAGACAAGAAAACAGGCTACCACAAGAAAGTGCGATAAATCCTATGATGTGATCACCAGGTGCTATGGGAACTTAAAGAGGAACATGTTTGCAATGAGGAGTCAGGGAAATGTTCCCAGGGCAAGTGACATCTTCTCTGAAACCTAAAGGATTATCACATATTATTCAGGGAAATGTTTACAGGGACTCTTCATGGGAAAGGGGAAGAGAATCTCATAGCAGAGAGAACAGCCTTGAGGATAGAGAAGAAAGTGCAACAAAGTCCTACTAGGAACTCATTGTGGCTGTGAAATCTTCTGTGAGGTAGAGGGTGGTGAGGCCTGAGGCAGGAGAAATAAGCGGAAAAATCAGAAAGGGACTTATTCCCCCACACTCGATAGCTTGAACTGGACCATGAGGGAAAAGTGGAGGGCAATGAAAGGGTTTGAGACTGGGACGCCACAAGATCTGATTTGCATTTTAGATCTCTCTGGCTGTATTATGTGGAACGTATCAAGAGATGAAAATGGCTGAGGACCTGATGCTGGGAGCTCAGGTAGGATTCTGTGGCAGTAACCTCAGGAAAGAGGAGAGTGGTCCTAGACTAATAAAATAGTGGCATTAGATCAGAGGGAAGTAGATGGAATCAATTTGAAAGATATGCATGTGGCAGAATCATCATGGGTAGGGAGAAGAACCTAAAGCTAAATAAGCTTTTGCACCCACGTCTAAGGACTCCAGAAGAGTCAGCTATTCACAGTGGGGCCTCCTTCTGTGCTCTTCTTGTTTCTTGCCTGTTTCTCCTTCCTTCCCATTCTATCATTGTCAAGTGTTCCCCTTCCATAAAGAAACTGTTCTTTTAGTATCAGTGGGCCGCTCTCTATCCCCTCTCCAACCCAGAGCACTGGTCTCTCCTCTGCCCTTCCCACCCACCCCCATCCTATACCCATGACAAAGCCTAAGCCATTCCTTATTGGATGGCCTCCTGAGGACTTCCAAAGAAAAGACAGTGACAGCGCTTGACTCCTCAGGGCCTTCAGAAGAGTTGAGGGCAGATGAGGGAGTAGAGAAAGGATTTCTAAGCAACTGGTCTCCTCAGATCTCACCTCCAGTATGAGTCAGTCCCTTCTCTTGATTTATTCTACAGATGGTCCATCAGTCACTATCAAAATAAGTACATGTGTGTATATGCACACACACAAAATGCTTGAACACATATCCACCCCTCCAAAGGAAAAACATTAATTCTCAAAGATATAAAGTCCATAAAATGACAAGGTAGAAGCTAAACATTTTTTCTAACTCATAATGTGCAAGGCACCTCTCTTAGACAATGGATTCAGTGTTTTATATCCTCCTCAGCTTTAAAAGTGTGCATCTTCAGTCTTGGCAGGAATAAGAAAGATCCTGTTGCCGAGTTATAATACCTCTTCCTGGTCACTTTCTAGAAACCCAAGCAGCCAGTCAAAGCTTTGAGATTACTTGTCCTGAAGACTTCATTAAATTCTTAGTCAAAGTTGCTCATCATCCTCTGTTTCTGCCTGAGATAAGGAAAAGTAGGTAGTTTTATTGTTTCAGGTGCATCTAACTGTTGTGTTCTTCTAGCCAAATAATAGAAATTGCTTAGCAGCAGTGCAATGTTATGGAAAGGACACTGGTTAAAGGAAGACCTTGCCTCAAAAGTGCTCACGAACTGCCTGATACTGAGTAAATCTCTTAAATTCTCTGAGCCTTCGTTTTCTCATTAGTAAACAATGGGTAACGTGACTTTGGGTTTTTTTCATTGTCAATTTATATTGAGTGCAAAAATATATGTGAAAGTAGCTGGTGTTCAAAAAAATATTGTATTTATTTTGGGTTAAAGTCAGAAATAATACCATTAACCTTTGCAAATGAAGATGCTGAAGCACAGAGCGTGGTAAGATTTGCTCATCCCACAAGGTGGCAGAGTCAGAAACAGATGCCAAGTCTCCTGATTTTTCAATGCTCTTTCCATTACACTTCTTGGAGTGAGCCTAGAGTGTATGTTTAAAGAGATGGAAGCCTTTCACTATAGAATCTATGCCCCAAGGATATGTTTCCCCTCCCCCAAATGTCTAGGCTAATGCCAGTTCTTTTCAATGTCCATGAGGTTTTGCCTTGGATGGAAAAGTTTTTTTCCAGCACCACCTATCCTATTATCCTGTTTTGAAAGGGTAATCTGTCAGGCACATCAAACATTAAAAGCAGGAGGAACATTCTGATGTTTGTAGTGTGTATATTTTTCTCACCGATTAAATCTTCACTTCTCAGCTATCGGACAAAAGGGAGGAAAAACGGTTCCTCTCCTCCCCTAAAAGGAGAAAAGCTTTTAAAACAGTTGGCAGAATCCGCTATTCAAAATGGAAAAATAAAATTTTCAAGTAACATCAGATGAGAAAGGCAAAAGAACACGTGTTCGGGATAAAGTTTGTTTTCTCTTGGGCTAAAATATAGCTGCTTCATGATTCTAAACTATTATCATTAGAGGCAGATTGTAGCTAACAATTCTATCAACACAATTTAATGCTTTCCCTAGGTTACTGCAATTAGGAAAATATAGGGGAAGTTTTAAGCCAATCTCGCCAAATAACAAAGAACTAGCATTTGTAAAAATACAAAATGGCAGAGTAAAGGATTGGTATGCAAGACTCAAAGTTTCTTCTTTATCTACAGCTGATAAGTGTGATTGGAGTTATTACCAGGAGTTTGATCACCTAGGAAGTGACAATCAAAGAGGGCCTAGGCTCCTGGATGTTCCACTAGCATCTCAAGCTCAATACATTAAAATTAGAATTCTGTGCATATCTTTCTCTCTTCCCCCAATTTATTCTCCCTCCAGTATCACCAATTATAGCAAAAGCACTATCAATCACTAAAGACATTAACTCCTTCTTTTCCCTCATTTTTCTCTCTTCCTCCCATCCCCACTCGTATCTTGAGTCCATTTTTTGAGACTCTGAAATGCCTTTGGAATCCATGGCCACTGTGTTAATTGTGACTTTTATTGTCTCTTGAACTATTGGCACTCAAGTTTGATGAATTGGTCCCTTGGAATCTGCTCCCATCAACTTCTAATCCAAGTTTCTTATGGAAAACCCAATTACTATTATAAAATATAAAGCTAATGATGATTTAAAACTTTCTATGGTTCCCTGTTGCTTAAATAAGGCCAAATTTTTCATCTGGTCTGGAAGGCTTTTCTCAATCCAGTCTCCGTCCACTTTCCAACCTCCCCTCATTGCAACCCACTACTCTGACCATGCAGTGGAAGCTTCAACCATACCCACCTCCAAATCCTGTTATGCCTCTATGCCTCTGTTTACGCTGTACTCTCTGCTTATAAGTCCTACATTTGAACCCTCACTGTCTACTTGGTAACTTTCTCCTTAATCTGAAAGACAGCTCAAGTGCCATGTCTCAGTTTCATTTTCTTTAATAATTCCTCAAAACTTAGTTGGGTCTTTTATTTCTATTCTACAGTTAACAAACTGTTATTATACCAATTATCCCACTATGATTATATTTTTACTAGAGAAGTCTTTGATAGATTAGGTTGTATATTCCTTGTATCCCATTCCTAACACAATGTAGACACAATAAGTATTCAAGTGTTTGTGAATCAAACTAATTATCTATCTCTCCCTTAGTAATAATAAATGTGAGTGATTTTCATGTATAATCTCAAGCTTACAGCTACCAGAAATATCGATTGATTCTCAAACAATATAGTATGATACAAATGTGTACTGCAATATATATGAAATGTAAATTACATTAAAATATGTCAATTATATAAGAGCACTCTTTCTATGATATATCAGAGAGCAAAAGTTGAGCGACTCACATAACACAGCATAGAATGGAGTAAATTTGGTGCACACAAGAGCTTAAAAAGAATTATGTAATGTGAAACCAGTGACCAAAAATAAAGTGCTTTTTTATTAGAAACTGCAAGACCTTTGCCTTGGAGTATATAAGAGGATTTAGTCAGGGCAGGAGGCAGCTCAACTTAAACAATGAATCAATGTTCAAAGGCAACCAAGTGGATCGAACAGTAACTATGGGTGTTTTAACAGCACTGTGAGATATTGTTAGACAGTAATAATGATCATGTAATTATCACTGACTTGTTTGTGATCTTTTATCATCTCTAACTCTGTGACCAAACCTTCCAGTATTTAAAAGTATGCCTGAAAGGTAGAGAAGTAGAGGGAGAATTATGGAATAGCAGTTTGAAATTGACAACCTGGGTTTAAACCCCAACTCTGAACTCACTACCTCTGTTGACCTTTGGCAAGTCACTGTAACCTTGCTGATCCAGGGATGGCTCTGCTCTAAAATGGGACGGGACCTACTTCACAAGATTGTGAAAATTAAACAAGCTAAAAATAATGCAGGCTTGGAGTAAGCCCTAATTAAATGTTACCTGCTGTTATTTGTTGACATAGTTGTTCTATTTATTACCACCGCCCATAGTGAGACTAATACACTACATTCATTTTATCAGCCTTTCTTTCCACTGCTGTGATCTCTTAAAATTAATCATTTAATTTGCTCAGTTCTGGTTCCCCCACTTCCACAAAAACCCACTATATGGTCCAGAGAAAAAGAGCAGAAACCTAAAAACAGCTGTTAACTTCTCCTCTCTCTAAAAGTCCAAAAACAGTCCTGCTGTTGTCATTGTTGTGTATCTGATTGGAAATGCTCATTTACCGGGAATATCAAATCCAAGCATCTCTGGCTAATCGGTGTGCTCACAGGGTCCAATGCAATCAGAAAAGTAAAACAATAATCATCAAGTTTCCATGGTTGGTAAAGTGAAGTTTAATTGAAGAGATCTGGTGAAAGTTGCAAAATACCACCTGTGGAAGCAGACAGAAGATAAAAACCCAGAGGAAGAAAATGACAACAGCTTTGTCAAAGATACAAATTGAGAGCACATTAGGGCAAAGTTGAGGCGCATGAGGCTGACTCAGGATATATAAGGACATAGGAGAGCATTAACTTTTATCTCACCAAAGTTAAATAAAGATCACTGGCCGGAAATGTTTATACACACATGTGCAATGCTGTGGTACATTCATGCATTGCTTCCGTGATCAGATAGATCCCTGTGCAATTTGACTCTGGGGAAGTAAGTAGTGGTAACTTATGACTCATGACAGAATTGCTTTCATCAAATCATCAGAGTTTGAAAGGTATATGTAGCAGGTATTAATACCTGCCTCCTGGGGATATTGCAATAATTAGTGTTTTCAACAATGTTTTGAGCTGTAGAAAGCTACAAACAAGTGTGGGGTGATGGGTCATGGTTATCAGACATAACTATTATTTATTTTTCTTTCCATCAAGGACACATCAGGCGCAGAGGCTCCTTCTCACATACCTATTTAAGAATGAATTATTAATGAGGAATATTATTCCTCAGTCAAATAAAATCTTTCAAACGATGGGATTCTTCCCTAAATTCAACCTGAAATCAGTATGTTTCAAAATAGCTAATGCCTCCTAAATACATTGAGGTCTGGGTTTTGCACCCAGCATCCGTGACCTCCTTGTTGCTAAATCTATCTGGATACTTCTTAATCTTCACAGCATTCAACATGGTTGACTGACAAGTACCCTCTTTTTTTTTAGCCATTCTTTTCTTTTCTTTTTTTATGTGTGTTTTCTTTTTTAGATAGCAGAATTATAGATGGATGATTTTTCTTCATCTCAATTTTCAAAATTTAACCATTCTCTTTTTGTGGTCGCTATGATACCATATTCTTCTGGGTTTGGTGTCTGCTTTGCAGGTTCTTCTCTGTCTGCCCATTTCAGAGTTTGTTTCCTTTCTAGGTCCTGTTCTTTGCCTTTTGGATTCTCTGCTTCTGAGTATTATCCACTACTGTGGTTCCTTATGAGAAACACTGAGTGGTGTAGGAGCTCAGAATGGAACCTGGTCATTACAGAGGGTATCATGAAATAGGTGGTATGTGAGTTGATTCCTTAAGACTGTGGGAAAAGGGGGCCAGATAAAGTTTCTAGTATAAAACTTGAAGTTGTTTGTGTAAAATTATATCTCTCATTCTATTGACTATTCCAGTCTACTCTTTATAAAATAAATGTTTTCCTCCAAAGGAAACGTTTTCACTCTAGTGTCTCAAATCTAAATGAAGTCCACTTTAAAGAGTTATAGAAGAAAAAGATGCTCACCTCATTCCTTACATCAAAATATGTTCATTTAAATTCAGTAAGGTATCCACCTGAAAAGTTATGTGACTTCCTTAGTCACAGTTTTTCACTTTTTCAAACAAGAAAAAATTCAGTTTTTTCTGAAACTGAAATTTGAAAATAATTTCAAACAACTGAAAAAATTCAGTTTTTCAAACAAGAATTCTTATGATTGCCGAGTAGACTCTTCCATTTAGAGAGAAAAATATACTTTCGCTTACATTTTTTATGCAAATAAGAAATGCAAGAGAATTGTTAAAAAGGGAAATTACACAACTTTTCGGGATAAAAGGTTTAACTTATAAACACAGTTTTCAAGATATTAATATTTTAACAGAATTCTTTTGCGTGACAAACACATATACACATGCAATAAACATTTTAAAAGGAGATCTAAATACCTTTCAACAAAAGAGAGAATAGGAGATTAGGACTAGAAAAATCAGCCTGGGAGGGGTGTGGATTTTGATGGATTCCTCAAAGGAGACAGGTGGTACAGCATCTAGATGACGCTGCAATTTCGCTGAACATTTTTATATTTGCAAAGTGCTTTAAAATAACTCCTCCTGACAAGCATGTAAGCCAGATAACCATTATCATTCCAATTTTTCAAAAGATGAAATAGAAATAGAGATCAATGAAGCAAACTGCCCTCTTCCAATAGAAAATGGCAAGTAGTCACAGATTACAAATCACTGAGCCTGAAATTCTATTTTGCTGTGTGAGCCAGACTCCAGGTTTACCTGTTGGATGAGTGCTGGTCAGCATTTGCCAAATTTGAACAGACAAAGCAGTGCACAATTGTGACAGTTCATCCAGATTATTCAGGTCAGAATTTCCCTGTGACCCTGAAATCTCAAAAACAATGTAACCTGAATTATTTAACAAGCTCATAACTTTATGTTTATCTTTACTGAGTGGGACATGGAGACATTACTGTTCCACAGGAGAGGTAAGAGATTTAACTCTCATTTGGTTGGGCTGAGGTAAAGTAATGAAAGTGACTGGGAATTTTGCAGAGAGAGAGGGTGAGAGTGAGACTCACTAAACATGAGGCAAGTGAGAAATGTTTCCTATGTCTTCAGTTTGGACAATTCTCCTCACTGAAGAGTATTTTTTATTTTATTCCTGGCTACCCTTATGGTGCTAGGGGAGCATATCTACTCTCTCTGAATATAACCTGCAATCCTATTTAATGCTTAATATTTAAATACTTTAATATTAAAATTTAATATTAAATTTAATATTAAAATAATGAACTCCTAGAGACTCTTCTGGGTTCTGACACACTCCACACTGGTCCAGCTGCAGAGAAGAAGGGGCAGCAGCCAGGGTTCTAGATATTGCTCAATGACAGTGTAAATTAAAGAGAAACAGAACAGCTTGTTTTTCCTCTTCAGCCTCTCTAGAACCAAAACCCAAGAGGACCTGAGTGAGCAGAGCAAAGCCACAGGCAAACGAGTCACTGGAAATCTTGAATGTTTGCTAGGTAAGACATTCTGCAGCCTGTCAGATCAAAGAGCCCTTGACCCTCTCCCGCTGCCAGCCCTGACTCACTTTGGAGAGGACTTAAGGCACATTGCCTCTGATGTCTGCTATCAGGAAGACTCATGACCCAGGTCTGGGAGACATTGTTTGGTGGTGGCATTGTTTGCTTTTCAGTTGTCAAGATTTTGTGTGTGCTTGTCCATTTGTTTAATGCTTGTAAAGTAAGTGTTCAATATTAAATGTTTGGAAAAGACAGAACTTCTTTATTTTCAACAAGAAAAAAATCACATCCCGTCCAGAAGCAACCTGTTAACATTTCTGTCATTTCCTTTAGACCAGGGTTTCTCAACCTCAACACTGTTAACATTTTGGACAGTTTAATTAATTGTTGTTTGTATGTGTGGGGGCCGTCCTGTGCATTGTGGGAGGTTTAGCAGCATCCCTGGCCTCTACCTACTAGATGCCAGTAGCAATCCACACTCATCCTCCAATTGTGACAACCAAACATGTCTCCAGACATTATCAAATGTCACCTGGGGGGCAATATTGCCCCAATGGAGAACAACTCCTTTAGAGAGTGTATTTTTGGAAAGCAAGAGTGTTGATTTGAGATTTATATATGAGATAGTTTTTAAAAATTCCTTAGGGAGAACTGAGTCCAAGCTGTCATCTCACAATGAGAAGGCTCACAGAGACATGACTTGTGCAAAGTCACCCAGTGGATTAGTGGTCAGATCCACTGAGCTTCTGATCTACAGATCTTTCCACTCTTTTCCTTGTGTTATTCTTGTATTCTTACTTGATAGTCACATATGTGGGACACAGTCAAAACTGCCTTTGTCTGTGGCTCTTGAATTTCAAGCCATTTATCATTCCTAGTATGAGGTGTGATTCTTCTCTGCTCTTCACACTTCTCCCTGGCCAATAGCGACCAGTTGCATGGGTGCAGATAGATTCTACTGTACTAAAAGGAAATCTGGCTTTCTTAATTTATAGTCCTTCTACTAAGGGGCACTCAAGAAACTGCCAGTTGTTCTTGTGTTTCAGAACCTAGTGCCCCTCTTTTTTTCTGCTCCTTGTTAGTTTTCTATCTTCATAGGACAATAATTCAGTGAATCAGGGTCCATTTTCTTCCCTCTTTGTTCTGATCCGTTAATCTAAATATCAGCCCTAAATTTCTCTCCTGGAAAGCCCCTGCTTCTATTCAAATTCAAACCCCCATCATCTTCCATCTGAACTAAGGGAGCAGTCTCCTTGCTTCTACTCTCACTCCTCTGTAAGCTATAGTCCATTCTTCACAGAGCTCTTTTTAAAACGTAAATCAGACCATGCCATTCCTTGTTTAAAATCCTCCCATGGCTTTCCATTACACTTAAAATACAAATTCCTGGCCCTGGCCTACAAGGCCTTATGTCTTGCCAACCCCCCACCCCACCCCCTCTGCTCTAGTCATTCTGGTTTTGTGGTTTGTTCTCAGACATTCCAAACTCTGCCCACCTCAGGGTCTTTGCACTTGCCCTTTCCTCTGTCTGGAATGCTCTTCTTCTACATTCCTGTGACTGGCTCCGTCTTATCACTTAGGATTCATCTCCAAAGTCCGTTCTTCAGGGGAGGGTTCTACCTCGTTAACAGAACCAGCCCTGCCTGCACCTCAGTCACTCTGGATCATAATACTCACAGTATTTATTGTTAGATCTTAATCTAAATAATCATATTTATTAGTTTACTTTTTATTTGTATAGTTTCTTTCCCCTATCCCCTATCAGAATGTATCTGGTTTCTTTACTGCTGTATCCCTATTTCCCACAATACCCAGCAGATAGTACATAGGTGCTCAACAAATATTTTTGAATGAATGAATTAATGAATGAATGACAAACCTACCGAATACTTATGTAAATAGAATTAATATCCTTGATAGCCTTCTTTAATAACTGCCACCCCTCCTATTCAAATCCACTCTCCACTTCCTGCCCCATCTTCATTGTTTACAGAGTCACACCCAAAACACTGAAGGGTTCATTTGGTGACCTTGATTTCATAATCCACGCCCTATCTGACACTGAATGAATCACTTAGATTTCATAAAATGTCTCAATTATATGTCACTAATAGTCTTGCCTTTTTTCTTTTAACCTTATTCATGAATTCATTTACCTGAGTAAAATCATCTAATAGGCCCAAAGCCAAAAGGATCCAAAGAAACAGAGTTACTAAGAGGACTCCACTTATTTGCATGGGATTACTACTACCGACTACTTCATCCGGATGTTGTAAGAACAAATGAGATAATATCTGTGGAACATTTTAATCTTAATAAGAAACATTCATACACATGAAAAATGAAGCTATTGATTTTCTGACATTCCAATGTGTCATTTATATGCCTTTACCAATAATTACATTAAAGAAGGTCAACTTCTGTGCGTTTCTCATAAGTCAAGGGAAATCTAGTTGTTAATGGCATTTACTCAAGAGATTCCAACTCAGAATTTGGGAATGTTTAGGAATATATAAGCTAGGTAAATTTCAAAAATGTTTTCAACTCCTTTATTCTCTGGAGACTTTGTTGTCATGGGTTATGAAGAGAGCTTATGTCAGAGAGCAAGAAAGACCCTTAGAAATCACCTGATCCAACACTCTTATTTTATAGATGACAAAGCAATACTCACAAAGTCACATACCAAAGTCCTTCAAACTTCTTAGTAGTCGATGACAGCTTAACTCCATCTTTCACTACCTTCGCTCTAGGGATTGTTTTTGTCATGTCCCTTCCCATGTGCCATTATTCTATCTCTCTCCTCTAACTTCTAAAAAGGTCCGGCTGCAAACCAGGAAGGGAAAGTAAAATGCTAAGATCAAGATCTCACCAAGAAAAAAACATAATCTTGCCCTGATATTTCCAGATTTGGGGGTTTTGATGAGAAATAACTACTTTTGTTGAAAGTATGCAAATAAGCATCTAGAAAGAATTCAGGTCAATATGGTCAACATTTTAAAACCTTGGCTAACCTGGACGCCATCCCTCTGGAATGCTCAGCAAGCTGGAACGACACTGAATCCAGAAGTAAGTCGCCTGAAGCAAAAATTTAGGGGAAATATGTATTTTTGATAGGAAAAAGCAGTTCTTAAGTACTCAATAACAAATGAGCACAGCTGGGAAAAGCCAAAGACCAAAAGGCAAGAACCAATACCCATGGTATCGGTCAGGTTTTTGCATGGAAAAAAAAAAAAAAAAGAATTGGAACTAATGCTTATAAAATATCAAGACTTTGAAGAATCAAAAGTCAAGAGTGTGTGTGCTATGGATCACAAAGGAATATTAAGTGTTTTCTGCTCTTTTTGAAAATGAATTTTTTTAAAGGACTGCCATTTTTTAGTTAAAAGGAATACTCAGGCATAAAATTCAGTTAAGTTAATAGCTATAAGGATACCCAGTACTTAGACACACACCAAAAAATGCATTGAAGGGATAAATTGTAATGGCTCCATATAGAACTGCTAGCATGAATTCTAATCATTATATGTGTAGGGTCCCAGAAATCCTATTACCTTTAAGAGAAAATACCAGATGAAAGTGGTCATAGTAGTTTCTATACATTGAATTGGCCACTTCTCACCTGTTAATACAGGAGAGATAAATTTAAAATAAGCCTTTAAAATGTCGAGCTGTGGGAAAAATGTATCAGCAGAAGTATAGGCAAGCTCTGATAAAATATGAGTTCACTATTGTGGTGTAAATTCTACTCTCTCTTCTACTTCACGCTTCATTTTATTTCTTTTTTGTCCTCCTAAAACCTAGCAACAGAGGAGATTAGAGAATTCATAACTAAGTTATTTCAAAAATAAATGGATTTCTTTTTGAATAGAGTAGAAATTAAGTGAGATGTTTAAATCTACATACAGTTTTCTTCATTCTAGGGTGATTAAAATGGTGGAAAAAATAGCACAGCAACTGATACGTGAATATGCTTTGTACATTGGAACATTATACTTATATTTTAAAATATAAAGAATTGAACCCTAAAAGGACATTATATGCAATATTGAGAGTTACTATATACAGTATACCCCTGAACAACACAGGGAGTTAGGGGCACCAACCTTCCCTACAGTCGAAAATCCGAGTATAATTTATCTGTAGAGCCAGTCCCTCTGAATTCACGGTTCCGCACCTGCAGATTCAACCAACCCTGGACTGTATAGTATTGTAGTATTTAGTATTGAAAAAAATCCACGTATAAGTGGACCAGTACAGTTCAAACCCATGTTGTTCAAGGGTCAACTGTATGTGTGTGTGCACATTTACAAACACATATGTAATATTTAAATTTTTTGTTACATCTTTATTGGAGTATAATTGCTTCACAATGTTGTATTAGTTTCTGCTGTATAACAGAGTGAATCAGCTGTATGTATACAGATATCCCCATATCCTCTCCCTCTTGCACCTCCCTCCCACCCTCCCTATCCCACCCCTCTAGGTGGTCACAAAGCACCGAGCTGATCTCCCTGTGCTATGCAGCAGCTTCCCATTAGCTATTTTTTTTACATTTGGTAGTGTATATATGTCAGTGCTACTCTCTCACTATATTTTCAAACAAATCTTCATCAAATGGAAAAAGATAAAGAGTATTGAGATTTTCTGATCCTGATCCCTTTTTTTATATGATAAATAGAAGCAACCAGATAAATCTGAATAGAAAATGCTAAAATCTAGCTATTATCATACCTTGGGACGCACATCACGAGTGGTTAGTTGTTTGGTTTTACAAATAGCAAGTAATTCAGTGTAGCTATTATCTTTTGCTTGTGAAGTATTCTCTGATTCTTTCATCTGAAAGTTAGCTAATTCTACCTAATCTGATTAATGCAGACTAGTTGCCAGATTTCCTGTGTTCCAAAGTTGTACCATAACCAGAGTACCCTGACACAACTCAAGATGCAAATGAAGGTCCATGGTACATCCCCCAAATACAGTACTTGCACCCTACCCCCAACATTCAAGCAATAACCAGAAGTTCAGAGATCCAGTTAGTCTCCTCCAGCTCTAACCTTCTCCCTGTTAGTTTTCCAGGGGCCCCTTGTGCTTGCAAATCTCCTTGAGGGAATTCCTTCTCAGCTTGGACCTTTCTCAGTGCACAGACTGCTGTGAGGAGAGGCAAGTGCAAATCTGTCCAAAGCACAGAATCTCTGCAGCAGTTAATCTTCAGGAGTTTATTTGTTCTGTGGAGGGGCTCCTAAGTAAACAGGCCAAAATCTTTGGGACCTTTCAATCCCTTCTCCCCTTTCAGATTTGGGATAAGATGGGCCAAGACTACTGCTTACCAGGGTGATCAAGTTCCCCTGGCAGAAGACACATTGTATTAGTTTGCTGCTAGAGCTGCTGTAACAAATTATCACAAACTGGGTGGCTTAAAACAAGAGAAATTTATTCTTTCATAGTTCTATAGGCTGGAAGTCTGGAATCAAAATGTTGGAAGGGCCATCCTCTCTCTCTGAAGGCTCTAGGAGAGAATCTATGCCATCCCTTTCTCTTAGCTTCTGGTGTTGCTGGCAATCCTTGGCATTCTTTGATTGATAGATGCATCATTCCAATCTCTGCCTCCACCATAACATGGCCTTATCCCTATGTGCTTGTGTCTCTCCTCCTCTTATAAGGACAGCAGTCAAATTGGACTGGGGCTTACTATAATCCAATATGACCTCATTCTAATTTGATTACATCTGCAAAGATCCTATTTCTAAGTAAGATTACATTCCCTGGCACTGGGGCTAGGACTTCAATCTACCTTTCGGGGGACACAATTCAACCCCTAATAGCCATTTATGGTTGAAATGCCTCAAAACCACAGCTAGAAGGGCCACAGACCTTGGTTCACCCCAGTCAAGCTCTCCTAAAGTTTGGTCAAGACAGCAGGGCAGAGGCTGCTTCTCATTATCACCATGCCCTGGCAATTCTAAACAATGTCAATGATAGACACACAAGAAAAGTGTAATCAAATTTGTGTTTTTACAAGATAGTCCTGGCTGCAGTGCTGAGAATAGATTGGAGGGGAACAACAATGAAAATGTGGAGAACAATAAGGAGACTATTTCAATAATCTAAATGAAAAGTTGTGACTTGGCTTAAGTTGATGGTAGAAGAGACAGAAGAAGGTGGATAGGCCAGAGATCTATAAGATATATTTGGGATTTACATTTGGAACAAAACTGATAGGATTCACTCATGGAGTAGATGGGAGGAGTAAACAAGAGGAGGAATCAAGACGTCCCAGATTTCTTGCTTAACCAAAGAGTGATTGGTGGTGTCATTGGTTGTGATGGGGGAGAAACTGGTTTAGTGAAGAAAATCCTTGTTTCAAGGCTCAAAGGCAATCTCACAAGAAAAAGTATAAAAATAAATGTAAAGCAACACTGTAGTTTGAAAAAAAAAAAAAAAAGAACATCATATAGAGAAAACCAAGACAAGATCTAGTCCAGATTTTCGTTTTACACATTAGGAAGCTCAGGCGCAAAGGGGAAAGATGACCTGCTCAATGAGTTAGAGCCTGGAAAAGAAGTCACCTCCTAGGTCAGACTCTTTGGGTCTAGCACTCCAAATACTTCACCTGGTTTGTTTTTATCATAATCCTTTTTCTTTATACCCTTTTTCATTTTGGTGGCTATGTCTGCTACAGAGCCTATGAACTCACTTGTTCCTAAAGGCACAGACAGTGATAACAGGAAGGTTCTTCCTATCTTCAGAAATTTCAGACCAACCATATGTCATTCTTGAGAAGCATATGGGACACTGGCAATCAGGCCATTTTCATCTATTAAGCACTGTTTTCTAAAGCCAATACCTCCAAAACCATTCTGGAAGTCTTCTAGGCTCTTTAAGAAAGTTGTAGTTATTCAAACAATTTGGTCAGACAAACATTTATTCAGTGTTACTGTTCTATAGCCTGTGAATGATTCAAAAAGATGACCTTGGATCCTTCACATCTACAAGTTTTAAATTTGGTTGGAGAGATTAAGATGTAGAGGTAACAACTGGTTAAGTGACTGGTTTTACCAGTACCAGATTTGGCATCAAAATAGGTAGCTAGCACAATGAGGGCCATGACATTTCAGAGAAGTTGGCCATCCATGTGGGTGAGAGAAATCAAAGATTATAGGGCTAGAGATAAAAATCAAAGAACAGTTTGACTTTGAAAGGGAGAAAAGGAAAACAGATGTCAGCTTTAACTGAGAAAAACGAATCCAGCTCAGGGTCTGGCCAAGCCTAAAAATGGGTCAGGAGTTTTAATGAAGAGCAATAGAGTTGGTGATTAGATTCAATGGAGGCAGACCAGCTAATCTGAGAAGAATAACTAATTACTATACTTGTAAGTATAATAACAACCTTATGAGGAGGTACTATTCTACCTCCATTTTGCAGATAAGAAAACTGAGGCATGGAGTGGTTATGTAACTTATCTCAGTCACACAGCCAGCACATTGCAGTTCTGGGTTTCAAGCCCATAAAGTTTGGTTATAGCGCCTGTGCTCTTAACCACTATAGCATGTGGCCTCTCATACGAGTGCTAGTGGTTTGTAACAGTCTAAGGGAGGGACATCAAAATGGACATGATGAAGTCTGGAAATAATGACTAGGGACAAAAATAAATGATTACCAACAAGTCACTGCATACACAGGGTCAGACTGCAAAGACAGAAAGGGGCTTAAGGGCCAGCTTCTAAACAGTAAGGATAAGAATAAACACTAAGAACAAGTTCTGGGGAAATGTAGCTACTGGCTACGAAAGGGGGTGGGATTAAAAGAAAAAAAAAAAAATCGTAGGGCAAGCACAGCCAAAGATAAGCCTCCCTGAGGCAGATGCCCAGCTGAAAGCTGGTCTGGCTGCTCCTGATTTCACTACTCATCATGAGGCTACCTTTGTCCTTACATTGTAAGGAACAGTCATGTCAGCCTCTGAAAGGAAAATAAATGGAATACAATTTGATAGTGGAGACTGAGCATGAAGTGCTTACAGCACACCCTGAACCACATCTTCCTATTTCCTTCATGAGGTAAAGGACAAGTATAAAAAGTATGAAGAAACAAGGCCAGATGGTAAAACACTGAAATTCAGGGGGAGTGGCTGAAATTTAACCTTAGAGGTAATATGGAGCCCCTAAAGGATCTCTAGGTGGGAAGTAAGAGGACACAATTGGCATATCAAGTACCCTCACTAGAGTATGGTTCAGAGGTTGGATTAGAGGGGAAAAAGAAAGGCAATAAGTGGAAAAGTTTAAATGCAGCCAAGGCAAGAAGACATGTAACTTCCTATCAAGAGGATTCAAAAAGGCAGTTAAAACTATGATGGAAATATGAGCTTCCAGGAGAAAGCCAAACTTTCAGAGATGACTTCTAGCAACTCTTGGAGAGTTTCTTCCTGCAATGCTAACTGTTTAGAAGAGTTTTTTTGTAGCACATTCAACAACATACTGAAAAGATAAGTTCCTCTGAACAGAGGTGAACCATATAATTTTAGGTTGACTCATAGTTTCCCTTGAAAATATTCTTTTACCCACGATAAATATAGTTTTAAACAGTATCCCATATGATTCATGTGGTCGTAACACACCCAACTAGCTTTTCTTTCTAAGAGACCCATGAATCAACTGCTTTTGTCTAAGAATTGGGGCAATTTGTATGCATCAGCTTAACAGATAATAGATATACACCTTAAGCAAGAACAGTGATACTGAAAATAAACCATTTCTACACTGGTGTAGAAAAATAATCTTTTTCTTTCATCATATCTTTGAATACTCTAAATCTTTATAACAGGCTGTCAGCTATATTATTGGTCTTCAGTCTTTTAAATTTCTTAATCACTATTTTCAGGGATTCTTTTTAAGCATTTAGAATGAAAACCTAAAAGTACCTTTTAAAAAAACTTTATAATCTTATGACTCAAGTTGTCAGTTTCTTCATCAGTAGAGTGAGGAAGTTGAACTACACATTCTCACAGGACATAAGTAGATATGATTCCATTAGTGTTTTCATAAATACTTTTCTGGTGATCATCTTCAAAATATCTGGATTTTTTTTCTATATTTGCCAAAATAATATATAGACTCTACATTAAACATAAATTTAAGAAATTATATAATCCATGTCTATATTAGTCATTAAACAATTGAACATAGTTTCTTAATGGATGCAATCTTTTAATTAATTTTTTATCAGTTCTTGGTTGTGTGAGTGAAGAATTTTTTCAGAATGTTAATAAACATAACAAATTGGATCATATCAAAGAGCTTCATTTGGTGGAGCTCTTTTATAATGTCTACTCAGCACCTTCCTCCACATTCCCTCTACCTTTCCTGTGAACTGCTGTTGGTCCATATGATCAAAGGATGGATCCTAATGTCATATTTCTGTTTCATGGCCCTACCGCAGGGAAGGCATCTGACTCTGGGACTGGGAATTGGAAAAGAGAGGAAAAAGAGAGACAGCAGTCACTTTCCAGGTAGCTGGAGGTGGAACATAAAATGTTTGTAAGTTTCAGCAATTGGATTTTTCCATCTGTGCATGGAAAAGTAAATAAAGCTAGTCCACAGAGAGAGAGAGAGAGAGAGAGAGAGAGAGAGAGAGAAACCTGAAATCAGACACACAGGAGAGCAGAAGTGTCTGAGTCTCTGGTCCGGTTTCTTTCTGAGGCCTAGATGTTTCTTTCAGATTTTGTAAGTGTCCTGTATCCTTATCATAAATTCCTATTGTTTGCGTAATCTCCCTCAAATAAGTCTCTGCTCTGAGTTTGTCTCTCCAGAACAAGAACTCTCCCATGACAAGAAGTGTAAGGCTGTGTGGCTGCTATCTCCTCAAACTCATCTGATTGCTTACATGTACTCAGCCACAACTCTGGTGGTCCCTGGAAGACACCTCTGGTAGAGTATGCTCAAGAGAAAATAAGGAGGGGAAGCAGCAGTCTTTGCTTAAAGCAGAAGCTCACACCAATGGATTGCCAGGCCATGTGCTCTTCCTCTTTCAATTTATCCCTTAATCTCTGGAACAAGGTTATCTCTGGGGAAAAGTAAATCATTCTGGATGCCTAAAGGTCCTTCTAGAGCCAGGGATCTCTCTAGGGTTCCTCAAGATCTTTTCAGCCTGTTCCAAGTTATACATTATGAGCTGTGTGAGTTCTCTTCATGCATATCCTTCACAACAAGGTACGCAAGTTCTGACAGGCAAAGCAAGAAGAGGGGCACTTGATCTGGTCCTAGCAGCTATCTCATAAGCATCTCCCCTCCAAGGCAAGGGAAGAATCAGGCCTTACAATAGAATATAGCTTCCTCCTAAAAAACACAACACCCCTTTCCCACCCCACCCCTCCCCCACTCCAGCATGTATGTAGATTAAAGGATGAGCCAGTTTGTCACAATAATAGGATCCTCTATGCCAAGTAGCCCAAGCCCAGACTGGTAGACTGACTCTCACTTAGCAATTCAGATCCATAAGGTCCTTAGAAATAGCTTTCTTTACCTTTTCCATCTTAGGTATTCCTCAGACACTGAGAAAATTTAGTCTCATCAGCAAGCTCTAACAAGATTACATTTGCATTTTGTCATTCTGAAGATTAATCTGAATCTGTCCAAGGAAATTAAAATATACTACAGTACTCTTTTTCAAGTCTCATCCTAGTCTATGTTCCAAAGTCAGCAAGGCTCTTGAGTGTCTGCCTCATCCCACCTCACCAATTCCTTTCACAGAGTCATGGCCATAACCTCAGGATGACATGATTTTAACTCTGGTAAAGCAGAAGCAAAATTTCTGCTTCTGCTAGAAGACAAGGTAATGTAAGCCAGTCCTCTCACAAAAGATGACTAAGAAAGCTGGATGAAATTTTAAGAGACAAAAATCTTGGTAGCATCAAAGGGTCAACAGGATACTGATGAATTACCAATCCCAGATACAGAGGGATGGGAATCCAGATAAGTAAGCTTGGTACTATGACCACTTTTGAACTGGAGGTATTTGCCAATTGGAGAGATGTGGTCAAAAGGCTGAACTATACTTTTGGTATCTTCACGGAACTGGGAAGATAAAAACTGGTGTCCAGAGGCAGGGAAAGAAGGTATTCCATAAACTATCCCTTACTTTAGGCTGGTAGCCCACAGAGCTGTACCCTAGAAGTAAGCATAAGCTGGAAGTAAACTTTTTCTTTTATGAACTAAAGATATGCAGGGTGGCCTCAAAAATATCAAATCTGGAACTTGGATTAAGTTAATTCTGAATTATTAGTGTCCCCAGGCACTTGGCTAGATCAATTAAATACCTTCTTTGGTGGACAAAACGTCATTCCAGGCTTCAAATTATTTGTGCACTTTGTGTTCAGAAAATTATTTGCCAAAAAAACCCACCAATGTCTAGCATACAATCAAAGTATATAGCATACAATCAAAGTATCCAGGCACATGTGGAGACTAGAAACTATGAATGTAAATCACAGGCAACAAAAATAGACTCTAGAGGCTCTAGATGTTATAATTTTTAAATAAAGATATAAACAACTGTGTTTACTATGTTCAAGGAGATGAAAGTCAAGCTTAAAAACTCCGGCAGAAAACAGGAAACAAGTGGCAAATTAGATATCCTAGACCTGAAAATTTCAATAATTAAAATCAAGAATTCAATAAACAGACTTAACAGTATACTAGACACAGCTGAAAAAGGAATTAGTGAACTGGAAGATAGGTCACAAGAAATTATCCAGAATGAAACACAAAGACATAAAGATGAGAAATACAAGAAAGGAAGTAAAAGACATAGAAAATGCATTAAGAAGCTCTTACATACACTTCATTAGAATCTCAGAAGAGAGACAGATAATGGGACAGAGGCATTATCTGAAGAAACAATAGCTGAAATTATTCTGGAACTGATGAAATACAGCATTTACCATCAGACTGTGCTGCAGAAACACACACTTCAAGATGATCTGTAAAAATCAAGGAAGAGGGCTTCCCTGGTGGCGCAGTGGTTGCAAGTCCGCCTGCCAATGCAGGGGACATGGGTTCGTGCCCCGGTCCGGGAGGATCCCACATACCGCGGAGCGGCTGGGCCCGTGAGCCGTGGCTGCTGAGCCTGCATGTTCGGAGCCTGTGCTCCGCAACGGGAGAGGCCACAACAGTGAGAGGCCTGTGTACCGCCAAAAAAAAAAAAAAAAAAAAAAAAAAATCAAGGAAGAAACATCAGATGTGGGCAATCATATATGTTGGCTGCATCCACTTATGCATTCTCATTTTCAGTTGGTCTTCAGTTGTCCCTCCACACAGAGTCAACTGCCCTGCTGTATGCTTTATTTTCTACTGCAAGATCATTTAGCTCTGAAGCTCTCTTCCATGACTATGTAGCTCCCAGACACATAAAATATGCTACTGCTCTCCTACTCCTCTGGGCCTTAAAGAAACTCCATGAGGCTGCCTCACACCCACGAGTCCAGATATATACTTCAGTTATATTTTCTTTATTCCCAATTCATGGTAGCCATGTAGAAATTCTGAGTTCTGCCTTGCTCCCTACACTCTATATTATGGACCTCTCTGAACTTCACTCCCAAAACCTACTGTGGTGGGGATAGGGGATGGGAGAATGTCTCTTATCCTCTACCCTCAGAACCTGGGCACAGCCCTTATCAGGGATCCAAGTCTTCACTCTCTCATTATTCTCTCCTTTCTTGTGGAAATTTTTATCTAGTTGCAGGTGGAGAAAACTGGTTTAATCTGATAGCTTATTTTAAATTTTCTCTCTTATGCCCAGACCAGTGGATCTATTACCCAAAGGGCAAACTTTTGACTCTCTGTTAGGTGTTTTGCTGGGTCACTTCTTCCCAGAAGCAATGAATGCCATTGAATAAAGCAGAGTAAAGGCAAAGAGAGAAGAAAATCAACCTGGGAACAAATTTAAATGAATATCTCAAAATATTATTTTATAACATATGAAGCCATAAATTTTGACAAATACAGTTATATTATATTAATATATATACACAATACATAGACATTATTATATGTGCACAGGTTTACCACAGCAGCATTTATTATTCACCAAGTCATTTTTGTTTAATACCTAAATGTCTTCTAATTAACTTTTTCATGTTCTGGGCCCATATTTTAGCATACTTTAAAATAAATATATAACTTTTGGCCTTGCCCAGTCTTCATGCTTCTCACCAGTCTTTTACAAGTTCACAAAAATAGAAGGGAGTCATTTTGCAATTATTTATCTAATCCTGTAAGAAATCTATCACATAAATGTGGCAAAGGTCATACTGAAGCTCAGTTTGTAGGCCTACCTACCTCATGAATCTAGGAAATTTAGGAAATAACATGGACTCCCTGAAAGAAGAGAGGAGAAGGGTGTTAGGACTGAAAGTCAAGTCTTGGGTACTCAGATTCAGAACCTTTGGGAGGACAGAAGTACTTCTCTAAGTTCTAGGGAGAAGTACCCCAAGAAAAGAGGAAATAGGGACCCATGCTAAAGGACATGGGTCCCTTTTCAGGTGTTAGAGAACAGATACAAGAATTACATGGAGGGCTAGGAACCATGAGGCCATATTTGGAAGTGCCAAGGTACAATTATCACTTAGTGACTGAGCTTCTAAGTCTAGCTGATAGAAGAACACATAGCAGAGAAGCCCCTTCTTTGTGCAACAGAAACATCATAGTGATTGCAGCTTGATAGCAGTGGCAACAGGCACAGTAACATCTTCTCCAGAACAAACAACAGCCGTGGTGGCAGCAGGAAAACAGAACCTGTGCTAACATATAGTGAGCAGGCTATGTCTGCACAAGGCACAGCAATGGTGCTGGCAACCACAACAAAGAAAGGCCAGCAACATGAGGAGTGTGAGTCACTCCAGGTCTGGGGGAGGGCAGTGTGAGGAGGAGAGCAGAGGAAAGAGGCCTCTCTCCTGATGGTAAACATCCCCCCAGATGAGCAAAGCCAAACCAGGAAACACCAGAGTATCCAGCTCTGGTTGCACAGGCAGATTCCTAGGCCCTACCTCAGAGCTGCTACATCAAAATATCTGGGAGTAGAACACAGGAAACTGAATGTTAAACAAGTTCTTAGTGTGATTTTTAAACAGTACTGCCCATAGGTCTGAGCAACTGGGAATACTGCCCTGGACCCTACCTTTTAAAGAACCGTCTTCCAGCCATGCTCTTCACAGGGCAAGGTGTCCTAGGGGTCAAGATAACAAGTTCAACAGCACCCCATGCTTACCTAGTACACAACTACCCCCCATCAGACCATGATCCTGGTTCCCAAGACCCTGGATTCTCTAAATGACACTGAGACCAATTCAAAGGCCTGAATGGACCTCTTCCCCGAGTCTGTTCTCCCATGGTTGGACCACACTACATGGTGTGCACAATTCCAGAACCAAGTATTTGCCAAGGGGCAGCTGCTTGGTGGGCCTGGAGCCTGGACTTTTGTGCTGGGCTGATCACCTGTGCTCTCCAAGCCTCTCACACAGGGGTAAGAGAAAGGCTTTCCCTTTCTCTCCCTCCATCTGCAATTGTGCCCTGGGCCCACATATTGTGAGGGACAGCTACTGGTCTAGACTAGAGACTTACTCATTATTTTGGGCTCTTTTGTTGAAGTCAGAGGGGTTTTGTTTTATTTAGTTTTGTTTTTATCTTGTCTTGCTTTTCTTTGTTTTTAAGAATCAGAGAGGAAAAGAAAGCTCTTAGGGTCAAAATGCCGATTATAAAATGAATAAATGCTAGAGTTTAATCCCACTGTGACTTTACAAGGTCTTGACTTTTCCCTTGGCAGGTAAAGTCTTAAAGGACAAAGCTTGCATGATTAAGTGGCATCTTAAAACTTTGAATTCATAGAGTTAATTTAGTTTAAGTAGTATCTGTTAAGCATTTATTCTGTCTGTCCCAGACAGTGAAAGGTTCAATAAGATATGATGAACATCCTTAAAGCAAGGTCATTGGGTAAGTCAAGTTGTATACATGGAATGCAAAAATAACAGCTGTGCAAGGGAGTATGTTATTTTAAGTGATAAAGTGAGTGCCCCAGACAAACTAACTGCAATAGGAATTTAATGTATCTTCAACAAGATCCTTCCCTTCTATTCTCAGGGTTGCCACCTTCTAGAGGAGGACACACACACTCACACACCTACCTAAACAAGACCCTACTGCTTTCAAGTTTTAGCAACAGGCCAGACAAGTGAAGCATTCTTGGTGCATCAACACTTATTTGGTCTTTGGTTTTAAAGATTGCTTTGTTTTGTGCTGTGTGTGTGTGTGTGTGTGTGTGTGTGTGTGTGTGTGAGAGAGAGAGAGAGAGAGAGAGAGAGAGGACACAGCCACAACAGCTCAAAGTGTTTTTCTCTCTTGCAGCCATGATCCATCCATGATAATCATCTGCATCACCTGTGACAAGTTCTGCATGCGTTAATCACAGATGACCGTTGATAGGCTGAGTGTGGTCTGGGTTCCTTTCTGGGTGGAATATTGAGCAATAAAGCTTGGGAAGAGATTCAATTATTCACATTGTTGTTAAAGTCAGACTTTCATTTTACCATAACACAAGCCCAAGGCATATGAGTCAGTAGAGGCAACTACCCCGGGTGGTATCTGTTTTACTTTTTTGCCAGTGAAGTTGTGCCATGTGCCATGAAGGATAAAGAGCAGCAGAGACAGGAAGCAGTGAGCAAAGAATCAGCTGGGAAATTCCAGCTGCCCTCCTGCCCTACTTATAAGGAGATGACTCATTGTTAAGAAGCAAACAGATGTTGACTTGGCTAACAGAACCCTATGAAAAATTTAACCTCTCCAGGCCCTTGCATCCTGTTCTAGGAAAGATGAAACAGACAGGTTATTATATTTGGGCACCTGGATAGCATTGTTTAATACTGGTATGAAAGAATAGGCATATGTGTGTGTTTTTTTTTTTTTTAATTTTTTTAAGTTTTTTGCCATACGCGGGCCTCTCACCGTTGTGGCCTCTCCCCCTGCGGAGCACAGGCTCCGGACGCGCAGGCCCAGCGGCCACGGCTCACGGGCCCAGCCGCTCCGCGGCATGTGGGATCCTCCCGGACCGGGGCACAAACCCGCGTCCCCTGCATCGGCAGGCGGACTCCCAACCACTGCGCCACCAGGGAAGCCCTGTGTGTGTTTTTGAACATGCTGTTTCTCATGTCCTTGAAGCCCACTTTCTTCTGGAACATATCCTTTTATAGAAGCCACACTGTACAGAGAAACCTCCACAATCCGGGCTTCTGTTGTGCAGATGTGTGGTGGTCTGCTACTTATAGAGACATGGAATTTTCAGGTAAACACACCTATTAGTAAGTTCTTATGTGCCCACTCAAGCATAGGGCTCCAGAGACCCAGGTTATAATCCTGGCTCTACACTAAGTAGCTATGTAGCCTCAGTTTCCTCACCTGTGAAATCAAAAGGTTTGACTGCTAAGGCTCCTCCCTCCTTTATTGTTTTATGATTCTAGGACTTTAAAAAGTTGAAAATATGTACCTATAATGCCTACCCTCTCTGTTTTCCGTCGATAAGAACAAGCACTTATACAATGCAGAAAATGTTTCTGTTAACAGTTTTCTTTCAGTGTAGAGTAGGAAAGTACGGCTTGGACAATATTGGGTCCAGGATAAGACACAACTTGTAATGGAGTTAAAAACAATTCCTTATTTACCTCACTGGGTTGTTGTAGTTATCAAACGAGATCACATCGTTGGAAAGTTTATCCTGTATTGTGCTCTACAGAAATGTGTTATAGACTGAATGTTTGTGTCCCCTCAAAATTCATACATTGAAACCTAATCCCTAATATAGTATTAGGAAATGGGTTCTTCAAGAGGTGCTTAAGTTATGAGAGCAGAACCCTCAGGAGTGGGAGTAGTGCCTTATAAAAGAGACCCCTGAGACCCTCTGCCCCTTCTGCCATGTGAAGTTACAGCGAAAAGATGGACATCCATGAACCAGAAATTGGGATATCGCCAGACATCCAAGCTGCTGGCACCTTGATCTTGGACTTCTTGGCCTCCAGAACTGTGAAAAATAAATTTCTGTTGTTTGTAAGCCATTCAGTCTATGGCATTTTGATATAGTATATAGTATATACAGGTGGAAAAGCCTAAATTTTATTATTATTTAAAATAAATGTAAATATATTTTTTCAATAAACATTCATTTATTGAGCACCTTCTGTATATCAGACATCGTGATAAACATTAAAAAGACACTGATCTGTTTTCCAAAGGCTCCCAAAATCAAAACAGCTCAAATAAAATGATAACGATATTTATCCTTAAAATTATTTTTTACCTTTATAAAAAGTTTCAGGCTGAATAAAGGAACAAATTGTCAAAGCTATTTTCTTCTCTACTTTCAAGTATTATGAATCTTTTCAAATGCTTCTGTCCCAAATCTGAAGAAAAACACACCTGAGACTCTGCAAAATCTCAACTGATTTTAGCACTAGGTGAAGAAATAAAGGATGCTACAGTCTATGAACTGGTGGAACCAAGTACAGGGCAAGTATTTAATGGGCTCCCCAGCAGTGATGAGAGAAAAATGGATGATGATAACCTCACTGAAAAGGGTAATAGAAGAGTGACCTTGGGCTATGAAAAATGTGTTCTGTAGTCTCGTGGCTGCAAAGTCCCCTTTCCTCCCTTCGCACTTCACACTTCAGTAACACTGCACTTACTGGTTTCTAGGTTCTTTAATATAATATGCTGGTTCAGGCCTTTGTGCATTTTCTCTTTCCCCGTCCTCAGCCTGGACCAGTAATTCCCCATCACTCTTCACTCTTCTTCTTTCCTCCTTTCCCTCCTCCTCATGCTCCTTCACATCTCCCACAGGCTGCTGCTCAGTTTTCAAGAGTCCAGGCCACTTCACCTGCCCTAAGTCTTTCCTAATTTCCCTCCGTACACACAGTCTTTGTGAGGTGCCCCTTCACTGCACTCCTATCAACCCTACAGCATCATGGCACTTATCACAATGTGTGAGAAACTTTTATATTTTGTCTGTTTCTTCCACTAGGCCAGTGGTTCTTAACTGGAGGAGATCTTGTCCCTCAGTGGGGGGGGGTGGGATTCGGCAATTTCTGGAGACAGTTTTGATTGTCAGGATTGGGGAGGGGGTGTTACTGGCATCTAGTGGCTAAAGCCCAGGGATGCTGCCAAACATCCTACAATGCACAGGACAGCACCCACAGTAAAGGATTTATCCGGACTCAAATACCAATACTGCTAAGGTTGAGAACCTGCACTGGACTGAGTTCCTTTTCTGTTCTACCAGCTCCAAGCACAGTGCCCAGCACTCAGTAGGAATCCAAAAAAATTTTTAAGTAATTTTTCGTTGAAAATTAATTGAAAAAAATTTTATTACAGCTCTATGAAATAGCTAATAACTAATTTGAGCAGGTACTGCAAGTCAAAGGAAAATCAATACTCAGGGATAAAGTTAGGGTAAAGCCCTCAGTCTTTTCCTGACACTTCCTCCTGTCTAGCTGTCACCATACCTCTTCTCTTCCCTTTTCTCCTTTTTACCTTATTAGTATATGCTCTGTTCCCCCCTTTACTGTCATGTTTGAATTCCTTCCACTCTAAAATAAGAATTGGAACATAGTGAAATAAGTTGCCCCACATTTGTTTATCTTAGGCATTCATTCAATTTAATTTTAATTTTTTTTTAACATCTTTATTGGGGTATAATTGCTTTACAATGGTGTGTTAGTTTCTGATTTATAACAAAGTGAATCAGCTATACATATACATATGTTCCCATGTGTCTTCCCTCTTGCGTCTCCCTCCCTCCCACTCTCCCCATCCCACCCCTCCAGGCTGTCCCAAAGCCCCGAGCTAATATCCCTGTGCCTTGCGGCTGCTTCCACCTAGCTATCTACCTTACTACGTTTCTTAGTGTGTATATGTCCATGACTCTCTCTCGCCCTGTCAAAACTCACCCTTCCCCCTCCCCATATCCTCAAGTCCGTTCTCCAGTAGGTCTGCGCCTCTATTCCTGTCTTATCCCTAGGTTCTTCATGACATTTTTTTTCCTTAAATTCCATATATATGTGTTAGCATACGGTATTTGTCTTTTTCTTTCTGACTTACTTCACTCTGTATGACAGACTCTAGGTCTATCCATCTCATTACAAATAACTCAATTTCATTTCTTTTTAAGGCTGAGTAATATTCCATTGTGTATATGTGCCACATCTTCTTTATCCATTCGTCCGATGATGGGCGCTTAGGTTCTTTCCATCTCCGGGCTATTGTAAATAGAGCTGCAATGAACATTTTGGTACATGACTCTTTTTGAATTTTGGTTTTCTCAGGGTGTATGCCCAGTAGTGGGATTGCTGGGTCATATGGTAATTCTATTTGTAGTTTTTTAAGGAACCTCCATGCTGTTCTCCATAGTGGCTGAACCAATTCTCATTCCCACCAGCAGTGCAAGAGTGTCCCCTTTGCTCCACACCCTCTCCAGCATTTATTGTTTCTAGATTTTTTGATGATGGCCATTCTGACTGGTGTGAGATGATATCTCATTGTAGTTTTGATTTGCATTTCTCTAATGATTAATGATGTTGAGCATTCTTTCATGTGTTTGTTGGCAACCTGTATATCTTCTTTGGAGAAATGTCTATTTAGGTCTTCTGCCCATTTTTGGATGGGGTTGTTTGTTTTTTTGTTATTGAGCCGCATGAGCTGCTTGTAAATTTTGGAGATTAATCCTTTGTCAGTTGCTTCATTTGCAAATGTTTTCTCCCATTCTGAGGGTTGTCTTTTGGTCTTGATTATGGTTTCCTTTGCTGTGCAAAAGCTTTGAAGTTTCATTAGGTCCCATTTGTTTATTTTTGTTTTTATTTCCATTACTCTAGGAGGTGGGTCAGAAAGGATCTTGCTGTGATTTATGTCATAGAGTGTTTTTCCTATGTTTTCCTCTAAGAGTTTGATAGTTTCTGGCCTTACATTTAGGTCTTTAATCCATTTTGAGCTTATTTTTGTGTATGGTGTTAGGGAGTGATCTAATCTCATACTTTTACATGTACCTGTCCAGTTTTCCCAGCACCATTTATTGAAGAGGCTGTAATTTTAATTTTTAAACGTATCAATTACAGGGCGACATGCTGGGCACTGCAAGGAAAACAAAGATGAATAAGAAACCGGGCCTATCCTCACTGGGGAGATTTCTGTAGCAGTAGAATAGAGGAAATACAGTTTCATTTCCATTAATGTGATCAGAGAACATTTCCTAAAGGAGAGGCCTTTGATTTAGGTCTTCATAGGTGTTTCATAAAGTGTTTTAAATGTGCCACACATATGTCATCATGTTCTTTCCTTATCTGACACCTAGTCAGTAAGTGTGACCCTGTAAGACACTGATTCTTAAGATTTGTCTGGGTCCCACCCTCAGAGTTTCTGATTCAGTAGGACCTGGTTGGAACCAGAGAATTTGCATTTCTTACTAGTTCTCAGGTGATGCTGCTGCTGCTACTGGTCTTCTAACCATACTTTGAGAACTGCTGCTTCAGGATAACCAGCCAGGTAACTCCTTGACCGAAAATGGACACCCTTCACTTGGCTAAAACAATAAATTTTCAGTGTTCACAAAGAGAACAACTCATGGGTTTCTGCAAGCAGGGGAGGAGAAACATTCCAATCTATTCCTATAACTAAGGAAGGGCTCAGTTTTCAAAAGTAAATTAATTGTCAGACCCAGTACCCTTGGGTAACATTATTTATTGGAAATATAACTAACATAACATTCTTGAAGGTCTTTATAATTAAAAACAAAATATCTTATTTGTTGATGCATTATACTCAGGGCCCTAATATCTATTACACTTCTTACAGGCATAATACATATTTGAACTGCAAACTTCTACTTTGATTATAGCTTTTGGTTACTTGATGCTTTGGTTTAATAATTCCCATATTGTTTGCTTCCCCCACCAATGCCTTTTCTAATCAATTTTCTCTTGTTCCTATGTTCTTTGTTCTGGTTTTGTATCCTAGGCTATTTGCTCTCTCCTCCAGTCTCTCACTGGCATGTCTTCAATCATTTCCCAGAGTTCTTACAGAACGTTAACCATTTTTTGTGCATCCTAAAGCTTTTAACCTCTCATCTAAAACTAACTAAATGCTAAAAAATTATAATGCTTATGAATATATTATGCACAATATTAAGTTCAAAATAGTTGACATACTTCATGCTATGTTATAGATATAATAAGCTTAATTTCAAGCAGATGAAATAAACATTGAAGTGCATGTATTTTTTTGTACACAGCCTCTTTCTACCTGCTGTTTGTAAACATCAGGCATTAGAAGCTTGTAGGTGTGGCTTTTAAGTGATTACTAGACATATGTATATGTTCATTTGTGTGGCCACTCATGCCTACTGAATATTTGGGAAATGTGCCAAAATACACATAATAATACCTCCTACAAAAAGCAGAACAGCGTCCTCTTCCACGTCCAAGGACAAGAATTAATTTCTTCAAGCTTCCTTCATAAAAGAATGTAGTAATAGAGGTGGAAATTGAGACCTTATTGAAGAAATCTATCTGTTGGGAACACGAGCTAGTGGATAACTCTCAGAAGCTCTCACAGACTTTTTTTAACCATTACTAAAATAAAGACAGCACATGAAATAAATGCCATTTGGCATCTTAAGTTAATAAGATTGGATACTATACAATTAATTTCATTCTTTCATCCCTCACTTACTATGAACTTTTCAGAAGAGCACTTTCTCTAAGTTTCAATATGAAAATTATAAACTGTAGTTTAAAATTTGAATTTATAAACTATAAATTATAATATTATTAGCTTTATTGCAAAGAGCATGCATGTTAATAAGTGGCATTGTTTAAAAGTGTCTGGTCCTTTCTGATTTTTACAATTTAGAGCTCTAACGCCTATCATCTCAGTTTACACTATAATTTCAGGGACACAGAGATTTAAAAGTGGATGTTCAAAAGGCTCTCCATACATTAGCCTATTTTGCACAACTGAGGAGCAATTTTTTCAAGCCTTTTTTCTAATATACATGTTAATATATTATGGGCTATTCCAGAAGTTATTCTGGCTAAAGGATCTTCTGAAACACATCTAAGTTCTCACCATTTTAATAAAGAAAAGAATGTGGTATGAAGGCAGAGGTTGCTGTTTCAGCTTATGAGATAGATGTTAGTATTAGCCTCATTTTATGGATAAGGAAATAAAGATTTCTAGATGTCTAGTACCTCATCCAAGGTCACACACTAGTGCGTGATAAGGGGAGAATCTGAACCCAAGTCTGACACCCGAGCCAGACCTCTTAGCTACTAAGCTGAACCACCATTTAACTTTTCTCATTTCTCTTTTCCTAACCCTCAGTTACTTCTGATTTCTAAGTGTTCTCAGTAAAAGTGACTTGCAATTTGTTGATAAGAAATTGGAATTAAGTATACAAGAATTTGTTAAAAGATGGTGCAGGGGAAAAGAAAAGGAAGAGGATGAGAAAAAAATGAGCTCTGCTCCCAGATAATGGAAGACTCTGGACTCACATATTAAGCAACTGGAACCTATCCATACAGAATGATAAAACCAGTGCTGACTAATGTGTTCTTTGCATATGTCTCAGTGCCTTGTACGAAGTAGTGGCTGGATAAATGTTTGTTAAACTAAAGGTGGAACCAAATGTGTTCTAGAAGCATTAAGGGAATCCGATTAGAGACATGAACAGCGTTGGATGGGAAAAGAGTCTGTTGAGAAAATATGGATTATCTTCTTTACAACAGTGAAGCATAACTGCCTATACTACTTTCCCATTATGAGAAAGTTCCAAAGGTCGCATAAAAATTGTGAATATTAAATAAAAATAACCAGCTTAAGAAAGCGATTTATTACAATGAGAACTGCTATGATGCAACTAAATATTTATCGAATGCCCATTAAATGCAGGCACTGCACAACAGATATTTTGAAGCCTTAAATTGTTCACAATACTGGCAAAAATTGCTACACCACTATTCAAACTGTGGTCAGTATAAAAATGGTAATCAATGTAACCACAATTTATAAGCTTACTTATCTCTAAATCAGAACCATTCTGAATTAGAATAGGAATTTATGATTCTAGGCCAATTTACTTCAAGTACCCATTTATTTTTGCTGTATGGTATTTTAAATATAAAGCAAGCTACATCTTCAAAAACATAGTCTTTAACATTGTTTCCTGAATTTAGCATGTTTAAAAATACACTAAAACTAAAATGGGCTCTGGATTCCCACATGTCACAGTAAACTCACCAAGATCTAGAATCTTCCTCCTATAATGGAAAGTTCTAAACCCCTTCTCCTTTCAAATAGTCTTCACCATATTTGAAAAACCAAGAGACCACATTTATTGCCACAAATACTGAAACACTTGATTCTACCAAGAAGTCACGTTTCCACTGTTTCAAAAATGATCTTAGAAATGAAAATCTATGCATAACTTCTCAACTTCAAAATATCTTTACCTTGGCAAAAATCATTATAACAATATAATAAAAGAATGGACTCATGAAATAAAATCTATTTTTCAACAATTAATATTTGTAATATCAAAGGGCTAAGATGATCACAAATTTCAGAAAAGATGATCATGCACCATGCAAATGAGCATATGAAAAAGGGTTTCACAAAGTGGGGCCCAGGCAGGAAAGGGTGTCTGGTAGTGCTATTTTTTATTTTTTAATTCATGAATCTGAATATGTCACTCTTTACTTAAACATTTCAATGGTTTCCCATTGCTTGCAATATAAAATCCATTACCATACCTTACCATAGCTCTCATTGACTTAATTAAAGCTCACTTCTCTATCTGTATCCCCAGCACTCTCCAAAATGCTCCCTAAATTCTTATCATACTAGCATTCCTGTGGCTCTTTGAATTATAGCCCATGGGAAAAACTGCAAGACTTTCTTCCAATGATTAAAAATCTGTTTTATGCAACCTTGCTTTTACACAGTTTCCTCTAACTGAAATGGCCTTCCTTACCTGACTCATCTTCCAAACCCAGGATAAGAGAGCCTTTCTCTGAGGAGCTGTCCCAAATCACTTATTCAAACGCAGTTACTCACTTTTTCTTCTGTGTCACACAGTATTGTTATTATTTATTGCAGTTATGTTTCCCTTTTATGTTGGGAAATCCTTAATGTCAGAGTCTCTGTCTTAATTGTCTTTGTGTATCTCATGCCCTGGCAGTTTCAGACACATAGTAGATGATAGATAAATGTTAAGTGTTGTACTGATGTTACTGAATCCTAAGAAGACACATGGTATGTATTTGAAAAATTATCCCTATATTTTAAAATCTACAATTTTTATTAAAATGATCTTCCTAGAACATCTATGTGTATTTTCCCTCCATTGTGTCTTGTTTCACATCAAAACTCTTTGCTTTTCTACTGGGTATAGTTTATCTCTTATTTTATAAGTATTCAACTGTCATCGTACAACACCATGATGGCTAGGAAAAGGACACAATCCATGAAAACATGTCATCTCACTTCTTAAGAAGAAAGCTGTCCAAAGTTATAAATCAGGAAATGTGTGTGTGTGTGTTTGCATGTGTGCACACAATTGCTATTACATAATTTGGAATGGAGGAGGCATGAGTTGAAGTTATATTTGAGTCATGTCTTGGTTATCAAGACCTGTCCAACAAAGATTATCATAAAACTACTAATAAAATGATAATAAATAATATTCACCCAAATGTCTCGTGACTTTTTTAGTTTGTGGGTACAAATAATGTCACATTGTCACTTATACTCAGATATGCTCTTGAAAGAATTCCAGACCCTTTCAGAGTGCTCCTTTATCCCCACATTGCCCAATATGTCAGAACAGCTCAAGAAGGTCTTAGAAATCATTCCTGGGCTTCGCACACTGATCCCAACACTGGTGGCACTGTTGGCCATGCCAGAACTCTGCAGACTATGCTCCTACCACTGTTTTTTGTCACCCCAAGATTGTTCCCAGCCAGTAATGTTCATAGAGAGTGGCAAGTGGAATAATACACCCTGTTTGTGATGCCCTTTTTGGGCACTCTCAGAAATACTGGGCAGCAGGACTTCCCTGGTGGTGCAGTGGTTAAGAATCCGCCTGCCAATGCAGGGGACACAGATTCGAGCCCTGGTCTGGGAAGATCCCACATGCCGTGGAACAACTAAGCCCATGCACCCGTGCCCGTGCACTGAGCCTGCGCTCTGGAGCCCACGAGCCACAACTACTGAGCCTGCAAGCCACAACTACTGAGGGCCGTGCGCCTAGAGCCCGCACTTTGCAACGAGAAGACACCGCAATGAGAAGCCTGCACACCACAATGAGTAGCCCCCACTCGCCACAACTAGAGAAAGCCCATGCACAACAACGAAGACCTAACGCAGCCAAAAATAAACAAATTTTTTAAAAAAGAAAAGATTCTATTTCCCTTATTAAAAAAAAAAAAAAAGAAAGAAAGAAATAGTGGGTGGAGGTGAAAAGCAGCAGGGTCCTGGGGCTCAGGGTTGCAAAGAAGTGAGATGACGTTTTTGGTTTTTTGTTTTCTTTCTCCTTGGACTGACACACAGAATGGTTTCATTAGGACTGATTTCTAGTATCAGCTGACACATTCTAACACCTCTTTCACTCTCATGGACCTTCTGACATTTGGCAGGTACTTGAGCCTGACTTGTTCGGCTGAACATTTTCCTTATGGTGAATTCTTTACCAGGACTCCACCTGGCTTCATAAAATTATCGACGTGTGCCCCCGCCTCTAACACATGCACACTCCAACCTCAAATCCACCAGACATACCTGTGAACATCTGAACTGTGAACCACACTTAAGTTGTTTATTTTTTTTTTTTCATAAAGTTTCTCAACACTTTTGGAATCAGTAATTACAAAGATATACTTTCTAGGGGAAAAGAGTGTCATCCAACTCCATGTCACCTAGGTATCCAAAATAGGCCTAGAATCAGGGATAACTCCCTCCAAGACAACAACTATCATTATTAGAAATATTTTAATTATTGGCATTTACAGCTTCTGGGAAATCCAGGATCACTCAGTTCAAACAGCTAGAGTGAGTACTGCTGAAAATGATGCCCATAAATATAGCGAAAATTTGAATTAGACATTCATCGAAAAATTAAATGATAAGAAAGTCATAAAACCAAATGCATTTTATTTCCCTATCTGGTGAAACACAATTCTCTTCTTCTACTTGGTAAATCTTATTAACATAATATAGTTATTACAGGAATCTCCCTTTTCCTGATGGATAGCTTTGGTTTGAGTAATTTCCTTCTGCAACTGTGCCACATGTAAATATTGACTGTGATGCAACATACTCCATAAACTAAAATTTTAAATTCAAGAGCTGATTTCATTGTTGGTACATAATGAGATTTCATTGAAGATAAAAATAGTTTTCTGAATTTTTATAACTCAGTAGATCAGAAACAGTACAGTGGGTGCAATTCCCAAACTAGGGAGAGGCTATGTACCACTCTGCTTCTAATTCTCTGGTCATGTAATGTAACAGTGGCTCCTCTTTGAACAAAGTATAGAACAAAGGTCAGATATTTCAGATGACTGAATGGGGAAAAAGCACTAAAATAATTTCCTAGCGAATGTATCTAAAATATTATTCATTATATAGTATGGGTATCTACAGTAATTGAACTTACTAAATCATTTATTTTGTATGGTTACATTTTGACATTATAGGCCAGATCAAAATGACACACAAGAGCAGTAGAAGGCCAGTTGCTCTAAGTACCTATGTATTTATCTTTCTACTGTAAATGCTTCCAGATATTACAGTTGTGTGGGGTAGAGCTGAAGTTTGTTTGTTTGTTTGATCTTCTTTGAGCTGTAAAGAGTCAATTAAGTGACCCTCCCAGGTTAAAAACAATATAGAACAAGTATCTACCCATTGTTCTGGTAGAAGAATATAAGGCCTTTGGTTTTGTTTCAGTAACTAAACAAATCTGCCCACATCCTGATAAGCAGAAGTTTTCCTTGGGATGAAGGTGGCCCAAACTGCGTAAGGATTCCCGTCCCTGAACCCTAACCAATATGTAAAGTGGAAAATTTTAATCATGGAAAATAAAGTAAAAAATTGGGGGTGTCTGTGGGGACTGGTGATGCAGCGCTAACACTAGTGCCTAAATGTTTATGAGGGAGGGCTGGTTTGAGCAGTATGACAAATGCTAGAAATTCCTCCAACCTAGGCAGCTAAGCACAGCAGTTGTACTTTGGAAAATAGTCACTGAGCATCAAAGTGTGAACTAAAACGTGTTATTCACTTGGGACCCAACATGAGGCCTGGTCAAAGACCCGATTCACTAGACCATTCCAGCAGCAGTATAGCATCTATCAGACTGTGCAGGACCAATATTCATCCTTGATATTAATTTGCAGCAAGAAGAAACAGCAGTAGAGTCAGAAGTCACACCACCATAGCCATCACTATAGCCATCTTTGAACCAGGATTCTTAGACTGTTTGGGAGAGGGGTCTCACAAGAAGAAATATTAGAATTTTTACTAATCAGTTTTATGGGGGTTATGCATAGGAAAGTTTAAGTGTTTCATACATAAGGTCAAATACTCCAGATGACCATGGTTAGTAAAAGAGCCACATTTACATTATAATTCAGAATATATTTGCTCTGATAACTTTTAATTAAACTTTTGTAATGTTTGCCTTTTCCTTGCCATGTAAATAAAATCCAGCCGCTAACCAATCAAGCAGAAAACTTGGGATTTGGGACAGGACAAAAAACAAAAATAATTTGTTTTTTAGCTTCACCTCTTTTAAGGCCAGAAAATAGTAGAGTGGGTGACTTTGGTTAAGGTTGAAATGTTTTAGGAGTGGAAATCACCAAAAACACAGCCTCAGCCCATATCAGAATATACACACACACACTCATACACACATACACATTCCTTAAAAACATCAGTCATTAAAGCCTAGAGTTTTTTTTTTTATACACCATGTTTAAGAATTGAATCCACAGAAAATGACAAGTCTTAAATTCTAACTAGTGGCTAGGGCCTCTATTTTATGACTCAGACTTTCTGTTCTTGTTAGGAGATGGAAGGAGAGCAGTACATCTTGGTTTATTTAGTTTTTCTCCAAACCTACTTATCAGCTAAGGTTACTATGAAGGCTGAAGTTATGGGATGGGTCAATTCTATTTTAAGCAATGGAAGATACACTGTGATTGCCTGTTTTATATTAATTTTCTTTCCATGGGCCAGCAACTAAAGCATTTTTTATTTTTTCAGAGGTAATTGTTTAAAGCCACCTGTATCACTCAGTGTTTTCACTTGCCTCGGGAATAATTAGAGGAAATCTATTGCAAACATGTCATGGGATGGGATAAAAAAAATGTAGTGAATACCTTCAAAGTCTTAGTGCATTTTATTGTGTGTTGTAAATTTCACATATTCAACTTGACTCTCTCCTCTAGCTCCTCTGTCCCACCTCACTCCCACGCCCATCTGAAAGATAAAAATATGTGAATGCTATCTACTCAGACTTTTAGAGTAGTAGCAGCAGCTTTGAAAATCTTTCAGCACAGTTCCTCTAATCTGTGACATCATTTAACCAGAGTGACTCACATTTGTGTAGGTATTCAGGACTTACAATATTTTTGCATTTGAGCCTTACACAACCCAGTGAGATAGAAAAGAAGAATTGTTACTATTCCTGTGACAACAGAGAAAATTGAGCCTCTCAAAGGCCAAGTGATAACTTAAGCCAGCTAGCTAAGGAAACTGGCTTGCCTGACTCCTAGGTCAGCATTGTTTTTACTACACTATTTTGTCTCTTTCCAACTCTTATGTGACTTCCCGTGTGACTTACCATGTTTGCAGCATATTCAGCATGTATATTTTTCTCATGGAAAGTAAATCAGATAGCAGTAAGCAAAACAGAGGAGGGAATTTAGAGAATTCTCCGGGTAGGTTGCTCTGGATAGAAATACCCATTTAAATCTCTAGGGGTAAAACAGGAATAAAGACACAGACCTACTAGAGAATGGATCTGAGGATATGAGGAGGGGAAGTAAGCTGTGACAAAGCGAGAGAGTGGCATGGACATATATACACTACCAAATGTAAAATAGCTAGCGGGAAGCAGCAGCATAGCACAGGGAGACCAGCTCGGTGCTTTGTGACCACCTAGAGGGGTGGGATAGGGAGGGTGGGAGGGAGGGAGACGCAAGAGGGAAAAGATATGGGAACATATGTATATGTATAACTGATTCACTTTGTTATAAATCAAAAACTAACACACCATTGTAAAGCAATTATACTCCAATAAAGATGTAAAAAAAAAAAATTCTCTATGAAGATTGTACATAGCCCTTACAGGATATACCATATATATCTTGCAACCAAAACTAATTTAATGTTTAGAACAGGAAAAATTAGTAGCCCAAGAAATTTTCCTTAGACTCTGTCGTGAAGGTCTGTCAATTTCAAAAGTTCTTACCTTTGTTTGATGGTATTAGTGCCCAAGAGTAATTGAAAATACGCTTGTAATTCCACAAATATGATTAGATTTCACATTTTTGCATTTCAGGCTCCTTCAAGCCTGAGCCCTGGTCTTATTTGCCCTTATATTTTTGCAGATAAGCACAGTGACTTGAGAGTAAGAAGCATTTGGTAAATATTTGGTTTTGTTTTTAAGCATTTGACAGATACCTATATGCCACCATAAGTTCTGATTTAGTATGACTAGTCATTATGTCTCTCAACAAAATTCTAAATACTTCATTGTTGTTCTTGATACACACATAGACACAGGTTGTTCTTTAGTAGATTCACTGAGAAAAGTTATGTTTGCAATCCTCTTTCCAACCTAGCACTTGTTGATTAAACTGAGTCTTTAACTTATCAATCATTATAACTTGGCAACAAACGTCTGTGTGTGTGTGTGTGTGTGTGTGTGTGTGTGTGTGTGTGTGTGTGTGTGTGTATGAAGGGGTGAAAAAGACTAACAATAGGCTTGGATTTCACAAGCACTTGAGCCTTTCTGCACTACTCCCTAGCAGGGTTTCCCATTCCTTCATCTTACTATAAACAGCACTTCTCAGCCAAATATGTTTAATTTAAGATTAAAAAAAAGAAATACATGTTATATATTTTTAAATATATTTATAATATATACAATATATAATACAAAGTATATACTTAATATATAGTTTATATATTGTTATAATATATTTTTGTTTGTTTTGTTTTGTTTTTTTGTGGTACGCGGACCTGTCACTGTTGTGGCCTCTCCCGTTGTGGAGCACAGGCTCCAGACGCACAGGCTCAGCGGCCATGGCTCACGGGCCCAGCCGCTCCGCAGCATGTGGGATCTTCCCGGACCGGGGCATGAACTCGTGTCCCCTGCATTGACAGGCAGACTCTCAACCACTGTGCCACCAGGGAAGCCCTGTTATAACATATTTTTATAATTATATATACATGTATATATTCATATGTATATGTGTGTGTATTTTTTTCTCTTTTCCAAAAGAAATTTTTAAAAGGGCCTGTTTAATGAATCTACTTATTATTGTTTCCTCTTATCTTAGGATATGTACAGATATTAGTGCAATTTATATAAATCCTGAAAGAACAAGTATTATCACTAAGAAAACATTTTATCAGGATATTTCAATGTATGATGACAGACATTAACTAGATTTATTGTTGTAATAATTTCACAATATATACAAATATTGAATCATTATGTTGTACACCTGAAACTAATGTAATGCTGTATGTCAATTATACCTCAATAAAAGAAATAGAAATTTTCAATCAAAAGCATCAGAAATCAACCCAAGTTCAGCAAAAGGAAGTTGTTACATCAGATAGAACACAAAATCTACAGGAAGGCTGGAGAAAAACTCAGAACCAGGTCAGGATGGGAACCAAGACCACTGGAATTGCTAGACCTTCTTTTCAGGCTACTGCTACTGCTGAAATTAATAAATGCATGCCAATCATTACTGTTATTTTGTACTCAAGTTACTTCATTCAGTGTTCAGAGTCCTGAGAAAGAGAACTCACTTGGCTTAGCTGTAGCCATATGTTCACACTTAACTTTAGGATTGGGGAAATTATGCAGCACCAACCATATGACTTGAGGTGGCAGGGTGGGTGGAGTCCTAAATGAAAGTGAGGATAAGTCCTGGAACTGGGCTGAATGCTCCTGCGTGACCACAACAACCTCATGTAACTTCCATGGTCCATCTCCTTTTGCTGTCCCCACACTGTTCTCTCCATGCATGGACCTTCTTCTAAAATGTCCCCAAATAACATAATGTAGCTCCTTTGCTGAATACACACTCACAGCTTCTCCAAATGAAGATAATTTAAATTCTCACTACCTCCTGCACTTGTTTCCAAGTCTAGGATCTCTTGTTAGGCATCCATTTCTCCTCTAGTTTCAACATGATTCTATTTCAATGTGCAGTAAGTTATGGATTAAACAAGTATATTTAATCACCACCTGTTATGGGTTGAATTATGTCTTCCCCAAATCTACACATTGAAGTCCCAATCCCCAGTATTTCAGAATGTGGTCTTATCTGGAGACAGGGTCTTTACAGAGATAATCAAATTAAAATGAGGTCATTAGCAGGGTGGGGGAGGGAGGGTTAATTCAATATGATTTGCATCCTTATAAAAAGAGGAAATTTGGACTCAGAGACAAGGAGTCCAAATTTATTTTAAGGAATTGGGTCATGTGATTAGGGAAGCTTGGCAAGTTTAAAATCTGATGGGGGAAGGCCTGAAGGCTGGAGACTCAGGAAAAGAGTTACAATTTGAGTCTAAAGGCAGTCTACTGACAAACTAGGAAGAGCTGATGTTATAGATAAAATCTGGAGGAAGTCTGCTGCCAAAATTCTCTCTAGCTTGGGGGAACATCAGCCTTTTATTCTACTCAGGCCTTCAACTGATTAGATGAGGCCCATCCACATTATGGAGAGCAATATACTTTACTCGAAGACTGAAATGTAAATCTCATCCAAAAACACCCTCAAAGAAAGATTCAGAATAATTTTGACCAAATATCTGGGCACCTTGTGGTCTAGCTAGGTCAGTACATAAAATTAACCATCACACATGGTCTTTCTGCTATGTGTACATCCTAGTACTTCTCTGTGTATCCAAACCTCTTCTTTTTATCAGACCAGGCAGATTGGATTGGGACTCACTCTGCCAACCTCATTTTAACTTAATCACTTCTTTACAGGTCTTATCTCCAAATACAGTCACATTCTGAGGTACTGGGGGTTAGGGACTCAACATATGATTTCAGGGGTGGAAGGAGGGACACCATTCAGCCCATAACACTATGATTACTGCTATACTTTACTAGCACTACAATCTGACTGTGACTACCACTGCACTAGTCCTCCTCTTGTCCTATTACTAACACTTCCAGAAAGTCCCTTCCAGTTTCAATTTTCCATTTTTCTATAAAATAGATTGTACACAGAAGATACCATGAAGCTCAAGGTTTCCACCAAGATTGCATACAAGTTCAGCCAGAGTTCACAGAACACAGCTTACATAGCTATTGAAGAATATTTCAAGACACAGGAATTTTGATCAAGGAGGAAATGCCAAACTATAAAGAAGTTATAAAGGCCAGGAAGACTGGCAAAACCGAGACCACGCTCCCAGGGGGAGTTTGAATCTGTTAGTGGTTACCAACAGCAAAGTTATCCAGCTCAGGGAGCTGAAACATTCTGGGACTAAAGACTCACCAGTAGTTGTTAGATGTCACAGGGTTTATCACTTGAATGGCTGGTCTGGTTTCCTCAGTAGTAAGAGTCTAAGGAATGTTTACCCTTCATTCCTCTTTCAAACATTAAGTATATAATTGTGTTTACCAATTTTATGGTAATCCCTAGAAAATAATTGAGAAATAATGCCAGTTAAGGAAAATGGTGAATCCACACGGAAGATACTTCAAATACACATATGCATTCATACCTTACAGATATTTTAACAGGCCAGGAAATAATGAGCTTTCTCTGTTTCATCTTATATTCCATATAAATGAAACTGTATGCACAAAGACAGTAAGATACCCAGAGATGAACACTGAGACATTCTTAAGTTTGTGTTTCCTATGGTACCTCATTCAGTGTCTTTTATATAATCTTCGTTCAGGAAATATTTGCTGAGTTTAGTAGAGAGAAGACTCTCCAAATTCTGATGATGCTAGCTTTACTGCTGCTCTATCTCTCATTCAAAAATACGTGCCATGTGCAGCTACCCTGCTAGTCACTGAACAAACAAGGTCACATCATGGATTTATCCTGAAGTTTGAGAGTCTATAAATAGTTCCAGTCAGCCCAACAGTCATTTATTCAGCCTGTGTTAGTGTAAGACGCTATAGAGCTTATCATCCATTAAGGCAGACTGTGTGTACATGAATATCCATAATTCAAGGCAATTTGCTCTATTAATAGAGATATAAATAATGTATTCGGCATGCGGAACAGGGCTAGGACAAGGCAGGAAACCAGAACCAGTGCCAGACTGTGGAGCGGTTTGAAGGCTGAGCAGTACTCTAATTACCACTGATAAATTCTTCTGTTGCCATTGATAAAGGTTGAAAAATTTGGAGACACAAAGCCTAGATAGCCTTATTGCCCTAATAGGCACAGAATGGAGTAGTATGATAGTATTGACACCACTTCAGAGAATAACACCATTTTAGTGATAAAAAGCCCAATCTCATCCTCTCCAAAGCATTCAGTTATGAACCAAATATACCAATGTCTTTGTATTTTAGTCCATATTATTGAAGCAAGCCAGATTTAAAACTCTTTAATGCCATATGCCGTTAAGATAAAAATCATTAAAGGGAAAATAGTTACATAATCTCCCCAAGGCCACCATTCGGTAATTACAAGACCAGTTCACCCTTCCCTATTCCCCTCCATCTCTCAGACAGACATAAAAGGAGGAGGGAACAAATCAGAGAAAGAGGTGAAGGTGACTCACAAATAAAGAGCTGTGAGAGAGAGAGGAGGGAAGATAGAGAGTAAAAATCATATAGACTGCTTCTCTGGTGGCGCGGTGGTTGAGAGTCCGCCTGCCGATGCAGGGGACACGGGTTTGTGCCCCGGTCCGGGAAGATCCCACATGCCGCGAAGCGGCTGGGCCTGTGAGCCATGGCTGCTGAGCCTGTGCGTCCGGAGCCTGTGCTCCACAACGGGAGAGGCCACAGCAGTGAGAGGCCCGCGTACCGCAAAAAAATAAAATAAAAAATCATATACACTGGGAAGAGAGTTTAGGTAGGGAGTGCATGGCAATGGGGAAGGGGTAGTTAGTTGTGAATAAGAAAATGTAAAGAATGGGGAGAAGGGAAAAAAAGGATATGATGATTCTGATTTGGATCCCCGTAATATCCTTTGAGAGATACAAGAACAGATTTCCTTTTTAATGTGGAGGAAGAGACAAGACTGCCTACTGAACAGTTTTTCTGAAATGCCACACTCTTCAGAGACTGAAACCTTGGGGTCCCCAATTTATTAGGATTGCAATAGAACCTAAAATATTTTGGTTGAAGTGAAATGCAATACATGTACACCAGACACTTGCAAACTAGCAATTAAATTCTGATTTACCCTAGAAAACTATTTTCTTAACCTAGTGACACAATTTCAAAATAATGGATATGAAAATAAAACATTTTAGGGATTCTGAAAACCCAATTAGGACGTGGGTTTTTGTTGTTGTCTAACTACCTATTATTTTTTCCCAGAAGCAAGCCACTTGAAGTATCTAGGTCAGAAATGAAAATCTCTCCACAACAAGTGAATCGTAAATGCAAGCATTTAATGAAAGCTTCATTTCTTTACAATCTATGGAATACATTAGCCAGTTAATGTTGATCTTTTAAAGTGCCATGTCTTTTATTTATGATAAAAATATGTATATTCATGTGTGTATTCATAACACATAAGTGGTATACACTGATCCATTTATCAAATTAATTTAAGCATGTAATAACCACAAAGCCACAAAAAAGCCAGGCTTACAATTTGTTTATTGTTAATATCTGACATCAAAAGTTCCTGGAGTCTCAAAGCTGTAACTTAAATAATTAAAAAACAAAGAAACAATTTATCGCTCAGTGCTCCAGAGTACCTAAACCTTCCACAAAGCGGGCTAAATGATTAAGCATAGGTTATAATACTTAAAGGTACTGAATATTTGCATTCAGAACCAAGATAGCTCTAAAACAAGCAACTGGGTGAGTGGGAGAATCACGCAACCTGAAGCAGATAAATACACATCCAGAGCCCCTGATGTCCACAAGATGAGTGTGGAAACAGGAATCTAAAGCAGAGGGAGAATGACTCTTAAAGAAATACCTGTGTTATAAACTGCTTATCATCATGGCTTGTAACAAGCCATCATTTAATGGCCATTAACAGGACAACCAGCTAGCAATTACTCAGAAAGTGAATACTTTTCAAATTTGTGTGAACAATAATAATGAATGGATATGTATATAAGACAGATGTTAAGGGACTTCCCTGGTGGTCCAGTGGCTAACACTCTGCACTCCCAGTGCAGAGGGCCCAGGTTTGATCCCTGGTCGGGAAACTAGATCCCACGTGCATGCTGCAACTAAGAGTTCGCATGCCGCAACTAAAGATCCCGCATGCTGCAACTAAGAGCTGGCTCAGCTTAAATAAATAAATATTAAAAAAAAAAAAGATAGATGTTAAGACTGTTGTGGGAAGTCCCTTGTGGTCCTGCTTAAAGGAAGGACTTCATCCTTGAACAAAAGCTGAAGGTAATTCTAAACATAAGTTCCCCTATTCTCTGAGAGTAATGAAATGGGGCACAGCTCTCCTTTTGATAAAGACCCATGGAAGGGAATAAGGCTGAGCAGCAGTCCTTACCTCAGCTCCTAATCTCAAGTCCATTTCAGTCCCAAGCCGTGTCCCAAGAAAAGAGAAGGTAGGGGTGGAATGAGGAGAAAGAAATGGCTCCAGAATCCATCTAGGGCAGAGGCTAATCCTGCTAACCCACTGATATGTTGTCTGGCCAGCACTGTGTTTTCAAATGGAGAAAATTTACATTTAAAATAAATACAGATTTCTAGCATTTCAGAAAAATTAGAAATCTCTGAGTTGCTATGCTCACTTCAGCCAGAGTTGGGTAGTTCTTGCTACCTTTAGATAGGGTAGGTGTTCTCTGGTTTACCACACTCCTCACCTCTCCCTATTGTGTTCCACCTGATCCACTTCATTCATGTGTGCTACTTGCCCAACCCTATAGGCATGAGGGTTTACCACTCTGGGATTAATGTACCCTCTAAAAGCTCCAGGCAAAACTGTCATGCGTTTACAAAAGATTCTATAATTTCCAGAGTTTTCCTGAGTTTCCAATCTGCTCCAAGGTGAGCTGCAAGACATGGAATCTTGCCTATTTATAGTTGGTTCTCTCATAATCCATACAGTACCTCAGTAAATGTTGCTTGTTACAAGCTAAGTGTAGAGTGGACCAGAATAACCCTCAAAGAGCTCTGAACATCTTTAGTTTACTCAAATCCAAACCTTTGGATCCTCGGTTGGCCTTAAACTGAAATAGTCCTGGATTGTTAGGGGATAACCAGTTGTGCTGACATGGAGGTCACAAATCAGACACCCTGCATGGGGGCAAGTTGATGTACAGTGGAAAAAGAACTTGACTAGTGCAAAGGAGGAAAAACTTCCCTCTACTATCCTAGGTTCTGTGGTTGGCCTAAGAATTAAACTGACATAAGACAGATTAACAAGAGAAAAACATGCAAATTTAGTTTAGTATTTTTATGTGCACATGGGAGTCATCAAAAGGAAAATGAAGACTCAAAGAAGCCATAAGCCTGAAAGCTTATGTATCTTTTTAAACAAAGAACAATAAATTGTGGGGATGTGACAAGACAAATGGTCTTAGGCCACAAACAGTAAATTGTGGAACGGTGACTAGGAAATATATGGGGAACCTAATGGGAGATAAGGGTTATTTTAGTAGATTTTTTTGTACAGAACCATTTCACTGTTGAATCCCAGTCTCTGGTGATAAGAATGTTCTTCTCAGTACAAGGAGGGCACCTTTTTCATAGGACATTTTATGACCTGCTTTTAGGTACAAAGGGGGACGTCAGAGAGCCCTTCCTGCATGTGCTGTTTCTCAAGCGCCTTCAGCTCAAAATAAATGCCAAAGTGGTGTATTTTGGGGTGGCATGTTCTGAACCCCTTCACTAGGCATTAGAAGTCCCAGATGTATTGATTCCATAAATAAATGCTTACTTATTGGGACTTCCCTGGCGGTCCAGTGGTTAAGGCTCTGCATTTCCACTGCAGGGGGTGGGGGTTTGATCCCCGGTTGGGCAACTAAAATCCCACACACCTCGTGGTGCAGCCAAAAAAAACAAAAATAAACAAATAAATGCTTATTTATCGCTTACTATGCACTAAGTACTGAGGATACAAACATGAATACAAGATCCTTTAAAGAGTTCAGCCCAGGGAGGATTCAAATAAATTAATAGTTTCAGTGAAAGCTATATAAACTTGAGCCTGTCATTTAACCTTTCCAAACTCTGTTTTTCACCAGCAAAAAGGGGTTGACATGTCTGTTTCTTGGGGCCTTATTTCTTGCTACAGTGAGAAACAGCTGAAATAATAAGACTGCACACTTTGCAAGCCATGAAACACAGGCAGCAAGATGACAGAATTGGATTCTTCCTGCCTTTGTTTCTTAGGACTGCAATATAATAGACTGCAGTCAAAAAGGTAAGCATGAGACACACCGCACTCCAAACAGTGTTTTACAAAGAAATGGCCCCAAAGAACCAGCTGCATGCCAATCAGACTCCGCAAGTAGACAGATGACACAAAGAAGAATCTGAGCATGGTTCAAAATACATTTCCTATAGTTGGGAGTAACAGAAGACTCTTGCCTGACTCATGCTAGAGGCATCTAAGGCAGAGTGTGGATGGGAAGTATAGATAGTAAGAGAGGGCTTAACTAACTTAATTGTTTTGGTGGGGGAGCGAAGAGGGAGCTGCCATGTTGGTACTGCATTACGCACACTGAGCTTCCCTAAGCAAGAGATATGGGATGTTTCCTGTTGACCAAAGTGAGTTATTCAGGACAGAGTGACCTCTGTTATTCTTGGGTCCTACAGAGTTGGGTCACATAGACGTATGAGGTGACCTTAGTAGAAGCTGGATGCACACCCAATGATATCTGAGGACTGAGCAAGGAGTTGCTTGTTAACACCTGGGTTACAGATGCATCCATGAAGGTAAAATGACCTACAGGCGAGAGAAACCCAGCAAGGGAAGAGTCCATGAGACTGCAACACAGGAGCAAGAGTCCATTTTTGTTCCAAGTCCCTGCCTTCCAGGATTTCCAAGAGAGGCTGGCATTAACCATCTGCCAAGTCAAAGAGCCAAAGCCAGCTAGCCAAGAGTCCACAGTCTTATCCTTTTATCTCTCCCCTCTCCCATGCTACATTTGACTCTAGGAAGGAGGCAAGCAGGGAACATGAAAGAGGAAGAGGAGACAAACTTGCTTCCTCTCCTACTGTAGGCTTCAGGCCGAAACAGAAGAGATTTCAGATTTCAGGAAAGAGAGATTTGATGTTATATTTGCAGTTTTAACTTTACATGGCCCTGGACACTGTCGAGACTGAATTAAAGTTGTGTTTATGACTTAAAATGACCATAAGACAGTTGTCTACCTTACAAACAGAAAAGACGTGGGAGTAGCCTAGATCTGTACCTAGGGTCAGATGATTATCCCCCTCTAAGAAAGAATAAAGGGAAAGTAGGGAACATAAACAACGATGCATTTGATCAAAATGCACATGTCATTCACCATATGTATGTACCATATAAACAGGAATAATTCTGAGAAACAGCAGTGTTTTTTCCTCTTCTTGAAAAGCAGCTTTTAACAATCAACTATTGCCAAAATTGGCTACTTTATGTCCTTATTCTTAAGACAAAATGTGGTTAAAGCCTATTGACAGAATAATAATGGCTATAGGTCATGGCACAGATCTGAATTTGGAGCTCAACTGAAGAGCCTTGACAAAAATTGTATTAGGGGATTGTGAACCTCTCCAAGTAATGTTGATTGAGTTGCCCCCATCCCTTGAAATTTAGGCTTTCTTCAAATTTTGGAAACATGAGCAGTCGTATCATGCCTCATGCCTCAGTGCTCAAGTTTCTGTGATCTGTCAGTCAAGTGGAATCCTTAGAAGCACCAACTGGCCCCACTTGGCAATGAAATTGAGTGTAGATAGAATAATTATGCTATGCACCTGTGCCTCTATGCCACCCTAATAAAACTTCCAAAATAGTGTCCCCATCTTCCCCACCATCCTACTCAGGAAATTTAAATTTCTTATAAAGGAAATTAAAAAGAAAAGCTCTGTGATTCAAATAAGGATCATACTCAAGATTCTGCCATTTAGAATATTCCTTTAAAAATTCAACTCTGCCCATTAAGTCATCCTGTGATTAACACATGGTTTAAATTGAAATCTGTCAAAGAAATTAAGTTTACTCCTTTACTTTAGCCTTGAAAAAAATATACCTCCAGGGAGTCTTAGATATAAGTTGTGTATACAAAGCAGGCACTTTCTTTTTTCTTAATTGAGAATTATAAGGGTGGAAAAGGGAAAGAAAACGTCCTCCTTCTCTCCAAAGATACTCTTCTAGACTTACAACCCTGATTCCTTCTCTCAGGTCCCTCCCTCCCACTCCTACATCGCCAAATTTTTTCTAGAACAGTTTCAAGATTGATGAAGCACCTTTCGTAGTTTCTCCTATGTCGTCCTAAAGCTGTAATGCTTATCTTTTAGAGAGTTACTGCTGCCTCCTTCGCCCCAACCAATTGTCATGGACAGCTATGTTTTAAAATCTTTAGTGTCATAAAGATCACTGCTAATTAAACTTAATCACAGTATTCGCTCAGTGTTTGGTGTCTGTCCTTCACTGTGCATTTTCCAAAGATCTTCTTATCCCAAAGTTAATTATGCCAAAAGACAGCAGATTGTTTGAACCTCAGGGGGGATTTTTCCCGATTGCCTTTTTGCTATTATTCTTAGAGGATTATTCTTTTTTTTTTTTTTTTTTTTTTTGCGGTACGCGGGCCTCTCACTGTTATGGCCTCTCCCGTTGCGGAGCACAAGCTGTGGACACGACGCACAGGCTCAGCGGCCATGGCTCACAGGCCCAGCCGCTCCGCAGCATGTGGGATCTTCCCGGACCAGGGCATGAACCCGTGTCCCCTGCATCGGCAGGCGGACTCTCAACCACTGCGCCACCAGGGAAGCCCTTAGAGGATTATTCTTTATTATTAGTTGAAAAAACTATCTTGAAAAGAAAATGGAATTTACAATAGAAGTTTTAAATTTTGGAAAGGTTCGTATTTAATTAACATTATTAAATGGTATTAAAGCAAATATCTACACAGAAATATATCTTACGCATTTCACCATAGAGGCATACCAACAGGCTTAGAAGAAATTGGTACTATAAAGAGAAACATGTACTTCATCAATCCATTTGAGCAGCTCCTCATATAATATTATATACTTAAAAGAAATATAAGGCATGGGCCATGCTCTCAGAGATCATACAATCTAGTTGAGTGGGTCTGAATCTTTTGAATTTCATAGACCAATAACTTGGAGAATAAAAAATGGAAGGGACAGACACGATAGAGACATCAACTTTTTCTTCTGCCCAGCTAAACAATAAAAATGACTAACATTTACAGAGTGCACACTGTGTGCCAGACATGGATATGAGGGCTTTATTTATTTCATTTAGAATTTATAGCAACTGTTCTGACATTTTATAAATATATAAAACATTAATTTTATATATTTTATTATTGATATATATAACTATATGTAGCATTATGTGTGTGTGTGTATACACTGTTATCATCCCCGTTTTTCAGGAAACTGAAGTCTACAAAAGTCAATGATCTCAGCCTCATTGGGATTTGAATACAACCAGTCTGGCTCCCAGAACCCTTAACCACCATACTTTCTCATATCAGTTAATTTCATTGTTTCATGAAAGAGCTTTACCTTAATACTAAGAGAGTAAACAAGTCAACTAACTACAAAATAAAGATCTGTTAGATACAATGTATTTAGCTTTAGGACAAAAGCTACATTGCCCTTATTTTTGTCATTTTGTATGGATCTATAAAGACTGGCATTTGGGAGCCATGGAACAACGTTAAAGAGACAAAACCTATACATAGAAAGTGTAATTAAAATATGAGCCGATTTGTGATTCAGGTGAGCAATAAAATCACTAAAGAAGTGGAGCCCACAGTGGGTTGAAAGACTGAATGCTAAAAAGGTGTGGGGAGATAATTCCAGACAGGTAGAGGATATAAGCAGAAGCCCAAGGAAGGAAATAACGCAGGAGTATGAACAGTGAATATACCAGTTTGGCTCAATCAGAAATTTGACCCAGGATAAATGGCACAAACTCTCCCAGGCCCATGAACTCTACCAGACTTACAATTATGTTTGTTTGGCTTGCATAGTATTTTTTTAAGTAATCTATTTTTTAATATAACATACTTTCAGAAAAATGCACAAATTATGCATGTGCAGCTCAATGAATTTTCACAAATGTTGAACACATTCTGTAACTGCTCACATCTCAAGAAACAGAACACCTACTAGCACCCTATAAACCTCTCTCATGCCCCTTTTCCAGACACTACCCCCCAAAAGTAATTACTATCCTGACTTCTATCACCACGGATTGGTTTTGTCTGTTTTTGAACCTTACATAAATAGAATCATACAGTGCCTATAATTTTGTCTCTAAATTTTTGTGTGTTAGATTCACCCATGTTGTTTCATGCAGCAATCATACATTCCTGCTCGCTGATGTATAGTATTTCATTTATAAATACACTACATTAATTTATATACTCTATTGTAGATGGACAGTTGTTGTGGGTATAAATGAATACCTCTCTGACCAGGGATCAAACCTTCACCCCCTGGATTGAAAGTTAAAGTCTTAACCACTGGACCTCGAGGGAAGCCCCAGAAGTTTTTACTTCTAACTTATGGCTAGTGTTGTTGCATCCTTTTAAAGAAATCTTTGCTTCCCCAAGATCATGAAGATATTCTTCTATGTTCTCTTCCTTATTATTGCTTTACTTTTCATATTACATACACAATCCATTTGGAAGTGATTTTTATATATTGTGGAAGGTAGAGATCAAGATTTATTTTTTGGGGGGAGACCTTCAAGATGGCGGAGGAGTGAGACATGGAGATCACCTTCTTCCCCACAAATACATCAGAAATACAACTACATGTGGAACAACTCCTACAGAATACCAACTGAACGCTGGCAGAAGACCTCAGACCTCCCAAAAGGCAAGAAACTCCCCACGTACCTGGGTAGGGCAAAAGAAAAAAGGAAAAACAGAGACAAAGGAATAGGGACTGGACCTGCACTACTGGGAGGGAGTTGTGAAGTTAAAAGGTTTCCACACACTAGGAAGCCCCTTCACGGGCGGAGGTTGTGGGTGGCGGAGGGGGGAGCTTCGAAGCCACGGAGGAGAGCACAGCAACAGGGGTGCGGAGGGCAAAGCGGAGAGATTCACGCACAGAGGATCGGTGCCGACCAACACTCACCAGCCTGAGAGGCTTGTCTGCTCACCCGCCGGGGCAGGTGGGGCCGGGAGCTGAGGCTCGGGCTTCGGTCAGAGCGCCGGGAGAGGACTGGGGTTGGCGGCGTGAACACAGCCTACAGGGGGTGAGTTCACCACGGCTAGCCGGGAGGGAGTCCGGGGAAAAGTCTGGACCTGCCTAAGAGGCAAGAGACCATTGTTTCGGGGTGCACGAGGAGAGGGAATTCAGAGCACCGCCTAAAGGAGCTCCAGAGACGGGTGCGAGACACGGCTATCAGCATCAGCACAGACACCAGCGATAGGGATCAGACGCTAAGGCTGCTACTGCAGCCAAGAAGCTTGTGTACAAGCACAGGTCACTCTCCACACCTCCCCTCCCTGGAGCCTGTGCAGCCCACCACGGCCAGCATCCAGGGACAACTTACCCGGAGAACACACAGTGCTCCTCAGGCTAGTGCAACGTCACGCCGGCCTCTGCCGCCTCAGGCTCGCCCTGCACCCCATACCCCTCCCTCCCCCCCGGCCTGAGTGAGCTAGAGCCCCCTAATCAGATGCTTCTTTAACCCCGTCCTGTCTGAGCGGAAAAAAAGACGCCCTCAAGCGACCTACATGCAGAGGCAGGGCCAAATCCAAAGTTCAACCCCAGGAGCTGTGCAAACAAAGAAGAGAAAGGGAAATCTCTCCCAGCAGCCTCAAGGAGCAGCAGATTAAATCTCCACAATCAACTTGATGTACCCTGCATCTCTGGGATACCTGAATAGACAACGAATCATCCCAAAATTGAAGCAGTGGACTTTGGGAACAACAATATATATATTTTTTTCCTTTCTCTCTTTTTTGAGTGTGTATGTATATGTCTCTTTGTGTGATTTTGTCTGTATATCTTTGCTTTTACAATTTATCCTAGGGTTCTCTCTGTCCGTTGTTTTTTGTTTGTTTGTTTTTTTCTCAGTATAGTTTTCAGCGCTTGCTATCATTGGTGGATTTGTTTTCTGGTTTGGTTGCTCTCTTCTTTCTTTCTTTTTTATATTTTTAATTATTTTATTTTATTTTAATTGTTTTATTTTATTTTATTTTTTCTTTCTTTCTTTCTTTCTTTTTTTCCTCCCTTTTCTTCTGAGCCGTGTAGCTGACACAGTCTTAGTGCTCTGGCCAGATGTCAGCCCTGTGCCTCTGAGTTGGGAGAGCCGAGTACAGGACATCCCAGCTCCATGTAATATTAAATGGTGAAAGCTCTCCTAGAGAGCTCCATCTCAACACTAAGACCCATCTCCACTCAACGAACAGCAAGCTACAGTCCTGGACACCCCATGCCGAACAACTAGCAAGACAGGAACACAACCCGAGCCATTAGCAGACACGCTGCCTAAAATCATAATAAGGTCACACACACCCCAAAACACACCACCGGACACACCCCCTGCCCAACAGAAAGACAAGATCCAGCCTCATCCACCAGAAAACCGGGACCAGTCCCCTCCATGAGGAAGCCTACGAAACCCACTGAACCAACCTTAGCCACTGGGGGCAGACACCAAAAACAACAGGAACCACGAACCTGCAGGCTGTGAAAAGGAGACCCCAAACACAGTAAGTTAAGCAAAATGAGAAGACAGAGAAACACACAGCAGATGAATGAGCAAGGTAAAAAACCACAAGACCAAACAACCGAAGAGGAAATAGGCAGTCTACCTGAAAAAGAATTCAGAGTAATGATAGTAAAGATATTCAAAATCTTTGAAATAGAATGGAGAAAATACAAGAAATGCTTAACAAGGACCTAGAAGAACTAAAGAGCAAACAAACAATGATGAACAACACAATAAATGAAATTTAAAATTCTCTAGAAGGAATAAATAGCAGAATAACTGAGGCAGAAGAACGGATAGGTGACCTGGAAGATAAAATAGTGGAAATAACTACTGCAGAGCAGAATAACAAAAAAAGAATGAAAAGAATTGAGGATAGTCTCAGAGGCCTCTGGAACAACACTAAATGCACCAATATTCAAATTACAGAGGTCCCAGAAGAAGAAGAGACAAAGAAAGGGACTGAGAAAATATTTGAAGAGATAATAGTTGAAAATTTCCCTAATATGGGAAAGGAAATAGCTAATCAAGTCCAGGAAATGCAGACAGTCCCATACAGGATAAATCCAAGGAAAAACACGCCAAGACGCATATTAAACTATCAAAAATTAAATACAAAGAAAAAATATTAAAAGCAGCAAGGGAAAAGCAACAAATAACACACAAGGGAATCCCCATAAGGTTAACAGCTGATCCTTCAGCAGAAATTCTATTAGCCAAAAGGGAGTGGCAGCACATATTTAAAGTGATGAAAGGGAAAAACCAACAACCAAGATTACTCTACCCAGCAAGGATCTCATTCAGATTCGACGGAGAAATTAAAACCTTTACAGACAAGCAAAAATTAAGAGAATTCAGCACCACCAAACCAGCTTTACGAAAATGCAAAAGGAATTTCTCTAGGCAGGAAACACAAGAGAAGAAAAAGACCTACAATAACAAACCCAAAACAATTAAGAAAATGGTAATAGGAACATACATATCGATAATTACCTTAAATGTAAATTGATTAAATGCTCCAACCAAAAGACATAGACTAGATGAATGGATACAAAAACAAGACCTGTATACATGCTGTCAACAAGAGACCCACTTCAGACCTAGGGACGGATACAGACTGAAAGTGAGGGGATGGAAAAAGATATTCCATGCAAATGGAAATCAAAACAAAGCTGGAGTAGCAATTCTCATATCAGACAAAATAGGCTTTAAAATAAAGACTGTTACAAGAGGCAAAGAAGGACACTACATAATGATCAAGGGATCAATCCAAGAAGAAGATATAAGAATTGTAAAAATTTATGCACCCAACATAGGAGCACCTCAATACATAAGGCAAATGCTAACAGCCATAAAAGGGGAAATCGACAGTAACACAATCATAGTAGGAGACTGTAACACCCCACTTTCACCAATGTCCAGATCATCCAAAATGAAAATAAACAAGGAAACATAAGGTTTAAATGACACATTAAACAAGCTGGATTTAATTAATATTTATAGGACATTCCATACAAAAACAACAGAATACACCTTCCTGTCAAGTGCTCATGGAACATTCTCTAGGATAGATCATATGTTGGGTCACGAAGCAAGCCTCGGTAAATTTAAGAAAATTGAAGTTGTATCATGCATCTTTTCCGATCATAATGCTATAAGACTAGATATCAATTACAGGAAAAAAACTGTAAAAACCACAAACACATGGAGGCTAAACAGTATACTACTAAGTAACCAAGAGATCACTGAAGAAATCAAAGAGGAAATCAAAAAATACCTAGAAAAAAATGACAATGATACATGACAACCCAAAACCTATGGGATGCAGCAAAAGCAGTTCTAAGAGGGAAGTCTATAGCAATACAATCCTACCTCAAGAAACAAGAAACATCTCAAATAAACAACCTAACCTTACACCTAAAGCAATTAAAGAAACAAGAACAAAAGAAAACCCACAATTAGCAGAAGGAAAGAAATCATGAAGATCAGATCAGAAATAAATGAAAAAGAAATGAAGGAAATGATAGAAAAGATTAATAAAACTAAAAGCTGGTTCTTTAAGAAGATAAACAAAATTGATAAACCATTAGCCAGACTCATCAAGAAAAAAAGGGAGAAGACTCAAATCAACAGGATCTGAAATGAAAAAGGAGAAGTAACAACTGACACTGCAGAAATACAAAGAATCCTGAGAATTACTGCAACCTACTATATGCCTTACAATGGACAACCTGGAAGAAATGAGCAAATTCTTAGAAAAGCAGAACCTTCTGAGACTGAACCAGGAAGAAAAATAGAAAATATAAAGAGACCAATCACAAGCACTGAAATAGAGACTGTGATTAAAAATCTTCCAACAAACAAAAGCCCAGGACCAGATGGCTTCACAGGCAAATTCTATCAAATATTTAGAGAAGAGCTAACACCTATCCTTCTCAAACTGTTCCAAAATATAGCAGAGGGAGGGACACTCCCAAACTCATTCGACGAGGCCACCATCACACTGATACCAAAACCTGACAAAGATGTCACAAAAAATGAAAACTACAGGCCAATATCACTGATGAACATAGATGCAAAAATCCTCAACAAAATACTAGCAAACAGGATCCAACAACACATTAAAAGGATCATAACCATGATCAAGTGGGGTTTCTCCCAGGAATGCAAGGATTCTTCAATATATGCAAATCAATCAATGTGATACACCATATTAGCAAATTGAAGGAGAAAAACCATATGATCATCTCAATAGATGCAGAAAAAGCTTTCGACAAAATTCAACACCCATTTTTTGATAAAAATCCTCCAGAAAGTAGGCAGAAGGGAACTTACCTCAACATAATAAAGGTCATATATGACAAACCCACAGCCAACATGGTTCTCAATGGCGAAAAACTGAAACCATTTCCACCAAGATGAAGAAAAAGACAAGGTTGCCCACTCTCACCACTATTATTCAACATAGATTTGGAAGTTTTAGTCACAGCAATCAGAGAAGAAAAAGAAATAAAAGGAATCCAAATTGGAAAAGAAGAAGTAAAGCTGTCAGTGTTTGCAGATGACATGATACTATACATAGAGAATCCTAAAGACACTACCAGAAAACTACTAGAGCTAATCAATGAATTTGGTAAAGTAGCAGTATACAAAATTAATGCACAGAAATCTCTTGCATTCCTATACACTAATGATGAAACATCTGAAAGAGAAATTAAGGAAACACTCCCATTTACCACTGCAAAAAAAAGAATAAAATACCTAGGAATAAACCTACCTAAGGAGACAAAAGACCTGTATGCAGAAAACTATAAGACACTGATGAAAGAAATTAAAGATGATACAAACAGATGGAGAGATATACCATGTGCTTGGATTGGAAGAATCAACATTGTGAAAATGACTCTACTACGCAAAGCAATCTACAGATTCAATGCAATCCCTATAAAACTACCAGTGGCATTTTTCACAGAACTAGAACAAAAAATTTCACAATTTGTATGGAAACACAAAAGACCCCGAATAGCCAAAGCAATCTTAAAAAAGAAAAGCAGAGCTGGAGGAATCAGGCTCCATGACTTCAGACTATACTACAATGCTACAGTAATCAAGACAGTATGGTACTGGTACAAAAACAGAAATACCGATAAATGGAACAGGATAGAAAGCCAAGTGATAAACCCACGCACATATGGTCACCTTATTTTTGATAAAGGAGGCAAGAATATACAATGGAGAATAGACAGCCTCTTCAATAAGTGGTGCTGGGGAAACTGGACAGCTACATGTAAAAGAATGAAATTAGAACACTTCCTAACACTATACACAAAAATAAACTCAAAATGGATTAAAGACCTAAATGTAAGGCCAGACACTATAAAACTCTTAGAGGAAAATATAGGCAGAACCCTCTATGACATAAATCACAGCAAGATCCTTTTTGACCCACCTCCTAGAGAAATGGAAATAAAAACAAAAATAAATAAATGGGACCTAATGAAATTTAAATGCTTTTGCACAGCAAAGGAAACCATGAACAAGACAAAAGACAACCCTCAGAATGCGAGAAAATATTTGCAAATGAAGCAACTGACAAAGGATTAATCTCCAAAATTTATAAGCAGCTCATGTAGCTCAATATCAAAAAAACAAACAACCCAATCCAGAAATGGGCAGAAGACCTAAACAGTCATTTCTCCAAAGAAGATATACAGGTTGCCAACAAACACATGAAAGGATGATCAACATCACTAATCATTAGAGAAATGCAAATCAAAAGTACAATGAGGTATCACCTGACACCAGTCAGAATGACCATCATCCAAAAATCTACAAACAATAAATCCTGGAGAGGATGTGGAGGAATGGGAACCCTCTTGCACTGTTGCTGGGGATGTAAATTGATACAGCCACTATGGAGAACAGTATGGAGGTTCCTTAAAAAACTAAAAATGGAACTACCATACGACCCAGCAATCCCACTACTGGGCATATACCCTGAGAAAACGTAATTCAGAAAGTGTCATGTACCACAATGTTCATTGCAGATCTATATACAATAGCCAGGACATGAAAGCAACCTAAGTGTCCATCGACAGATGAATGGATATAGAAGATGTGGCACACATATACAATGGAATATTACTCAGCCATAGAAAGAAACAAAATTGAGTTATTTGTAGTGAGATGGATGGACCTAGAGTCTGTCATACAGAGTGAAGTAAGTCAGAAAGAGAAAAATAAATACCATATGCTAACACATATATATGGAATATAAAAAAGAAAAAAAAGGTTATGAGGAACCTAGGGGCAAGACAGGAATAAAGACACAGATGTAGAGAATGGACTTGAGGACACAGCGACGGGGAAGGGTAAGCTGAGACAAACTGAGAGAGTGGCATGGACATATACACACTACGAAATGTAAAATAGATAGCTAGTGGGAAGCAGCAGCATAGCACAGGGAGATCAGCTCGATGCTTTGTGACCACCTAGAGGGGTGGGATAGGGAGGGTGGGAGGCAGACGCAAGAGGGAGAAGATATGGGGATCTATGTATATGTATAGCTGATTCACTTTGTTATAAAGCAGAAACTAACACACCATTGTAAAGCAATTATACTCTAATAAAGATGTTTTTTTTAAAAAAGAGAGATTCGTTTTTTTCCATATGGCTATCTAATTCCCCCAGAAACATTTTTTTTTTTAATTATTCTTTACCCACTGAACTACAATGTCACCCTCATCATGAATCAAGTGAACAGTCTATGTCGTTTTTGTTTTGGGACTCTGTTCTATTTGTCTACTACAATGCTTTATATCTGGTAGTGCATAAGTTGTCCAACTTTGTTCCTTTTCAAGATTGCCTTGGCTATTCTTGATCCTTTGTTATTTTTAGGTAAATTTTATAATTGACTCATTAATTCTCATATATAGTAAGAAAATGGACTTTTATTGAATCTACAGGTCAGTTTGTGGAAATTTTGCACCTTTACAATATTGAGTGTTCTAACCTATGAACATGGTATATGTCCTTGTTTATTTAGGGTTACTATAGTTTCTTAAATATTGCACAGCATACTTTTAAAAACTGAAGGTTTCATGTACAAATAAGGATTTTCAGCTTCTCTTGAAAATAAAAATGTCTGGCAAAACCAGTTTAATACTCCTGTGTGGCAACAATAGGCAGCAGCTGCCCACTGTAACTGGGACATGTGTTCTCCAACTCATCACAGTTCCTACCACAAACCCAATGCATGAATCTGGACTCACAACTGACTTCACTCATTTATTGTACCTGCTGGGCCACTAGCTATGGCTAAAAAATAAGGAAGGAAAATAGTGAAAAATAAGGTTCATTTACTCATTCTTTCAGCATTTATTGAATGCTAATTATGTGTCAAGCACTACGCTACATGTCGGGATATACCAATGAACAAAAATGACAACAGAACTGTTATTTTTGTGTTTTAACCCAAAGGCCTTTAATACCATCATTTTAATCAGAATTATAACAATGTTGAAAATTTTTAACAAGAAAATATTTTACGTGACAACCTTCATTCAGCCAATTAAAGGGAGTGTGGCTGATAGAAGAGTGAGCACACAGAATGAAGACACAGGAAAAACCCCAAAAGAACATGGAAAAAGAGCCTGTAGCTGTTCTGTCATATTAACTGATAAGTTCTCAAATACACCAGGACATCAGACCACTCTGGGTTCACGACATTCTCAAAATAACAGACACAAAATGTCCTGCTAAAATGAACAATGTGGACAAAGTCTTCGCTCCTAGGAAGCTTCCTTTCTACTGGCAGCATACTTAGGTTGGAAACAGACCAAGAAGTTCATTGAATTTCAATTTCAGGAATTTTGACATTATTCTCCTGCTAATGGGCAATCAGTGGAGTTTTGCTACCTGTTACTCTAGGTTTCTTAGAATACTCACAGAAGCCTGTTTTTTCACTGGATCCTAGGTTTGAAATAAATCAACCATGACCCTTAGCTCAGTGAGTAATTGGGTTTCTGTGAATAGGGAGAGAAAAGAAGAGGAAAAATATTCCATCATCCAATGAACTTTTAGAATACAAAGGGACAGTCCAGGGTGAGGTGTATTTATTTCTTTCACCAAGAACTCAAAGCACCTTTCCACTCAGCTCAGTTTGACTTTCCATTCTAGTCAATAGTATAATATCAAGACGTGTGTGGGCACGTGTGTGTGTGTGTGTGTGTGTGTGTGTGAGAGAGAGAGAGAGAGAGAGAGAGAGAGAGAGAGAGAGAGAGAGAAAGAGAGAGATTGGGCAGGGAAAGAGACAGTGAAAGGGAAGTACAATCCAGTTGTTACTAACAGATTGCTAAGTTTTCCCTCATGTAAATATATTTCAGCCTTCTCTTTCTCCTGTGTCTTATGTCATGTCTTGGCATCCAATCAGCTCTACCAGAGGCAAGCCCATTAACTCTTTCAGCTCTCTAGCGTACCATTCAGACTTTTCAGTGCATTTCTGGTGCTCTACTCTCTAAGCGGACCATACAAGGATTCTATTTAGTTCAATACACCAGTGATTCATAAAACAATTCCCTGAAGGTTTGAAAGAGTTAACCTGTAACCCTCTCTAAACATTTGGCTTAGTGCAAGGTATTGACTGAGAAAATGAGGAGAATAGAGACCAATATGTCATTAACTAGCACAAAATTCTAGTGACATAAGCAAAAAACAAATATCATTTAGTATACAAAAGGAAAAACTAAGAACTCCAAGAAGTTTTTGTCCACAGTCACACAATAAGCTGACCTCAGAGCCAGAACTGTTTCCAGGTCTCCAAATATTCCATCTGGAGCTCTGCCTATGGTTTCCTCCAAATCCAGACTCATGTAGGGAAGTGGTGGATAGAAGTGAGTGATGGGCAGAGGTTAACACAAGAATCCTTGTGAGCCCTTCCAGGTCCAAATTTCTGTCTTTTTTTTTTTTTAATTTCTCTGAAATGCAAATGCTGGTCTGTTCCACTGTAAAGCCCCCTTGAGATGAAACAGAATTTTAAGTAGAATCTGTAAAACAATCCCTTCCAAATTTCCTTCCTGGCCAGTAGTTACAGTCACCTCTGACCACACCAAACCCAGCACCCTTTCCACGTTTTACCTCAGTTCCCATCAGCATGTTTGCAACTTCCCATAGTTTATTTTCATCTCTCTCCAGCAAACAAGGCCTCTTGTGAAATGAGAGAAGACAGGGTCAGCACACACACACTCGCCTGTTGGCTTGGCAGAAAACACCGCACAGAGCCAGGGAAGCCTGCGTGGAGGCTGCCAGGAGGCCACACAGCTAATTTACACGCTAGTACTGCAGTTGGATTTCTTATGAGACAGAAGTCTCAAGTTTAAATCACTCTGTGGCTGGAAAGGAAGCTGAGAATAAAGAGGGTGGGGGAACTACCATGACTTTGTAATCCCACTGTGACCAACCTCTTCGTGCTGAAGTCCAGAATAATAAATTTTGGAGCTGGAAATGGTCCACCCCACATCTTATCAATGAGAAAACTGAGGCAAACAGGGAAATGACCTATCCCAGGCCACATGACTCATAAGCTGTACAGTCAGTGGGTGAGGGCATTTCAAGAATAAAGAACAGAAAGAGAGAGGCTCACGTTACCTCAGAAAATGAGGATTTGTTTTAAGGATGCACGGGGCAGGGAACTTCCTTTGTAGCACAGACACACTTCGTTGAGCACTAAACACTACAGGTACATAAGAAAAGGTACATATAGTAAATATATTCCAGGTCTGCTAATTTCACAATGGCACACACGCCTTAGACGTTGGCATCTGTCTGCCTGCTCCAGTCTTTTCCTATTGTGGGCACTAACTACTCTCTTCTCCGCCTTTGCTTTTACTGCTTTTGTTCATATGAACACAAAACTCTTTATTCTCCTGCCTGCTTCTTAATTCCTTCTTCCCAGGGCTTCTGCTTCCTGTGCAGCCTTTCTGACTTATTTTCTATGTGTCTCCTGATTTCTGCCTACTGACACACAGCTGACTACCCTTGGATAGACTTACATTCAAGTTCTGGGAGGGAGGATCTGATGGGTTTACTTAGTAACTCTCCAGTAGTTCTACAGAGTTCTGTCACCAGACTTCAGGGTTATTACAGATGATGGCCACAGGAAGATGTCCTTCCCTGGTCAATCAGGATAGACTAGAGAGACAAAGCTGAGTAGCCATCTTTCCTCAGAATGGGGTTTTGGGCATGGAAAACACTTGGAGCATAATACAGTCCTCCTCAAATTAGTGCTTTGGACTAGATCCCATGTCTCTCTCAGTTATGTAGCATACCAGTAGTAAATAAGAGAATATTTCTGGAGCCAGGCTGCCTGGTTTTAATCTGATCACCATTACTTTCTGGCAAGCTATGCTTTAGGAAAGTTATACAAGCTCAGATTCTTTACAATAAAGATTATAATATTGTCTGTTTTATAGGGTTGTGGGAAGACTGGGGTAATTTACATAGAATGTTTAGAAGAGTATCTAGCGTGTAAGTGCTCAATAATGTTAGATATTATTATTATTATTATATGGTTTCTTTTTCCATAGCACCTGTAATGGGTTTTTGTTTGTTTCACTTTGGCTGCACCACACAGCTTGTGGGATTTCAGTTTCCCAACTAGGGATTGAACCCAAGCCCCTTGCAGTGGAAGCGCAGAGTCTTAACCACTGGACCATCAGGGAAATCCCAACTGTAATGGTTTTAAAATAGATCTGTAAATTCTTTGACACTTTTTCCACACACAAAAAATGGAGTCTAATTCTTTGAATATGGTCCATTTTAGTGACTTTCTAATGTACAGAATGCAATAAAAGTGATGCTGCATAATTTCCAAGGCTAGATCAGGGAAGGCAATATAGTTTCTGCCTTGTTGGAATTCTTACTTCATGGTGCAGAGTAAGTGATCCACTACAAGCCTTGTTTGAATTCCTAACCAAAGTATCTGTGAGCATTATTAACGGTTGATATACAGCACTTAGTTTGGAGGTAATTTAGGCAGTCATAGTAAGTGGAACAGCCCCTTTATTTCTTTACCTCTATGACAGCACTGTTCATGGTGACCTTTACAGGAATCAGGTGACATTAAACTATCTCTAAAGCTAGGCCTCTATACTGCAGTTCTTCTTAACCAGAGGGGAGATTATAATGGTCTAGGAGTTTTATTAAAAATACATAACCCAGGTCCCATACCCAGACATGCTGAACAGCAGATATGGGATAAAGACATGTGTAATTTGAAAATGTTCCTCATTTAACTCCAACAAATCTCCACAAGGGGAGACCACGGACATACCTAGTCCCCACAATGAATCTGAAGGGAAAGAGCTGAAGACCTCACCCATACTCAATAGGAGTTTACTGAAAATCTCTACGTGTCTGGCTCTGCTCCCTGGGGCCCTAACAGGAAGACCACACTCCATTCTGGGAATGAATTAGAAGTAAATTTGGTATTTTTGGTGTGTAAGCTTCTCTTCATGCAATCCAGGTCAGGAATGGAAGATACCAAACTACAGATTTTAATTGTGAATTTCTAATATATTAGCATCAATCCATCTATTCTTTCCTTCAAAATCTGGAGAGCTAGGAACAAGACAAAGATGTCCACTCTCACCACTTCTGTTTTACATTGTACTAGAGATTCTCTCCAGGGCAGTCAGGCAAGAAAAAGAAATAAAATGCATCCAGATTAGAAAGGAAGAAGTAAAACCATCTGTATTTGAAGGTGACCTGATTTTACATACAAAATCTGAAGAGTTTAATAGCGTGCCTTTCTGGGCTTTGAAGACCAAAAGGAGTTTCTCTCTAGGTCCCTCTCCCACTCCTCAGACTAGTGATTCTCAAATTTTAGTGTGCAAAAGTGAGTTGTTAAATAGGAATTCTTAAGCCCAACTCCCAGAGATTCTGATATACTAGCCTAGGAAACTTTAAAAAATCACCCCAGGAAGTCTAATGCAGGTGAATTTTAGACCAGACTTTGTAAAACACAGACTTTGTAAATATTTGAGAGGTCATTTAGTACAGTGATTAAGAGTGCAGTGTCTAGAACTCAGTTGCCTGGGTTCAATTCCTGGCTCTTCTACTTTTTGTGTGAACTTGCACATGACACTTAACCTCATTGTGCCTCAGTTTCTTCGACTGTAGAATACGATTAATGATAGTGCCTACCTTACAGGCTTGACGTAAGCATTAAATGCATTAACGTATATGGAGCATCAGAATAACAAGTGCACTTATTGTCAATTATTTGCAGTAGAGGACTTACCTAGCTGTCCCTGCAAGCTAGACCTTGCCTATAGACAACTACAACAAGATTCTTACAGTGACACCAGTAAGTATGCGAAGAAGTACATTAGGTGCTGGTTCTCTGTCCATCTTCCTTTCTCTTCTCACTTTCCCCTGCCCCTCAGAAAAGCTGTGGCCGATAGACACATTTTATTAGAAATCAAATTAAAGGGACTTCCCTGGTGGCGCAGTGGTTAAGAATCCGCCGGCCAATGCAGGGGACACGGGTCCTGGAAGATCCCACATGCCGCGGAGCAGCTAAGTCCATGCGCCACAACTACTGAGCCTGCGCTCTAGAGCCCGTGAGCCACAACTACTGAAGCCCACGTGCCTAAAGCCCGTGCTCCGCAACAAAGAGAAGCCACCGCAGTGAGAAGCCCGCGCACTGCAACGAAGAGTAGCCCCCACTTGCCACAACTAGAGAAAGCCCGTGAGCAGCAACGAAGACCCAACACAGCCAAAACTAAATTAATTAATTTTAAAAAAAAAAAGGAAAGAAATCAAATTAAGGCATGAGCCAGTCAATCCTGCTAGAGTTTAAGTCCTTCTATACTTTCAGGACCATTTCTAATCTCCCATTTGATCATCATAATTGTCAGGTTACCAGGGTTTGAGTCTTTTCCACCACTATTTGGATGTATGCTGTTGATGAATTTGGGTTTCCATTTTTCTTTACAGTGCATTTCACCAAGAGTTCATTTCCAAATGCAAACATGAGAACTAATGTTCCTAAAACTTTATGACTCATAAAATGTACTTCTCCCCCTTCCCCCTCATTCATTAGCATGATAGCAAATCTTTAACAGATTGCCTTGCACCTAGGGAGGCGGCTCTCAGTGCTCACATAAATAATTTATACTGATCAACACTTGATCAAATTAATGGAAATGATAATGCTGTAAAGAAAGCATTTTACTGTGTTTCAAGTCTATTCACCAGAGGAACATTATTAGTATTCCTAGATATGCAGGGAACCTGATAGTTGAAAGTTCAAAATAGTCACAGCTTATTTTTTTTTTAACCTCTTGATAGTCAGCAAAGAACAGCATTTTCTTATACTGCAAGGTCTATTATATACTAGGTACTCTTAATATCTCACTGGCAGAAATAGCTCTCTCGTATTATGGCGCTGCTGTAATTTTTCTATCAGCCAACAACTGTGGTTTCCTGAAGTAGCAGAACCTGAAAAAAATGCAGCAGCTCAGACAGAAGGAATCAGAGTGGGCTGGTGATTCATGCATCCTCAGGAAGAGGGTTGGACATGACCTTTGAGACACCTGTCAACCCTGTTTTTTGTTTTTCTACCATTCTACTCAGACGCTAATTTATAGTCAAATATCAGTCGTACCTCAAAAACAAACAAGATGTTTTTACTCCCTCTCCCCACTTCTTGTTTTGGCTTTAAACTTTCCCCCACAAAGTTGATCAGACATGTATACAAGTTAAATTTAAGTTACTTTATTCATGCAATTCTTTGAGGCCCTAACAGTTATAGAATGTGTTTGGGTAGCATTAAAGCAAAACTCCAAACTAAATATAGCTCTGGAGTTGAAGTCTGTATTTCACCTAGAGTGTAAGACAACACTATTTGCTCCTTGGGAGGGAGAAGAAAGGATGTATTATTGACCTTAAGTGACCTATTTTTGATCCTTTGTAAGCATGAAAAGTTGGCAGCTGGGTATTTGTGTGCTAAACTCCGCCCCCTTGTCCACATACCATATTTGGAGGAACTAGGAGGCACTTCCTATTTGGCATTATGACCCAAGGCCAGAAACTGCAATTTAGGCAGAATTAGAGCAACAATATCTGCAAGTAGGATTGGCACCTCCTAAAAGCCATCATCCCCTGCTGCCAAGAAACTTAGAACCCAAAATTAGGCAGAGGGCAGTAGGGAAGCTGAGGCATTTCATTAAAGAGACACAGCCCTTCTGTGTACCACGTATTGCTGTTTGAGCTCACCTTCACAATTGCTCATGTAGCCACGCCTGGATTCCCTTCTCTCTCACACACACACTCTCCTGGGGGTGAGAGGAGTGGCTCAGACTCAGAATTAGAGCTCTTCGAAGTGGTGACATCATTACAAATCTAAGGAATTCTGTGAGCTGAACTTTCTAAAATTAATCCATCTAAAAGCTTAAACAGGGAGTACCTATTTCATCTTGAAGGAGACTTTTCCCACTTTGCAAAATTACCTGGTTAATTAATTCAGGCCTGGTAGTAATAGAACTAATTTAAAACCAAAATATCTATCATGGAACAGAACTAGATCTGCTGTTTTTATCAAGGTAATTACCAGGATAATTGCCAAACTTTCCCTTCTTTTGTTTTATTCCATATGAGCCAAGCCTGCTGGTTTATATGCACTATATATACATACATCCTTATATTAATAAACAAATGTGTTGAGAACAAATTTATAGTAAGAAATTTCCGTCCCAGAAGTAAGGATAAGAAAGAAAACAAGAGCTGTGCTCCCAATCCAGGCTGTTGGCTTTATGTAAATTAATGAAAACTTTATTTAAAAACCTATGTCCTGGGACTTCCATGGTGGCACAGTGGTTAAGAATCCGCCTGCCAATGCAGGGGACAAGGTTCAATCCCTGGTCCGGGAAGATTCCACATGCCGTGGAGCAGCAAAGCTCATGTGCCACAACTACTGAGCCTGTGCTCTAGAGCCCGTGAGCCACAACTACTAAACCTGTGAGCCACAACTACTGAGCCCACGTGCCACAACTACTGAAGCCTGTGTGCCTAGAGCCTGTGCTGTACAACAAGAGAAGCCACCGCAATGAGAAGCCCATGCACCGCAACGAAGAGTAGCCCCCACTCGCTGCAACTAGAGAAAGCCCGTGTGCAGCAATGAAGACCTATTGCAGCCAAAAATAAAATAATTAATTAAAAAAAAAAAACCTATGTCCTTATTGTACCTATACTCAGAGGGTTTCTATATATTGTAATAAAACCTTTTTATGGCAAATATCGACAAAATAATAAATTGATCAATGAGGGAAAGTTAGGATGATTATACAATTTCAAGCCACTTCCAAGGGTGATTGAAGTTTGACAAATTCCCTCCTTCCGATTTATGAAAGGATTTGGGAAGGTGTTCTTCCCCTTCCAGTATGGCTCTTCATCCCGTGAGTCCCAAGGAGCTGGGCTATTGGAGTTCCTAAACAGGTATCCTTCAGTTACACCTGGCTGTTGAGTTGGCCTGAGACTCCTACAATACTTCTTAACTCTGAGTCACCACCCACAAAGTCAATGACTAATACACCACGCTAAAAGGAAGTCTTAGAGAATTTTCTTCAAAGCGAGGGCCTCAATCTCAAATACCCACAGGAACCAGGGAGGTAATGTACAGCAATGAGGGAGGAGGGGACAATTGGAAAGTATGAGCCCCAGTTATTTCTGTAGTCTCTCCCTAACTCCATCCAATTTTTGCCATGAGAGACTATAGGCTCAATATTGCTATGTTTCCTCATTTTTAAGAGACTTCAGAAATCTGCTTTTATTGATATTTGCTGATTCATAAATATTTACAACAAATTTGGGATTTTGTAAAACATTGTGCTGGGAAATCAAAACACATCTGTGATAATAATCACCAGTTTATGATCTGTGGTTTATAGTGTCATCCTCTGCACACGTACACACACGTGGGCACACACATGTGTGCATACCCACCCACCTATAAGCAGTGATAGATACTGGGAGTTGAACTGGTCAAATTTAAATCATCCTTGGAAACAGCTTGAAATTGTATAACAGTCCTAAACTTTCATTCATTTATCAATTTATAATTTTGTAGATATTTGCCAGGAAAAGATTTTATTATAATTTATAGAAAAACACGGAACATAGATACAATGAAGACATAGATTTTTTTTTTATTTTAATTGAAGTATAGTTGATTTACAGTATTGTGTTAGCTTCAGGTGTACAGCAAAGTGATTTGGTTATACATATATACATATATTCTTTATTTTTTAAATTCTTTTCCACTATAGGTTATTACAAGATATTGAACATAGTTCCCTGTGCGGAGCACAGGCTCCAGATGTGCAGGCTCAGCAGCCATGGCTCACGGGCCCAGCCGCCCCGCAGCATGTGGGATCTTCCCAGACTGGGGCATGAACCCATGTCCCCTGCATCGGCAGGCGGACTCTCAACCACTGCGCCACCAGGGAAGCCCCGATACATGGATTTTTAAATGAGGCTTCCATTCATTTACTAAACTATGAACTCCAATAAGAAAATCCTATTTAAAGACGGAATAATTTTATTTATACCGTTTATTTTTGTGTATAAAATTATACATGTACAACCAAAAAAATTGCATCTATTCACCAAAAAGTAAAGAATGTTCTCTCATCCAAAATTTTGTTTATTCTCCGTAATTACTAGAATCAGAATTTAAGCCAGAGAGCCTGAAATAACACAGAGAGCAGTCAGTGTCGTCACCTGTGTGAGGTAAGCAGTTAGTCACAGCAGACAATTGCCAGGGTGTGTCCACGATGACAAGCTTATGGATGTGTATTATTCCACAATGATTTTTTTTCAGGTATGAGCTGACTTCTGATTATATATCATATTAAAACTTCCATATTATATATCTTATTAAAACTGTCAAGCTAAAAGAAGTCTTCAATAATCAATAAAGCCCTTACTGAACTGGAAGATAAAGAAGGGATTCTTAAGCAAAACAACTTCCAAGGACAGACAAGTAAGTTCTGTCCTGATTTTTAGTTCGACACAAATACCTGTTCTTTGGGGGGAAAAAAGATGAATTTAATGTTCAAATACATATTCATTGTGGATTGAGAGTGTAATATAGACGCAAGAGACATTCCATAGAGTGTTTATTATAACCTTGAATAGTCAGTATGCAATGCTGGTATCTTTTTCCTCCCCTCACAAACAGCAGACTTCATTCTCCTATAGAGATTGTTTCAGTGTTCTGAGAATTGGGAGTCATTATGGGATGCCTGTTGAAAATAGTTGCTTACTCAGAATAAGTTGAAAGCAAACAGTTATTATTTCCAGTCTAAATCATTCTAATAGGATTGGGTCAATCAGTCTCTTTCCTTGATCTTTATATTGAAAATGTTTTCCTTTTTCTCTCACTGAAAACTTCTGTTGCTTAAAAGCATTTGCAAACTCCTGGCAAACCTGTGTGAGCACCTCGATTACAAACTCAAGGCTAGACGTCAATGTTATATATCATGAAATAGCTGCTTAAAATCAGAGATGCTGCTTGGACTGAATTAGAAGGAAGTTTTGTTTCCAAATTCACCGTTGTTGTTCTTCTTCCTTCATGGATATTCATAAACCAGTTTGTCTCTTCAACTGTGAGGCAATCCCTACTAGCTCTTTCTAAAGGATTTGGAAAATATCTCTACTACATTGAGGTGGGCTCTGTAATCTAAAAGATTTGGAATCATGCCCTGCTTCTGCCTCTTAGCAAGCTGAATGCTCTTGGGCAAAACGCTAACCCCTCTGAGGCTTTGTTTCCCTATCTGGTAGATATGATATCAATATCTGCCTTTCAGGCTTGTTGTGAGATTGAAAAAAGAAAATGCTTGTAAAGAGTTAAACACAACAGAAAACATTTTAAATAAATATTTTAGGACAAAAGCAGTTTCAGTTTGTTAGAATGTGGGCGACAAAAACAACTTCCCAAGAGCGGTCAATAAAGTCAACCTTCAGAGGAAATTCCTGAGTTCTTAAAGTTGGTTATTTCCATTCACTTGTAAATAATTCTTACTCGTGCTTACTCCGTTCAAGGAGACTCTGAGCAGGGAGTGAGAAAAGAGGGAAAGGAGAGATGTCTAGAGAGCTGAATCAGTTCCATAAAGAATTTAAGCTCTAGTAGTAAACTAGGAGACAAGACTTGTCAGCAAATGACTATAAATCAGAACAGAAAGTCATCCAGGCCGTAATAGAGGCAGAGCTAAAGAGCAATGACAGTTGGGTGGAGGAGGAGATTATTTTGCCTCTGAATTGTTTCCTTTTACAGTCGTGATTCTGAAACCTATAGCAAAGCCCACCCTCTAAAATCATTTTTTCTATCAGATGATTCCAGAGAATTTTAGAATTCAACTATATTTTTAACAGTTTGTGGTTAGAACACCTTCATTTTACAGATGAAAAAACATGGGCCCCTGAAGATGAATTAAGTAACCAAGTTAGGGTAGGGTCAAAACAAGAAGTATTGTGTTTCTCCTGCTTCAGACAACCCATAAGTTCTCTTTGTCTGAGTCAGCTGGAAATACCCTTTGAACAATTCATGTCTCTTCTATCAGAGGAAGAGAAAGTTCAAGTTACAAATAAGAAATTCTACAATACTTTGAACTTTAGGCTTTTCCATATCTTTAGTCCACCTGCCCTTCTCCACTCTCCTTTTATCTCCAGAGATTTTCATTTCTGCCTAGAACACAGGACTTTCTTTCGATAATTTATTGTTCAACAAGCAAACCCAGATCTCCCTAGGCTGATGGCTTCCTCCTTCCTTCCTCTGTCCTTCCTTCCTTTTCCTTTCTTCTTTCCATGAGTCTTTCTATGACACTGGACTTTGATCCAGTGTTCTTAGATTGACCAAAGTTCCTTGGAGTCCAAGTGTGGCAAAAGATCTGAGGGAGTCTTGGGCAAGGTGGATTCTCAGCAGTATTCAGGATAGACAGAGACCAGTGAGTAGCAAGACTTTCCTAAAGCCTTCATGAAAGACTCTGAACTCTTGGTCCAAAACTGAAGGAGGTGGGGAACCCAAGAATCATTGATATTGAATTTCCTACCCAGTCCACACCAGAGTCAAAATTAAATAGAAAGAAAGGAAAAAGGAAAGAAAAAACAAAGAGTGGTAGGAAAGAAAAAGGAAGAAAGGCAGTATTTCTTGCATACTTAAGATGTAGGCTGACATTCATTGATAATTATACTTTATTCACACAGTGATGTAGTGATGATATTATCTTTATAACTCATAAAGAAGGCAGTTTTCATTCAGTACCTACAGAGCAATTGACCTTAGCCAGAATAAAGGTTTAATAGCTACCATTATTGAGCATCTACCAGGATCTTTATTTACATTATTGAATTCTATCTACTTATCAGAACAGCTCTATAATATTGGTGTTATTATCCCTGTTTTAGAGATGAATACAACAAGGCTCAAGAAGTTCGAGTAATTTACCCAAGATCACACAGATAGGAAGTGGGGGCACTGGGATTAGGATCCATGTCTGTCAGGAGCTTTAGTTTATACCCTTTCCCCTGAACTGTTCTGCTGCCTGAGATTGTGTACTAGTCAAGGTACAGTGACTAGAGCTCTTAATGGAAGTTGGGATACTTAAGATTTACTCCAATTTATATTCCTTATTGTTCTTCAGTCTTTTCCAAAGACTTTGACTCTCATGTCTCCTTTTGTTCATATGTGTTTCTTCTATTGTGCTAATTCACTATCTGATCTTGACCACAATCCCACCTCAACTCATGGCCTCCCATCAACACTTTCCTATCATCTGACCCCAGGCCCATCCTGGGTTTGTTTTTGTTATTCTTGTCTGGTGCTGACAGCTCACACTCCACTGGTAGCCCAGAAGAGATAGTGAGTGTCAAGGCAGGCTTTCAGAGAAGACTGAGATGACCAGAGGCTGCAGTGATCAGGGAATGCTCCTGTTTGAGGGATGTTTGACGGGAAGAGATCGTTAAGTGGAAAAGAGGGAGAAGACCATTGTATTTAGGAAGGAAGAGAGTAAAATACATGAAAATTAGAATATGAACATTAAGTAGAGCACACTTAATGTAGAAGTAGAGAATTAATCTTGATAACAGTCAGAGATTACTTTGGGTAGGTGGGTTAGGATTAACTGTGAATTGTCTGAATGTTTTAAGATTTAAATTTACCTGTCACTGTTGTACAGTATGTTTAGAAATAGAAAAGAATGAAGGCAGAAAAAACAATGATTGTTACTGAGAAATAGGTAGGATCCAAAATAACTCCACAGATATAAGCCATGATAACTAGGAGGATGACTGGGACCAAAGGAAGAACCAGGGAATTCAAGAGGCAGACATTATTTGCAAAGAATATGAATTTTTATTTACCCATGATGAGTCTGGGATAATTTGGTGATGTTCTAGTGAAAACACCATCAAGAAGTTAGAACTGCAGGATCAGAATTTGTGAAGTTGGTCTAGGTAAGATTATCCACACAAAAGTGAGATTTAACTCCATGACAACAGATGAACTAACCAAAAGAATAGCAGAGGCAAAATCAGAATTGATTAGCACAATCTGGAATGCATTTATACCCACAACAATTCATTCATGACTACAGTATTCCAGGACCAGAATAGATAAGACCAATTTGGGGGGTGTTAGAATAGACAAGCATATCTGGTTAAAAAATATTTAACCTTTTTAAGTTTTTAACTGTGGTAAAATATACATAATGTAAAATTTTACCACGTTAACCATGTCCTTGAGGTTCACGTGTGTTGTAGCCTATTTCAGAATTTCCTTCCTTTTTAAGGCTGAATAATATTCCATTGCATGTAGAGACCACATTTTGTTTATCCATTCATCTGTTGATGGACACTTGGTCACTTCCACCTTTTGAAGAGTATGGCTATGAACATGATTGTATAAATATCTCTTCAAGACCCTGCTTCGGCTTTTGATTCTTTTGGGTATATACTCAGAAGTGGAATTACTGGATCACATGATAATTCTATTTTTAATTTTCTGAGGAACCTCCATACTGATTTCCAAAGCAGCTGCACACTTTACATTTTACTTTACATTCCCATCAACAATGCACAAGTGTTCCAATCTCTTCACATCCTTGCCAACACTTGTTATTTCCTATTTTTTTGATAGTGGTCATTCTAATGTGTATAAGGAGGTATCTTGTTATGGTTTTGATTTGTATTTCCCTGATGATTAGTAATGTTGAGCATCTTTTCATGTGTTTATTGGCCATATGTATATCTTCTTTGGAGAAATGCATATTCAAGACCTTTGCTCATTTTTTAATCAGGTTGTTAGTTTTGTTGTTGAGCTTTAAGAGTTCTTTATAATATTCTGGATATTAACCCCTTATCAGATATATGATTTTAAAATATTTTCTCCCATTATCTGGGCTGCCTTTTCATTCTGTGGACTGTGTCCTTTGATACACAGAAGCTTTTAATTTTAATGTAGTCCAGTTTATCTATTTTTTCTTTTGTTGCTTATGCTTTTGGTGTCATATCCAAGAAATAATTGCCAAATCCAATATCATGAAGCTGCACCTTGTTAATTTTCTTAAAAACTTTATGAGGTATAATTTTTTTTTTTTTTTTTTGCGGTACATGGGCCTCTCACTCTTGTGGCCGCTCCCGTTGCGGAGCACAGGCTCTGGATGCGCAGGATCAGCGGCCATGGCTCACAGGCCTAGCCGCTCCGTGGCATGTGGGATTTTCCCGGACCGGGGCATGAGCCCGTGTCCCCTGCAACGGCAAGCGGACTCTCAACCACTGCGCCACCAGCAAAGCCCGAGGTATAATTTATATATCATAAAACCTGCCCATCACAAGTATACAGTTCAATGATCTTCATTAAATTTATACAGCTGTGCAACTATCACCCCAATCCAGTTTTAGAACATTTTCATCACCCCCAAAAGATCCATTATGCCAGATTATAGTCAATCCCAGATCCCATCTCCATCCGTAGGCAACCACTGATCTATTTTCTGTCTCTATAAGTTTGCCTGCACCTGACTAAATTTTAAAAGTTATTTTCAAGTAAAATTGAAGGAAAGAAAGAAAGGAAGGAAGGAAGGAAGGAAGGAAGGAAGGAAGGAAGGAAGGAAGAAAACCTAGCATTTCACACAATTTGGTGGCGGGTGGAGTAGCTCACATAATCTTCCATCATGCTTTTACACATTTCTTTTCACTATTCACCATTTTGCTATCATGTTTTATTTTTATTTTAATCTTTGTTAAAACAAATTTGAAAATCAATCTTGTTGGTAAATGGCACACTTAAAATATGTTATTAGAATGCTATTTAGTCCCTAGAGCATATCTCCTATCACTGAATCTAATTTCCTTCTAAAATAAGGCATGACATTTCCACTAAGGCACCCAGGTGAGTTATATGCCTGTCCTAATCAACAGCCACCTGTCATGATCTAAACAGGTTTCTGGGTTGTTTATATTCCTTCTTCCTCCCTCCCATCTCAAGCCTGAGCCTTTTACTCTTCAGTACCAATCACATGTACTCTTCACACACTACAGCCTGTACTGGGTGGAATTCAGAAGCCTCAGTTGAAAATTAAACATGCTGAAAGTGAATTCTTTGAGGCCTTGATATGTGGAGGCCCACACCCATGTTCTCTTTCACGTTGAATTTTTTCCAAAACAAGTTTTTTTCTAAGTGTTAAGGAAGAAAGAAAAGGAATTTTTTTTTAAAATAGGAAGGTATTTTGGTTCATTTTGGTGAGCAAATAATGTCTCTGATACCCAAGTCAAATTCAGAAAAACCTGATTTTTTTTTTTTTTAAAAAGCACATGTAACACTGTAGAGACAGATTTTAAATTTAATTTCCTGAGGTGATAAGGTCAAATTCTGAGCTATGGGTTTTCTAAAAAGGTCAACTTCAGATCAAGAGCTTTGTGAAGCTAGTCCATGTGACATATTGATGTTTTAGTGAGTTTCAATTGAGGATGATGTCTTTAATAGAGAGAAACCACTTCATTTTAGTGTCAGGGAAACAGGATTAGAACTTGAATTATATCATGTCAAAGCAAGATAATAGTGTGGGAGGGTATTATTACAGAGCAGGTTATGTTTGTGGCTTGACAAGTTACCCCACATCCATATCATCTTTGTATGTTCAACTCAAAGAAAACTAAGTAGGGAATAAATGCCTTTGGCTACAGGCCAGAGAGTCTCCAGGAAAAGAAAATACTTAAAACCCAAACTCTGATGAGTTTCACCATTATTTAAGGATCCTAATTGAGATCAATGAGTAGGTAAACCCTCCAGGGATGTTCTCCCAAAGGAAGAACTTACCTTAAGAGAGGGCGACAATGGGCCAGTGGTCTGGTCTCAACAGCATTACCTGAATAATTCTCAGGGGCGTTCTTGACACAGTGTATAACTGAGATAAACAACCTCTCCTGGCCTAGGTCCTCCAGTACTATGGATATGCTTTTATGAGCAGTTATGCTTCTTAATATAATGGTAAGTAGTCTCATTGAGTTACCAGGCATAAAATAAGATAGCGTGATCATAGCCAAGTAGAGCACTGCAGGGATACTTCTCTACCTCCCTCCCCTGCACACTGGTCCTGAGAAGTTACTGCCAAACCATTGCTGTGAGGATATCAGGGGACTGTAAAAGGCTGCTTGTTTTCAACAGAGCCCTGTGAGATTGGCTTCTTCAGTTCTCTCTCTGGCAGCAAGCTTGGCAATGTTTCCTCTCTGGACTGTATACCAAAACACTTGTTTTTGCAATAAATAAAAAATAAATTATACAAGTTAAAACATTATGATATAGATTTTTATGTTTAGGTCATAACTAAAGAGGAACTCCTTTCACCATGCAAGAGATGAATTAACAAAAGCATGCACTCTTGTTCTAAGCATCTTTGATATAGCAGAGTGACCTCCAGGTGATAATTTAACTTGTATTAGAATTTTTACTCTATATTAAAAAATCTCCTATCCATGGAGTGGACAATTTATCAAGAAGGAGTAAAAGACATTCTATCTCCATTCCCAAGAAAGGGAAATGGACAGATTCTTATGTTTCTGAAGCCCAAGTCCTTCTTAATGGTCTTTTAAACTTCACTGTGGAAGAAGGTACCATTTATTTTAGAAAGATGAAGAAGGAAAGATGCCCTCACCCTAAGAAGATTCTAGAATTCAAAAAAGGGAGAGTGGTTGTCATCTCAGAAACAAGGAGATGCTTAGACATTCTTTGGTTGGGGGAAAGACCTTGTGGGAGCATGGATGTGTAGGTTCCTGAAAAGGTGAGTCTTAGTTAGTAGCCTTGGGACCTGAGCAAAGGGTTCTGATAGATTACAAAGCAAACTGTGTAAACCTTTGGTGCCACCTTTTTTTCAAAGTCCCATGCTGCTCAGCACGAAACTGTATAAGCTGATGCATTGCTAATACCTGAAACAGCTGGGCCAGAAGTACAGTGGAAAACTGATGACTCCAGCAAAGCCTAGACAGGGAAGGCACAGTGAACAGAGATTCACCAGGGCCCCTGGTCACTGGACAGCAGACTATGATTTGTTGCTTAAGCCCCTAGGGATTGTGGATGATCCAAGAGAAGGAGGGAGGAAGTGTCTTTGTCTGTTCGGGCTGCTGTAACAAAAATACCATAAACTGAGTGGCTGATAAACAACAGAAATTTATTTCTCACAGTTCTGGAGGCTGGGAAGTTCAAGATAAAGGCATCAGCATATTCAGTGTCTAGTGAGGACACACTTCCTGATTCATAGAAGGCCATGTTTTCACTGTGTTCTCACATGTTGGAAGGGGTAAAGGAGCTATCTGGAGTCCTTTTACAAAGGCACTAATCCCATTCATGAGGGCTCCACCCTCAAGACCTAAGCACTGCCTAAAGGCCCCACCTGCTAATACCATCACACTGGAGATTTGGTTTCAACATATGAATTGGGTTGGGTACACAAACATTCAATCTAGCAGGGAGGCAGAAGTATGATACTGGATCTCCCTTAATTCTGGCAGGTGGGGCCTACAGCCCGTTCCATTTTAATCTGAAAACTAAGGAAATGTGGCATGATACTCATCATAGGTCATGAAGCATTTCATACCTGCTATATAAACCATAATGTTCAGACTTGGCGTTTCACAAACATGTTGCAATTTATTTCATTAATTATTTCTTCAATCAGCATCTAATAAGGGGAAACAAAGATAAATGCAAAGACTCTCCGTGCTCTCAGGAGCTACTGGAGTTGACTGCCCTACAACAGGTACTTACTATAATAAATACGAGGTAAATTCTGCCATGAGACATTAAAAGGGAGCTGTGGGAACACAGCGTAGCAAGGTTCTAACTTGGCCAGGGGGAGTTTGGAGTCTTTCCAAAAAAGGAGGCATTTGATTTGAGTCTTGTTGCATGGGAAGGTGTTTGCTCTTTCTCTCACTGCCAGTCCTTTAATGGAGACACAAGCCAACACAAGTTCCCACCAGGAGCATGTCTGTGAAATTCTATTTCACTTAATCGGACAAGCATCTCGCTCTCCTCTTTTCTAGTTCTCCAGCCTCCATTTGACCCATTTACTTCAAGTGGCCCTTTAAGGTAAGAGATTTAGCTGGGACTAGAATGTCCCACTTAGGCAGCTGCCCAATAGTCACCTTTAGTCTTATCCCTTCCCACCTCCACATCCCCCACCCCCTATGGAACTGACCAGCCAGGTTCACTCTGCTGGGCCTCTTATTCAGAACAGAGGGATCAGACATTGTTAGGTAGAGGAAGTGAACTGGTAGGAAATATTAGTGCGTCTATCACATTCCTGGAATCCATTCGTTCAACACTTTCTTATTATGACCTCTGAATCAGTCATAATTCAGTTCAACTCATAGTAACTGAATATTCTTAGTAGATACTTCGGGTAGTATCTTAAGACAACTTCAGCTGCTATTTTAAAAAATATCATAGACTGAGTGGTTCAAACAACAAACATTTCCTTCTCACAGTTCTGGAGGCTAGAAGTCTGAGATCAAGGCCCTAGTAGCCAGTCCACTTCCTGGTTGCAGGCTGCTGACTTCTTGATGTGTCTTCATATGGTGGGAGCTCTCTGGGGTCTTTTTTATAAGAACATTAATCCCATTCTTGAGGATTTCACTCTCGTGACCTAATCACCTCCCAAAGGCCCCCACCTCCTAATAGTATCACCTTGGGAAGAGAGGGGGCGGTAAGATTTCAACAAATGAATTTTGGAAGGACAGAAACATTCAGGCCATAACAAGCAGTGAAAGATCAAAAAGATGGGCGCTATTTGACTATAGTGGCTTAGAACACAAGTTCAAAGCCAGGTTTAGGTTCAAATTCTATTTTCTCCAACAAATTGTCATGTTTCCCCCAACTTGCTTCCTCCAAACCAAGGAGAATGGGTCATTACACCACTGTTTAAGCGCTATTTCTAATGAGAATGTGGCATATCCCACAAATGTGTAAGGGTAAAATATATATTAAGACCACTTAAGTGATTATGGAAGGGCCGAGTACATGCCTGACACCTTGTAAGAATAAATAAATGGCTGGTTTAAGAACATGAAATATAAAATTTCAATGTGTGATTTTGGTAGCTGATCTTTCCTGCCTGGGATTTACTGGCTAGCATAATGAGAGCTATACATGTGTTAGATTCGATTCAGATCTTCTCTATCCCTATACAAAAACACTTTGCTAAAATACCAATTAATGATTTTTCATTTCTCAAACTGTTCCAAATCTAATACATTTCAAAAAAAAAATTACTTTTCCTCTATTTTTTATTCTAAACTCCTCCAAGCTATCAGTTTTCAATATGGACCTGCCATGATTAGCCATTTGCTTAGAGAAGAAATCAATTTCTTTTGTCATGAGACTAGAGCTCAGTTCACATCAGAGGTAGTTATCATGAATTCCTCCCTAAAATATTCAAACTGAGCATATATGGAATTAAAATTGCTTTCACTCAAAAGTGAAATCCTTATATGAGAGCAGACTATAAACATGAGAAATACATCCCTGCTATTCTATGCATCCCCCACAAATTGTTTCCATCCATGACTCAAGTGCCAGTTTGTTTTCATGAATTTCAATTACAACTGGCAACACAGAGCTGCTGGGAATAAGAGTTAGGCTGGGATGGAAGGGGGGCACTTTGACATCTGCAGAACCCCACAAAAGGTGTGAGATTTGCATTTCAGACTGGCTTCCAGAACACAGGAAGAAGCTAATGAGAAACCAGACTTTCTGGCCAGTCTAGTAGCAGATATCAAGTTCTGAGGTTTCCTCTTTGGATAAATATAAAAGGCAGAACTTCTGTAGTCAGGCTAAAATTGACAGAGGAAAAAGAGAACTACTGGAGTCAAATACTAACTCGATTAATAGAATACTGTGTTCTAATGAAGAAGAAATAAAAAGGGCTTTATTGCAAATGTAGCGACTGACAAGGGATTAATCTCCAAAACATACAAAGAGCTCATGCAGCTCTGTATCAAAAGCAAACAACCCTATCAAAAAATTGGCAGATCTAAACAGACATATCTCCAAAGAAGACACGGAAGGCCAAAAAACACATGAAAAGATGCTCAACATCGCCAATTTTTAGAGAAATGCAAATCAAAACTGTAATGAGGTATCAGCTCACACCAGTCAGAATGGCCATCATCGAAAAGTCTACAAACAATAAATGCTGGAGAGGGTGTGGAGAAAAGGGAACCCTCCTACAGAGTTGGTGGGAATGTAAGTTGGTACAACCACTACAGAGAACAGTATGGAGGGTCCTTAAAAGACTAAAAATAGAACTACCATATAATCCAGCAATCCCACCCCTGAGCACATTCCTGGAGAAAACTGTAATTCAAAAAGATACACGCTCCCCAATGTTCATTGCAGCACTATTTAAATACAATAGCCAAGACATGAAAGCAACCTAAATGTCCAACGACAGATGAATGAATAAAGAGGATGTGGTACATATATACAATGGAATATTAGCCATAAAAGAAGAATGAAATAATGCCATTTGCAGCAACATGGATAGACCTAGAGATTATCATACTAACTGAAGTAAGTCAAAGACAAATACCATATGATATCACTTATATGTGGTATCTTTAAAAAAATGATACAAATGAACTTATTTACAAAACAGAAACAGACTCACAGTCTTCGAAAACAAGTTTATGGTTACAAAAGGGGAAACGTGCAGGGGAGGGATAAATTAGGAGTTTGGGATTAACATATACACACTACTATATATAAAATAATCAATAAGGACCTACTGTATAGCACAGGGAACTACTCAATATTCTGTAATAACCTATATGAGAAAAGAATCTGAAAAAGAATGGATATATGTATATGTATAACTGAATCACTTTGCTGTACATCTAAAACTAACACAACATTGCAAATCAACCATACGCCAATATAAAATTAAAAATTAAATTTAGAAAAGAAAGGGTTTGGGGGTTAATGTCAGTGGTACTGTTTTGGAGACCACAGTTGTCCCCAGATGGGAAAATCTTTAAATGGACATAACCATTGAGACATGAAATTATAGATTTGTTTTGGCCAGAAAAGACACAGAGGAGGTATCTCATTTAGAACAATTTTTGGTATGAAAGTGGGTTCTTTATATCTCAACAAATACCAAATAAATTTAAATGACTGAGGCAAAATTTTTCCTAAGGATTTATTGTTTTGACATAAAGTGAGCAAGGTCAATATCATCGAAACCTGCTTAACCCCAGAAAAACTGTGCCATCTCCAAACATACCCAATGTCTACAAAGTGCGCCCATTATTTATATAAAAATCAATAAGATTCAATGAAATCTGTAATCATACAATAATTTCTCCAGGAACAAAAGCAAACAGCATCAGCGGTGTCAATTAGCTTACTGTCTGTGGAAGGTACTACAAAAAGAAAATTTAGTCATTAATATCCTTAGTATTTTAAGTAGCCAGAACTAATGGAAGACAACACTAATGTGGACAAATGTAAAATATGCAAGCAAGTATGTAACAATATGGAATAAATATTTATAAAAGGTACATACAGAGGAGTTATTGCAATTTGTTTCACTTTACCAAGGCTTCAGCAGGTTGAGAGAAGTTTAGTCAGAGGAGAGGTCAGGCAGAGATAAAACCCAAGACGCTCAGTAAGAAGGCTGAACTCATACATCATTGTCTAAATCAGTGGCTTCTAAACTTTTTAATCCCATGCACCTATGAATAAAACATTTAAGTATATACCTTTGATGTGTTTGTGTGTGTGTGTGTGTGTGTGTGTGTATATATATATATACCAAAGGTATATGCTTAAATACACAAATATATAAAAATTACATGCATATACTATTATACTAACATATTATATACATAGTAAAACATATACAAAATAGAAATTATAAAAGGATGAGATAAAGATAACATAATTATTTTATTTTTATTTTATTAATCTATAAGAAAATATGTTCCCACTTTAAAAAATCATTAATATTATTAAAAATTGTTCAAATAATGTGATTTAATATACTTAATTATTTTTGAAAATCTTGGCTTAACATTTGTGATTCAGTCCAACGTTATGTTCATTATTTCTGTACTTGATTTTAATGACTGTCATGGCTGAAAAGTTATTTCCTAATGATAGAAGTATGTGAAAAGAAAAAGGACCTCATTATCTTGCTTACTAAATCATGGTACTTATTTTTTAATCCAATCCACCAACTATGCAAAAGTTTTGTCTAAATTTGACACAGTATTCAACTAGGGTGAGGTCTATAATGATAGAGGAAGTAAATCCATATTTCATTTATTCTCTTGATCATTTTCAAAATTCATCAGAATTTACGAATTTACCTTTTACTTATTTGACTGCCAAACAACTTGTTGTACAGGATTAAGAGAAATGTCAACTTTTCCATTTTCCCCCCACTTTAAGCAGTACATGAGTTATTATTTTCAATCTTAGATACCTCAGAAATATTTTTATCCATTTGTCCATTTTGTGCAGTAGATAATGAAATCCCTAAATCCACTTAACCAGGTACATATAAACTTCACTGTGTGTCAATACACTGAAATCAAGCAACAGAGAACCCTACCAGTCCTTTGCGATTAGGTAAGTGCTACTCTTCCCCTAAGAGACCCAAATGCCTTTCTGACAGTACATATGTGCAAGGACTAGTGCCAATCTGTATTAAATATCAGTAAAGCTTAATTTCTTTTCTCTATATATTAATGTGAAGCCATAAATTATAATATCTTTTTCCATGCACCAATGAATGGTCTTGTTCACACCCTGATAAGCATGTCCTCCACTTTGAAATGAATGTCTCTACAAAAAAATTGTCTCCTCGCTCCCTTTAGAGTAGGTAAATGAGTGCTTTATGGCAAATGGCATAATTCTAGGGGTGGGGTTACAGGTTAACAATTACCAACATTTCTAGTGACTTCAGGTTCCTGAGTTAATTTCTTTTTTTGTGGAGAGTCCAACTGAAAAATATCATCATTCATTTCATAGATATTTATTGAGATTCTATTATCTTACCACTGTCAAATTCCATATGAAAATCTTGAATAATTTAGAACCAAAGTGAATAATCTCTAAATAATCTATACCAGAGAGCAGAAACTTTTTCTGTAAAGGACTAGATAGTAAATATTTTTGGCTTTGTTGTCCATACCAGTAGTTGTTGCTCCAATTTATTCAATTCTGCCAATGTAGAATGAAAGCAGCCATAGACAATATGTAAAAGAAGGTGCATGGCTGTGATCCAACAAAATTTCATTTATGAAAATAGATAGCAGAAACAATCTGGCTTGTGGACCATAGTTTGCCTTCCATCTAGACAACTGCTTCACTTTCCCTTATCTGACTTGACTACAGTGATATGAGTCTACACAATTTTACATATCTGACTCTTGAGTCATGCTATTTTCTTTTACCTGAATAAGTAAGAACATTAGAGAAAGCTAGTCGTTTTGTTGATGCATATTCAGATACTTGTCTTTACTTTTTCAGATATCCTCTTTAGTCTTTGTTGCCAGGTGCACTGACCAAATGAGTTGGTCCCTTATTCCTTACAAAATAGAAATAATTTAACACAGAGTCGAAAGGCACAATCTGGCCTATGAAAGAACAACAGTTGAACAATATCTGTTGGCTAGAAACTTCAAGATGGCTCTTGCTGGTTTTCGTTTGTGTGACAATATATATGTCAAATGCCACAGAAGAAGGAAAAGCAAAGTATGACTTGCCAGGAAGAGGGTTAACCTCCATTACAGTAATTAAAAAACTGCATAGTGATGACTATAGTGTACTACTGCCAACTTAGAGTCCACTTCTCAGTGTACTCCAAGGTCTGCTCTACCTCAATACACACCCAATGGTGCTCAAACTTGAGTGTTCAAAAGTTTCACCTTGGAAGTTGGTGAAAATCCTAATTGTAGGTCTTCTGGAGTGGGATCCAGATATCTGTGACCTTGGGTTTCTGGTGACTCTGATGGGGAAGAAAACATAAAGGCTAAGAAGCACAGAGTAAATTTGCTGAGTTCAAAAATCCCCCCTGCAAGGCTGGTGCGAAGATTAGTGAAAATATATCTGAAGCTCCTAAATCAGAACTTGGCAGATAGTACATGCTCCATAGAGCTAAATAATTTTATAATTATTATTACAGGATAATTATTATTATGATAGATGTATTATTTTATACACAAAGAGAGCTATGGAAACTGGAAGCATTTCAACTGTGATTAGGTAAAAAGGGAAGAAAGGGAATTTATAAATCCTCAATACCAAAAATGGATGCAGTATGAGAGGGTCAGAGACTGCAATAGTTAACGAGAAAGGTCATAAATGATGAATCATTAGGTAATCATTAAGCCAAACTAGAGACAAGTAATGAAGGAAAAAGGGGGAAAAGGCCTTAATGTCTATTTGCCCATCTGTCACAAAATTGAAGCAAAGACATGTTTATTATCTGGATCATCTGGGTCTTAGCTACAGTTCTCTGATTCTCTTTACCTGAGTAAACCTGAATTTAAGGCCATAAATTTGAGAAAGCAGTGGGAGTTAGGAAAAAGGGCGATTTGCAAACTGTAGCTGATGTCAGAAAGCCATTCCAGTCTTAAAAGATCTTTGCTTTCCTTGATAAATGCCCAGAGACTGATAGTTTTGCCATTTGCTCTGCCCTTGGCAAAGAATACCTTAGACTGTACTCAGGGCAGCCCTGGTTCTTCCACTCAGTTGTTCATTCATTCACTGAACCAATATTTAAGAGCTCAGACCATGAGCCAAGGACCATTCTAGGTACTTGGGATACATAAGTAAACAAAACTATAGATAAAAATCCTTCCCCTAATAGAACTTACATTCTAGCAGAGAAACGGAATCAAAAGTAAACATAATGACTAAGCAAGTTATATATTGATAATATAAAAAGCAAAATAAGCAGGGAAAAGGAGAGCATGGGGAGGTGAGAGGTGGTCAGGGTCGGTCTCACTGGAAAAGTAAGACTTGAGCAGAGACCTAAAGGAAGTGAGGGACTGGGGCCAGCAGCTAGGGGTGATAAAGCATTCCCAGTGGAGAGAACAACAAAAGTCATAGGACAGGAGAGTGCCAGACTTTTTTAAAAAGAATAACAGGAAGGTTAGTGTAGCTGGAGAAGAGTGAATGAGAGGAATAATCAGAAATGAGAGCAGTGAAATAATTGAGGGCTCAGATCATTGTACAGCCTTGTAGGCCATTTGCTGTAAGAACTTTGGCTTTTACTCCTAGTGAGATGAGCAGCCTTTGTGTGGTTTTGAGCACAGGAGTGACATGATCTCATCTAGGCTTTAAAAGGTTCAGTCTCGCTGCTGTGTTGAGACTAAGAGGAGAGCAAGCATAGCTCATACCTGCAGTAATCCTGGCACATAGCTCATCACCTCCAGCAAAAGTGCTTTACACAGAGGGAACACTTCACTTGGAAGCATCTGCCACAAATACTGATGTCTGCTTATGCCTGGTCACTGACCCCTAACTGAAGGTTCTGACTTGCTAATCAGTTTTGACCTCTGGCCACCAGGCAATCAAATTACGTCGTCCCAGCCACCCTATTGTTCTCTGAACTTTGCCTTAGCTCCCACAAAAAGGTGCCTAAAGTTCAATCTTTTTTATTCAATAACTTTCAGAGTCCCTTATTACATTAAAAATCAATTGGTAATTAGAAGCACTTGAACCTACTCTAAGGGATAATAAATATCATATTTTTAGTTTCTACTGTATGCCAGGCGCAGTGTTTTATGTATACGAACAGAGTTAATCTTCTTAACCCAGTGAGTTAGTATATTATTGTAATGTCTCAGTGGTAGAAACCATGCCTTGAAGACATTAAGTAATTAGTAAGAACACGAGGCAGGACCGGAACCCAGAAAATACTACTCCTACCCTATAACATGTAATTAGCTTTGAAATAAATATTTATACTTCAAAAGCCTAAAAAAAAAGTACTCTTCAGGATCTTATTCACACTATTTATCCGTATAGTATATCCTGTTAATGTTGAGAGAACAAAAGAAAGTTAAAAACTTTAGCCTGGCTCTGACCTCAGTATGACAAATTAGCATAAATACCCTCTAAAGGACATGGTCAGGATTGGTAATTGTTGGGTTAATTAAAAAAGGAGTTAAAGCAAGGAAAGACAGGAAATTATACATGCATACTTAAATAATTTACCTTTCTTTCAACCATTTCTTTCTGTATTCATTCATCAATCATTTGTTGTAGAACATTTTCTTACAGTCATTGGTATTCTGTTTCTTTTTTGCATAAAGCATCATCTTTGATCTCCAATTTCAGTTTCTTTACAGTGGAATTAAAAAATAAGTTCAGCTGTGAAGAAACATAAAAATCAACTTTTCTAGATATTTATGAGTAGGTTTTAATATTTTACAATGTTTTCTTATATTACACAGCTCCCCACACCCCCTCCCCCACAGATGCTCTCCAAAGCCTTTAGTTTAGTTCTCATGGAAACAACTCTCTTCCTTTTCACATTCATATTTCTTTGGTTTTCATACTACTTAATAAATTGTGTAATATCAATAACGAACACAACTGGCATAAACAGATTTGGGAACAAACGTTAGCTGACTCTTGGTAAACATAAAACTCAACTAATGGGGGCAGAAATGCATAAATGTTCTAGAATAGTCTTCTGGCTGCCAGTACTCCTCTGCAATGGGCATCGTCCAGCATGTTTTATTGAGGGAATAGAGTGTGATTACTCTAGGGAGTCAGTTAAATGGACATTGATTAACTGAGCATCTATGGTATAGACTACTGATATCAATAATGAAATCTTATTGGGAATTGCAGAACATAGGAACTCGAAGGAAAAATAACAAAAAAATAACTAGCATAATCCAATCATTTAACAGATGAGAAAATCCAGAACTTGAGAATTAGGTATCTTCCTAAAATCACTTCATCATTAGGAAGAGGAACAGATTTGACGTTTCTGTTCAGAGTCCCTTTCCACACACTAGAGTGCTCCATTTTGTCACTACTTGGTAAAGTTACTGAAAATGTCTGAATTTCCTCTTTTCTCTAGTCCTTCTGTTTTTCAAATAAAGTGCAAAGAAGTAATTCTCTCACCTGAGACTAACATATTACCTAAAAAATTAGAGATGTTTAATCTTGAGGTTTTCAATTAAAAATACACTAGTCTGGGCTTCCCTGGTGGCGCAGTGTTTGGGAGTCCGCCTGTCGATGCAGGGAACGCGGGTTCGTGCCCTGGTCTGGGAGGATCCCACATGATGCGGAGCAGCTGGGCCCGTGAGCCATGGCCGCTGAGCCTGTGCGTCCAGAGCCGGTGCTCCGCAACAGGAGAGGCCACAACAGTGAGAGGCCCGCATAACACACACACAAAAACACACTAGTTTTTTTTTAATATGAGATTTCAATGTCAATTACATAAAATTAGTTTGTCTCTTCCAAAACATGGAACCTCAGAACCAGATTTTTCCTATAACCCATTGAATTCACAAGGACTCACATTTGGGCATTGGTCAGGGACTAGAAAATAGCTTAGGGGGGAAAAAAAGCAACTGAAATACTAGAAAGACTGAATAAATAAACAAGAAACCAACCTTGCAGCTGACTTTTCCAGATACTTTGCCAAGATGACTAAGGTCACTGGTAAATACTCAGTTCTCCTGTAATACTATCAGAAATAGCTACCATAGAAAAAGATAAGAAATAATATTTACTTTGCAAAAAGTATAAGGCTTATGTGATGTGTGCTCATGTATATTTATAAAAGTGGGTTAAAATATAATGTAATAAAAGTCTAAAAAAGGAACTGGGAAATTAGAACCAGATTCCATATTCTATTTATTTTTTAATTTTTTTTCCTGCTAGAAAAATACCTACAAAAAAATTGATTTGGCACAAATAAATGTGTACACTTACTAACTCCACCTGCAACTCAAGTCCCAGCCTTCTGGCAATAATGAACTACTTTTAAGCTCTAAGTCTCATGATTACTTTCCCCAAAGATAAATGGGGGGATGCTTAAAGTCACCTGCTCAGGAGCATTGCTGCTCCTCTCTTGCTGGAAATCCTCACCCCCACCTCTCCCTCCCAAGGATCAGATTGGCACTGTCTTGGCAGTCACCTGAGTAATTGCTCTAGGTGAACTCTTAAATATTTACTCCAAAGCTTCCATAATACTGCACTCCACTCCCATGATACTGATCTCTGATTTTCTGTTTCCTCATAGATATTTTTCCTTCATTTTATCATTAAATATGGAATTCCCCAGGGTTCTAGATATAATCCATTGTTCTTCCTAGTCATCTTCTCTCCTGATTTATTTCATTCCCTCTCAGAGTCTTAACTATCACATGTCAGGGACCTTCAAATCTATGGATCCAGCACAGTCCCCTCACTAGCAAATAAGAGCCATGTCAAACTCCCACTGAATAGCTCTATCTGATGACCCTTGAACACTTCAAATTCATCTTATCAAAAACTGAACATCTGATCGCCTTTCCTCCCCAAATGGCTCATGTGTCTCATGTGTTCCAAAGAACCAATTACCTAATCTAGAAACTTCTGACAAAATCCTCAACAATAATTCTTCAATTGGATTTTTGCCATTAAATTTGGATTTTTACTATGTGTGTAATTACAGGGTCTTAAGATAATGCTAGTCTTATTTAAATTAATAAATTTTTGTACTTCACAATGGTACAACCCAAAGTACGCTAATCAATTAGTCCACTAATAGCTTTTCCTAGGCACTACACAACCACCATCACTACCATCACCCCTGACTCATGCTTGTTTTTCCTCCCGATTAAGGCTCTTTGAAGACTTATGGTTAAACGATGCACTGGAAATTCCTAATTTGGGTAATCTCATCAATATACAGCTATATAAATCAGCCAGCACCACAGACTGCATGTGTTTTATTTAAGAATACAAAAAACAACATAGATCCAATAGATCTTTTGAGTATCTAGTTACATACTCTCACTTCCTTTCATGTGTGTATATTTACATTTTTATTCTCCAGACTAAGAAAAAAGGATAGAGGGGAAAAAAGCAAAAACATTTCCCTGAGAAAAAGTTCAAAAAGAAAAAAGGTAGGGAGGGGAAAGAGATGAAAAAATACTGATACATTTTCCACTAATGCTAATTAAATCTAATCAAAGCTCACAACTAACTATTGTGTTGTGGGTTTATAATGTCAGCCTAAAGGCTTTGATCCTGATTAAATCAAGACAAGCAGTACTGAAGGCACTAATGATAAAGCAAGCCCCATTAGACTGTTAAAATATAACAGGGGTGGGCTTCCCTGGTGGCGCAGTGGTTGAGAGTCCACCTGCCGATGCAGAGGACATGGGTTCATGTCCCAGTCCGGGAAGATCCCACAGGCCGCAGGGCGGCACTGAGCCTGCATGTCCAGAGCCTGTGCTCCGCAGCGGGAGAGGACACAACAATGACAGGCCCGCGTACCACAAAAAAATAAAATAAAAAAAAATAACAGGGGTCCTCTTTCACAAATCAATGTATTTCTATTTAGCCAAAGCCTGCCACTCTGAAAATACGTCAGTAATCGTTCTTCTCTCTTTCTTGATCTTTTGCTACTTTCTCCAGGGCCTGCAGTCAACTGTGGAGGTGGAACAATGAAGTCTTTCATGTAGAAGAAAAAAAAGAAAACCCTCTGAGTGCAATGCTCTCTCTCCTCTGTATCACTGTGAACATACCAAAAGAAACAAAAGGAAAAGATCAACCCTTTTTCCAGTGGTCAAAAAGTATTTTAGAAATAAAGGAAGAGGGTTTCCCTGGTGGCACAGTGGTTAAGAATCTGCCTGCCAATACAGGGGACATGGGTTCGAGCGCTGGTCCGGGAAGATCCCACATGCTGCGGAGCAACTAAGCCTGTGCGCCACAACTACTAAGCCTGCGCTCTAGAGACTGCGAGCCTCAACTACTGAGCCCGCGTGCCACAACTACTGAAGCCTGCACACCTAAAGCCCGTGCACCGCAACAAAGAGAAGCCACCACAATGAGAAGCCCGGGCACCGCAGCAAAGAGCAGCCCCCACTCGCTACAACTAGAGAAAGCCCGTGTGCAGCAATGAAGACCCAACGCAGCCAAAAATAAAATAAATAGATTTAAAACAATGTAAAAAAAAAAGAAATAAAGGAAGAAATCCTTGAGCATGGCTTTGCGTCTGTCTGTCTTCCAATTGACTATCACTGATAGTATGTGTTAAACCTTTTCAATGTCAGGAATCCAAGTCCAGAGAAGGCACCTAAAGCACAAACTCCTGAAAAGCAATGAATGACATTTGGCTAAGACAACCAAGAGCCCTTGATGTTACAGAGAAGTCTATAAGAAAAAACGTTGGCACCACTGAGCATTCTGAGTGCTTAGACAGACAAATGTAGACAAACCTCCTAAACTTGATCTTACTTATTGTTGACAAAACAATTTCAAAAGATAAGCAGTGAGATCTTGGAATTTACATTTAACTTCAGGGTCAGGAGAGAAGCCAAGTAAAATACAGGGAGCTTTGAAAGATTAGAGCCTACATTAGGTCAAGATCACAGCGATTCTCTGTTCTTCAGTTGAGAGTAAAAGCAAAGCCAGACTATTAAGAAAGAGAACTGGTGTGTGCAAAAGATCTCATCAGTGTGTTGCTTCTAATCTACAAATTACTCAAGAAGCTAGGGACTCAGGAGTCCTTGTTTCTGCTATTTTTTTAAAAGTACATTGTTCTCACTAAATCTTTTAGTCCAATAGATCTTTCTTTAACATAGTGTTTAAAGTTTTTAAATAACATTCCTTTATATTTGTGTAATACTTTATAAAAGAAAGGGGTCTAGCAGGATTTATTCATCATTAACCCACTTCAACACGGGTAGGTATTATCCCAATTATTAATCAGCAGGCTCAGTGGCCATGGCTCACGGGCCCAGCCGCTCCGCAGCATGTGGGATCTTCCCGGACCGGGGCACGAACCGGTGTCCCCTGCATCGGCAGGCAGACTCTCAACCACTGCGCCACCAGGGAAGCCTAGGTAAGAGTTTTATACTTTAGAAGTAGTAGAGCCAGGACTAAGACTCAGTTCTTTGATGATTCAGCATTATGTTACCACATAAACAAATTATATTTAAATAACAAAGGAAGCTACATTTTATAAGAGGCAAGTAGGAAGTTTTAATTCAATTTAACTCATCATATATCAAAGCAAAAGCATTTGTCTAAGAATTTCAGCCACATAACCAATATTCAGCTAAATATGTTTGGAATGGAGGACCAATGCTACATGAATGACTACCCATTGATAAAGTTAATCGTTAACATCTTCATGTATTTTTAACTGAGGATCATACTGGGAAAGCAGGGACCCCCACCGAACCCCACTCTCCCAACACTTCAAGTGACAACAGCTAATATGGTTGTTGTGGGGGTTTTTTAACATCTTTATTGGAGTATAATTGCTTTACAACAGTGTGTTCATTTCTGCTTTATAACAAAGTGAATCACATATCACTTTGTGAATCACAAATATACATATATCTCCGTAACTCCTCCCTCTTGCATCTCCCTCCCACCCTCCCTATCCCCTCTCTATCCCACCCCTCTAATAAATTTGTTTGGCTGTTCTACCCTGGAGGCTTATTTAGATGTGAAAACAAAGGAACTAGTCATTAAGATTTACTTTGCTCTGGGCTTCCCTGGTGGCGCAGTGGTTGAGAGTCCGCCTGCCGATGCAGAGGACACGGGTTCATGCCCCAGTCCGGGAACATCTCACATGCCGCAGAGCGGCTGGGCCCATGAGCCATGGCAGCTGAGCCTGCATGTCCGGAGCCTGTGCTCCGCAAAGGGAGAGGCCACGGCAGTGAAAGACATTAAAAAGACGGTTACATTTGGGGCATGAAGTGAATCTTTGGTATACTCTTAGTGTACCAATCAACTTTAAAGCACAATGCCATGAAGATTTTCTAGGTTCTATATGTTTTAATGTAACTAATATTCACTGAGCAGTTAGTATCCATAATGCATTATATCAAGTGAATAAAAAGTTATAAACTGGATTTGGAAAAAGATGGACAATGAATTGAACACACGAATCTAATTTTCCTCCCTCTAGAAACCCCTATAAAAATCACAATAAAGGGATGGATGGGTGAATAGATAAAGTTTTTAAAGGTATATATCCAAGGGTAAATGGAGATAATACAACAGCACAAACTTTAGGAAGGCAGGAAAGCAGACAGATGAATGTTAACCAAGGGGCCTTGTAGACGTAAGAAGGCCAAATCTAACCAGCACTGAGGAAACCCGAAAACTGACCTAATGTTCACTTCAAATTCCTCAAGTCTTGGAAATTGATAGCATCAGACATGTCCAGAAATGGGAATTAAGGGAGATGGGGGGCAAAAATAAGGAAGATTGTTTGAAAGCGTTAATAAAAAGCAATTGGATCCATTTCCCTACATTCTTCTGGCTATTCCACTGAGTTACTTCCCTTACCCCTCAATAGTAGATCAGAAAGGTTAAAACAGAGTCTATTCTCTGGAAGAAGCCATGAACAGTTGAGGGTATGAGTACTAGTCTGAAAATGTGTGGATCAAATGAATAATTACTTGACTACCAGACTGCTAGCAGATAGGCCTTACACTTCAGGCCACAGATTAGAAGTTACTTCTTTAAGGAATCAGCCCAAGTGGAAAGATATGAATACCAGGGGTACCTCCAACACTAGCCCAGCCAAATTACCCTACAGGGAAACTCAGCATTAACAAACCCACCCATGCTGTCAAGAGATTACAGACATTCTACTCAGGAAATCACATTCTCCCAGTCTGAATCATGAGCAGTCAAGCAAAGGTTACCAGAAATCAGAGGAAAATGTCTCATATGGAACACAGCGATGAGAATAAGCTGAGTGAAACACTTGGAGAAAACAGGCTAAACAGAGAAAAGAAAACTTTAAAAAAATTCTCATTAATATCCCCAGAGAGAGGATTTTCATAGATGCAGATTGCTAACAGCTAACTAGCAACTATAAAAAAAAGAATAAGATGGTATTTTAAAACTTCAGAGAGTAAAAAGAACTCTTGGAAAATAAAATTTGACAGCGGGGAGGTGGGGGAATGTCAACAGAAGTTTTGCAAAGAACCATTAAGGAAATCTTCAAGAAAATTAAAAGGTTGAGAGATCCCAGAATGAATGCAGAATATGACAAAACAATCTAACTGTATTATAAGTGTATAAAAAACCTCACTGAAGGGGACTGAAGGGAAAAGATGCTCACCTTAGCAACACTGGAAATGAATAAAGTTTGTAAAACTAAAGGCAAAAAAGAACCATATATACAAACACTGAACTCTAGGTGATAAAGTTGTTTCCTATGAGAGTACCAGTTAATAATCTTGATACTGTGATACATATACTGGAATTGAACAATCAAGTAAGTGGATGGGGGATTGCAGGAGCCAGGTTTCTCTCTGTTAGACTGGGATTTTATAGACAAGTAAGGAGAGACAGCTAGAATGATCCGTATGGTAATGGCTTAGAGCTGGAGACATCAGTATGAACTTATATTTAGCTTAATATAGATATAGATGTTAAATATTTATAGATATATGTATATACCCAAGTTGGTATACACACATATGCTTTTGCTCTGTCAGCTGGGAGGGCCTAGATGCAACAATACTCCAGTAGCAACTAGCACAGAGATTTTGGCTTTTAATACCATTCTCCAGTAGAAGGAATCAGATCTCCTTGGAGAAATGTCAGTCTAGGATTTAGGTAGGAAATATTCAAGATAAGCCTGGAGCATCTTACAGTGACAGAAAATAAGGAAATGTTAAAAAATAAATAAGTAAACTCACAACTTTGGAGGTATGTCAAAGGGACAAAGGAGCCAACCAAAACCTCCCAATGGCCAAAGCTGGAAGAGTTTGAGCAACAAAATAAATAAAGTAGTATTTGATTGTAACCCAGAGTATAAAATAAATATTCATTAGTCCATATTGCCATAAATAAGCAACTGAATAAATAAATAAATGAGGGAGAAGAGAAAACTCTCCCATGCAAGAGAATTCCAAATAATTTATGTAGATACTCTGTCCTCTAGGAAGTGGAGCATAACTCCCCATCTAAGCATGAGCTACACACAGTGACATTTACCCAAAGAGTACAGTATGGAAAGGGAATAAAATAGTAATGTTACACTGCAAAAACCTGAGAAACACTACCTCAGCTAGGTGATGAGAAAGACATCAGAAAAATCCCAATTGAGGGACATTACACAAAATACCTGACCTGTACTATTCAAAATGGTCAAGGTCATGAAAAACAAGAAAAGTCTGAAAAACTCTCACAGCTAAGAGGATCCTAAAGAGACGATTACTAAATGCAATGTGATATCTAGATGGATCCTAAAAGAGAAAAAAAAAACATTTAGGTAAAAACTAAAAAAATCTGAAAAAATATGGACTTTCATTAACAAGAATGTATCAGTATTGGTTTATTAATTGTGAAAAATATACCACACTAATGTTAGATGTTAATAAGAGAAACTAGGCGTGGAACACATGGGTAGTCTTTATACTATCTTTGCAATTTTTCTATAAATCTAAAATTATTTTTGAATTAAAAGTCTATTAAAATATATTTTAAATTGGAAGATCAAGGTAATAAAATATTTGAAAAATTAGAAAAAATTACAAAGATAGAAAATATGAGAGAAAAATAGTAGCAAAAACCATAGAAGGTCTAGACAAAATGTACAGTGTTCAACAAAAGGTACTCAGAAGGAGAGAAGAGAAAATAGAGAGGAAACAATTATCAAACTAAAAATAGAATTTTCGGGCTTCCCTGGTGGCGCAGTGGTTGAGAGTCTGCCTGCCAATGCAGGGGACATGGGTTCAAGCCCTGGTCTGGGAAGATCCCACGTGCCACGGAGCAGCTGGGCCCGTGAGCTACAAATACTGAGCTCTGCGCGTATGGAGCCTGTGCTCTGCAGCAGGAGAGGCCGCGACAGTGAGAGGCCCGCGCACCGCGATGAAGAGTGGCCCCCGCTTGCCACAACTAGAGAAAGCCCTCGCACAGAAACGAAGACCCAACACAGCCAAAAATAAATGAATAAATAAATTTAAAAAAAAAAAAAAAAAAAAAAAAAATAGAATTTTCTAGTATCAATGAGACTTCAAACTAAAAAGGCCTATTGGGTATGTAACACAATGTATGGAGGGAAATAAAACTTACATTCACTCACATAATTTTAAGATATCAGAACTTAAAAGGTAAGATTCTAAAAGTTTCCACAAAGAGATAGATAAATAAAATAGGTCAGTTCTAATGGAAAGACAGTTGGATTGCTTCAGCTTCACTGAATACTAGAAGACAAATCCTCAAGTAAAAATTTTTAGTTCTAGGATTTTTTTTTTAATTTATTTATTTTTGGCTGCGTTGGGTCTTCATTGCTGCGCGCGGGCTTTCTCTAGTTGAGGCGAGTGGGGGCTACTCTTCGTTGCTGTGCGTGGGCTTCTCATTGCAGTGGCTTCTCTTGTTGTGGAGCATGGGCTCTAGGTACACGGGCTTCAGTAGTTGTGGCTTTCAGGCTCAGTAGTTGTGGCTCACGGGCTCTGGAGCGCAGGCTCAGTAGTTGTGGCTCATGGGTTAGCTGTTCCACAGCATGTGGGATCTTCCCGGACCAGGGCTTGAACCCGTGTCCCCTGCATTGGCAGGTGGATTCTTACCACCACACCACCAGGGAAGTCCCAATTCTAGAATTTTTAACCAAACCAAACTACTAATCGAGATAAGGGCAAATACTTTTAGACATGCAAGGACTTAGAAAGTTTACCTCACATGTACTCTTTCTCAGATATTAACTTTTGGACTTTTTTCTGTAAAATGAATTAACCAAAAAGGAGGACAACAGTGGGTTTTGGACAGTGTAGATTCAACTCAAAAGAGTAATGAATGAAAATCCCAGGACAACAGGTTTGTAGCCATTCTAGAGAGCAACTAGCCCATGTTGAAACAGGAGGAGTCCAGGAAGGAGGTATTCAAGAAGAGAGAAATCCATTTTTGTGATCCCTGAAACATTGGAAGAGTTAAAGATATGATAAAAGCAGACAATGAAAGAAAAAAAGGGCAATTACAAACCCTAGGAAAAGCAAAAATCTAAACAAGAAAGTAAATATGTTTGACTAGGCTGTGAAAAATATTAACCATAATAATGGAAGCACTATTTACTATCCTTAGAACCTATCAACACACAGAAGACTTAATTACAGTTCCATAAGAGAAAGTAAATGTTATCAACTTTAACCATATAAAAGTATAAAGAAATTAGAAAGTAAAAGGGGTGAGGAAAACTGAAGAGAACAGTAGGTGTGATAATGTCCCAGTCTTACAGTGTAGAGTATCAAGAGATGCTACATATAATGGAAAGGAAAAAAGTAAAATATCTGCTTATTATTTAAAATTATAAAGTACACCAATAGAGAAATTAAAAAGAGATAATTATTTGGGAAGCAGAGGTGGGATGGTAGCGTAAATAAGCTAAATCTTTTTCTGTTAAATAAGAACACAAATAATCCTTAAAACTTATTCAACAAAACTAATTCAGGAAATAACGGTAAAAATAGACTTTTAGACAAACTGAGATGACACCAGAATAGTTAAAATCCCAACCTGTTAAGAACTAGATATGATTTCCTCTGGCGAGTAAGATTTGGGGTGGGAAAGGATGAGGCAGTTTCTCCTTTGTATTATTTGAAAATTTTAGCTAGCAAGTACATGTATTACTTTAATAAAGATAAAAATAAGAGTTACTTTTTAATGACAAAGATGTCATTCCTGCCCTGAGGAGTCTTACAATCTAGTACAGAAAACTGGTAACTAAAATGTGAGGAACAGAGGAGGAAAGGAGGCGAAGAGGGAGGAAGGGAGAAAGGAAAGGAGGGAGGGAGGTAACACAATATTTATTGAGTGTCTACCTTGTGCTGTGCATTTTGCTGGATGATTTACAGACACCATCTCATTTCAACTTTCTGCCTTTCCAGTGATTCCCCCCATTTTACTCTGAACAATGGAGGCTTGAAAAGGCAGACTATTTATTCAGGATCACACAGCTCCTATGTACCAGAGCTAGGAGTCAAACCCAGGTCTAACAAAGTTTAAATTCATGTACTTTCTCTTATAGAAGGCAATCACCTAAGCACAAAAATTATTTGGATATCAGTAAGATTTCTAAGATAGAAGCTGCCTTCCTGCTAGAGGAAGTTACACTCAAGGGCAGACCAGTTATCATACAGATCTAGGACACAGCAGGACAAGGCAGGCTGTAGCCCCTTGGTGAGGTCTTCTCCAGAGAGCAGACTGCTGAGGGCCCGTTTTTGATGTTCATGTCCTATCTAATGCATTCAAAACTTCTGACAGCTGGAGAGATGAATGATTCATCTGAACTCATCCCAGAAGTCCTGAAGCCTTTCTCTTTATTGCAATGAGACATAAGAATAACCAGGAAGAGAGATGGCTTCCTGAATCCCCGCCACAACTAACCCTCCCATCTCGTTGTTCTACTTCCCTGTCACTGACCTATGAGATTTGGGGCTAGACTAATTTGGTCATACTGTTCCTCAGCTGGCCCTCCCTCAGAAATCGTTTTAGGTATTTTTGGCCACCAACTTATTCCTTTCCTTGGAATAATTTTGTTAAATTTCCACCACCTCCTTAAACTCTGAAGTCCCCTTCCTGTTTTTCCCTCCTCTCCCTCCTCCTCTCCTCCCTCCTCCTCTACTTCATCTCTCTCCCTGTCTCTCTCTCTGTCTCTGTCTGTCTGTCTCTCTCTGTGTCTCTCTCAGATCATAACTATGCCTACTATTTCTCTAGGAAACAGAGACCATCAGTCTTATAACTTACAAATCCAATCAACCCCTATCCTCACCCATTCTTCTTTTCTCCTGTGTCAGAAGAAGTAAAGCCCTTCTCCCAGGCAAAGCTAGCTCCTCTACTTTCATTTTTTTCTCCAGTTTGCACTTCTCCTGGAATTGGCACCATCACTTATCACTTCTTCTCTGTGCTTTCTACTCCTCCTTCTCCGTGGCACCTTTCCCTTACCCTAAAACATAGCTAAGCTTCTCCCACTGAGCAACATCCTTTCTTTCTTCTCAATTACACTCTTTCTTCCACAGATGTTTGTGAGCACCTGTTAAGTGCCCAACACTGCACTGAATGATGAGAATGCTTTGGGAAATGAAGCAGGCCTGCCCGCATGGAGCTTACAGTCTAATGGAGGAACAGATGATAAGTAAATAATAAATATAAAATTTAAATTTTCCACAAACCTAGGAAGGAAACAAACGGCACAGTGATAAAAAATAAAAGTGGGGCCGGGGGGGGGGGTGGTGATCCACTAAGTTAGGGTAGGCAGGAAAGGGCCCTTATTTTTCCATCATTGCCATTACTGGAGTTTAGGCTATCATTTTTCACCTGGGTTCCGATGAACTCTTAAACAAGTTCCCTGCTTACCACTTCCACCTTTTGGTCCTTCTCACATATTGTTACCATAGTTGAGTTTCTAAAGCAGATCAAACTTTCTCATTTCCCTGCTTAAGCTTCCAGTCATTTCTCAAGTTCTGATCCTTGAGCCCAGCGTTTTTAAATGGCTAGGTGATTAAGAAGTGACTTCAAGATCACCATATAAACAGCGACCAGTGCTGTGAGGAATGCTTCGTGCTGACTCGAATCTCCAGAACTCTCTTGGGCTTGTTATTTTTGCCAGTCAATCTCTGTTATAATTTGTTTTGTTTAAGCAGCCATCCAATGGAAAAGCTAGTGCAGCAGCATTCTCCTCTATGACCACTAAGAATTCTTAAGAGGAAGGTTGGGCTTTGGAGGCTGCAAAGTGGAGAAGGAAGTGACTGAGACTCTGAAGAAAGAAAGGACCATTGAGATCAGAGAAAGCCGCTCTATAAGATGAGAAGCAGGAAGGAGATGTTGATGTGGGCTCCTAGACAAACATTTAATACAACTTCCTCTCTTCTGGCCCCTTTCCTCCAGCTGTTGCAAGAGACCAAATTTAGCATTTATCCGTAAAATGCTATTGGGAAAACTAGTCAATCAAAACAAAATAGAAATAAATTTGGTGAATTTCTCACTTGGTGAAATGAATTTCTATGAACTGGTCATTGAGTGAATTTGCTTCAGAAGTCTAGGGGAATTTGATATTCTGCTTATTTGACCAATTTTACCAGAGGGAAGTGAGTTATGTGGGTCAAGGTTAGTGCCATGGGTAGAGAAGCTTCTGCCCTGCTTCCTGTTTAGTATATGGGAGGGTATTGTGTCATTGGTTGCTTTTGCATCAACTTGTGGACAGCAGAGGGTTGGCCTAAATTTAGCTGTCTCAAGCTGCCCCTGAAAGGGAACATTGAACTTACCTGAGGGTCTGAATAGGAGCTTATCAGAAGCTGGACCAGAGCTGGCTAACCAGCTCAGATAACTCACTGCTAAATTGTCAGAAATTTTGCAAGCCAGTTGTTTAACATGGCAATTCTTCTTTTATTTTATTTTTTAATTTTTTTTTTTTTGCGGTATGCGGGCCTCTCACTGTTGTGGCCTCTCCCGTCGTGGAGCACAGGCTCCGGATGTGCAGGCTCAGCGGCCATGGCTCACGGGCCTAGCCGCTCCACGGCACGTGGGATCTTCCAGGACCGGGGCACGAACCCACGTCCCCTGCATCGGCAGGCGGACTCTCAACCACTGCGCCACCAGGGAAGCCCTAGCATGGCAATTCTTAAAAGTTAAATTACTTAAATTTGAAATTCAATAAATTCTATTAAAAATAAAGATAATTAAATATGCAAAATTACCACTCCATAGTTATTTTATTACATTTTACTATTATTTATGTTCTTGGGATTATTTATTTCTTTTGGATCTATACAGTGCATCTCTTCCGAACTCTGCATTTGGTGACAACATATTGGTAGTCTGAAATGCCTAGGTGGGACTATTTACACCACAGAAGGCTGCAAATACTGCAAATCAGGACTTCTCCTGCCCAGAACTAATTGCTAAGTATTTTGCAGCACACCACTGCCTATCTTCCATGCAGCAGGCTGAAACCTAGGGGACTTAACCCTGGACCTCTGCAGTGCCCACAAGGCAGAGCTGAGTCAGCAAAGTTGGGAACGGTCTGTGAATTATACCAGCTTCAGACACCAGCAAAGCACCCCAGGATGACACCAGTTCCCATCAGTGGTCACCAGTCCAGGGAGAAGCCCAGACAAGCCATGACACAGCAGAGACCAGCAAGGATCCAAAGAACACCAAGAACCCCCTACCTTCCTCTACCACCATTAGATCACTTAAATCTCACATTCAGATCCCATCTTGGAAAGAAACAGAGGGAGGTAGCAGAACTCTGAAAAACTGAGCTCTTTATCCAACAGAGTTAAGAATTTACCTAAGGAAATGATTTTCTTCATAGAATTGAACAAAATTCGTCTGGTGGGACTGAAACTGACCCTATCCCTCGAGCTTAGCCACCTGGGTCAAAGGAAGTTGAGTGAGGGAGCTCTTTCATGAAGACAGACCAATTATAGAGGAAAGGAGCCATCCTTTGTTGTTGCACATTTAAGAGCAGTGTATATAAGTTTATACCCCTGCTGCGATGGTGATATTGAGCTTTTATCAAGAGGTAAATACTCTCAGTATCTTCTATATGCAGATGAAGAAATGAAGACTCAGAAAGTTTATGTAACTTGCACAAGGTCACACAGCTAGGAAGTAGAAGGAGGCAGCTTGGTATGTCTGCAGGGATTGAGCCCTTTTGTTCCACTGCCTGTCGTCAACCCTCCTCAGGCCCTCCTTGGGTCCTTTTGGCTGTTAGGCACTGCAGAATGATTGGGAGAAACCAGGAGGGAACAACCTCATAGGAAAGTGTCTAGAATGGACAACCTGAAAGCCAAGCCATGTCGGGAAAGCTATTACTTGAGAGGATGACCATATATATTTCAGGACCTAGGAAAAAACTAAAATGTTACTGGAAAGGAAACTGAGATCAGAAGCTAAACACACAAATAACGAAGAAGGTAAATGAGCAATAGAGTTGGCAGCTAATGGAGCTGAGAGACTGAAGCAGTGACAGAGGTTGGCCTGTGTAGAACCAAACCCAGGAATAGTGAGCAATCATTCCTTTTATGCACTGCCCAGCTCATCCTGCCAGAGTAGCAGTAACATCATAAAACAGCCAAACCAGGCATGAAACCAGCCTTTCTCCAAAGTGTGATTATTACTCATGCATTCCCTCCCACTGCCCTGCATGCTCCAAGACTATCTCCATCCTACTCTTATTTGTTTTGAAAAATAAGTATTTTTATTAGTTTATCAAAGTAACTCATGCAGATAATTTTAGAAATTCGTATAACACAGAAGGGCTTATAAGAAAAAGCAGCAATCACCTGCACCGCCCCACCTCCTTTCCAAATCCAATTATCCAGGCTTTGCATGCAACTTCTGTAAATTTCCAAATGCCCCATGTACTCCCACAGCTCTCACAGAACAAAACAAGCTGGAACCTATCCCATTATTTCTCCCCTGGTTTTATTATCCCAGAAAGAGTGGGAGGAGCTGACCAAAAAGGTCCCAACATATAGAGCCTTGGTGAATACAAATAGCCTGAGATCCAGAGTAGGCACAGGAGGGAGGGGAGGGTGTCTACAGCCCCCCTTTGTTTCACTGATTTCCACGGACAGATGGATGGTTTGCCCCCCAGAGTCTGCTGTGTATTGTATACTTTGCCAGCTCAAGGGAATGAGTCAGCATCTCCCTCCTCCTTTGCTTTCCATCCACTTCTATTGTAGCTCTACAACCTTGCTGACTCCCTTTAAGGCTGAGAAGACCTTCAAACACAATTTGAATTCAAAGGCACATTTTTCCATCTCGGTAGCAGAAGTTTGTTCTGGGGTCCGGTGCTGCCTTATAGTGGCCTTTTCATCTGACTTTCTCTCTAGGCCATTCTCAAGATGAGGGCACAGACTGCACATTAAACCGTGTGTCCACTGTACTGAGAGCATGCCTGGCACAAAGTGGATACACAGCAAATATTCGTTGAATGAATGAATATAGGAATGATGTCCTTTAGTAGACAAAGGAATTCATAAAATGAAAAGGCCACCATCTCTATACCTAGATATCCATAGACTGAATAAGAACCCTGCTCCAGTGGCCAGCCCTCTCCTGGTTCTCTGAGTTTGCTTGGTTCAGTTTTGCTGCTTCCAGAGGCCCAGTTCCAATATTTGTCATTCAAATGCTTCCTTCCAGAGCACTCCAAGGCCCTGAAAGGAGATGCAAAGTGCTTCTCAAAGCTACATTCCTACTGTTTCGAGAAATCATATGAAGGACAAAAGAAGCAGCACTGGAAGACACATGGAAATCCTCCTGAACTCCAGCCCGTCTCCCCCTGAAATTCCACTTTGGTACTTCATCCCTTTATCTAAGCACTTTGATAACTATTAAGCTGATATTCATCTCAGAAAAATAATATTTGGGGTAAAGAAGTTCCAATTTTTTAATTTTGATGTAAAAAACATAACACTGAAGGATAGAAAGGCGGAAACAATTGAGCAGAGAAAAACATCAGAGGGGAAAAGAGGCAGGGGAAAGAGGAGATAATAAAGGCAACAGGAGAAGGAAGGAGTGATTGAGCTAAAGAGAAGAGAAGGGATCTGGACAAGTGAGCACAGAAACGAAATGCCAAAACTAGGATCATTTAAATGGACAATTTTATGGGAAATGTATGTTAAAATATGTACTGAAAAGGGGCAAAGAAGATAGTAAAGGATAGATGACGCCATACTTGGTCCATAGAGAATCATTTCGGCTTTGGTTGATAAGACCAGCCAAAGACCAGGCAAATGTGCCATTCCTCCCCGCTGTCTTCGTTGTACAATTTCTTCCAGCTAACGCACAGCATCAGCACAGCTGCTCCAGCAGAGAGCACACTTGTAACTATGCCAGGAATCACCTTTCCTAACTTGTTACATGGAGGGCAGTTGAGTTCTGCTTGTTTTCACAACTAAAATTAAGTTTCTTCTAGCCTGCTTTTGTGAATTCCTTCTGAAGTTACTCCTCCACCTTCCCCGCCTCATATTCTTAGGGGAAACAATCAATTGTACAACGAGTCCAATTATTCTCCATGTGTAGGAGAAAGGGACCACAGTAACTCTGAGAAATCATTTTCAGAATTAATTCATGGCATGAAAAATTCTACACATACACACACTCATACATACTACCTCTGGGATCCTTGATCTTGAAAGCAGTATTTCACTAACAATCCACTTAAAAGAGAAATTCAATATTAGCCTAGATGAGGACACTTTTCAACTGTCTGTTGGGTACACATTTAGGGTCTTTCTCTGTGTATTTCATCAATATAGAGCCCAACACGGAATTGTAGCTTAGTATTTTAGAGATCAACCCACTGGTGAGGAAAAGGTCTATTCAAATTGTTCACCCAGCATTGAGAAGTTTATCTTTCCAATTCAGAAAAAAAAATCAGAGGGGGAATTTTCTACTCATGTGTATCTCCTAACAAAAACAGAGAAGAAAATATTACTGTGCCTAGGAGTTTAGAATAAAGCTGATGACAACACACTCCGGAATTTTTTGAAGCACCACTGGGGACTACTTACAGACTTTCATTATAAGTAGTAAATTTGGAAAAGCATGTTACCCTGAAACCATTATTTATTTTTCTTCATTAGCTTTGGAAAGTATTGATTTGGAAATATGGCTTTATTTGTCCACTGAGTCTTTTCAAAAACATATTCTGGTTCTCTTTATGATCTCTGCCTGTCTTCCTAGCTTCATATGGAAGTTAATTTCTTTGAGCATTACACCCATTTCTTCATCTAATGCATATGTAAGGTTCAACTACATCTCTCTAGAGTTTTGCAAATACTCATACTGAGACTTTCTGGAGAAGGATGAACTTTAAACCCATGTGGGAAAGGCTGGTTAATTAAAAGGACTGTTGATCCCTTTAGCAAGAAATAAGGGGTTTCCCTTGAAGCAAGAAGGAACTAGCTAAGCAAAAGCATGTTCAGGTATGCATTGAAGAGGAATTTTTTTGGCAGATACAATGCCTAACAAATTCTGAAACTGACTATCAAGGAATACTTATTATAGATGTTTAAAAGAATTATCCATGGATTTCTTTTGAATTATTTAAGTAGTAAGAGGCTTACAAATGATGAAAGTCCTAAACTACACTAGGAAGAAAAGCCACACTCACAAACCATCTCTATTACAGAGCTTTACTGCAAATACGTAAGCACGCAGGCTCCAACAAGAAATCACTCATTAGCCACGTGACTACCCTAGGTACCAGCTCTTCTGATTGTAGGGATATGGCAGGAAAAGTACCTCAACATGCGAGACTGCACCCCAAGCTTGAAAGACCCATCTTCTTCTGTTCAATTAACATTTTCACTTCCCAAAAAGAAATTTGGGTGAATTTTCTGTCACTTGATATGAAATAGAGAATAGGCAAAGATGTCTTAGTACAGCAAACCACCTTCCTCCATATACAGACTTCCTAGTTAACTTGACTATGGCTAGGACAGTAAGGTTTGTTTGATTAAGAAACAATAATACATCAATTATTGTATCAGATTCTGCTGGAAAGAACTAGTTGGGGTCATTTTTCTTAAAAGGTTACTTTTCCACAATGATTGAAAAAGAAAAAATAATATAAAAGATACATGCAACACATGTGGCGAAATATTAAAACCCCTAATGTAAAAACTGCTCTAATAAAGAAGAAAAAATTGCAATTGAATAAATGAATAAACGGCATTTGTCTTTTGGGAGGAGCTACCCAGCACCTAAATGTCCATCTAACACAGATACGTATTGGTGGAGAATAAGCCCCTACTTTTTACTACGGAAGCCAAAGGGACCAAAGAATACCATTCTTACACCACTGATTACTATAGTTCAGGCATGTGACCTAGGCTCAGTCAATCAGGTGCTCCCACCTGGGTCTCTGAATCTTGGGAATGATGCAAAGACAAAGGGGAAATTGAGAATTTACTCACAGTAATGTTGAGAGTCTCAAGATAATGACAGTGGGCTGTGTAGAAGATGCCAGTAACAGAATATTAACTGTCCTGTTTTATGACAGTTAAATTTTTAGATTTATTGCACTCCCCACTGCCTAGCCCTCCTTTACCAAGCCTATTTCTCCAATCACCTCACTGCTTCTGTACGCTAACCCATACCCTTCTAGCAAGATCCATTTGTATCCAGATTAACCAGAGCTGGCTACTGTTGCTTGTAACTAAGAGCCCTGATTGATAAAAGAAATGAATAGACAGTTTACAAATGAAGCAACATATGTGGAAAATAAACATAGAGAAAGATGTTCAACTTCAGTAAGATTCAGGGAAGAGTAAATAAAGAGAATGAAATACGTCTTTTCATTAGATTAGCAACTATAAAAGAATTGTTACGATCCAGTTTTGGCAAATGTGTAGAGAAACAAGCAATTTAATAAACCATTAATGTTAGTGGGAATATAAATTGATGCAACTTTTCCAGCAGGCAGACTGGAAGTGTATATCAATATTTTAAATACTCTTTGATCAGTAATTTCACAACTAACAATTTATCTTAAAGAGATAATCAGTTAGTCAAGACCTAGCATTAATATTTGTATGACAGCAATGTTTATAATAAGGAAATAATCTAAACATCCACCACTAGAGAAATTGTTAAATTATGATAAATCCTTTAAAAAGAATATTATTTAGCTATTTAAAAGGCCAGGTTATATCTAAATTTACTGAGAAATATCTTTACAGCTTTCATGGAAAAGAAGAAAAGTTTGCAGAGAAATAAATATTGTGTAATTTCATATAAAAACAGAGTGTTTTTCTACCTAAGATGGTAGGCAGAATTCTAAGATGTCCCCTAGGGTTTCTGTTCCTGCTGATACCCACGATTATGTTACATTACATAGAAAAAGGGATTTTGCTGACATAATTAAGATTACTAACCAGCTGACTTTGAGTTAATCAAAAGGGAGTTTATCCAGTTGGGCCTGACCTAATCACATGAACCCTTTAATAGCAGCGCTGGTGGCAGGAGGGGAACTCAGAAATTCAAAGCCCAAGGAGGACTCGGTATACGCTTACTAGCTTGAAGATAGAGGGGGCCACATGGAAAGGATCTGATGTAGCCTCCAAGAGCTGCGAATGACCCCACAGGCAACAGCCAACAAGAAAACAAAGACCTTAGTCTTATAACTGCAAGGAAATAAATTACAACAATAACATAAAAGAGCTTTTAAGTGGATTTTTCCCTGGAACCTCCAGATAAGAGGCCAGCCTGGCTTACACCTTGACTTCAGTCTTGTGAGGCCCTGAGCAAAGAACCTAGTTGAGACCACCAGACTTTTGATAATTGATTATATAGTAATAGAAAACTGGCACTAATAAATACTAAAACTAATACATAAACTATATATATGTATATATAGACACATTTATATAAGACACATGTATATGTTTAACTAGTTAACTAGATAACTATCACACCCATGTATCACAGTAAGATGAGAACTTGAACACTAGGCTCTCATAACATAATATATACGTTATTGTTGCCTCTGGGCAATGACATTTTTGAGGGTAATGCTTAGTTTATTTTTTATACTAAAGCAATACTTTTTATAAAAGTATCGCTTACTTTTTCTTCACAAATATAGTCAGAAAGAAATATTGTAATATAGAGACAAAATGGAAACCATGTAATATACCTGGAAGTCATGTAAATCTCTGTGGATCTCTTTTGAAGCTTACACAGAAGAGAAGCCTTCCCATTCCAATATCAAAGACCAGGAAAGTGAGGTTTTAGGTCCATTGCTTTTTTTTTTTTCCTAACCCAAAATTACAAAAAATTTCAAGTGTAGAAAAGAGACTACTTAGAATCAAGAAAACTGCATTCAAATACAATGTTGGCAATCACCAGTTTTTCTAGACTTGTCTCCTTATTGGGGAAATGGAGACAAAATAGTATCTAATGTAAAGTTGTTGCAGAGTAACCACAATAACATTTGTGAAAACATATAGTGCAGTGCCAAAGGGATAATAATGGCCAACATTTCTTGAGTATTTACAATTTGCCAGGAATTGTAAAGCACAATTGCTATGTGCTTTACATCCTTGCTACTGATAATGTGGTATAGCACAGGGATCACCAGGGAGCTTGTTAGACATGTGGATTCTCAGGCCCAGCCCACACCTACTGAATCAGAATCTGCATTTTTTTTAAGAGTATTTTATCACTTTTTTCTTTTTTTTGGCTGTGTTGGGTTTTCGTTGCTACGAGGGCTTCCTCTAGTCGCGGCAAACGGGGGCTACTCTTCGTTGCGATGCGTGGGCTTCTGATTGTGGTGGCTTCTCCTGTTGTGGAGCACAGGCTCTAAGCGCACAGGCTTCAGTAGTTGCAGAGCATGGGGCTCAGTAGTTGTGGCTTGTGGGCTCTAGAGCGCAGGCTCGGTAGTTGTGGCACACGGGCTTAGTTGCTCCGCGGCATAGGAGATCTTCCCAGACCAGGGCTCAAACCCATGACCCCTGCATTGGCAGGCGGATTCTTAACCACTGCGCCACCAGGGAAATCCAGAATCTGCATTTCAACAGGATCCCCAGGTGATTCATGAGCATACTAAAGTTCGAAAAGTACAGCTCCATCTGTTATTTAATCTTTATATTTATCCTAGGAAGAAGATGCTAAATCATTCCCATTTTACAGGTAAAAAAATTGAGTCTCAGGGTAACTTGCTCAAGGCTAGTAAGACACAATCTGCTTCCAGACAGTCTATGTCCAGAGTCCACAGGCTTAACCACTTTGTTTTACTGTCTCTCCTAGCAGGTGTCTGACCAAAAACAGTTGAATTCAAACATAATTCCACAGCCCTTCCTGTCCAACTCAACACTGCCATCCTGGGTGTAGGAATGGCCTGGACTTTTATCTCCCAATTGCAAAGAAGAAAATGGGAAAAAATAACATTGTAAAGTCCTTTGGGTACTGAGACAAAACAGATTTAGAGCAAGCCTTTGTAATATTTTATTCTTTGTTTTTCTCTTACCTTTTATTATTACCAAATGTGTTTTCCTATGTTAGTATTATTCTATGTGCACTGTTCCTTCCTTCTTACTAAAAGGTCCTGCCCAGGGGGAGACACTTAGGTTGATAGGAACCCCCATGCTCGGTGAAGTATATTTGGTACATTCAATCTATAAGTAAGATCAAAGGTATATAAGAAATATTTGATTTAAACAGCAAGTTCAAGGTAGTGGTTTTTAAATCTTTGATTGCTAATAATAATTAACACTTGTATATCACCTTACATATTGGTTTTGGTACATATTATGTACCATAATCCTAACAATAACCCTGGAAGCAGGTATACTATTCCAGTCGTATAGATAGGAAAATGAGCCTTGGCTAGCAAGTGATAGAACTTGGGCTTGAACCTATGCTTGGAACACATCAACATCTATCTTGTATATTACTATAAAACAGTATATATTACTATAAAACAGCATTCCCCAATGATTACCTGTTAAAGTCTAATCCCAATAATTACAATCAACTGGGAGAAGACCAGTCCGAAATGCTGAATTCTGAATTTTAATTATATTTAAAGAAACATGGATTTTTTAAAAGTAATATGAGACTAATCTGCCCCCTGGTAGAGATGTAAATATTGTCCCTCCATTTCTTTTTATATTATTAATATGCATAGCTAATTCTTTCTTCATACATTTTGCAGAAAAAAATGTCATTTGTGAAAGCAGGTGACACATGGGAGAAGTTGAGTAAACTTCATTTAAAATGGAAAACAAAAACTTCAACCCAGCACTTGTCCAACCCATCACAAATTCTATTTCTGAAACTAAATACAATGAAATCCTTCTTGACATTACTTCAGAGGAAAAAACTACTGTGTATTAAATGGACTAAGAATATTCAGATACACTGTAACTACCCATAACTATATCTCTTTTGTGTCAGTATATGATACACCGTATAGGTGCAAATCAATGACATTAATAATGGTGATCTACTATATTCTTCATTCCTTTTGTTAATGTCAATATCTTATCAAATCTATACAGGAAAAAAAAAGAATTCTTTGCCCCCAAATTGTAACTTCTATTATTTTGAAAGGTACACCATACTTCTGCAAGATTGCCAGGGCAGTACCCCTCTTTTGTCAATTGAGCATAAATGAAAATAGCCATTTCTGAAAGACTTCTCCAGGATAATGGATCTCTGAATAATTATCTGGATAGGATAATGGCCTACATGGACAGTGGGATGAGCATACCCTTCTTTTTCTAGTTAAGGGAGAGTAGGTGGCAAAAGAGAAAATCCATCTGATCTTGTGAAGAGAATTGCCAATGACAGTTACTCTTCTCTGTTCGCTAATTCCAAAGGTTACTAATGCTCACTTAGGGAGAGGTCCTATTTATTGATCCCAATAATTTAAGCAAAGAACAAATGGGGAGAAAGAACACTGACAAGTCCAGAGAAGAATCATAAGAACAAACACCTACCAAGGAGTTACTATGGGCCGGGCTATATAAATGCCAATAATAATAATAAAAACCACTAGCATCTACTAAGTACTTATTGTGCGCTAGTCATTATTATGTATGCTTTACATGTATTAACTTATTCAACTCTCACAACAATTTTACAAAGTAGGAACTGTGATTATCCTCATTTAATTATTCAGGAACCAGAAGCACAGAGAGGTTAAGAAACTTCCCCACGACTACACTGCCAATAGGTAGCTGGGGTAGGACTTGAATCCAGGCAGGTGACTACAGAACCTGTGCTCATAACCTCTCTACCACTGTCTCACATAATCCTCACAACATGCCCCATGATTTTTATAATCCCATTATTATTACCATTTAAAAAAAAAAGACTACGTCTTAGAGAGGTAAAGTGCTCTTTAAGATCACTCAACTGGTAAATGAGATAAACTGGGGCTTAATCTCAGTCCCAACTGGCACCAAGCGTCAGTACATTAACCACTTGACAATTCTATCACTACATTGAGAAATTAAAATCTTATAATCTATTGCCACATTAAGTGATCTGTGCATAGTGGTTAAAGGCAGAATAAGGGAGGAAAAAAATCTGAAATTCATTGCTGGTAATTAGAAAAGACTAGTGATTACAGCCTGTGATCTTCTAAGAAAAAGCTTTAGCATTGGGCTTCTTCAGAGATCTGATAAAGTAAATGTGTAATCAAAGGAAATGCTTCTCACTTAGAACCAATGTCTGACAACCCTAAAGACTAGTATTTACTCCAGAATCTAATATTCTCAGCCTTCATCAGAAATCTCTGTAGGAGTGGGCAGATGCCACAGCAGGGAGATGGGGCATAGAAACAACAACACACCTGAAACAAAACCAGGTATTATAAACATATATTACATCTGGGTTTTTGTAGAAAGGCCAAGAGAGTTAGTAGTAACCTCCAAAAAGCTTGCTTGAGATAAAGGAGAACTAGAAGAGGTTAAAAAAAAAAAAATAAGAAGAAAATTCACCATGAATAGTTAAATTATAGGTGATTTTCTCCCTCTACTTTCTAATATTTTTCTGAATTTTCTGGTTTTTTTAATAATAAGCATAATTATTTTTAAAATAAAAAATAAATTTGTAAACTTTAAAAAATTATCTGGTTGTAATTTTAAGGTAAAAAAAAAAGCACAGTTATGTAATGGAATTCTTTTACTTATCAACATGGTGCCCTAAAGGGGGTTGCTCATAGGTGCTTAAATTGCTCTTAAAGTAAATAAATGCCCAATTGGTTATAAGTTTCTAAGTAGGGATTGCTTAGGGCCACAGTGGAAGTTTTGTCAAGAAAAAATGAGATGAAGATGCTACTGGAAAGTAAGATCAGAAAGTGATCAGAAAGTGGATATTTCACTATCTTTCAAATGAAAACAGTAAGGTGAGTCTCTGTATTAGGCCACCTTATATGGACTTTTCCCAAAGAGCCTCTCCTAGATGGCACTTAAGTAAATATCATCAAGTGATTTTGGTTTAATCCTATCCTTAGAGATAGAATGTATGACTAGTTATGGTGCTCTACATTATGCTTCATTCCAAATAGTTTTCTTCACTTAATCATCTGATATTTTAAAAAATTCACCCCTTCAAACTTTGTACCTATATTCCATTTCAGATGAAAATCTGTGGCACACTATTTGCTTTAGATGTTTCCAAATACCAAGTTAAATTTTAAAATCTGCTTGAATAAATATTCTACTTTTTGAGAAAAATATGTAAATTAAAATTTTAACTTTCCAAGTTTTCTTATTTGTTATGTCCTACATTTCTCTGGGAAGTGAATCCCACTTAAGGTGAATAATAATACACTGGAAATTATGGGACTGGAAAGTAGGCCAAATCTTAAACTGATGAAATCTTTCTTATCAGTAAGAAATAGGTACTCACCCACCCCCAAAAACACACACACACATACGCACCATCAAAAATGAGTATCTAATGCATTAGTTTGCTGGGACTGCCATAACAAAATAGCACAGACTGGGTAGCTTAAACAACAGAAATTTACTTTCTCACAGTTCTAGAGGCTAGAATTCTAAGATTAAGGTGTTGGCAGGTTTGGTTTCTTCCTAGGCCTCCCTCCTTAGCTTGTAGGTGGCTGTCTTCCTGTGTGTCCTCTCATGGTCTTTATTCTCTATGTGCACATCACTAATGTCTCTCTGTGTGTTTTAATCTCCTCTTTTTTTAAGGACACCAGTCAGATTGGATTAGGGCCAATCCTAAAGACCTATTTTAATTACTTCTTTAAAGGCCCTATCTCCAAATAGTCATTCTGAGGAACTGGAGGTTAGAGCTTCAACATATGAATTTGAGGGGCAGGGGGATAGGACACTATTCAGCCCATAACATGTGAGAAACAGCAAACCAAACTTAATCTATCCCATTGTTGAGTCAGTGAGAAATATAACCTATGCAAATAGTGTTTCCATAATAAACAAATAGTGTTTCCATAATAAAATAATAGTGTGATTACTTAAAAGTATGGTTTCTTGACTTTGGCACTATTGATACTTTAGGCTGGATAATTCTTTGTTGTGGGGGGCTGTCCTGTGTGTCCTAGGATGCTTAGCATCATCACTGGCCTCTGTTCAGTTGAAGTTAGTATCACCATTCCACACACCCCCGAGTTGTGGCAACCAAAATTTTCTTCAGACATTGACAAGTGTCCCCTGGGGAGAAAAACCACCTCCCGTTGAAAACCACTGCTTTAAAATGACTCAGTTATTCAGTCAGTGGTAATAAGAGAAAAGAAGAAGAAAACAAATGTTGATCACCCTCCTTCTATTGGCCAAGAACTGTGCCAAGGTGATTTCTCATGAACAATCTCAATAAATCTCCATAACAACCATGAGAAACCGATGCTAGCATCCCCATTTTCTAGAGTAGGAAATGAACCTGAAAGGATGAATGACTGGTCGAACTGATGATGTAGCTGGTAAGGTGTGGAGTAAAGATGTAAATCTAAATGGTTATCCCATCTACTAATAGGATCAAAAGAACACTGTCATGCACATACACAAAAATCACACAAAACACTCACAAAGAGAACAAGAACCCTGTCCCTGGGTTAAACAAAGTTCAACAGGCTACTTTACAGCAAAACTTCTCAGAGCCTCTAACTGCACTGGGAATTCTCCAAGGACTAGAGTTTGAGGACCATGCTCTGGGAATAACCCAATGGTGTTGTTGTCATTTTGGAGTCATGGGAGGCTAGATAGTTTAGAGGTTAATAGTTGAAAAAATTGGTGAAATCCCAACTCAGTTGCCAACCAGCTATAAATTGGACAAATAGCTTGAAATCTTTCTGCTTCCTCATATATAATAATGTGTACATCATGGGGCTGTTGTAAGGACTGAATGTGATAATATATATTGACTGCTTAGCAGAATGCCTGGCACATAGTAGGGGCTCAATATAATGGTTAGTTATTATCATTTATGTGTCAAGGCAAACAATTCCACTAAATGCAACTGCTATGACACCTCTATATAACCAAGTAACTAGTGTATTAGTTTCCTAGGCTGCTGTAACTGTACGATAAATTGGGTGGCTTAAAACAACACAAATTTATTCTCTCACAGTTCTAGAGGCCAGAAGTCCAAAATCAACACATCAGCAGGGCCATATTCCCTCTGAGAGTCTGGATAGAATCCTTTCTTGCCTCTTCTTACCTTCTGGTGTCGGCTATCAATCCTTGATGTTCCTTAGCTTACAACTCCACCATTCCAATCTCTGCCTATGTCTTCACATGGTGTTCTCTTCTGTGTGTCTGTGTCCAAATTTCCCTCATCTAATAAGGACACAATCCATATTGCATTGGGACCCATCCTAATTCAGCATGGCAACATCTTAACTAATTACACCAGCAATAACTCTATTTACAAATAAAGTCACATTCTGAGGTACTGCAACTTAGAACTTCAACATATCCTTTTGGGAGACACAATTCAACTCACATAACACCGGAGATATATAACATATAACAAACTTTCACTGAATATATTGAATATTTATTAATGCCCACCCTGTGCCAGTCATGGTTCTAAGTACCTAATTTATATCCATAAACAAACAGGCAAAGACCATTGACCTTTTGGAGACCAAATGTTTCCATTATGGTCCAATTATCTATAAATATATAAAATAGCTAGCATTTATTGGGCAATTATTCTATGTCAGGCACCATTCTAAATGTTCTGCATGTATTACTTTTTTAAATCATCAGAATAATCTATAAAATAGATATTAATGAGGTCTCTATTTCAACAAGGTAAGGGGAGTTAAGTAAGCTGACCAAAGTCACACAGCTAGTAAGAGGAGCAAAACTAGGAAACAAACCAAGCAGGCTGGCTCAGAGCGTAGGCTCATAACTACTGTACCATACTACATCCTTTATGGATAAAGACATTGACAAAGTGGGAAGCACATACTTAAAGTTCTCCATTCTTATTCTTGTAACATTAAATATTCTTTAAATGTTGTCATTTTCCATAGTATCTTTCAACTTCAAAAGTCTAAACCTTTATCAGCAAGTATGTATATATGATATTCTTGAGATGTTAGGTGTAAATCAAATGTCAATAAATTGAATCATATATCATGCTAGACATGTATATTTTCAGAGATTATTTCACTCCGTTTTCACGTAATCTTTTGTTGACAATGGCTCCTAATTCTTAAATTTACTTGCTGACAGATAATTGACAAATAAATAAGGGATAAATAATTATGAATAATTCCTCCATAGCACCTCTCTCTCTCTCTCTCTCTCTCCCTGAGCAAAGGCAATTAAGAGAGACTGCTATTTAAAAGAACCACAAAGAGAATGTTTTTGAAATAAGGGTGAATGGACTTTAAATTACTTATTATCTGGTATCAGGTTCTCAAATGCAACACTGGCATAGAGTGAGAGCTATCAGCATTTATAGTGACATAATTTAAAAAGAAATTCAGGGCTTCCCTGGTGGCTCAGTGGTTGAGAGTCCGCCTGCCGATGCAGGGGACACGGGTTCGTGCCCCGGTCCGGGAAGATCCCACATGCCGCAGAGCAGCTGGGCTCGTGAGCCATGGCCGTTGAGCCTGCGCGTCCGGAGCCTGTGCTCCGCAACGGGAGAGGCCACAACAGTGAGAGGCCCACGTACCGCCAAAAAAAAAAAAAAAAAAGGAAATTCAGATCCAGTAAAGTTAACTTCCTTGGGTTCCACACCAAGGTCATGCTTGAGAGTGAAAACAAAAACATAGGTATTTTCTAAACACTTTTATGGAAAAATTGACTGTCTGGAGGGCAATTCCCACCCCACCTCCCTCCAATCCCTGGGAATCCACAAACCTGGCAACTCTCTTCCAACTGTAATTAATTTTATACATTACTTAGAATGATTCAGTTCCCCACTTAGGAGAGGAATGAGAGTCAAAAGATTAGAAAATCTTTCCCATTGTTTTTCTTTGCAAAATTTAGGGAAAGAACTTCATTGGCAAAACTGTTCACATGTGACGGATTTCTTCACTCAACCTCTCACAACACAATGGCTGGGAGCTTGCAAAACCCTGGTTTTGGAGAAGCTGGAAAGAGAAGACAAGGGAATCTTGTTTTGGTCATAGTTGCATAATAATATTGAGACTCCTCATAAGAATAAGGTCAGGGCTTCCCTGGTGGCGCAGTGGTTAGGAATCCGCCTGCCAATGCAGGGGACAAGAGTTCAAGCCCTGGTCCGGGAGGTTCCCACATGCCGCGGAGCAGCGAAGCCCGTGCGCCACAACTACTGAGCCTGTGCTCTAGAGCCTGCGAGACACAACTACTGAAGCCCGCATACCTAGAGCCCATGCTCCGCAATGGGAGAGGCCACTGCAACGAGAAGCCCACGCACCGCAACGAGGAGCAGCCCCGCTCGCCGTAACTAGAGAAAGAACGCACGCAGCAGGGAACACCCAACGCAGCCCAAACTAAATAAATAAAATAAATACATAATTTTTTTTTAAAAAGCATAAGGTCAAAAGATCACCCACATAGGAATTAACAGGAAATCTTCTCTACTTCTTGTCTGTATGCCCAATTTCCCAATCTTGATAGGAAGATCCTAAGGGTTCAAAACCTTGCTTTGTTTCTTTTACACCCTCAATTAGTGTCTACTCAGGGAGTAAATGGAACACTACTAATATCTTCAGGTCAAATTACTAAAATAGCTACATACATGAATAATATAAATCATGTAGCATAACATAACATATAAAAATTATATAAAATACTACACAGATGCATTAAGTTTATAAGAGTTTATAAGTATTACAGAGAAGCAGTTATCATAGAGTTGAAAGACTATTAGCCTAGGCAAGTGCTTGAATCTCAATCTGCAGTTCACCAGTTGTAGGATCCTTAGCAAATCCATTAACCTTTGAGCTAGAATGTCTTCATCATCATGTTATGGGATACACAATGGGGATATATAAAAGTTTGAAACTGAAAACTTTGTCCTCTAAGTAGCTTCTAATCTAAGCACAGAAGAGACTTATAGATGTGAAGGGAAGATTAACTGCAAGATACATCTAAACAAGAGCATGATGTTTGATATACGGGTATAATAGTAACCATACTCACAGGATTATTTTGAGAAATAAATGCAATAATGTATGTGAGAGTACTTAGTAGATAGTAAAACAAGTTTTGAAGATTCCATGCTATAAACTCATTTCCACTAGGCCAGGTTTTATTTTTATTGTTGTTGCATCATTTGACTAAAACATTTGCTATGTCATTCCAATAACAGGTAGTGTTGGAATAATCACACTCAAAATGTATGAATCCCAAAATGATTCAGGTAAGTATTCCTGTGCCCCGTGAGGAAAATTAAGTGACTCTCTCCACTCCTGCCTTCTACTTGTAATATCCAAGAATGTAGCATCATACTTGGGAGACTTTTACCACCAATACCTTCAGAGTAGAAATCTCTTCCTTATTACCAAAGAAAACACAAACTCAAATTGGGAGATTGGGATTGACATATACACACTACTATATATAAAATAGATAAGTAATAAGAACCTGCTGTATAGCACAGAGAATTCTACTCAATACTCTGTAAGGGCCTATATGGGAAAAGAATCTTAAAAAAAAAGGAGTGAATATATATAATATTATATATATATATATATATATATATGTATAACTGATTCACTTTGCTGAACTAACACAACACTGTAAATTAACTATACTCCAATAAAAGTTTTTAAAAAAAACCACAAACTCAAAATCTATGCTTGACTGAAATACCTTTTCCTTGATTAATTTCATCATAAAGTCCCTTTCATCCCCAATTATTGTCACCTCTACCATAAAGAACTTGTAGAATAAATGCTCTGAGCTTGGAAATCTTGTGGAATATTAACAAGGGAAAGTTATCAGATAACATAATACATGCAGTGAAACTGAGTTCTTCTAAAAGAACTATGCATGACCACAGCATGGGTTTTCTTTCTTCCAGTTATATGGGAGTGTTATAAATTTTATTCACCTTCCCTAAACAAGCATAAGGGTGTACTGGATACACAGTGTGAATCTATCAAATTCCAAAGGACCTAGTTGCAGTTGGGCAGAAAAGTGAATATGATGGATCTAACGGGCATCTCAGCTCACAGCTTTCAAGGCTATAAACGGGATCACTTTGATTTTAAAATGGAAGAGCAGGGGAAAGCCTAATTGTGGAGGGTAAGTGCTGTGCCTTAAATAACCATAAAACAACAATCTGTGTCAGCTCATGGCAGGCAGAAAACAGATTAATTTTGGAACAAACCATGGTAGAAAAAATCCATTAATTCTCAAGACTTTTAAGCCCCCAAGACTGCTGACACCACTTTTCCGGTGCTGCAATCCTTCCCCCACTGTTGGGCAACAGTATACAAATGCCAGCCATTTAAATGTTGCAGATGAAGTTTGCGGCTGAGAACTAAGAAGTCAGTATTGGGAGCAAAGGGATCCACAGTTCTTCAATGGCTCTGACTCCTAGTGTGCATTTAAATCCAAATTCTGATGCAGGTAGCTAACCAGAATAATAAGAGTCATTTCAGCTTTGAGGTTTGGGGTTCCACTCATAAGTATCATAAGTAGGTTGAATGACAAACTGTCTTTATTTACTGGCATCTCTGTGAAACAAAAATCCAAACTAAAAAATTGTCCATTAAAGGGCATAAAGGCCTTGATTAAAACATACACAAATAGGGCTTCCCTGGTGGCCCAGTGGTTGAGAGTCCGCCTGCCGATGCAGGGGACACGGGTTCGTGCCCCGGTCTGGGAGGATCCTACATGCCGCGGAGCGGCTGGTCCCGTGAGCCATGGCCGCTGAGCTTGCGCGTCTGGAGCCTGTGCTCCGCAAAGGGAGAGGCCATGGCAGTGAGAGGCCTGCGTACCGCAAAAAAAAAAAAAAAAAACAAATAAAACATCAAATATAAGTAAAAGAATATAAACGTTTAATAAGATTTAAAATTAATGAGTGCATGAATTCCACCACAAACAAATATTTAGGTCAGGTCACACATTGAGTATGCCTTACTTTCATGATTAACTAACCCTGCAAAATAAACAACTACAAAATATCAGCAGCAAAAAATATAAAGCATCTATTTTTCACTCATGCACCTGCTGGGATTCAACTGATGTAGACTGGGCTCTAAGACCAACTGATGTAGGTCTTGTCTGTGTCCAGCTTCAGTTTCTCTCATTGTTCTTGGACCAGTACTCAAAACAGGCACAAGTATGTTTCAAGCCTTTGCTTATAACACATCTGCTAATACCCTGTTGCTCAAAGCAAGTCACATGACCAAACCTAAAGCCAAGGGGCAGAGAAACACACTTTGTCCACCCTAAGGCCCTGGTAAGGGTATGAATGTATAATACCACCATATCAGGAGAATAAGTAACTGCAACCAATAATTCAATCTACAACACCATGGATGTCCCAAGGAGAAATGAACTATTTATGTCCATACTAGGCCTTTATAGACCAGGAAAACTGTACACCAAAAGAAGAACTTAATAATCCTCAGAGCTGTAAAGAATCTTAGTCTCACAGTCTCACTTCACAGTTGAGGAAATTGAGATCTCAAGAGGAAGAGTCTTCCCCATAGTCATGTGACTGTTTAGTGGCCTACTCTGTTTGGGCCAATTCACCTTCCAATACACAAAACCAGGACACACCAGAGGAAGGGGAGGAGCCTTCTTCCCATGTAAAAGGGAATCAGTTCCAGTAACAAAGCTTTCCTAAAGATGAAATTTTTAATAAAATAGAAGTGTTTCACTAAAACACAGAAGTCTCAGGCCTCCTGGAAATTTCTATCAAGAATGCAGTATTATATAAACAACTGTCAAGCTCACAACTATAATCTTTATTCTATAGTCTATAATCTTTATCCTTCCTCAGATGGGACCAGAAATACCATAAATCATTACTAAAATTATTCTGGTTTGTTATCCTCCTTGATGGTTCTACCCAATTTGTCCTTACAAGTCTCTAATGTTTCACTCTTCACTCAGTGGATCCACACCAAGAGGCTCATCACCTCTTCCAAGGTCCTCTCTCTCATGACACCCAAAACTACTTCATGTTCTTTTTTTTCTCTACATCATACCCTCAATCTTCACAAAAGAATTTTTTCACTATCACGTGTTCCTCTTGTTATTTTTAAGTTTTGGAGAGATAAATGATTTGTGCATACAACTGAACACGAGGGCCTAGCCCGGGTCAAGCACAAAGCCAGTGTACTGAATAAATGAAACTGAATCATAAAATATTAAGACTGCACAGAGGTGTGCTGACTGTCCCAAACAAATAAACCCTAAAACAAAGCATAATCATATCTTTCTGGGTTAACAGGGACAAATGAGCTCTCACATAAACGAACACAAAGCCTGTTACATTTAGAAAATAAAATCTTGCATTTGTGCTGCAAGTAGAAAAAGGAGGCTGGGGTATAGTAAGAGACTGTTCCAAAATCCTTCAGTTCTTCAGATATTTAAAGGTATGTCCATCAGAAGAAAGAAAAGTTGTGTTTGGTAGAGCTCCAGAAAACAGAACTAGGACAAGTAGGTGAAGTTAGGGAGAGAAATTATTTATGCTCAAAATATGGAATAACTGGGTAACAATTAGAGCTATCTAAAAATGGACTAGGCTGCCTCATGTGGCACCAAGTTTCAGGTCACCAGGAGCATCTGAGGAGAAGCAAAGTGACAACTTATCAGGGATGACATTCAGGGGATTCTTTCTGGAGAGGCGGGGATAAGAGACGATGATACTATGAGATGATCTTGACTCTGTGATTCTGATTCCCACCCTTTCATCCCCTCCTAGCTTCAATAAGGCCTCCTGGAAGGCAATAATAGTGAGGTGGTTAAGAAGGAGAGCCAGGGCAAGAAAACTTGGGTTCAAATACCACCCCTACCACTTATTAGCTGAGTGACCTTGAGTGAATCACTTAATATTTTTGAGTCTCCACTTCCTCAGCTGTAAAATAGTGTTTTCTACTACTACTTGTTATGAGGAATAAATGAGGTATTACAGGGGAAGTGCTTCAAACAGTGCCTGGCAAAGACTAAGTGCTCAACAAATATTAGTTGTTACAGTGATTATGATGACTCAAAGTAGGAGAAAATTAGAGGAGACAGAGTCATATTGGAAAGGACGCCATGATGATATAACTACCAACTCTGGCTATGCAGGGTAAACACACAGTGGTGGGATTGGTATAAACAGACAAAAGGCAAAGGGCCCACTCTGGTAGCCCCACTAGCATGCAAGGTTGCATGGTCAACGTCATGAACAATCATGGGATTTGGATACCTCTGCCTTCTTCATAGCACTCACTGACTCATTGCCAACCCCAGCATATACTGTGACTCTCCCCCCTTCACTATGGTCTCTTCTATCAGATTGACCAAATCTCCCTGGAAATATATATCCAGCTGCCCAGTCTCACCCTTAGTCTTTAAAACAGACATGGAGAAAAGTGTGTTCACTGGAGCAGGTTGGAAAGAGAAACGTTTAAGGACTATTTGCAAATAACAAGGAATAAAGGAAATTATATCCAGTAGATTCTTTTTGAGCTGCTTCTTGGAATGTGGGCATACTTGACTCATCTCTCTGTGAGCCCTTTTGCCCCACATTTTCTATTTCATCCCACTGAGATATCTGGAGCACACTCTTCCTTCTGTCTTCCCAGCCCCAACTCACTCCAGCTTTGAATGGTTCATTTCCTACATCATCAGCCCACAGCCCTAACCTGACCTCTCCCATCATATCAGTCAATTATGCACTCCACTGCTATACTGTGTCGACTTGTTCAACAATGTTTAGGTCTGAGCTCCTTGGGGAAAGGACCTTGTCATTTCTACTTTCACTTTGCAAGGTACCATGAGTATTCCCGGCACCGTCTAAATAATAAGATCAGGTTAAAGATGAATTTTCTATGTGTTCAAGTTGCTAAATGAATAATGGCACCTTCTGTTCCTGATTTTAATGCCCTCACCTACTAACACTCATTTTATTTTCATATTTGGTGAAGAAAAGAAATATCTTATTTTAATTTAAATCTACTCTAGTGATCTTTTGAAATGAGTGAGGGCTGCCCTTGAGTTTAAATTTAAACACAAGGTCATCATGCAAAAATTTCAAAAGCCTATTTCTCCCAACAGTAATAATGTATTTTAATTATACAGTGTTATCTTTACCAACATTTGATAAATGTTTGTTGAATGAATAACTGAATGAGACTCAATGAACTTCATGACAAGACTAGGAGATAAGCTGGGTTGGTGATGGTTTTCCCATCTTACTGCCAAGGAATTAGAAGTTTTAAAACTGGTAAGTATCACAGTCAGAATATGAATCCAGGTTTCCTGACTCTAAGTTCTAGCCAGATTTATTTGATGATCATTTCTCTACACTAGCATTTCTCAAACTATAGTAATTTGCATATCACCTTCAAGATTTTGGCAAATCTACATACCATTTACACTATTGTTTGCTTTATATTTGTCTTTAAATTATTTCATTTTGATGTGTATTCCACTAGACAACTATATTTTTTGATGTTCATCCATGCATACCTTATATCAGCATACAAATGTTGACACAAGCCCCTGCCTAACTCAGAACTTCCACCACCTCCCCCTACCCCACAAACACCACCTCCTTGAACACATTCAAAACCTTCAGATTTAAAAGCAACTAATATAAGAAACAATTCTCTTTCATGCTTCTATCACTTTCCAGACCTTCTATTCTACATCCTCCCCTTTCGGCGGGGGGCATTGGAAAGGCTAAACAAGCACTGACTTCAGGCTCTCCTCATTCACTGAGATAAGGAAAACTACAGCATCTGAGGTTCTGGCTGCTGGGAGTACCTGGGAGCCAGCAGTGGGAAGCTCTTTCCTCTGCCAGGATAGCTGGCAGTGGGCATTTGAATAAGCCTCTTAAAGAGAGTCCACAACCTCCTTTTCTCCAACCCATGTCTTTCTTTCCATTTTTACTGCACCCTACTTAATTAAGACCTTTATCCACTCATGCCTGGGTCCTTGTAAGAGAATCCTAACTGGTGTCCCAGTTTCCTGCCTTTCTGACCCTGTCCACATACCCCAATCTTCTGAGAGCTATTTTGAGATCACTCTCCTGCTTACAACTTCTCAATCACCATTTCTCCCAGCCCTCACCCCACCTACCACCCCACTGTCCTTAAAAAAACAATTAAGACCTTAGTAAATCGAGGAAAGAGAGTCACCACACTCTTCCTGCTCCTACGCTGAGTGTAACACACAGTTGGGAATCCCTTACCCATCCTAACTGACTGAGTTCAACCTTGGCAATAATTCCAAGAAAGAAGACCAGGCTTAATGCACTCAAAATGGGTGGTTTAATTCCACACTCAGAATGGGTGGCTTAATTCCTCATACATGTCCAAGATAGAAATTCAGCTGCTGTGTCCCAGAATGGCCATATTTGTTATCAAAACGTTGAAATACTTTTCTACCACCTGGCAAATTGCCACTACTACTAGTCCTCCAGGTGTCCTTCCACTGCTCCAGTGGACCTGGTCCCCCTATCTCTAAACTAAAGCACAGCAGAGGGCTGCTGCAGTACCTTGCCCAACAGGTTCTTAAGTATTTTGAACATCACTATTATGAGCTAAATTGTGTAGCCCCCAAATTTATATGTTGAAGTCCTAATCCCCAGTACCTCAGACTGTTACTATTTGGGGAGATATTAAATTACTTAATTATAGTGCAAAAAGTAATTAAGGTAAAACGAGATCATATAAGTGGGCTCTAATCCAAAATGACTGGTATCTTTGTAAGAAGACGAGATTAGGACACACACATGCATACATACACATATACACACACACAAAGAGGGAAGACCATGTGAAGATACAGGGAGAAGATGGTCAACTACGAGCCAAGGAAAGAGGTCTCAGAAGAAAGCAATCCTGCTGACAGCTGGATCTCAAACTTCTAGCCTCTAGGACTGTGAAAAAAATAATTTCTTTTGTGTAAGCCACCCAGTCTGTGGTACTTTGCTGTTGTTGTTATTGTTTTTGAATTTTATTTCTTTTTTATACAGCAGGTCCTTATTAGTTATCTATTTTATACATATTAGTGCATATATGTCAATCCCAATCTCCCAATTCATCCCACCACCACCACCCCACCCCCCATCCCAGTCTGTGGTACTTTGTTATAGCAGTCCTAGCAAACTAAAATACTCACCCTTGATCACAATCACAATTGATGACGTAAGAACTGAAACTTAGAAGGTGGATCAGAAGTTGAGAGAGGCACTACTGACTTCCCAGGATGATTACTATGCATACTCCAATACAAGTTAGTGATCATACAGTGTATTTAGAAAGAGCAAGTCTTTGAAGCCATGGATGACTACAATTGATCTAATAACCTAGAAATTCTTTGAAGTTCCTATTCATATACCTCTCATAATAGGAAGAACAATTATGGAGCCCCTCAATTCTAATTTTATGAGACATCTTTTTCTCCTGTATTCCTTTGTCCATATTCTTCTGATAATGGTTCAAGAACCATCATCATATTGCTACCCTTCCAATTTTTTTTTTTTAATATTCTCTTTGTTGGAGTAGTTTCAGATGAGGTAGAAAAGATTCACTTTTTGATAATACTTAAAAATGGTACTTGTCTCAATTATGATTTTATTAAACTTTTCAAATATATCAATTATTCTCACAAACAAAAAGGAAGATATTTAAGCAGGAGCCTTGGCATCAGGTAGACTTAGGTTCAGTGACTGGCTTTGCCACTGGTCATCTGTTTTGAGCTCAGATGTAATACCTAACCTCTCCAGGTCTTCTGTAAAATATATTTATTTATTCAATACATATGTACTGAGCAAATCATATGTTCAAGCTTTTACCTGGGACTAGGGATGCAGTGGTGAACAAGACTTATAACCTTTCAAGGGATAAACATCAAATAAATAATTACACACATGAGAATTTAATTGAAATTGAAACAAATGCCATGAAAGACAAAGTAATGAACAGAAGTTGAGTATAGATGACATGGCAACTGATCTAGTTGAATGGAGGATGGTAGGGAAGACAGAATTCTTCCTAGAAGAAGTGATTTTTAAGGTGAGATTTAAAGGCTGAGAAGTTGTCAAACAGCAGAGGAAGGAAAAGAAAGAGAGGTTGTTAGCATAAGTAAAGATCTGGCATGGAAAGGACCTTAGTAGTATATATGAAATACTGAAATAAGACCAACATGATAGAGAAAGAGAGGTTTCAGAGGAGACTGAAGACATAGGCAAGACTTATGTGAAGGCTTTGTTAAGAACTTTAGACTTCATCTAAGGGCAATGAGAAGCCATTGGTGGGTTTTGATCAGGGTCAAGTCACGAAGAAATTTAAATTTAGGAACCTCATATGCCTGTGAGTATTTATATAAAGTGTTTTGCTATTAATTACATAACAAATTCCAAGTTCTTTATTAGCATTGTCATTTATAACTGAAGAGTGATTTAGTCACCAACTCTATAGATGGAGTTTCTTCTGATCTGGAAGGAAGGAAAAGGGAGAAAGAAAGGAAAGAGAGAAAGAAAGAAAGAGAGAGAGAGAGGGAGGGAGGGAAGAAAGAAAGAAAGAGAAAGAAAGAAAACGAGAGGGAAGGAGAGAAAGAAAGAAAGAGAAAGAAAGATAAAGAGAGAGAGGGAGGGAGAGAAAGAAAGAAAGGAAGAAAGAAAGGAAGGAGGGAGGGAGGGAGGGAGAGGGAGGGAGGGAGAGGGAGAGAGAGAGAGGGAGGGAGGGAGGAAGGGAGGGAGGGAGGAAGGAAGGAGGGAAGGAAGGAGGGAAGGGAAAGAAAGAGAGAGAAAGGAGAACAAAAAAGGAAAGGGGAAAAAAACTGCTCTAGACAGCTAAAACCAGTATTTTTGTTCCTCATTTTAAAGATAAAAGAAATTAAGAGGTCACAGAGATTAAGAAATTTGCCCTAGGACACAAAATTAGGAAGTGGTAGCATTGGGTCTAGAATGAAAGGGAATAGTTAAAAGATTGTGAAGGAGGGAGAGAAAAAGGAAAAGGAACAATTTTCCTAACAATACTGAGTATGTACTCTGTGCCAAATGCTTTAAATATAGTATGTTATTTAATCCTCAAAAAAAAAAAAAAAAATCCGTAAAAGTAGGTGTAAGTATGCCCATTTTCTAGGGGAGAAAACTGAGAGTGAAGAGATTAAACCTTATGCCCCAAATCTTCTGGCTCCTGTTTTAGTGAACTTGTCATTACACTGGCACTGCTCCTTTCAGGGTAATACAAAGGTCCATTGGTCAGTAACCAAACTCCAAAAACTGCTTTCTTCATCCTGGATGCCAGAAAGAGGGGAGATAGGTGATACAAGCATACGTTAAACCAGTGAATAAATCCCTTTTTCTTAAGGTTCCTCTGGGAAAAGGCAAGAGAGATTATAGAAGGGTTGTTCACTTCCTTTATGCTTTCTAATCTCAGCCTGTTTGACTGAGGAATAATCTTCTCCAACTCAGACCAAAAAAGATTGATCAACAGATAGACATGTAGATAGATAATTTTAGAATCTTGCTGAGGACCGCCTATTACCTCTTTTAAAATTCTGTTTATCTTTTTACTTTACTGGATGTTAAGTCTACAATTAAGAACATAATTTCATTATAGTATATGTAGCAGTGTGTAAAATGGCTTAAAACACAGTGTCAGGATTCAGACTGCCTAGGTTCAGATAGCCATCTTCACCATTTGGATACTGTGCCTCACTTCCTTTACCTGTAAAATGGACAGAACCCCTATTTCACAAAGTAATTAGAAAAATTAAATAAAATAATATGTCTTAAAAAATATGTCCTTAGCATAAAGTAAGCATGGCTATTACAATTTATCAAATACTGAATTTATACAATTATTTTCTTTCTGTTTTTAGGAGCTATTGCTAAGATAGGACTTCTAAAAAGTTAATTATATCAAGATCACAGCAGTCAATTTACTGTTCTGATTGAGTGTAGAAATTAGCTGCAAATAAAATCTTGATTTCATCCTTACAAATTATTCAATAATACTAAAATACAAGCACCAATGAGATTCTCTTAATAATATTTGAAATACATGCTCTGAATCGATACAAACAACAGAACAAAATCACTAGAGTCTTTGATGCTTTGTACATGTGCTAGCAAAATTTTTAAAGCATCTTTATCTCTAGGTTTAATAACTGTAGCCTAAACTTTGACATATTTAAATTTGTTGAAATATTAAGCGCTCAGCCCTGCCCATCTGATTCTTAGTATCTATATTAGTTTTCTATTGATGCTATATCAAATTACTACAAAGTTTATGGCCATACCACTCTGAATGTGCCCAATCTCCTGAATAACTACAGACTTCATGGCTTAAAACAACACAAATGTAGTAGTTTACAAATCTCTAGATTAGAAGTCTGAAATGGGCCTCACAGGGCTAAAGTCAAGGTGTCATCAGGGCTAAGTTCCTTTCTGAAGGATATGGAGAGAATTTGTTTCCTTGCCTTTTCCATTTTCTAGAGGCCACCTGATTTCCTTGGCTCATAGTCCCCTTCCTTTGTCTTCAAAGCCAGCAACATTGGGCCAAGTCCTTCTCACATCCCATCTAGCTAGCTCGGGTTGCCACAACAAAATACGATAGGCCGGGTGGCTTAAACAACACACGTTTATTTTCCCACGGTTCTGGAGGATAGAAATTCCAAGATCAGGGTGCCAGCATGGATGGATGAAAGCTCTTTTCTTGACTTGCAGATGGCCACCTTCTCACTGTGTTCTCACATGGTAGAGAGAGCAAGCTCTCTGGTGTCTCTAATAAGAGATAAGGGCACCAATCCCATCAGGAGGGGCCTACCCTCATGACCTCATCTAAACCTAATTACTTCCCAAAGGCCCTATCACCAAATGCCATCACGTTGGGGGTTAGGACTTCAACATATGAATTTGTGAAGTATGCGAGTCCATCCATAGTACATCTTATCACTCTGACCTCCTCTTCTGTCTCTCTCTTCCACATTTAAGGACCCTATGATTATAGGAGACACACTTGGATAATCCCAGATAATCTCCTTATTTTAAGGTCAGTTGATAGGCAACCTTAATTCCATCTGCAACCTTAATTCCCCCTTTTCATGTAAGGTAAAATATTCATAGGTTTCAGGATTAGGATGTGGACATCTTTGGGGGCCACTATTGTACCTACCACACTATCATATCAATCATAAATTCAAAGAATCTGGACAAGCCAGATAAACTCAAATTGGAAGCAAGCATAAGGAGTCAAATTCAGTATCCCAATAGTTCCTTAAATTCCTGTGATTTCCAAGTCATACTGCCTTTAAATTTAAAAATGAAATTGGCAGAATTAAGCAAAGAGAAAGGCATTACATACTTTTATTTATATACATATCTATATCAATACCTGTCTATAAATATTTGCATTTATACATCTATAGAGGTGTGATGGCCAATTTTATCTGTTAACTTGGCTAAGCTATGGTTGTTTGATCTAATACCAGTCTAGATGTTGCTTGTAAAGGTATTTTTTAGATGTGATTAATATCTAAATCGGTAGACTTTGAGTAAAGTGGATTTCTCTCCATAATGTGGGGGAGCGTCATCCAATTAGTTGAAGGCCTTAAGAGCAAAGACTGAGGTGCCCCATGGAAGAGTGAATTCTACCACCACACTGCCTTCAGATTCAAGACTACAACACTGACTCCTGCTAGAGTTTCTAGTCTACTGACAAGCCCTACAAATTTCACTCTTGCTAGCCCCCACAATCGCATAAGCCAGCTAGACAGATAAGAGTAGTTTGCTGTTCCTGTTTCTCTGGAGAAGTATCCATGTTAAAGTTGAAGGAAGCCTGAAATTATCATTATTAACAATGAGTGAGATAAAATCAGGGATAGAGGATATGTGCCTATAAGAACATCTCTCTCTCATAATCAGAATTTAATCTTGTTCAAGAGTAACAGTAAATGGACTTCCCTAGTGGCGCAGTGGTTAAGAATCCGTCTGCCAATGCAGGAGACACGGGTTCGAGCCCTGGTCCAGGAAGATCCCACATGCCGCAGAGCAACTAAGCTCGTGTGCCACAACTACTGAAGCGCATGCGCCTAGAGCCCATGCTCCGCAACAAAGAGAAGCTAACGCAATGAGAAACCCGTGCACCACAATGAAGAGCAGCCCCCGCTGCAACTAGAGAAAGCCCACGCGCAGCTCGCGTGCAGCAACAAAGACCCAACGCAGCCATAAATAAATAAATAAATAATAAATAAATTTACAAAGAGCTTCTAACATGAATGACAATGAAACTTCATATTCAAATGAGATGAGAAGCCAGTACATGTGCATCGGGGATGGTTTAATTAGAAATAAATATAATAGTTTCAGCTGAGGAAAGGATACTTTACCTTCTCATCTCTAATAGTATGAAATTAATTTTTAGATATAGTGATGAAGTACACGTTTCCACTCTTCAGGAAAATAATGGTCACAACACACGAATCTTTTGTAAATCAGGAACTGGGCATTACCGTGACAATCTGATTATCAAAGTGTATTCACTGACTGCCTCTTAATTTTCTAAGAAAACACTCTGAGTGGTTTTGAATATGTTTGTAAGCTTAGATGTGACTTGACATTTATCATCTATAATAGCAATAAATTAGAAATAGCTTAAATGTCCATTGGGAAAGGAATATATATTACGGTACAGCCATAGAGTGGAATGTGGCCATTACAAAAGATTATTCTAAATCAATAGTCCTTGTTGAAAAAATAGAGATTTTTAAAAAGTAGTTTATAAAACAGCATTTATAGTTTGATCTCATTTACATAACATCATATACATTAGGATACTAACCAAAAGTTTTTAAATGACTATTTCTGGACGACCACAGTTTGGGTCATTTGATTTTTACTGTCTTCTTTTCATTTTCTCTATTGTTTGAATTTTTTTTACAGTGGAAATGTATTGGGTATTTGTTTAATTCTTAATAAATAAATATAGATTTTGGTAATCTATAAAGTTAAAAATGAGCAAAATTTTTATGATTAACAAATCATATGATTTATGATATATAAGTGATCATCTCAGTAGCAAAATTAGTAACAAGTACACAGAACTTGTCAGGGATAGCAAGCTTTTACTCACACAGTGTGGATTTATCACAGCTATTGAAATTTACCCATAACATGCACTTTCTGAGAATGCCAATCCATTCCCACTATCCTTTCAGCAATACTCTTTCATTTGAAAACTTAGAAGAATACTGTGAGCCTCGCCTTCCTCTCCAAGCCTATTGCTTTCTAGAAGCTCAGTATCCCAGCACTGGGAAGTTTAGAGATGCAGTCCAGCTCACTCATCCTACAAATAAAGGAAGGAACTGAGACAGCGAGGTGACATGACCTGCGCAATGCCCCACAGCTAAATCTTGTCAACACAATCTCTCTATCTTGTCAATCACGGAAAGTTGTATACATTAAATATGTACAGCTTTTTAAAATGTGTAATTATACCTCAATAAAGTGGTTAAAAAATAAATAGTCATCTTGACACCATCATCAAACTTCTGTGGTCTCCTGGAACTCCCACATGAACCCAAACTCAGCTTGAGCTGGGTTTTGTGTCTTGCACCTATTCACAGAGCTCTGGGGTGTGCAAGGCTGGAAGGACAGGCAGTCGGAAGACCCAAGCATGCGTCTATGATGCTAATCTGGCAAAAGTGGAGAGGTGTGTAGACATGAGGGCTCTTAGAAGCAGGGAGTTTTAGGGGAAAGAAGCATTTACCTGTTATCCAGATACCCAGGCCTAGAAAACCCTGACGATGCTTACACTGTGCAGTCAAAGAAGGATTCAGATATGGCATTTGCAGCCTCCTATCACCACAGAGGTGATGTTTGAAAGTAAAGGAGTAAATAGAATTCCACAATGTATGAAGAGGAGAGAACATAAACTTATGGATTAGTTGAAAGAAAATATTCAGTAAAAAGTAATTTAAGAAACACTAATACCTATAATCTATTGAGAACCTACTGTGTACTTTATATAAACTATCACCCCAAATTTTCATTACAACCCACAAACCTTGGCTCTTCAATTGATGCTACACTGCCTCCGTGACAAGACGGGTTAGAGCAGTAAGATGAGGGCTTTGGACATCACATCACAGAAGGTGATGGAGAAGACAATAATAAAGGGAAGGTTACTGCTGTCAAGTGGTCCTCTGGAGTTCAGAAGGATGAAGACTGTGAAAAGCCATTGGGTATGGTGTTTAAGACATTTCCAAAATCCTTTCAGAGTTTTATCTCCCTCCTGTTACTTTGAAATCTGACCCTACTTGGCTGACTGAATTTAATTACTAGGACTAAACTGAGTCTACAGTAAGTGTACTACTTTCTGGAAGTAAATTGATTCATCTGTATGAGGTAAAGGAAATTTTCCAGGAAGATGAACTGCTATTTAGCAAATGCCTTCAGCTTATCAGAGCAGTGGTAGTCATTTATTGACACGTATTAACTCATTCCTGCAGTGAGCCCAATCTATAAAGTCTATACATATGCTTCATAAGCCATTCCTCGTTCCTTCCTCTTCTCCCATCCCTACCTTCTTGCCTAAAGCTATTACAGGTAGTCTGCAGAAAGCTGCAGTTAAAATAATCAACCACTGCAAATGGGATGTGATTCCAGCATGTTTCCCTGAAGTGAGACTAGCTCTGAACTGCTTTTTGTCATGAGGAAGTTTGTATTCATATACTTGTAAACCTGTTATCATTATTTACCTTCAAGTGTTTTAGTCATTCTCATTTTCCTGCTTTTCTCTTGTCTACAAAATATCTGAGTTTCTGATGATACTCATTCTATTAGATGATTCTGAAAATTGTAACATCTGGGCTTCCCTGGTGGCGCAGTGGTTGAGAGTCCGCCTGCCGATGCAGGGGACACAGGTTCGTGCCCCAGTCCTGGAAGATCCCACATGCGGCGGAGCGGCTGGGCCCGTGAGCCATGCCGCTGAGCCTGCGCGTCCGGAGCCTATGCTCCGCGGCGGGAGAGGCCACAACAGTGAGAGGCCCACGTACCGAAAAAAAAAAAAAATTGTAACATCTTCCCCATCTGTATATAAGTTAATAACTGCACTTTTTCTAAAAGTGTGATTCACCGACATTGTGTCCTAGATCAGCCCCGTCCAACAGAAACAGAATGCAGACCATATATGTAATTAAAATTTTTCTAGTTACCACATTAAAAAAATTAAAAAGGAAAAGGTAAAATAAACTTTCATAATATATTTCTATTTAACCCAATATATCTAAAATACTATCACTTCAACATTGAATCAATAGTTTAAAATTGTTAAGGGGATGTTTTACATTTCTTTGTACTAAGTTTTCAAAATCCAGTGTGTATTTTACACTTACAGCACATTTCAATTCAGACTAGTCACATTTTGTGTGCTCAGTAGCCACATGTGGCTAGAAGCCGCCACATTGGTCAGCATGGGTCTAGATCCTGAATGAAGATATTAAATGAGATCAGACTTTTAGCTGAGTCCTCTGTTAAGGTCCTCTCCCCTCCTTATCTCCTGACCACCACCACCACCCAATTTAGAAATATAGTTCTTTCTCAGGCCAATCTTCCCTACTAATTAGGAGCTACGTCTTAGACATTTCTGCCATCTCTCTCCCACCTTCCACTCTACCTTATCGACAAACCCTTCATGGGAAATGGTGCCCAGGGAGGCTGGCAATTGACCGGAGGTCAAATAGTGGGTAGGATCTAAATTCAGTCTTATTGATGACCAGACCAGAGCTCTTCTGACTTCCTTAAGCATCCAACCTTTTCCCTTCCCCTTATTTCCACTTTAGAGCTCAGTCACTCTTCTTTTTAGACTCACCAAGAAATAATTGATCTTACGTACCCTTCTTCTCAGACATTAAATTTAGAGGCCAAAACTAAACTGATCCTCCAAGCACAACAGATGGATTCAGAGATTGTCCACTGGTAGCTGAGACCTGGCAACTTCTCTTTTTCATTCTTTAAACATAAAGCTAATAAAACCTCCACCTAGGAAGGGAGGAGTGGTTATTCACTAGCTGATGTTCTAAGCATTCTGCTACATGCATTCATTTATACTCAGAAGACTGGAAGATTAGATTCCAAAATGTTATTATGGTAATCTCTCCGGATGCCACTAGCAATTTGTTATTGTTGTTTATTTGTGGTTTGGGATTTTTCTGCAATGAATACATGTATTATTTTTGTGCAAACAAATAATATACGATAATAACAAATAAATGTCCCTACTGCCTTTTATAAAGAAAAGGTCTGATCATCCAGTCCTGATTTAATTTCCCCAGATCTATAAATAGAAGCTTTTTTTTTCAGATAATCATCTAAATATTTTCCAGGCATAGAAATGGAGACAGAATGCATTCTGAGGCTCCACTGTATAAAAATCACTCATCAGCATAAAATGACTTAACAGTAATTCAGGTTGAGCACCCAGAGTATTCCACTTAGATGTCTATCAGTGCAGAACATGACAACACTTGATCCCTTCAGCAGTGCTCTGGGTAAACTTTGCTGACCTCTCATTTTCTCAACAACCAAAAAAAAAAAAGAAACAAGATAGGCTACAGTCAGCTCCTAATATTATACAGCCAAAAAAACTGAGAAAGAGTACATTTTATACATTTAAAAAATATATATTCTTTTGTCTTAGGTAAATTTAAATAAAGCCTTTTATTGATCATTTTCAACAGACAAAAAAGTAAGATTCCCACGCATATCAATCTATCTTGAATGGTTCGTACTTTAGCTTTCAACATACAATGTGAAGATTGGGAAAGGAGAAAACCTTGTATTTTCCTAAGATTTTCATGTTCACATTCCATGCTGTAAGAAAATGAACCCTGCATGTCTACAGGGAGATAGTACTTATAATTTGTAATTTTTTTGGTAAAGATGCATTATTTGGTCCAAATCTGGTACAAAATGCACAGCTACATTAAAACAGCAACGTTGGAGACCTTCAAGATGGCGGAGGAGTAAGCCGTGGAGATCACCTTCCTCCCCACAAATACATCAAAAATACATCTACATGTGGAACAACTCCTACAGAACACCTACTGAACACTGGCAGAAGACCGCAGGCCTCCCAAAAGGCAAGAAACTCCCCACGTACCTGGGTAGGGCAAAAGAAAAAAGAAAAAACAGAGACAAAATGAGAGGGATGGGACTTGCACCTCTGAGAGGGAGCTGTGAAGGAGGAAAGGTTTCCACACACTAGGAAGCCCCTTCCCGGGCAGAGACTGCAGGTGGTGGGAGGGAAGCTTCGGAGCCATGGAGAAGAGCACAGCAACAGGGGTGCAGAGGGCAAAGCGGAGAGATTCCCGCACAGAGGATCCATGCCGACCAGCACTCACCAGTCCGAGAGTCTTGTCTGCTCACCCGCCGGGGTGGGCAGGGGCTGGGAGTTGAGGTTTGGGCTTCGGGGTTCAGATCCCAGGGAGAGGACTGGGGTTGGCTGCGTGAACACAGCCGGAAGGGGGCTAGTGCGCTACTGCTAGCCGGGAGGGAGTCCGGGAAAAATTCTGGACCTGCTGATGAGGCAAGAGACCACTGTTTTGGGGTGCGCGAGGAGAGGGGATTCAGAGCACCACCTTAATGAGTTCCAGACAGGCGCGAGCCGCAGATATCAGCGTAGACACCAGAGACGGGCACGGGACGCTAAGGCTGCTGCTGCAGCCACCAAGAAGCCTGTGTGCAAGCACAGGTCACTCTCCACACCTCCCCTCCCGAAAGCCTGTGCAGCCCACCACTGCCAGGGTCCCATGATCCAGGGACGACTTACCCCAGAGAACACACAGCGTGCCTCAGGCTGGTGCAATGTCACAGCAGCCTCTGCAGCCTCAGGTTCACCTCGCATTCCGTACCCTTCCCTCCTGCTGCCTCAGTGAGCCAGAGCCCCCGAATCAGCTGCTCCTTTAACCCTGCCATGTCTGAGCCAAGAACAGACACCCTCAGGTGACCTACACGCAGAGGCGGGTCCAAATCCAAAGCTAAATGCCAGGAGCTGTGCGAACAAAGAAGAGAAAGGGAAATCTCTCCCAGCAGCCTCAGGAGAAGCAGATTATATCTCCACAATCAACCTAATGTACCCTGCAACTCTGGAATACCTGAATAGACAACGAATCATCCCAAAATTGAGACAGTGGACTTTGTGTGATTTTGTCTGCATAGCTTTGCTTTTTACCATTTGTCCCAGGGTTCTGTCTGTCCATTTATTTTATTTTTATTTTTTTAGTATAGTTATTTAGCATTTGTTATCATTGGTGGATTTGTTTTTTGGTTTGGTTGATCTCTTCTTTCTTTGTTTTAAATTACTTTTCAATTTTTTTATTTTTAATAACTTAATTTTTTATTTTAATAACTTTATTTTATTTTATTTTTCTCCTACTTTCCTTCATTTTCTCTCCCTTTTCTTCTGAGTCATGTGGCTGACACAGTCTTGGTGCTCCGACCGGGTGTCAGGCCTGTGCCTCTGAGGTGGGAGAGCCAAGTTCAGGACATTGGTCCACCAGAGACCTCCCAGCTCCACATAATATCAAACAGCGAAAGCTCTCTCAGAGATCTCCATCTCAATGCTAAGACCCAGCTCCACTCAACAACCAGCAAACTACAGTGTTGGACACCCTACGCCAAACAACTAGCAAGACAGGAACACAACACAACCCATTAGCAGAGAGGCTGCCTAAAATCATAATAAGGTCACAGACACCCCAAAACACACCACCAGACGCACGTCTGCCCAACAGAAAGACAAGATCCAGTCTCATCCACCAGAATACAGGCACCAGTCTGTTGCACCAGGAAGCCTACACAACCCACTGAACCAACCTTAGCCACTGGGGGCAGACACCAAAAACAACGGGAACTAGGAACCTGCAGCCTGTGTATAGGAGGCCCAAAACACAGTAAGTTAAGCAAAATGAGAAGACAGAGAGACACACAGCAGACGAAGGAACAAGGTAAACACCCACCAGACCAAACAAATGAAGAGGAAATAGGCAATCTACCAGAAAAAGATTTCAGAGTAATGAGAGTAAAGATGATCCAAAATCATAGAAATAGAATGCAGAAAATAAAAGAAACGTTTAACAAGGACCTAAAGGAACTAAAGAGCAAACAAACAATGATCAACAACACAATAAATGAAATTAAACTTCCATAGAAGGAATCAATGGCAGAATAACTGAGGCAGAAGAACGGATAAGTAACCTGGAAGATAAAATAGTGGAAATAACTACCACAGAGCAGAATAAAGAAAAAAAAAATGAAAAGAATTGAGGACAGTCTCAGAGACCTCTGGGACAACATTAAATGCAGCAACATTTGAATTATAGGGGTCCCAGAAGAAGAAGAGACAAAGAAAGGGACTGAGAAAATATTTGAAAAGATTATAGTTGAAAACTTCTCTAATATGGGAAAGGAAATAATCAAGTCCAAGAAGTGCAGAGAGTCCCATACTGGATAAATCCAAGGCAAAACACACCAAGACACATATTAATCAAACTATCAAAATTAAATACAAAGAAAAAATATTAAAAGCAGCAAGGGAAAAATAACAACTTACATACATGGGAATCCCCATAAGGTTAACAGCTGATCTTTCAGCAGAAGCTCTGCAAGCCAGAAGGGAGTGACAGCACATATTTAAAGTGATGAAAGGGAAAAACCAACAACCAAGATTACTCTACCCAGCAAGGATCTCATTCAGATTCAATGGAGAAATTAAAACATTTACAGACAAGCAAAAGGTAAGAGAATTCAGCACCACCAAACCAGCTTTACAACAAATGCTAAAGAAACTTCTCTAGGCAGGAAACACAAGAGAAGGAAAAGACCTGCAAAAACAAACCCAAAACGATTAAGAAAGTGGTAATAGGAACATACAAATTGATAATTACCTTAAATGTAAATGGATCAAATGCTCCAACCAAAAGACACAGATTGGCTGATTGGATACAAAAACAAGAACCGTACATATGCTGTCAACAAGAGACCCACTTCAGACTTAGGGACACATACAGACTGAAAGTGAGGGGATGGAAAAACATATTCCATGCAAATGGAAATCAAAAGAAAGCTGGAATAGCAATTCTGATATCACAAAAAAGAGACTTTAAAATAAAGACTATTACAACAGACAAATAAGCACACTACATAATGGTCAAGGGATCAATCCAAGAAGACAATATAACAATTCTAAATATTTATGCACCCAACATAGGAGCACATCAATACACAAGGCAAATGCTAACAGCCATAACAGGGGATATTGACAGTAACACAACCATATTAGGGGACTTCAACACACCACTTTCAACAATGAACAGATCATCCAAAATGAAAATAAATAGGGAAACACAAGCTTTAAATGATACAATAAACAAGATGGACTTAATTGATATTTATAGGACATTCCATCCAAAAACAACAGAATACACATTCTTCTCAAGTGCTCATGGAACATTCTACAGGACAGATCATATCTTAGGTCGCAAATCAAGCCTTCGTAAATTTAAGGGAATTGAAACTGTATCAGGTATCTTTTCCGACTACAACGCTATAAGACTAGATATCAATTACAGGAAAAAATCTGTAAAAGATACAAACACATGGAGGCTAAACAATACAATACTAAATGTCCAAGAGATCACTGAAGAAATCAAAGAGGAAATCAAAAAATACCTAGAAACAAACGACAATGAAAACACAACAACCCAAAACCTATGGGATGCAGCAAAAGCAGTTCTAAGAGGGAAGTTTATAGCAATACAGTCCTACCTCAAGAAACAAAAAACACCTCAAATAAACAACCTAATCTTATACCTAAAGCAATCAGAGAAAGAAGAAAAACAAAACCCCAAAGTTAGCAGAAGAAATCATAAAGATCAGATCGGAAATAAATGAAAACAAAATGAAGGAAACAATAGCAAAGATCAATAAAACTAACACTGGTTCTTTAAGAAGATATAAAAAACTGATAAACCATTAGCCAGACTCATCAAGAAAAAAAGGGAGAAGACTCAAATCAACAGGATCAGAAATGAAAAAGCAGAAGTAACAACTGACACTGCAGAAATACAAAAGATCATGAGAGATTACTACAAACAACTATATGCCAATAAAATGGACAACCTGGAAGACATGGACACATTCTTAGAAAAGTAAAACCTTCCAAGACTGAACCAGGAAGAAACAGAAAATATAAACAGACCAATCACAAGCACTGAAATTGGAACTGTGATTAAAAATCTTCCAGCAAACAAAAGCCCAGGACCAGATGGTTTCATGGGCAAATTTTATCAAACATTTAGAGAAGAGCTAACACCAATCCTTCTCAAACTCTTCCAAAATATAGCAGAGGGAGGAACACTCCCAAACTCATTCTACAAGGCCACCATCACCCTGATACCAAAACCAGATAAAGATGTCACAAAGAAAGAAAACTACAGGCCAATATCACTGATGAACACTGATGCAAAAATCCTCAACAAAATACTAGCAAACAGAATCCAATGGCATGTTAAAAGGATCATACACCATGATCAAGTGGGGTTTATCCCAGGAAAGCAAGGATTCTTCAATATACGCAAATCAATCAAGGTGATACACCATATTAACGAATTGAAGGAGAAAAACCATATGATCACCGCAATGGATGCAGAAAAAGCTTTCAACAAAATTCAACATCCATATATGATAAAAACTCTCTAGAAAGTGGGCATAGAGGGAACTTACCTCAACATAATAAAGGCCATATATGACAAGCCAACATCGTTCTCAATGGTGAAAAACTGAAACCATTTCCTCTAAGATCAGGAACAACACAAGGTTGTCCACCCTCACCACTATTATTCAACATAGTTTTGGAAGTTTTAGACACAGCAATCAGAGAAGAAAAAGAATAAAAGGAATCCAAATCGGAAAAGAAGAAGTAAAATTGTCACTGCTTGCAGATGACAAGATACTATACATAGGGAATCCTAAAGAGGCTACCAGAATACTACTAGAGCTAATCAAGAATTTGGTAAAGTAGCAGGATAAAAAATTAATGCACAGAAATCACTTGCATTCCTATACACTAATGATGAAAAATCTGAAAGAGAAATTAAGGAAACACTCCCATTTACCATTGCAACCAAAAGAATAAAATACCTAGGAATAAACCTACCTAAGGAGACAAAAGACCTGTGTGCAGAAAACTATAAGACACTGATGAAAGAAATTAAAGATGATACAAACAGATGGAGAGATATATCATGTTCTTGGATTGAAAAAATCAACACTGTGAAAATGACTATACTACGCAAAACAATCTACAGATTCAGTGCAATCCCTATCAAACTATCAATGGCATTTTTCACAAAACTAGAACAAAAAAATTCACAATTTGTATGGAAACACGAAAAGACCCCGAATAGCCAAAACAATCTTGAGAAAGAAAAATGGAGCTGGAGGAATCAGGCTCCCAGACTTCAGACTATACTACAAAGCTATAGAAATTAAGAGAGTATGGTGCTGGCACAAAAACAGAAATATATATCAATGGAACAGGATAAAAACCCCAGAGATAAACTCACACACATATGGTCACCTTATTTTTTTTTGTTTGTTTTTTTTGTTTGTTTTGTTTTTTTGCTGTACGTGGGCCTCTCACCGCTGTGGCTTCTCCCGTTGCGGAGCACAGGCTCCGGACGTGCAGGCCCAGCGGCCATGGCTCACGGGCCCAGCCGCTCCGCAGCATGTGGGATCTTCCCAGACCGGGGCACGAACCCGTGTCCCCTGCATCGGCAGGCGGACTCTCAACCACTGTGCCACCAGGGAAGCCCTGGTCACCTTATTTTTGAAGAAGGAGGCAAGAATATACAATGGAGATAAGACAGCCTCTTCAGTAAGTGGTGCTGGGAAACGTCGACAGCTACATGAATGAAATAAAAATAAATAGAAAATATTTTTTTAAAAATTTAAAAAAATAAAAATAAAAGAATGAAATTAGAACACTCCTTAATACCATATACAAAAATACACTCAAAATGGATTAAAGACCTAAATGTAAGGCCAGACACTATAAAACTCTTAGAGGAAAACAGGCAGAACACTCTATGACATAAATCACAGCAAGTTTCTTTTTGACCCACCTCCTAGAGAAATGGAAATAAAAACAAAAATAAACAAATGGGACCTAATGAAACTTCAAAGCTTTTGCACAGCAAAGGAAACCATAAAAAAGACCAAAAGACAACCCTCAGAATGGGAGAAAATATTTTCAAATGAAGCAACTGACAAAGGATTAATCTCCAAAATTTACAAGCAGCTCATGCAGCTCAATATCAAAGAAACAAACAACCCAATCCAAAAGTGGGCAGAAGACTAAACAGACATTTCTCCAACGAAGATATACAGATAGCCAACAAACACATGAAAGGATGCTCAACATCACTAATCATTAGAGAAATGCAAGTCAAAACTACAATGAGGTATCACTTCGCACCGGTCAGAATGGCCATCATCAAAAAAATCTACCAACAATAAATGCTGGAGAGGGTGTGGAGAAAAGGGAACCCTCTTGCACTGTTGGTGCGAATGTAAACCGATACAGCCACTATGGAGAACAGTATGGAGGTTCCTTAAGAAACTAAAAATAGAACTACCATATGACCCAGCAATCCCACTACTGGGCGTGTATCCTGAGAAAACCATAATTCAAAAAGAGTCATGTACCACAATGTTCATTGCAGCACTATTTACAATAGCCAGGACATGGTAGCAACCTAAGTGTCCATCCAGAGATGAATACATAAAGAAGATGTGACACATTATATACAATGGAATGTTACTCAGCCATAGAAAGAAACGAAATTGAGTTATTTGTAGTGAGGTGGATGGACCTAGAGACTGTCATACAGAGTGAAGTAAGTCAGAAAGAAAAAAACAAATACTGTATGCTAACATATATATGGAACCTAAAAAAAAAAAAAAAAAATGGTTCTGAAGAACCTAAGGGCAGGACAGGAATAAAGACGCAGACATAGAGAATGGATTTGAGGACACAGAGAGGGGAAAGGGTAAGCTGGGACGAAGTCAGAGAGTGGCATGGACATATATACACTACCAAACGTAAAATAGATAGCTAGTGGGAAGCAGCCACATAGCACAGGATGATCAGCTCGGTGCTCTGTGACCACCTAGAGGGGTGGGAGGGCAACGCAAGAGGGAGGTGATATGGGGATATATGTATATGTATAGCTGTTTCACTTTGTTATAAAGCAGAAACTAACATACATTTATAAAGCAATTATACTCCAATAAAAATGTTTTTAAAAATGGGAAAAAAATAGTTATGTTACTGTTTTAGTTAAATTAAATTCATAATATTTTAGGTTCACTAGTAGACTTTACAATATAAAGGATTAAAGGAGTAAATGTTTTTGCAATTCAAGTTTAAAAAAACGGGTTTTTATAGTTTTGTGTATTTAGATGTACATTTTTAAAAATTTATTTCATTATTTATTTTTGGCTGCATTGGATCTTCATTGCTGCACGCAGGCTTTCTCTAGTTCCGGTGATTAGGGGCTACTCTTCATTGCAGTGTGCGGGCATCTCATTTTGGTGGCTTCTCTTGTTGCGGAGCACAGGCTTTAGGCCCGCAGGCTTCAGTAGTTGCAGCACACTGGCTCAGTAGTTGTGGCACGTGGGCTCAGTAGTTGTGGCTCACGGGCTCAAAGCGCAGGCTCAGTAGATGTGGCACACGGGCTTAGTTGCTCTGTGGCATGTAGGGTCTTCCCGGACCAGGGCTTGAACCCATGTCTCCTGCACTGGCAGGCAGATTCTTAACCACTGTGCCACCAGGGAAACCCTAGATGTGCATTTTATTTCTCCTAAAATAGGGACAGACCTGTAGTTTAGAAGATGCCAAAAAGATACTGAAAAAAATCCTTACTAGCAATGGAATCAATCCCATTTCTCAGTAAACTGGTGTTTACAGATACAGATTTTGCTCTTTCTGTTGGGGAGTGGGCTGTGTGGCAGGGGAGCTGTGGAACTGAAGGATTTGCAAATAAACGTAAGAACTAAGTGTTTTTGAAAAGAAACCTGGAGGATTACCTAGTCCAATGAAGTCTTTCTTCATTCAAGAGGTGACAGCCTTTCAATTTCAGAGCAGAGTTCTTGCTATACCATACAGTATTCTCTAGTTTGCTAAGAGGTGGAACCCCCTAGAAGTCAATGTTTTTTTGGAAACCTATTAAAATGTTGACATATTTATGTCTGCCCTGGGAACCAAAACTTTTACTTGTGAAAAATATGATTCTATTATATTCATATGTTATATTTAACCTCAACATATCCAGGGGGGGAAATGTTGTTAAACTAAACACAATGAGTTATTTCAGAGGTTTTGTATTAACATTTGTATGCTACCTACTCATTTGGTTTCCTGAGCTTATCAGCAAATAAGCAGTATAAGATGGCAAAGATTTAAGAAAAATTTAGGGTGTGAACTTAAATGTAGAAATTCGAAGTTTACTATCTTCTTTTCTAAAACTAAGATGAGACCATACAAATATCTAGTCACTACATTGTATACCTGAAACTAATATAACGTGTCAATTATAACTGAAGTTTAAAAAAAAAAAAAGACGAGGTGCTTCCCTGGTGGCTCAGTGGTTTAGAGTCCGCCTGCCAATGCAGGGGACACGGGTTCGTGCCTCGGTGCGGGAGGATCCCTCATGCCGCAGAGGAGCTGGGCCCGTGAGCCATGGCTGCTGAGCCTGCGCGTCCAGAGCCTGTGCTCCGCAACGCACGGGAGAGGTCACAGCGGTGAGAGGCCCGCGTACAGCAAAAAAAAAAAAAAAAAAAGATGAGACCAATGTTACTTCATGCCAGCCTTGGTGAATCTGCACACCCTTGAAGCCTAGTTCAGTTTTTTGAAATTCTAAGTTGGTTCTCGTTTGGTAAAGTAGAGATAAAACATTTGAATGACTATTTTTGTTTTGTTTTCAATCCACTGTGCTAAAATCATGTGGTTACTGCGTGTACCTTATGTTCTTTAAAAGATGGTTTTAAATGAAAATGTTTTGAGACTATAAGAAGTCTTAATGCTTTGGGGCAATTACCACAATAAAACTAATTTTGAAAAGTACTCCATTAAAAGACAATTGAGGGACTTCCCTGGTGGTGCAGTGGTTAAGAATCCACCTGCTAATGCAGGGGACATGGGTTAGAGCCCTGGTCCAGGTAGATCCCACACGCCACGGAGCAACTATGCCCGTGTGCCACAACTACGGAGCCTGCACACTAGAGCCGGCAAGCCACAACTACTGAAGCCTGCGCGCCTAGAGCCTGTGCTCCACAACAGGAGAGGCCACCTCAATGAGAAGCCCGCACACTGCAACAGAGACCCAACACAGCCATAAATAAATAATTAATTAATTTTTAAAATAAATTTATTTTTTAAAAAAAAAAGACAATTGAATGTGGGAAGTGACTGTTAAAAGGATATTTGAGTGGACATATTGACTCTTCTTGATTTCAAAAGTATTCTGTACGTATGAGAATTGTCTATGATATAATTCCAAGTAGAAAAATAACGCTGCAGATTTCATTTCACATGTGAACTTTTTTTAAAAACAAAGAGAGCACTGAACAGAATAAAAGTTTTTAAAACAACTTACTCCAGGTGGTAAGGGAAGAACTTTCAGTTTTTATTTTATAGACTTCCATACTACTTAACCATTTTGTGTGTCATATAAAGTGCCACATAAAATGTTGTTTACAAATAAAAAATTATATCAACTCAGTAGAGTGAATGTTTAAAAAGCTGTTGTTTGGTATTCTACTCTTGGATTACTTTCCCTTCATAATCAAACCTTTGCTTCTCACATGGTGGGTCCTCAATAAATACTTTTGAGATTGAACACTGGTTTGTTGGTGGTGGTGGTGGTTTTGTCTATAAAAATAGCAATTTTAGATATTCAACCTAATTGTAGCTGCTCAGTGAATAAACGACAATGTTGAAAAGAACAACTGAAAATGTAGGCCCCAGATTTGTGATGGCTGAATACTAAAGGCATTGCCTAAAATATCAAATGTCTCAACTAAAAGTAAGGACAAATTTGGGAACAAGCTAGAGAGCCTCTTAAAATTCCAGAGTGTAAATTCCCAACTTATCTCCCTAGTTTTCAAATTTATAGATGAATATATTTTCAATGTCTCTACAAGCTGAAGGATTCTAAATCTAGGCCAAATAACTGATTACAACAAAGAGAGTGTTGGTTAAATATATTTTCTTTCCTTTTCTACTGAGGAACAAATAAGAGGACCTAAGCTAAATTTGTAACATTACAATTTTTTCAAAATTTGAGCCAAATACTAAGTTCTTAAAGAACAGATAGATTTTCAAGGCAAGTTGTGAATTCTCATTCTTGCATCCCTTCAGAAGTAAGACAGAAGTGACTATGTGTGGCTACATGACTTGGGTCTAGTTCTGCTTAGAAGCTGGTGGGAGAGGTAACTGGTATTCTGAGGCTACAGCTGCTTAATGTGATAAGAAAGTTCTAGTGCATCTAATGCATCCATGCTGATTTTTCCCTCTACAAACCAGCATTTTAAGTCAGAGAGTGTCATTTTCACAAGCTTGAGACAGCCTACATTTCCATTATTATGAATGCTCATAATTGAAACTGGAAAGAACATTTCAGTAAAAATTTTTTAAAATAAATTGGGCTCAGAATTTAAAAAAACTGGAAAGATCATTTCAGTAAAAATTTTTAAAAATAAATTAAAAAAAATAAATTGGGCTCAGAATTAAAAAAAACTGGAAAGAACAGTGGAAATGTAACATCTCAGAAGCATTATGCAATCGGGTAGAGTAAAAGGTAAGGAGGGTTCCTCAGGAAACTAAAAAGTGCTGGATTTTCTACCATTTCTGATATATAAATATAGTACTAGGAAGAAGAGGTATGTACACATAAGATACTCTAGGCCTGGTTTATTGATATAACATTAGGTTGACCTCTACAAAAATACTTATTAGGAATGTCATAATAATAATCATGGATATAATAACTTTACAATTATAATTACAGGTTGGACCAATGCAACCTCCAGGCAAACAAAGATTTTGGAGCAGCATGATCCTCTCCACAAGCTGATATCATATGCATTTGTATGTGTTCAGTGTTCAAATGGTTTGGGAACTTCATTTTCCAAAGGCAATTTCAAGACCTAAAATTGTTTTCCTCCATTTAAAAAAAAATGTTTGAGAGAACCAGCTAAAGAGTTACCACCTAATTCATGTAGCAGGTATTTCTTTAAGTATTTACTTAAATACAAGTGCCTGGTACCATGATGAGCACTGGGACATAGAAATGGAAAAACAAACATGGTGTGATGGTTATGCCAGCTCATATATCAAACATGTTCATTAATATGACACACTACCTATGGGGGGAAATAACATACTTTCAAAAGTGATTTTCTGCCTCTGGTTTAGCAGAAGGTGCTAAACCACAAAAATTCACAATTCTGTGCATACAAAAATTCACAATTTCTTCAGTATGAGTGTGGAAATGTACATATATTTGGGCCATTGAAAGAAAAGTGTTATTAAAATTTGAATGATAATAACTACTGTTTATTGAGTACCATTATTGGGCCTGTATTTAATATTAACTCTTTTAAACAACCCTGAAAGTAGGTATTATTTCCATTTGATGGATGATTTATGTTGAGAAGCCCCACCCAGAATAAGCCCATGATATTCTGAACAATTTGCAGTTCCAGAGCAGCAGCTGCAGCTCATTTTAAAAGATGAAACAATAGTGACCATTTACTGAACATTTACTCTGTCCTTGTACTGTTCTAGGTCCTTTACATTTATTGTTTCATTGCATTCTCACAACAACCCTACGTGATACATAATAATGTATAGATGCAGCAACCGAGGCTCAGAGAGGCTAAGCAATGTGCCCTAAATCACACAGCCAGTGAATGACCACCTAGCAGAGTTACCAACCTGGGGCTCTCTGACCCTCAAACACTTACTCTCTCCTCTCTAAAATATCCCCACATTCCACCAGCATCCATTTCTCCAACCTCCTTTCATGCTCTGTCCTCTGCCTGAAATGGTCTCCTCTGCCTAACTCCCTCTCATTCTTCAAGGTCCAATGCAGATATTCCCTTTTCAGTCCCAACCACCCCAGGCAAAATTTGTAATCATAGCACGTGTTTTTGCTACTAGTCTAGCACTTATCACATATTATTGTAATTATTTGTAAGTATTTCTCTCCCAGGGAGGTTAAGAAGACCTTGAGTTCAAAAAATTGTTCATTATTCATTTTTGAGTTCCCAACACATAGTAAACAGCTTGGCACATAGACTGACACCCTAAGTTATTAGGTGGCAGACCTAATAACTCACACAAGCCTGCTGTAAATTAAAAGAACCTCTAAAAAAGTGACAAAAACAATCCTCCTGCCTTTATCTGTGAACCATATTTTTTTGCATGTTTTTATTTGTCTGTTTAAAAGACCCTCAGAAAAGTAAATGTCACCACCTCTCCACCCTCTCTATTTGTCATTCTCCTAACAGGTCATTCTAGCCAGTTCCTGCATATTTCTGCCCTCTGAGAAAATTGTGCCTTCTCCTAGTTCAGAAAACACAAAATAGAATTTCCACAAAATCTGTCTTAATTTTGCCTGTTTCCTGGTTAACTAAGCTATACATGGCACAGAACTTCTCTCTGAATTCTCATCACAGCGATAGGCCTTTTTCTTGCCAGTGAGAAATGTGATGACCACAAGGGAGTCTACTAGTGCCAGAAGCAAGGAGCACACTGAAAAATGGTACATGGCTTAGCCCTTCAAACAGAGCAAATGCATTTTTGTTTACCAATGTTTTATTTTCCTGTAAGGAGATAAGTAAATGTTTTGATTCCTGATTAACAGATTGGAAAGCAAAGATATAGAAAGAGTAAATTATTTGGCCTAAATCCTATTGTCCTAGAGTTTGGAATTTAATCCAAAAGTTTTTACCTTCCAGCCCACACTCAAACTCAAGACCAAATTTTCAGAAAATGGATTGTAGCTCTATTATTTTCTTTATCAAGACAATCAGGTCATCCCTTTAAATAACTCCTTTCTGCTTTAGAAGTGATATTAATAGACAATTATCCTAAAAATTTATATGCAAAACAGGCTAATAAAAAGATCTGGCCTTTTTTTTAAGTTTATACTGAATAGAAATATCATAGATAATTGGCAGTGCTGTCTGGACAAAGAGTTATAGCTTTGTGGTATAAACACATAGACTGCATTTCCAAATTAGCTCAAGAAATTTCCCATTTCTTAGAGGGCGGGCTGGCTGCCAGCTCTCCAAGAGAGAAAAACACACCCTCTTAGAACATGAATCATTACATAGCACATAAAGCAAGTGTGTGAACACACAAACACATACACACACAGAGGCATTTTAAATAATTGCGTGAGACTTTACAAAATATCCCTTCACCACATATAAGGTACACATTTTATCAACCAAGATCAGGTTGTCCTTTTCTCATCCATGCTGTCATAAAGGGTAGGCTATTTACCAATAGCATTGCTACATAAGAAGGCTCAAGATGTGCTGTAAACAGGGGTGCCAAACACACAGAGCAGATGACTCAGAACTGATTTTAGAGTACACACTTGTAGGCTGAAATTAGTGCCTGCAGCTGGTTATTTGTCAACCCTGTTTTAAAAACAGATTGGTTGACCTTTATGCCTAGAACTAGTTATCTTCTAAATCCCTTACATGAAGTGCAACCTTCTAAGAGAAAGAAGACCTAATCAATGCTTTTAGCATAGGTGCACTAAGATGACCATTCTTTGGAAATGTGGATTAAAATTTTGAACAAGGACAGAGGTGAGCTCCCCAAGCTGAAACACAACAGAAAACCAGAGGCAAGGTGACCAGAAACGAGAGTGGGCATTTGGATGGCTCCCATCCATGTCATAAATGAGTGCAGTGAGTGTCCTTATTCTTTTTATTGTAAATATTCAAAAGTACTGACACATTACGATCAGATGGATAGCTTACAATTGAAACGAGGCCAAAATAGTTCCAAAATCCAAAGGCAAAGGAAGCCAGATATCTCAACATGCGTGCCTAAAAAGCAAGTGTAAAGCACACAATAAAATATAAAAAGAAAACTTACAAGAATAATAAATATGCTCTTTAACTGCCGTGAGACAACAGATTCCTCACAACAATCAGTTCTACGTTAGCTAGCAAAAAGAGCTACTGCATTGGACCAAAGGTTTTTTTCCCCTTTATTAAAATTTCTGATTTCATCATAAATGTTACAGTATTACTGTCCAAGGGTCTTGGAATTTAATGCATATTTTTAGACGTTAATTTAATAGAGTAAAACCACAACTTGCAAATTTCTTTTAATATTGGAAGAATACTTGTCTATTTTATACTACTTTTTGAAAAGCTTTTATTAATAAGGCATTTTTGGAAAGAATATTTTACATACTTTTTTCAGACTAACTCTACTTCTTTTTAATAAAAACTAATCCAAAAAAAGTAAATACAAACAAAGAATTAAAAAATAAATACAGTCCCTATATTAAAAGCAACTTTTTTCTTGCATGGTTTATCAGTAAACTCAAAATACACTTAAGCTGATGATTAAAATGATCTTGTCTTCACTGTTAAAAAGTTCTAGGATAAAATGAGAATGTTTGATATTAAAAGCTGTGCTTCCACCCAAATACACTGCAACATCCCTGAAATGATAGGTAATGAGGACATTGTTTCCTTAGGTTGCTTCTTAGAAGCATCCATAATGCTGGGTTTTTGTAGAGGTGTAGACATTTTCTTTGTTTGTGTTTTTGGTTGGTGATGGTGGTGATAGCTGTTTATGAAAGCCATCAGATATGGTTATTTATTAATACAGACGCCTTTAAAATGCAATGAAGTCAGGAAAGATAAAAAGTCATCTTACAAATACAAACTTAACTCTTCTATCACAGTCCTAAATAACTGTACAAAAAGTGAGATTTGGCTATGAAAACAAAAAATCCTTGTCTCATTATTTCTATCCTTCTCAACATTCTCACAAGTTATATGAAAAGTAACACAGAGAAAAGAAAGGATTTTTGACAATATTCTATTGAATACATAAAATAATTTTAATCAATATATAGGGTAATATAAATAACTCACCCAAAAATTAAAATTCCTCAAATTAAGTTAACTCAGTCAATAAATGTATTTGTTTATAATCTGGGTGTCCAGTCATATAGATGTTTTTAAAATATAAGAATGTAAATATAATGTGATGGATTTTGGTTAAAAAATTAATAAACATAAGCATAAAATAATCCATTATTTTTAAATGGAAAATACAGAATGGAAAACAATACTTTTACAGTTTGTTTTGGTTCTTATTTCTAAATAGTATGTTTATCAATTTGGAGATTTTCTTATTAACTTCCTATAACTGCAGAGGAGAACTGAGCTCATTACAAGACTCCACACCTCTCAATTTTCAGGATTATATCACTATTTTTAGTTTCACTATTCATTATCTTAAAATTTAAATAATTTCCTTACACCATGAATTTGTTTTTATTTAAATCATTTTGGTTTTTTTTTTGGTTTGGTGTGTAAAATATGTCACACGTTCAGAAAGTCATAAAGCATAGATGTATTCTGAAGCAAACATCCATTGGCTACTCAGATCAAGAAGAGCAATACCAGCCCCAAGAAGCTCCCTCCATACTTTCTATGTCACAGCTTGCTCCCTTTTCCTTAAATGTAACTCTCTCCTGGTTTTTTTGGTGTTCACTTCCTTTTTTTGGTGCTTTACATTTTTGCTAAGAATACATCACTCAACATTACAGTCTGGCCTGTTTTTCAGTTTTAAATAAATGGAATTATGCATTATATATTCTTTTACATTAGCCTTTTCTAGCTCAATATAATGTTTATAAGATTCATTTATATTGTAACATTCAGTTGTAGTTCATTTTCATTGCCTTATAGTATTCCATTGTATAATTATATCACAATTTATTAATACATTCTCCTGTTAATGGACATTTAGCTTGTTCCTATGTTGAAGCATATGAATAAAGCTGTTATAAACTTTCTTATACATGTCTTCTCGTACACATGGGCATAGATTTCAGTTGGATGTACACCTAAGAGAGGAATTGCTAGGTCACAAGTACAGTATGTTTAAATAAAGTCAAACTACTTTCTAAATTGGTTAAACTAGTTTCCATTCCCACCAGCAGTTGTATGAGAATTCCAGGTGCTCTACTTCCTTGGCAATCCTCACTATTTTGTCTTTTTAATTTCAGCCATTCTGATGCATATGTAGGAGCATCTCTTTTCATTTTTAATTTGCATTTCTCTGATGACTAATGAGATTGGGCACCTTATCATATGTTTCTTGACCTATTAGATATTTCCTGTTTTAAAGTGGCTGTTGAGTCTATTTGCCCATTTTTCTACTGAATTGTATTTTCTTACTGCGTTGTATGAGTTCTTCATGTATTCTGGATATAGGCACTTTGTTAATTATATGTGTTCCAGATATCTCCTAACCTGCAGCTTGCCTTTTTACTATTTTAATTATTTTTAATATTCTTAATTTTACTGTAATCAAATTAATCAATCCTTACCTTTAAGGTTGGTGCTTCTTAATATCCAATATGGTTAAAAATCATTCTCTCACGTTGAGATCATGAATCTATTCTTCTATATTATCTTCTAAAGCTTTATTGTTTTGCCTTTCATAGCTAAAGGATCTACAATTTACCTAGAATTGATATTTTTGTGTACAGTGTGAGTGGCTTAAGTTGGTTTTTTTTCCCAGATAGAGCATCCTCTTTTCCAATGCTCAGCAATGTCATCAATGTTTAATTTTTTCGTTAATTTCCAACAGATTCTCTCGACTCCTTACTGTGTAAAATGAGGATGTGCGTACCCTTACAGTTGCTTCCCCTTCCCGTGCCTACCTTTCATCTGCTAACATCTGTCAGCTAGAGCTTTACTTTAACATCATCAAAGCCGAGTGTTTATATTCTGTTCTTAATCAAGATTAACTCCTCCATGCTTTGTGCATAAGTTTATTTTAAAAGCTGATGACCAATAAACAAATTTTTTTTTACTACAAAGAACATTTTACTTTATATTTACTAGTCACGAATTTGTCATTAATTATTACATAAATGCTGCCTAGTGCCATTAACCAAATGGCATGACCATTTTATGTCTACAATTCACTTCTGTATTTACAAACATAATTTTCATGACTCAATAAACAAATTTTATATTATTATAACTATTCATTACATTATTCATCATAGAGCTAGAAAGTGCTAAAAATTACATTCTCTTGTCTATGCTGCTGATGTCACAATCCTTGTGCCACTCAAAGGAAAATACACTAGTGCCAGGATTAGAGTCTCCTCTCTTACATTTTACCAATTGCTGAAAAAATAATCATGTGTTAAATTGTTTTATATTTGGAACATGATGTTCTGGTAAAGTGTTTTGATCTAGTTAGAGTTTCTGGTTATTCTTTTTTACCTTCTTAAGATTCATAGGCTTTCCCCACCATATCCTAATATCTTGCAACTTATCATTAGCAGCTGCTATTATTTGAAAGCGATTCTTTTCTTTTCCTTGAAAACATTTTTCTGTAGGCCTGCCAATCTCTGTCCTAAAGTAGACCAGTTTTCTTCCTTGGCCTACTATATAACTCTCATCCTTGAATATTGTTTCATTATTCTCCTAAACAAGTTTTTTTGTATAATATATGCTTGAGAAGAGGTAGACCAACTCCAAGGTTAGAGGGAGCACAACCCACACAGGACCACCCTCACATGTGACATCGGTTGCAAGTTTGAGGGGTTCTCCAAATCATGCTCAGTTTTGATAATTCACTAGGAGGACTCACAGAACTCACTGAAAGCTATCATATTCATGGTTGAGAGTTATTGCAGAGAAAGAATACAGATTAAAGTCAGCCAAGGGAGGAAATACATAGAGTAGAGTCTGGGGAAATACCCAGTGCAGAGCTTCCATTGTCCTTTCCCCACAGAGTCAAGACACGTTACTTCTCCAGTATTGATTTTTGACAATAAGCACAGATGTTCGCCAACCAGGGAAGTTCATTAGAGCCTCAGTATTTAGTTTTTACTCAGGCGCCATTACATAGGCATGATTGACTGCCCTCAAGGTCAATTTTAATCTCCAGTCTCAATTTTAATCTCCAGTCTCCAGGCCCTCAAGGTATGACTCAAAGTCCCAACCTTGAATCACAGCCATTACAGTTTGGCTGCCCCAAAGCCCCCAGGAAGACAATAACACCCTATCAGGCATGACATTCCAGAAGTTTAGAGATTACTTCCCGAAAGCTGGTGGCAAAGGCCAGACCTCTTGTGGGGTAAGGTTAAATGATTTATTAAACAATCCCACATCTTCCCCTTTCTTGGTTTTCACCCTTTTTTTACTGGAGTACACCCTCAAGTAAAGGTTCATAGATGTAAATTCCCACTTTAAATCTTTAGTGTTCTGAGATTTCACAATGATATCTCTAAATACAGGCCTTTAAAAAATTTATCTGACTTGGCTGTTATGGACTGTTTGAATTTAAAAATCTCCCTTTAGCTCTGGAGATGTTATTTCTTTAACAATTCCTTCTGTCTACCATGAGTGCTTTGTCTTTCTAGAATACCTACTAGTTGGCTATTAGACATCTTGAACTGATTTCCAGTTCTGAGTCCAAAGCTTCTCTAGGGTTCTTCAGGGCAGCTTAGTGATTTCTACCCTTGCAGTCCACTTCTCTCATATTCTAGGGTGTTGTTTTCTCCTCTTCTTCCTCTCTGCTCCACTATAAACTTAATAAAGCATGTTTACCTTCTTCTCATCTACTTATGACCACTTATAATTCTCCCCATCTCTGTGGACTACAAATCTTTTTTATTCTTCTAATATTATTTTAAATTATTTCTGTGAGAGAGGAATAAATAAATGTGCTCGCCTTGACGTCGTGAACTAGAAACTGCCCTTATGAATTAAAAAAATATTTTAAAGACAGGTGGCTTTTATCTTCACAGTATGTTTCCTATGACTATATCAGTGGCATGACACCCAGCAATGAATGCATTCTCTGAGCCTCGATTACACAATTCCAGGACAAGAGCATCTTAGGAGAGGTATACACATAGTGCCTTATATGACACTTCTTCCTTTATCATATTACATACACAAGATATCACATTATAAATATTAAAAGGAAAAAATGACCTCAGTGACTTTATTTTTAAAATTTATTTTCAAAGCTGTTCCTATCTAAAGAAAAACAACAGAAGAAAAGTATAAAACTCTTACCAAGTTCCAGAGGGCAGCTGTGGTGTACAAGAAAGAATGCTGGCTTTGGCATCAGAAGACCTGGGTTTGAGGCCTGGCTCTGCTTCTGTTGTCTCAGTAACTTTGACCGAGTTACTGAACTTTTCTGAGTCACAAATTTCTCTTCCATAAACAGACATGTGTCTGTCTCACCACTGTTGTGAGGCTGAAAACAAACAATAGACGTGAAGGAACTTTATAAATTGCAATGTAAATAGAAAATAAAATACACTTTCCAAATGACTATATTCTCCAAGGGAGGTTTTGTGCAGAACTCAACAGAATCTTTCAGGGGAAAAAAAAAGGTCTACATCTCTGTGACCATCTTTTCTCAGACAAGGAAAAAAAAAAATCACTCAAAAATCACCTGAATTTTCCATGGGTTCCACCACATAGATAAACACACCCACTGGAGATGATTGTAAACATAATTATAGACTCTAAAAATGGTATATAAAAACAAGTTCCTAATTCTGAGCTTATTCACTTACCCTGTCCTTCAGCAAACATACAATGAATGCCAACAATATTCCAAGCCCTTGAAACATTTTTTTCTAAAACATCAATTAGACCCACTACTTTCACTCACTCAGAAAGCTTCCTGTTTGTAGGGGAGATCATGTATGTACCCTTATACCCATAGTACAGTATTGGGTATAACAAGTTATATATGCCTGCTGCAAACTAATAAGAAATGGTACTTCAGCCTTAAAAAATTAGTGGGTGATATTTCATTTCCCACCTATGAGAGTCACAAAATTCCAAAAGTGTGACAATATACACTACTAGAAACAATGTCGAGAAACAGGGTCTCACAAACATTGGTGTTGAGAATGTAAGATGGTACAAACCTTATGGCAAAGAACTTGGCAATATTTAACAAAATTAGGCATAACTTTATCTTGTATTGCTTAGACTCAGCAATCCCACCTCCTGGAAAGATTCACTATCAAAAAATGAAAAGACATATGCACAAGTCTATTCACTGCAGCCCTATGCATAATATCAAAAACTGGAGAAAACCCAAATGTCCATCAATAGGAAACTTGTTGAATAAAACATGGTCCACCAAAAAAAATGGAATATCACACCACCAATTAAAAGAAAGGGGGTGAGAGTGAAGGTCTCTAGTACATGATCTCCAGAATATGTTGTTAAATGACAAAAGCTAGGTGAAGATATGCATTAGTATACTACCATTTGGGAAAGGGGAATGTATAAATAAATACATATATTTACTTATTTTAAAATGGAGCAGGAGAAAGAATAGTCTTTTCAATAAATGCTGCTGGGAAAACTGTGTACATACATCCCAAAGAAGAGAGTTGACCCTTATTATACCATACACAAAAATTGAAATGGTTCAAAGACATAAATATAAGACGTAAAACTATATATCTCTTAAAAGAAAACATGGGATAAAAGCTTCATGAAAAGAGAGAAAAAAAAATTTTTTTAAGAAAAAAAAAAAAAAGCGTAGGCTTTCAATTGGCTAAAATAAGTAGAGGAACATTCCAAGAAAAGGGAACTAAGTTCACAAAGGTAACAGATATAGGAAAGTAATGCTTTGTTCTGGGAACTGTGAAAAGCTTGGATTGCCTGAAGAATGGGTTCTGTATAGAAGATATGAAGAATAGGCCATAAAGGAGAGGGCTTCTTATAACAGGTTAATGCATGTGGACTTTATTCCATAGGCAATAAGTAACCTTGGAAGGTTTTCATTATCAAGGGGATACGTAATAAAATAGAGCTTAATACCAATAATATTTTACTTTTGTATTGATCTTTATTTTATTTTATTTTAAGACCATGCCACACAGCATGCGGGATCTTATTTCCCAGACCAAGGGTCAAACCCGAACCCCCTGCAGGGGAAGCACAGATTCTTAACCACTGGACCACCAGGGAAGTCCCTTGATCTTTATTCTTTACAAATTGCTTTTACATACATGATCTCATTTGATCCCTGCCCCAATTCTATAGTGGAGGTGTTACTACTACTTGTCAGTAGAATAATCTTTAAACAAGACATGGGCCCAGGTCTTATATGATTTCAAATTCAATCTGCTTCAAATCTACTTCCATTGTAGGAAGACTGATGTTTTGAAGTTGTGTGCAAAATACACTAAAGTGAGAGGATACTGAAGGCAGTAGGGCAGCTCCTGAAGAACAAAGGAACTGCTGAGACAGAGTTGGCTTTAGAAGCCAGCGTTTAGCCAAGTAATCGAAAATCAATGAGCAGGCTTCTTCTCTTCTAGAAAGTTTGACTCTGCCACGAAGGCACAGGAACAGGATTACGGAGATGATCTCAAATTTCTTTAAAATTGCCCCATGGTACTGAGCACTGTCCTAGGCACAGAGCGCTGCCAAATAGGTGCCTGGGGCATTCATTCCTCTCCGTGGGCACTAACACTACATGCCAAGGACCGGGAGAACCTTAGTCCCTACAGTGTTCTGAACTGTACTACCTGCTTCCAATTGCCTACTGCAGACCCAGATCACATCACTCCAGCAGAATGAAATCAGATGCCTCTTCCAACACGACAAAGATATGTTTGTTTAAATGACAACTGTAGGATTCCACCAAGGACATGTGGGCCATGTGAAAACTGGAAGCACAAAGCTCACAGCTGTTCATTTCAACAGTCAAGAGTGGACAACTGGTAAGAATCCATACAATTTTTTTATTGTTTAAGTCTTAGGTGCTCTTGTTTTTCTAATAGCTTCCCTGCTAACGATGCAAATTTGATCTCTCAAAATAAGGATTTTTCAGGAAAACATCTTGCATATGTTAACAAAGACGTGATTGATTCGACTTCTCTAACACTGAAATATAAAGTGATCAAGATGAAAATTTCCTAACATCATATTACCTTTAAAGGTTATTCTAAAATAGTTAAAACATTAAACTCCAGCTTTGTTTCAAGGCCCCCTCCAGGTTCTGTCTTGTCGTAAGCTGAGCTTTCACAAGACTCCAGCACTGACTCACTCACCTAGTTCAGACCTTTCTTCAGGGTCCCTGAGTAATGCTGATAGAAGTGTTAAAGCAAAGGATTAACATCCCTCATCCCAATTCCCTCAAATAGTAGTTTTCTTTTTCTGCTTTTTGTTTGCTTATTGTATTTTAGCTCGAGAAATCCTATCTTTACAAGAAATCTTTTGTTGAAGTCCACTATATACAACTGCTAAAAGCAGAGCTGTAGTTGAAGGAGACAGGAAAAGAGGTGAGACCTGATTATTTATCCTCCCTTGGGCCCAAAGCCTTTGACTGGACACAGAATAAAACAGTTGACCTTAAAGATTTCTGAGGTAACTTAGAATTTGAGGCATGATCTTCAAGATTTAGGAGCATAAAAACACTGAGTTAGACCAACCTACTGAGTGTGAATAATAGAGCAGTCTACTTGATCGCTTCACTCATTCATTCTTCCCACAATTATTCACTGAATATTTACGAGGTGCCAGGCACTGTTCTTAGCGCAAGGGATACAGCAGGAAACAAAAGAGACTAATTTTGTACTCTCATGGAGCTTAAAAGATAGTGGGGGGAAGACACTTAATAAAGACATAAATAAAAGTAATATATGTTTGATGTGATAGAAAATGGATATGAAGAAAAGTAAAATAGGATAAGGGATAGTAAAAGGGTATACACGTGTGCGTGTGTGTGCTCTTTTATGTGGTGAGTTGGGAAAGGCCTCCCTTGTGAGGGTGACCTTTAATCGGGGAATCAATAAAGTGAAATATCTGGAACAAGAGCTATTCAGGTGGAAGAAACAGTAAGTAGAAAAGCGCTGAAGCAACCGAGTGCTTGGCATGTTTGAGGAAGAGCGAGGAAGCCAGAGTGACAGAAGCAAAGCAATGAAGAGTGACAGCAGTAGAAGATGAGGTCAGGAGGATATCAGCTCCTCAGGGGAAGAGGCCAGATCACCCTCAATGTTGCTCTGCAGGTGCCAGCTGCAAGTTATGGAGTGGGTGGTCAATAAACATGTGTTGGAGAGACTCAGAAAGTCCATTGTTTTAATAATAAGAACAAATCAAAGAGTATATATAATTTCTTAGTTCTTCCATGAGAAAGTCTGAGGTGGAAATTTTGTAATGTATTTGTCTGATTAGAGTCCAGAACATCTTCTCCCTCCCTAGTGACCCCTGCCATGGGGACAAAGTGCCTTCAGTGTTTTCAGGGCCACATCTCCCACCAGTCAGTTTCTGATTTTCTTATTGCTCAGATTACATAGGATGGCATGTTCCAAGGAAAATGATGACTAGTGAAGAATAAACAACATTAATAGATAAGATCCCCTGGCACATAGAAATCACTTTTAGATCAGAAAAGAAACAAACTGTTGCAAAATCAATGACCTTGCACTGTAGCTCTGAGCTTCACAGAATTCTGTCAAGTGTAGTTTTGGTCAATGATGTCACTCCCTCAGCCACTTAGAGCTGCATTAAGCACAATTCCAGAGCTAAACTGATATTATGAGGTAAAAATTGGTTGACTCTTTTACTTGTATTTCTAGGAGCAGGCCACTTTTAGCATAATTTCTTAAGAGGAACAATTTTCAAATGAGGTTTTATGGCAGGCTTTGTCTTGTGTTTCTTTTTGTAAGGATAGCCATAGTCTCATCATTCCCTCTCTTGGGACCCACCATCCGCCAAGAAACATGACTGATTTCCTGGTTTTCTAATCCCCTTTGCAATTTGTGACTGAGTTAATAACAGCAAAAAAGTCATTCTATTTGCAACTCTAAATATATCAAGATTGCCAGACTGTTCAAGAAAAAAATGCAATCTTTGCTTTTAGATTTTTTCTTAAAGGGACATTTCATCTTTGTTGTAAGGAAGCTAATTCCAGACCACACACCAAAAAAAGCCATAAATCTGTGCAACATAGATAATGAAGTAACTTAGACTGTTGACTGCAGGTGAAACAAGGAAGAGTAGAATATTTTGTAGGCCTATTATGAGCAGAAGCAGGACATTACATTTAAACTGCATGACATTAAAAGTCAAAAAGGATAGGAACTTTTGCTGTCAGAGAGTTTGTTTGGTTTGGTTCCTCATCAGCATCCTTTGTGCCCTGATATATTAGAATGCAAGCCAAGTGGTAGGCCTCTTATCCTTTTTACCTTTTCCTGTCTCACGGGGAAAGGTACTGACCCTGTGGATAGGGTAAGTCAGCAGCTCTGACCTTACCATTTATACAGCTGGATTTATGAAAAGATATTTATTCACTGCCAGTAGTTCACAATGAAGGTCCTGCCAAAGTCCTTGGTGACCATGAGGCAGGTCATCCACTCACCTGCTCCAGGTATGATCTCCCTCACCTCACCCTTCCTCAAAATAAATAGTACTTGGACTAGGGTGACCAACCATCTAGGATTGCCCACAAGTGAGGGATTGACGGGGACCTGGGACTTCTAAAGTGCTAAAACTGGGAAAGTCCCAGGTGAAGCAGAGGAGATGCTCACCCTAAGTTGGATCCCCACAAAGTATGAAGCAGCTCTTGACTAGGAGCTGTGGACAGTGGGCCTTGGTAGAGTTGCACTGCTCCCTTTTACCACACCCAGGGTAAGGCCTCACTGTCCAGGCCTTTGAGGAACACCATGTAGAAGTCCTCTCATTTGTCCAGTACCAGGGTAACCTCTGACAATTTCCACGTTAGCAAAATGGGGATAATAATTGTGCCTACTTCCTAATTCTTCTATGAGAATTAATTAAGTTAATATTAATATGTATAAAGTGCTTACAGCAAAGCTTGGCACTTAATTAGTGCCTAACAAATGTTACCTACTGTCATCATGGTCATTAGTTTCTGGATGGGAGAGAAATGATGCAGGACTTCACACTGTAGTTGATTCTCTCCTAGTGAATCTTAACCATCTTATGCGTATTATCTTTTCAAAAGTGAAAAAAGAAAGAGAGAGGAAGGAAGGAAGAAAGAAAGGAAAGAAGGAAGGAAGAAAGAAAGGAAAGAAGGAAGGGAAGGCGGTAGGGAAGAAAGGAGGGAGGGAGGGAGGGAGGGAGGAAGGAGGGAGGGAAGGAAGGAAGGAAAGAAGGAGAGGTTACGGTTAGTAAAGTCAGTTAAGATTTATCTGCTTTCTTAAAAAGTAATTCTACCCACAAGGACTGACATTTGAGCAAGGTCAAAGTCCATATGAAAAATATTTTTTTAAATGCAAACAATTGGTATTAATACATGGCATTTTCAGAATAAGTTACTGCTCTTATCAACATTGTTTATCATAGTTTAGAAATGCAAATCTGACCATCCACCAGTAGGATAATGATTAACATAAATTATGTTACATCCATACTCAAATTTTGTTAATTGAATTTGTTAAAATAAATAAGGTCAATATTTATGCACTGATATGGAAAAGATCCCCAAAGCATACTGTTGCAGAACGATATATACAGCACAATTCCATGTATGTAAACAAATCACAAAGACGTCTGTCTCTCTCTCTCTATAAGGACATGAATGCATAAAATAAGGTTTGAAAGTATAGACACATAAGTACCTAAGGATTATCTTTGGGAAGAGGAGAATGGGTTGGAGGTTGCTTGAACAGGAGACTCATTCTTATATTAAAATCGTGTGCTGCTTGAAATTTATCCTCCGAAGAGAATATATTCATATACTATTAACACTTTGTAATTTTTTAAAATAGCATAATAAAACAGATGTAGAATAGATTTCCACCCCAAAATTCTTTTGTTATTTTCTCCTTCTTCTTTTTCCTTCATCCTCAATATACCTCCAACATAGGAAAACAAATTTGCTGTAAATGGCAAAGCATCCAAGTTACTGCAGATGAGGTGTATGGCATATAATCCACTAACCGATAATGAGAGTTGACAATAGTAAAGAGACCACAAAATTATACCCAAGTACAAATTGAAAGAAATAGCTACCCTGTTGAATACGTTTAGCAATAAGTTCTAAAAAAAATGATGGCTGTTTTTAACCAGTGGCATCCTAATAGTCATAGAATACATTTAAATGGAAGACTAAAGTTATGTTTTTCTGAGGTCTTTGCAAACTAGATAATGGTAATTATCTGGATTAAATCTTGTATCATGATTTTAGGGAGGTTGGGATGGGTTACTGTGTGAGCACATCCTTTCGTAGCATTAGCGTTATCAGTGCATAACCTGAATGCTGAAGATGCTGTCTAGAAGACTTCTGTGCTGGGTGGACAGCTGAAGAGGACCCTCTAAAAGTTTGTAACTATGACTAGTTTAGGAAAGGTATTACTGCATTGGAAAGGACTTGAGCCTCAAAGACTGACCTGGGTTTGACTTCACTCTTCAATAACAACTATATGATTTGAGATATATTACTTATCTCCTTGTACCTCTGCCCTACCTCTGTCAAAAAGCATAATCATCACTACTTCAAAGGATTATTGTAAAAATTAGAAATAAGGTATATAAAAGCACAAAGTAAGCACAAAATAAATACTAAATATATTTGCCTGAAACTTATATAGTTCCTTTAATCCTTATGCAGTTACACTGTTGTACTGGTTTTCATTTTTTTAAATAATTTATTATGAATTTTTGGCTTTTTATCCTCTTTTAAAATTCTACCTTAACTATAAGGTCAAGTGATTACAAAAGAATAAAGCTTTTAAAAACAGTTAATGAACAGAAATTTACTCATTCAAATATGCACTCAAAGAAATCATGGGGTCTTATAATTGCCAGGGGCTGAAGAAGTCATCTGGTTGAATCTAACTCCTATTGCATGAATCCTTTATTTCATACTCTACTCCTGAAGGCTTCTCAAAAAGAAGCATGCTTCTTAACCTCTAAGCCAGAAAAAAATGGGGGGAGAGAAGTCTTTTTGAAAGGAAGAGCTGGACTAGAAGAGAAGCCACAAGTGTACCTGGAGTATCAGCACCTACTTCTTTTTAGCAGAACCATTGCACCAGGTGATAGCATTTACATCTATGGAAGTGAGTGAAATCACTCTGAGAGTATGTGCAGTAGAGAAACAAAGAGTGCTTGGGTGCTAGACTTAAGGAATGCCACATTTAGAAGTTGGATAGAGAGGTTAGAATTGGCAAATGAGACTTAGGAATTGCCTCTTAGGTTGGAAGAAACTATCTAATCAGAGTTTCTATTAAGGTCACAGTTTTGGGTGAGATGAGTGATATACAAGATATACAAGTGTGGTTCACACTATAACAGGAAATATAATTATGACGTAAATTAAAAGAGGAAATGCTCCTGGAGAGCAGCAGAACATTGAACCACGGGACAGAAGGCTAGAGTGAAATTCCCAGCTCTGACTCTTAATAGATGTATGACATTGGACGGGACACATGAGTTTGCCCTGAGCCTCAGTCAACTCCTCTGCAAAAGGAGAGATGATAATACCTATCTCAATGGGCTGTTGTAAGAGTTCATTGAATTAATGTATTCGAATATACACTGTAAATGAAAAAATGTTACACAAACTCTCCTTCTAGAACTTACATTCTTCCAGGACAAGGGCCCACCCTACCCATTTCTCTCTTACCAGTTTTCTGATTGAATCCTGACCACCCTGATGGTATCTACCTGCTTTCTGTGATCTTTTTCTGTTGCCTGACAGCTAGGGCCTTAGTGCCAATTACCACTGCCCCAGCTCTGTACCATTCTAGTTGCTGTGGGGCACTTGCCAAATCACTGACCCCATTCCTGACTGTGTTTCTGGCCCACCCACCACCTATGAACCCAAGTTATAACATGCTCCAAAGTGTTGTTTCAGAGCCAACCCCACATACAACTACTGAGATTCAAATCACATACTTAACATCTATACCTAGATTGTTCAGTCACAAAGATTTCCTAAAGTTCTTGAGACCAAAGTACCTTGTGTCTTACAAAGGTGATATCCACAGCAATACACACACACACATATATATATATACACACACACACACACACACACACACACACATAGATATTCATCGATTTCCTTCACCTTAAGTTCTTAATGTGCATAAGTAATAAAGGCTTTTGTTCATTTAAATAGTCGTAAAAATTGTTTATGGTTATGATGAAAATATCTGGATTGTGTCTAAAAGTCTTCTCTAATTAGGTAAGCCATCCATGCCATTTATTTGAAGATTCTTTGATCAAGTTGTTTTCACTGAAATTAAGTATGGCTTTAACACTATCAAAAGGTCTACACAGTAATTAAATTGCTACTGTTTTATCATTTCCCCGGGGAAAAATACTCAGCCAGTCACTTGCTGAGCTAGGTCTAAAACCAATCCATTATTGGACTCACTGATACTTTAATTATTATTTAATTACTAATTATTAGAGGAAAAATTTTAAATTAAGTAATGGTATGTTCTACTCTTAATTTTTTAATTAGTTGATTTGCTCTAAATACAATATTATATCCTTTCAGCCAATCATTTTGAAAATAATAAAAATACAATTGAATCTTGTTACCTTGACCTTTGAGATCTGGGAAGGGGATAAAGAAGGAGAGAGAAGAAGGGTACTATGTGAACATCAAATGACACCTAACGGTTTTTAAAACCCCAGCAAAGACTTTGCGCTTCACCAAGCTCTACTCAAGCACAGAGAAAAAATGTAATACCCATGACAGGGTGTTACAATCATGCCATACATAGAAGCAATTCTTATTCCATAATGGAAAGCTCCATGTCAAACTAAAATAACTCTAGGTCTTTTATATTTTACAGTGGACTAATAACCTCTATTGCTATTTTTAAAAGATGTCAGTTTTCTACTTTCTAAGAAATTGAATTAATTTGCTCTTCTCCAATTATCAATCCCCTTTTTTGGCTCATCCCTAGATTACAAAGAAAAATGTAAGTGAACTTGTAATGACTTTACCTGAATTCTTAAGCAGAATACAAACTGTTCCAACTTTCTCATATGACATGCCAGTTTGCTATAGTTAACTACTTTAAGGAAATAAGCCTAGTTCCACTGGTGATGGAGATGATTGGCAATGGAACTCAGGTTTGGGTGGGTTTTCAGCATCCATTGTCATTGGTTATATGCTCCCATGGCATTCTGCACCTTTCTTTCAAAATATTTACCAGCTCATTACATATTTGCAAGATAATATTGTTAACGTCCTTCTCCCTAATATGACAGTAAGATCCATGAGAACAAGGGTAAGATCAATTTTTTCCCACCAATATATATTCCAGCACCCAGTTTAGTGGGTATCTAGAATGTAGCAAGTGTGCAAAACATTTTTATGGAAAAAATGAATAAAAAAATAATTGAGTTAGTATTATTTTCAAGGAGTATTTAGGAATGGATCAGTACCAGTTACTTGGTATGTTCCATGTAATGAAATTCTACAAAAGGTATTTCTTGAACAATCAATAACACCACATTTTGAGCACACACCACTTTCTCCGGTATTTTTTGCAGAGGCTGGTTTTAACCTTCTCTGATGACCATGGTGACAGCCCTTTTGCATACTATATTAAGAGCATTCTGCTATATATTTTGTGTTCTATAGTTTGTCTTTACAGACCAACTGATAATTTAGAACACCAAAACAAAAACAAAAATACTCCTTAGAAGCATATTCCCTAATCTGTTACACCAGAAATATGAGAAAAAAATTTTTTTAACTTTTTCTCTTCACATGGTGTGAACATCTGATTGAGAGATCTCTTACAGCATGGTGGGGTAAGTCAATGGTTCTCAAACTTGAGCGTGCATCAGAATCACACGGAGAACCTGTTAAAACACAGATCACTGGACAAACCCTCAGAGTTTGTGATTCCATAGGTCTGGTGTGGGGGCCTGAGAATCTGTATTTGTAACAAGTGCCCAGGTGATGCTGATGCTGCTGGTCTGGGGACCACACTTTGAGAACGACTAGTGTAAGTGCTGGAAGGGTAACCTGCTAAAACTAGGTTCAATACCAGATATATTCCTGGTTGAAATAGTCTCATAGAGAAAATTATAAATGGTTGGTAGAGAAGACAAGTTATCAGAAGGGGTTACATATTATGCAATACATTATTAAATAACCAGCTTGCCTTATTACTTAGCTGGGTTTTTTTTTTTCTTTCAATTTCACTCCTTCAGGAATTATGGTTTCACCTTTTAATAACTAAAATGGGAGGAGGGGGAAATCTCTAAGTTATTTTTGTCCTCAGTAAGAACCACCTCCATTGATTCCCTGTCCTTTAGTGCCGCAAGGGAGTCACTTACCCTCTTTATCACTTAACTGTAAAAAATGGATATGTAGTACCTATCTCAGTGAATTGCTGTGAGGATTAAATGAAACCCTAAATGAAAAATACTTAGCCCCCAAAATGGTCTGTAAATGGTAGCTTCTATGTTTTTACTAATTTGTCTACTCACTCAAGAAAGTAAATTTCAATGGTCCTGGGACCAGTGTCTGAAACTATCAGTGTCTGAAACTATCAACACTTATATTTCTAACACTTTAATTGCCTACAGCAATAACTCTAAATTGTAAAGAAAAATGTTCAGTTATGTTCTAGGGATTCCACTTACTGTGGCAGAGAACTGTTTGATTTGGAAATTTTGGCACAGGGCACCAGGACAGCATTCTCCCAAATACACAAAATTATAAAGAAGAATCACCTGGAGTACTACTTAAATATTCAAGTTCCTGAGCTCCACCCCAGACTACCAAAACTATCTCCAGGGGAAAGGCCTAGGTGATTATTTAAAAGTAAACAATTATTCCAGGTGATTTTTCTTATCAACAAGTTTGGGAAGCAACGAAGGGACCTCTCACTCCAGTCTAACGGTGGCTATTAGAAGCCCTAGACATCGTTTCTATTTATTCATTAGGCCATTGTTTACTAGAAAATTTACTAAGTCCTTTCTGTCTTACTACTTGTGTTTTTTGAGTTGAACTAAAGTCACCTGGCGAGGCCAGCTGCAAGTGGGTTTTTTTGTTGGTGCTTTGAAAAGCTTCTCCGTGTTTTTAGTTAACTCACCCTTTCAAACTAGTCGGGGCCTGTGCCTCATTTTTGAATTGCCCCCTTCTGAACTTCCTCCTGCAACGTCTCCTTTTTGACCTCTCCCTCGGGTCTAGCTTGTTTGTTCCTTAACTTCATCTCGGGTAGAACATTCGGTGCTTTCCCAGTTCACGAGGCTCTGCTGGAATAGTCCATTTCCAGGGATTTTACAGGCTGGCCAAAACAGTTTGCTCAGAACGGTGTCGCCGGGGCCGAAGACGGGCAGCAAGTCGGCGGAGCACTTCCTGACTCTGCACAACCATCCGTGACCTCGGGCTAGCGAGCGAGCAAGCGAGCGCCTCCCGCCCCGCTCCTTCCTGGGAGCATCAGGGGCAACGCTCAGGCTGGACTTTAGAACCGAAGGCGAGTGTGAGGGAACCGGACGGGGGAAACTTCATAAACAGGCGAGAAGACCCAGAAGCTAAACAGCAGTTCATTTTCTCTTCTTGAGCCGAATCCTTCTAACACGTTCTTGTTGGGTGGGGAAGGGGTGGGGAGTAAGGAGGAAAGGGAAATGTCTGCCAAAGGCTTTAAACAAAGCGTGAGAACTCAGATGGCGAAAAGTCGGCTTTACTGAGAAAATCGGAAGGAGAGAGGCTGAGGGCGGACAATCGGGTTAAAAATAGAAACGCATCCTCCACAGGACTACTTCTTTCCAACTCCACCCTGGGGCCAGCAGCCGAGTCAGTGATTCGGCTCCGAGCATAGGTAGCGCGCTCAGGCTCGGCCCCGCCTCCCCGGCCGGGTGACTGGAGGCGGAGGCGCGGCGTCGAGCACGTGACGTCAACGCGCTCCCCGCCGCGGCCGCCGTCGGGGTTTTCGCTGACGCACAGACCCCGCACCCCCTCCCCTTTCCCTCACTGCCTGAGCGCCGGGTGGAGAGGACGCGTCAGTTGACTGGAGCGCGGGCCTACGTGCATCTCCTTTTGGGGTTCGTCGTTCCCTGGAGCTGCACACCTTCCCCGGCAGTAGCAAAGCGACAGAGAGCGCCATCCGCGGGCCATTGCGGCGCCCAGGCCTAGCTGCGCGCGCCCCGCTCGCCCTCGGAGTTGGCCAAACCCGGCGCCGGTGGAGGCGTGAGGCAACGACGGGCCGGCGCCGCGAGCAGTGTTAGCCGCCGCGGCCTTCGGCCCTCCCTCCGCCTCCTTCTCCGCCCCCCCTCGCTTCCCTCCTCCCACTTCCCGAGCTCCGGCGTGTCCCGGCCACGCTCGGTGCTGCTGCGGGAACAAAGGAAGACCCCGCGGCGGCGGCGCCACCTCCGCCTGCAGGTCTGACCCGCTCCCGGCCCGCGGCGGCGGCGGCGGCGAATTCAGGGCTTCCGGCTCGCCCCTCCGTGAGGGCTCGGCCCGGTCCCACCGCGCCGGCGTCGCGCGCCAGCCCGGTTCCTGCCGCCGAAGGGTGAGTAGCACGGGGCTTGGGGAGGGCGCCCGGCTACTTGTGGTCGGCCAGGGTGGGGAGTGAGGGATTCGGGCGCCGCGGGCCTCCGACGAAGGCCGAGCGGCCAGCGTATGGCGGCGTCCGGGGGAGGAGAGCACGCCAGCCAGCTCAGGAAGCACAAAGACGGAGGCGGCATTCTGCCGTCGAGGCCGGAGGCCTAGTTCCCTGTGCCCCGGGCTCACTCGCACACTCATGGTCGGGGAAACAATGCCTGGCGTGCGGCCTCCGGGGGTTCGAGGTCTGGGCCTCCCTCGAGTCCGTCGCGGCCGCCTTCCGCGGTGGCGCCCGGCGTGGGCGGCCAAACCCGGAAAGACAAAGAGGCGGTCGCGGCGGCCGCGCCCCCAGCCCCTTGCCCGCCGCACCCCCTATCTCCGCCTCCTCGGAGGGGCCGTTCAGGGTCGGGGGTAGGCGCGGGACCGGCAGGGTTAGGGGTCGGCTTGGCTTGCGGAGCTGCTGTTCTGCATGACTCAGTGGTTTTTGGAAAAGGCCCTGCAGTGCTTTCCTGAACGAGGCCTTGGCTTGAAAGGGCATGGCGGTAGGGATGGGGGACCAGTGGGACCCGAACTTGTTTTATAATCCGCTGGAACGTTGGGTGAGAGGGGTCTTCTCTGTCGTGTTTTAGTTTTACCGATGTTGCTGCGTTTCTCGCCCGAGATGCCTTTCATGAAGGAAATGGAGCACCTTCCCCTTTGTTTCGTGCATTTAGGCTGAGGAACATGAAATTCTTTACTCGCTTTCCACGCACTCCGTGGAGCTGTGTTTTGGGAAAAAGTCCGGGTTATCTTTATTGAATGACTGCCTTCTAATAATCTAGTCTAAGGGCACATTAGGGTAAAGTAGTATATAGGTCATAGAGCCACTGTTCTTCAGCTTGGCCGTTCAGGTAACTTACAGACTTTTTAAAAAAATCTAAATGAATTTTATTTTACTCCTTATTTTTAAAAGTAGGGTTTTAGAACTGAATTGGTGAAAATACTGCAATTTCATTTTTCAAAATTTTCTTCTAAAAATGTCCCCCTCTAAAAGATGTTTAATTCTTCCCTATTTTCTATCTCTCAGGCCCGGTATTAAGCCTGAAAAGGAGCCTTTAAAAATCACACTAAATGTCCATTTAGCAAAAGGGAATTGAGATCTGGAGAGTAAGGGCTTGCCCAAGGTCACTGGCTTATAGATTAGAAACTAGAACTCTGGTCTCAACTCCAGGTGGGCAGGCATTGTTAAACGTCTTTTAACATTTTGTGCACCTGAGAGAAGTAAATTCCATAGGCATAAAAGCCTTTTTTATTCATATTTGAGGCTGGAGAATTTTTCAGTTACATGCTCCTGTCTTTTTGGTTTTGGTTTTGATTTTCCTATGAATTATAGGAAGCCACAAACTGTAAAAAAATAAACATTTCAGCTATAAAAACTATAAAAATAAACATTCTAGCTATACCTGATAGAGCTGACATGATGAATGCTCAAGTTTCTAGCAACTTTAAAGGTAGTAAATAATAATGGTATTGTACTTTTCTAAAATACAAGTGGGGAAACACAGTACCTAATGGCACTCATCCCCCACACCTACCTCAAAAAAATTGCCACTAATCATGAGGATTCTTTCTGCCTTGATGCTCTTCACTGTGCTTGGTTTTTATAAACAGCCCTGACCATTTGGCTTCATGAGTGATTAATGATGCTTGCATTTTCTAGATTTAATGTGAGATCATTCCCTGTGTTAGAAAAAATCTAGCAATCTTAATGGCATCTTTTTGTTTTGTTTTCTTATATGAGCGCTGCATCCTTAATTCTTGGGGTTGTGTAGGAGTTGGCAGGCTCTGAGATAAAAATAGAAGCTGATTTCAGAGGCCTCTGTTGACTAGGCTTTATGTGAGAGCCTCCATCCCGCTCACCCTGTCACATTGCAGCCTTGTGACAGGCTGAAGCGCCCGCCCATGTGATCTAAGCTTCTGAGAAATATTAAGGCAAGCTGTGCTCTTGTGGTGGCATTTAAAAGCTGGCTTTCTAGGGGGGGAAAATCTACAAGATGAGATGCCATGTAGAAGACTGATGTCCCAGTGTCTCTTGTGTTTCAGTTTGGAGGCTGTTTATTGTGACTTGAAGGTAGATGTGTTTTCTGAAGAAAGGTGGAATACTTTGCATGTGAAATCATTGGGTGAAATTCCCACCCCCATTTATATAAACAAAAGATTTTAAGAATCAGATTAATATTAATGTGGGTTGACTTTTAGGCCAATTTACTTTTAAAGCCACTGTTAGATGATACTAGAAGTTAGTATAGCAAGTGAGCTAGCGTAATTCTTAAGCTGGCTTCAAGGAATGGCCCTGCTTTTTGTGTAGGGCAAAGATTCACATACTTTGCATGGTAGGCATGCAAATACACTCTTATTTGAAGCATTTTTTGTACATGTTATACTCAAAATTTTAAAAACCCAGCTGAAAGTGTTTATTAGTAAACTTCCTAAGTGATGTTGAAATGTTTACACTACCTTGATCCAAAATGAGTCAGCTAAATTCCAGTTACTATTTAAAGAGATAGTGTCAACTAAATTAGTACTATTATCTGAAGTAAGTTGCAAGTATTGGTCACTTTCAGTACAAGTTTGATTGGCTTGAGGTATTTTCAAGCTTGAAATATAATGGATTTTTGCTAACAAAAAGAGAGATTACTATCATTTAGATTGTTGGAATAATTGTCAGGATTCAGGCCAGGTCAAGTTTGGTTAGTCCTCTTCCCCCCTTTTTATAATTTTGGTAAAAAGTGTTAATACTTGTTAAAACATTGCTTTTAATAACTCAAGAGTGTATCCTAGTATGTGGTGGTTGGAAAAAGCAGTATGAAATTCTAGGAAGTAACAAGCTGTAGCTGAAAGTACTTTCCTGCACTTATTTGAAAAGTTCATAACTTATAAGTCACCTTCATAGTCAACATTAAGGTACAGTTAAAGGAGAATGACCAGAATTATTGCACATAATCTCCCCTTGATAAAATGCTCTGAAATACGCTTTTGGTACATTCATACATACTTTAAAGGTGACATGGAAACCTTCCAGGTTTTAAATTTTTTTTTCTTAAATATTTATGTCTGTTAACTCAGGAAATTTTACTAAATTTAGCAAAACATTACTGTTTGTGCTAATTTTAAGAAGGCTTCTGGAAAAGCAAGGGTATGCTTGCTATATAAAGCTTTTTCTGGTAACCTAGCATTAAATATTAACCATTACTAAAGGTTGTGTATATTGCTTTATTTTGCCATATTGAAATTGAGCTTGGAAAGGTTTCATTATTTTCTGTCATGAGGCAGACAAGTGCTTGTTAAAAGTTTTAATAGAGCCGTTGGCTGAGAAATCTATGGCTGATAATTTGTACATTATAGGTTTCTAGGCACTGACTTTAAAGTATACTCAGACCCAGATTTCTCATGTCAAATGTAGAACAAAAGGAATTTCCTAAGCAGCTTTTTCCTAAATTCTTAAAGAACTTCACTTTTTGGTGCCAGGGTAACAGGAAAAGCTAGATGATCTACCAGCTCTCTTTTCAGTCTTCTGTAAAGGTGTTGCAGCATTTAAAAAGTACAGATGCTCTGCCCTGTAGCAGAACTGAATTACTATAGGGCCCACGTATGTTCAGATGTTAGTTTTAAGAAAGCTCTAGAGCTACATCCAATATACAGCTAGTTTAAAGAACAACTAGTAGATATGAAGAGTCAGTAGTTAATTGTGATTATTTGAAATAATCTGCCTGTAGTGTAGGAGAGCAGAAAGTGATTTAAAGATACCAATTGCCAAAATTGATTTAAACATAATTCTGGTATCGGGAAGGGTGACCTTTTCACGAATTACAGAAACAGTGACAGGTAAAATAATACATTTTAATGTTTAATGATAGAATTTTTTGTCCTAAAAATGTGAAGTCATGATAGTTCATTGTTTATCAAGCTAAAACAGTTCCATTCATGTTTTATAAAGGCAACAAAATATTCATAATTTAGCCTACTCTCTTTTAAAGATTAACACAATTGGGGGCTTTGTTAGAAACAGACTCAGTGTTTAGAAATGACAAAGGTACAATAATGACTATCATACTAATTTAGTGTTTTTTTTTTTTTTTTTTTTTTTACTACTTGCTAGTTTCTAAAATTTTTGTTTTGTTTTGTTTACAGGAGAAAAATGGCTCAGGAGACTAACCAGACCCCAGGGCCCATGCTGTGTAGTACAGGATGTGGCTTTTATGGGAATCCTAGGACAAATGGAATGTGTTCTGTTTGCTACAAAGAACATCTTCAGAGGCAGCAGAATAGTGGCAGAATGAGCCCAATGGGTAAGTTGGTTCCAAGAAATAACCCATTTGAAGACCTGGTGGACAGAAAATATAGAACCAAGAGTTGGGGCCTAAGACTGAGAATGAATCCTGAAAGTCCAAGGAGAGAAGACTCGAGAAAAGCTTGAAATTTAAAGCAATAGTAGCCCAAGTACTTGGAATGACTACATGAGGAATGAGTGACTGTCTACAAGCATCTTCTAGCTTTTTCATTTTCATTTTTGAGTACATGTACTCACTGGATATGACTTTTTAATATATATTTTTTGTTGTTTGGATATCACTTAAGTGTAAGATTCTGCAGCACAGTGAAAGTACTTAAGTCACTAACCTAATTAAATGCAAGTATTTGTTACTTATTAATAGTTTTGGTAATGAGTGTTTGTAGTGTTGCTTTGTCTTACCAATCCTTTTTTCTAAATAGGGACAGCTAGTGGTTCCAACAGTCCTACCTCAGACTCTGCATCTGTACAAAGAGCAGACGCTAGTTTAAACAACTGTGAAGGTGCTGCTGGCAGCACATCTGAAAAATCAAGGTAAGATTAAACATTTCTGGGTTTTTATAATAATACAGGGAGGAAATAAAAATAAATGACATTATAATTATGAATGTTAATAAATAATGATGTATTACATCATACATATTGCATTATAATAAGGATGTTAATACATTAGATGCCCTTGGCTTTACATGTGTTGCACAATTGGTGATTATTCCAGTGTCCTTTAATATATGATCTTGTAGGTCATTGAGTAAAGATGTGTATTAACAACGCACTCCTGAACAACCTCAAGGATACTGTGTTGAGATGCTGTGCTTTTATTTCCTTGTAATTGAGGCATAATAATTGTAGAGAATGAGGCTCTGCAGACTATATTGTAATGCCACATAAGGCATTCTGGCAAAGCTACCCCTTTTGCCCTTAAACAAATCACAGGCACAGCTAAAAATTTCTAATTGGCTATAATAGAACATCGTAACCTATATAAATATGCAGGCTTGAATTGATGAGCCATTCATCAAATTGCTTTCCTTATTCTCATCCATCTGTGCTGGGCATCTTGTTTAGATTATTTAGCTCCATTTGATCACAATGGAAATAATATATGTTGAACTGACAACTTACTGTCTTTCCAAGAAGTACCCTTAACATCTTTAAAAATGTTTGCTTGAACTTAAATAGAAATGTGCCTGTGGCTGCCTTGCCTGTAACTCAGCAAATGACAGAAATGAGCATTTCAAGAGAGGACAAAATAACTACCGCGAAAACAGAGGTGTCAGAGCCAGGTATGCTTTTTGTTTAATACTAGTTCAGTTCTGGATTTGGTAGTACAAGAAAGGGTTGGTGGAGGGATTCTTTCCTTCCCATTGAAGGACCAAAGAGGAGAGAGAGCTATAAAATATAGGCCAAGCAAACCACTATCTTTAAAGTACCTTGACGTGTAAAATAGTCACTCTTTAATCTCTTCTTCTTTGCCCATCCCCCCTTGCCCCTGCATCCACAAATCAGCAAAGTTTATAATATGAAGACTGAAAATGTCAAGAATTTAATGAACTGTTTACCAATATATTTTAAAAGTACCTAAATCATTAAAGAAGGTATTGTTCACAAACGGAAAAAATTATACGGACTAAATTCCAAAGCTGTGGAGAAAAATTTAATAATCAAAAGCATTAACTATTCAGTCTTGATATTGTCAATACTGTAGAAAATAAGCAAAAGAACATATCAAACACTAAAAGAAACTTTTGAAGAAGTGTGGGATCCCTATGGGAGTTTAAAAACTCAGTGTGGAAAGGCATTTTGGTTTTCATTAGTTAGTGACTGAGTCTATGCTGACCTTACATAGCAAAACCAGAAGTGCTTTAATGTTGCCAGAAGATTGACTTGTTTGATTTATCTGCACTAGACCCTGGAACAATGATCTATATACTCTATGGTGCACATAGTGCATTTGATCAATTCATGATTTCCTGGTATAGTGTTGACTGAACACAATATAAAACTTTATTGTGAGCTAATAGTGTCAGTGGATGTGTAATCTGCTTTGGAGGCTTGCTTTTGTACGTGGCTGAGCTTATGTGAACCATATCACTCTTAATTGATACATTTAAGATGAAAATTCTTAAGTTGGGCAGGTGAATCCATATTTGGTATTTTTGAGTAAGTTCCATCCTTATGAAAAACTGACCAAATTAGTATTTGTGAGGCTTTTGTTCTGTTTCATTTGTTTTTGTTTTTTTAAAACACAAAATGACACTGACCTTGGAACAGTACTCTTTTGGATTAGTTCTATAGCTATTCTGTGCATTTATTATTTCTTAGTAGGCGTTCTGTAGTTCACTGCTCTGCCTTTTCTGTATCATTTTTCTCTTCTTGACTGACCCCCGCCCCTCTTCCCTGTATGTTTTAGGAACCACTGTCCAGTTTTCAGGTGTGGCCAAGGAAATATGGCTGTCACCTCCCCAGCACTATTCCACAGATTGTTCTTTACTGTTACACCATCAGGAAAAATTACATTAACGTTGCCATAGTAGATTATTAGGAATAAGTAGTAGCTAGAATATTACTGTTGGTCTCATATTAGACTGTTAATCTCACTGGATATATTACTAATGCAAATGAGTTATAAATTTGGAGGTAATTTTACAGTACCTATTAAACCAATTGGTTTGGATTTATGCTGATAGCATTAGTGTTGACCTATTGTTAGGCAATAATTTTAGTATTGTATACGTTAATTTGCTATTGGGGTTTGGATTAATAATAAAACTCAGCTTATAGTGCTTCTGGTTTCACTGAGTTTTATAAAAGTAGAATTAAATTTTGCTGTTTTGTTTTCAATAACCTGGTGGTAATGTGAACTTTAAAACAGTAATCTGCAATTTTATCTTTATATTGACAAATTCCATTGATGTCATGAGTAAACTTAAAACTTAGATCTTTTAGGTGGAGAAACAGGGACTTTTAAAAGTAGGTCATATCTCTTACTGTCCAAATTTCATACCCATTTTATTTTTATTTTTTTATTTATTTTTTTTTTTTGCGGTACGCGGGCCTCTCACTGTTGTGGCCTCTCCCGTTGCGGAGCACAGGCTCTGGACACGCAGGCTCAGCAGCCATGGCTCACGGGCCTAGCCGCTCCGCGGCATGTGGGATCTTCCCGGACTGGGGCACGAACCCGTGTCCCCTGCATTCGTAGGCGGACTCTCAACCACTGCGCCACCAGGGAAGCCCCATACCCATTTTAGATAAGTATCACAAAGTAAATTACAGCTGTGCTCTAAAAATTCTTGTTTTGTCTCTGGAATCCTTAATAGTCTAAAATCAAAGCTTCACAAGTACTTACACTGTCCTAAAGACAAGGTTGCTGATCTTTCAAGTTTTTTTTTTTTTAATCCTGCAGGTTTTCTATGTAAGACAATATAAAGCACTTATTAAAATGGCACAGTAATAATTGTGAAATTTTGGAATCTAAAGTTAATTAGGGGATTAATGACTTGGGTTTTACTTGTCAAAATTTATTGGGTTTATCTACACAATTTTTCTTTTTTCTATCAGTATAAAAGCAAAATGACTTTATAGCTAATTACCTCAGAAGTTGGTAACCTTATTTCCTGAATTTGAACTGCCCTAATTTAGAAGTTTGCATTTAGGCAATTGGAATATGGAAAAGCTGAGCAGATGACCACATCTCTCAGGTCTTTAAAATTTAGAATTAGGATTTTGTTTGCCAGGACTAGAGTGAGTTTAAAGGAATTTGAGTGGAGTGATAATTTAATAAAATTTACAGGAGCAGGTGGTATTAATTGGCAAGAAATTCTCAGATTTGAAAGAAGTTCTGATATTAAAGTAGAAGATTGTTTTTAAAGTACATGTTTTCAAGAAAGACGACTTAAACATTTTCAGGAAGAATCTTACTGTTTCTCTTGTTTTGTTTTGGTCTGGTCTTAGATAATTATCAGCCAAACAATTGACAGACTTCTAATTTTTACCCTTGTTTTTCAGTTGTCACTCAGCCCAGTCCATCAGTTTCTCAGCCCAGTACTTCTCAAAGTGAAGAAAAAGCCCCTGAGTTGCCCAAACCAAAGAAGAACAGATGTTTCATGTGCAGAAAGAAAGTTGGCCTTACAGGTATTCAGGGAGCTCCTAGTTACTCCCTAAGGGACTGGTCAGTCTTACACATAAAACAAAATGCCCGACTTTGAAGAATAGAAAGTTTTCAGAGTAGACTGGAAAGAGGACAGTGAAGAGAAGTTGAGTTTGATTTCCATTGGTTTGTCTAGTCATATGAAACCCTTTCCTAACTTCAGGCCTTCTGAATTACTTTCCTTTATCGGATTGATAAAAATTAATCCCTTTTGATTCTTTCCTTTGTTCTGTTCTCCTGGGAAAAAGATAGCTGAATTAAATAGTAAGCACCTACTTTGAACCAGGCACAAAATGTTCTAGATACATCTCAGAACTGTATGTGGTTGTCTTTTCCTAGCCTTCACTTGAGGAAACATTACCCAGTTAACATACGGTAGGACTAGAATTTAAATTCAAATCAGCCTGACTCCAGAGCCTGTGTAATTTCTACCCTGTTTGGTACCTACAGGAGTTTATGGAAGGATAGTTACTTAAATTTCTCACCATGTCAGGGGAGGTTAGGAGCACTTTCAGTTTAAAGTGACAGACTCTTTAATGTTGCAAAGAGTCATGAAAATCTGCTTCCTTTTCTATATTGACTAATGCTTTTGTTTCTTTTAATTGCTACAAGTTCCCAAGTGACTCTACTTCCTCTTGTATGTACAGGGTTTGACTGCCGGTGTGGAAATTTGTTTTGTGGACTTCACCGTTACTCTGACAAGCACAACTGTCCATATGATTACAAAGCAGAAGCTGCAGCAAAAATCAGAAAAGAGAATCCAGTTGTTGTGGCTGAAAAAATCCAGAGAATATAAATTACTACTTGTGAAGAGACTGATAACTTTGTTTTTATTTTAATATATCGTAGGAAAACATTAAAGAGCAGATGCATGGCCATTTTCCTTTGATGTTCTCCAGAGTTTTACTTTACACTTGTCTGTCTTATAATTGATACTTTAGGATGTGTGGGTGTTTGTTACAGGCAGAATTGGATAGATACAGCCCTACAAAATGTATATGCCCTCCCCTGAATAAAATTGGATGAAAATCTGCACAGCAAGTTGAAAACACAGATAATAGGGACAAAATTTAGTTCCCTTGTGCCAAACAAAGTACGTGAAATATCTGCATGTTTGCAGCATATCTGCCTTTGAGAATGTAATCAAGGTATAATCTCTGGCTAGTGTTATGTGCCTGTATTTTTTTTTTTTTTTTTAATGGTACACCAGAAAAGGACTGGCAGTCTACTTCTACCATAAACTTTACCCTGTTAATTTCCACATTTTCCTTGGAAGCGGGAAGAAAGCTATAAAGAAAGCTATCAGACCTTTCCGTGAAACCAGTGTTTTGGTGCCATATGTAAGCCTGGCTAATTGGTCTTCTAAAAGCTGTCAAATAAGACATTCTTTGGAAGGTACACATCATAACTGGTTATAAAGAGTAAAACAGATGAAGCCAACCAGGGTCTTGAGCTATCTTTGAAGCTTATCGTGCTGGCCTGCACCAGAAGATGTCTGCATTACTCTCATTGCTAACAATATTGTGTAGCACAGAACTGCACTAAGATTAATTTGTCTACAAGAAGAAGTTAAAACTCTACGTTTGGTTTTCACATATAGCAGCTCTATTGAGTAACATGCATCTGAATTTTAATTTGCAAGGGTATCTGAATAGTTAATTTTTCATGTGCATATTTTGTTGAATTGTTTTGGTTCAAGAAAGAATGTTAAAAGCTTTTTTAAAGACTTCAGTTCTTAATGTAACTGTACCCTTCTGCATGGAAAATCATAACCAACATGGCTGCGGTAGACTTCTTAGTGGTATCCAGCACCACTTGCAGAGGGCTGCTTTATCATATTAATTGTACTTGGGTGTAGGACTCTAGTGTTCTTGGGTGTATTGCATGGGCTGCATTATCTACAGCATTGTACAATAACAACTAGAAGAGGCAGTATACTTCACTGATGCTTGTCTGGTAATATCACTTCTGTGTTATAATGGAAGGTTTTTTGTGATGTATGAAACTTGTGTTTTTTATATATAAATGCGTATAGTTAGATTGGTGTCGTGGTAATGCCTGTTTTCATCTGTAAATAGTTAAGTATGTACACGAGGCACTACTTCTGATTTATTGCAGTGTTCAGTCTTAGTTTTTACTTTTACTCTTAAAGCATTCAGTTTTGCTTTCAATTTTATGTACCTTAGTTCTGAGTTAGATCTGCAGATGTGTACAGATAGTTCATATTTATGTATTGCACATAATCATGCTATTCAGCATTGATGCTGTATTGTATTATGTAAATAATAAAAGCCATGTACAGAGGGAAACTTCCACTTGTTCATTGGGTTTTTAAGCCATAGTTAGAAATCCTAAAGGGGGATAATTAGAAAATGTTTCATATTGAACTTTTTAGTTGCATTTGTAGACTTTGCATGGCTATATTGTAAATTTTTTTCCATTGCCATCCCTGAACATGATATATTCAAGTGAGAGCCATGAGATGAGTGTTGTAAAACATCGTAAATGTGGTACATAATAGGCAATTTAATTTTGAAGAAATGAATAGGCACTTTTAGGGTTAAAACAATCTTAGAACTTAGGTCATAATTTTTCAATCCTATCTCCCTTTTCCTTTTATTTTGCTTTATAAATGACACTTTAGGCATGACAGTGTGTTTACAACAACAGACATAGTCTTGTTTGGGGTTTGGTTCTAATGTTGAGATGGACCCGTGGGCTTGGTCTTTGCAGGTGTCACGTGAGATAATAAAGAACAAGGGATAACGACATGCTGACTTCCAAAACGCAGAACCATGACCTCGCAATGATGGGAGTTTGAAATGGAAATGCCCAGATGATTCACTACCACCTGTCAGTATTTTGAGAGCTGCTACTTTTGCTTCAGGTGAGCGGAAATGTATACTATATGAAGTAGGATGAGGGTAGTGTCTCCTGAAATATGAAGGATATTGAAGAACCAAAATTGAGTTGAAAATTATGGTATTTAGAAGGCAAACTTAATTTTTATTCAAAGTTTTAAATAAGACTTATTTTCCCTCAATGTTACCACTGTCAGACATTTGCTTAATAAATTTTTAAACCTTAAGGTTTTGAAGTCCAAGAGTGGTACGTTGGGGATAAAGAAGACTTACATGGGAAGATGATGGACCTTTTGACTTCATTCTGTAGTGGTCTTTGAAATAAGTAGCATGAGATTGTGGTAATAAATGTTTCCATAATCATTTCTTATGAGAAACACTAATTTAGAACATATTTGGACTTAAGGATTGGATTTGTCTGGAACATTGACTGGGGAGAAGGGATCAAAGTGTTAAGGCAGCTAGGAAGATTCAGTTCTACCTAGACTCCTGTATTCAAACCTGAATGTTTCTCAGGCAAGACTATAAGTGGGTATTATCTTTGGAATGTACACTGAGATATAAAGCATGTCAAGAATGTATCACGTTTCATTTTGCACATGCCCACTCCAGAAATGTTTTGAGAGGACAGACACTGATGACATGAATTAGCTACATGGCCTAGGACTAGTCCTTTTATTAAGTCTATTCTTCAGTGGGCTTTCTCTGCAAAACTAGGGCCTCCGGTTTGAGGGGAAGTGTGTTTCCCACAGCACGAATTTGAAAAGGAAAAAACTTGAGTGGAATGGCATGTTGGTTAAGAAGATAGTGGACCCTAGGACCAAGCTTCGTCTGTAAATAAGGATGGTAAAAATGCATGGCACATAGTGTTCCCTATTAAATTTTTTAAGGACTTAATTTTAGGTTCACAGCAAAACAGAGGTAAATACAGAGATTTCCCATGCACTCTCTTCCCCCACACATACATAGCTCCTCTATTACCAACATTTACCACTAGAATGGCACATTTGTTAAAACTGATGAACCTATATTGACGCCATAATCACCCAAAGTCCATAGTTTATAGTTCACCGTTGGTGATTTCTGTGAGTTTGGACAAATCTATATTGACAAATCTATCATAGTATCATACAGAATATTTTCACTGCCCTGAAAGTCTGCTCTGCCTATTCCAACACCCCAGCCCCTGACGACAACTGATCTTTTTACTGCTTCCACAATTTTGCCTATTCCAAAATGTCATACAGTATGTATGTAATCTTTTCACATTGGCTTCTTAACCTTAATAATATTCACTTAAGTTTTCTCCATACTTTTTCATGGCTTGACACCTCATTTCTTTTTAGTGTTGAATAATCCATTTTCTGGATGTGTCACAGTTTATATCCATATACGTACTGAAGGATATCTTGGTTGCTTCCAAGTTAGGGCAATTATGAATAAAGTTGTTAAAAACATCGGTGAGCGAGATTTGTGTGGAATAAAGTTTTCAACTCCTTTGGGTAGATAGTATGGTAAGAATATATTTGGTTTTGTAAGAAACCACCAAACTGCCTTCCAAAATGTATACCATTTTGCATTCCTACCAGCAATGAATGAGTTTCTGTTGCTCCATATCTTCACCAGCATTTGGTGTTGTCAGTGTTCTGGATTTTGTCTATTCTAATAGGTGTGCAGTTAAATCTAGTCACAGTAACATGATGTGGAGCATCTTTAGTATTCTTAATTTGCCATCTATCTGTATATCTTCTTTGGTGAGGTGTCTGGTAAGGTCTTTGGCCCATTTTTAATCAGGTTTGTTTTCCTACTGAGCTTTAAAAGTTCTTTCTGTATTTTGGATAACAGTTCTTTATCAGATGTGTCTTGCAAATATTTTCTTGCAGTCTAATTTGTTCTCGGGCTATTATTAATTTTAATGTCCTAAAGTAATGATTTCTAGAACTTGAAAGAGAATTGTTTGATAACAAGATTGGTTACATTAAGTTGTATAATGAAAAGGTAAAGATCTGTAACTTTAAAACTTTCAGTTTAAAGTGATTAGAATCATTCTTTTCAGTTGCCTTAAATGAAGTTCTTTGGAAGTAACTAAAAATGGGCAAACGTCTACTAAGTAATAGCGACGTATTAAGCATACTACTGTTATGATTGTATTTGAATTGGTAATACATTCACAGGGTTCAGAAGTGAATTTATGGATATCATTGAGAAGCAAAGCCTCTCTCATCCTGTTGCATATGCCCCCTTCCAAAGATACATTTTAGGTAACTGTCATAACTTGGAAAGTTTATCTCCTCCACATCGTGTAAACATTTGTGTGCAGAGACTTAATTTGACTCTCATTTGCTTAATTATTTGAATTCAAAGTTCTCATAGTGATTTTTGTTCATAAATTTAGCTTATAATTTTGGAGAGAATGATGGGTGTGGTTTCTGATTGATTAGCAGTAAGATGATATAGCCTTTAACTACATAGATGGGTTTCCATGGGTGAAATAGCATGTTGTTAATGAAAAGTAATTTGAAATTTGATAAAGCAGTTTCTTATGTTTGTACAGTCTGCTTTAAAGCAAACGTACATGTACGACAGACTACAAAAGTGTCATTTAATGGTTATTACTATTTTCACACACAAACTCTGGTTTTTAATTCATATAAAAGCAAAGAGCATTGTTTTGTGTTTTCCCCTAGAGTACATTTCTGTTCTAGTCCTAGAAGTAAAAGTTAAACCATTTTGTGGCATAAATGTAAGACTCAATTTTGTCTACAACTAAGTGCTACTTTCCTTTTTAGTATATGTACTGACTTGCTATTGTGCTTCACATGTGATACTTAAGTGAACAGCAAGATGACAGAAGTTATATGTTATTTTCTAGTTGGTTAACAGCCTGTTTTGAATATATTCTTTCCTGATGGTTTTGACTGAAATGATCACCACAGAACCTCAGATTGTATGTATGTGAAATCATCAATAACACGAAGGCTGTTCAGGAATTAGGGTAATCTATTAGTCTACTCAAAAATTAATAAGAAATATTTCTAACACATTTCTTAAATTTTAGTTGAATGTGTAAGAACTGTTCACAAAACAGCAATTATTTAAGCCCTTATTCTTTTAGAGCTTACAAATCAGCCAGAAAAAAATATAACCAAACTAGCCTAGATGAGCTCAAACACTAGTGTCTGAGTAATTTCTCAGATTGATTTTGTGTGTATAATCCATGGCAAATTAAAAAATGGTAGCAAATTCTTCCTATATGTTTCTGTTCTCTCTTGCCTCCCCATTACTAAAAATGCATTCAAACATGAAAATTAGAATACCATGCAAATAAATATGGTTTAGATTTTTTTAAAGCATTTCTTTTAAAACTTGTATGCACCCTGGTGTTCTCGTTCCATGTCCACCCCTGTGAGAAAAGTACTTCTTACTAGGGTGATGTTTCTTAAGGAACCCCTCCCCTAGACATAACCCCGTGTACTTAGAAATATCACCCACATACTAAAAATATTTGGCTTCTAATGTTGTCTTGCACTAATTACTACTGTAAAAGTAATTCTGTAAAAATTATAATACTTAAATATGAATAGTTAATATGCCACCCCACCCATTACCCTTTAGCATCTGTGTTATATTTAAATGCCTGCTAAAATTATCCATGTTTGCACATTTTTCATTTTTAGCTATTCTGTGGCTTATTTGGTTGGCATGAAAATTAGTGAATATGTAGAACAGCATAACCAGATTTTTTAGTGGCAAGATTGTATATCAGGTGACAAAAACATGAGACTTCAGAGATTTAACAAAGTAATAATACCTGTTAGAAAAAAAGTGCAGCCTACAGACATCAAAATATCATGCATTCATATCCAGACATGGCCCTTTAGCATTCAAGTGTTAGCTATGTTAATTTGGGTCTTTGATTAAAAAAGTGAGGCTTTTAAAGTAGATTAAGGGTAGCACTTTTTACTTGGTTAATGGGGGACCAAGAATTCTCTAGACTCTTAAGAAAGGTGTCTTTAAGGACCCTAGACAAATTGTCACAGCTAACCAATGATCAAATCTGCCCAGTGATGTATGGCCCTTACACAGAAGGCCCCAGATTGTATTGAACATAATAATACTTAGTACTGAATCACAGCATTTCAAACTTTGTAGTGAAGTTAATTGTTCAGTGTCATGTATTTGTAAGGCTTAAGGACCAATGGCTGCTTTTTACAATGAGCTGGATGTATGACATGTAGTAGAAACCAAATGAAACAGGCCCATTAAAGTTACTGCAAGAGGGTTGCATGGAAGACTGTCATCCTCTACTGAGAACTGAGAGGAGCCAATAGCTTCTTATATTTGACACTGAACTTCCGCCTATGCCTGAGGCATGCTGTGTGAGCAGGAAAAGTGAGGCATACATGGTTTCAGTTTTCAAGGAGCTTATGATCTAGTACAATAGATAATGATCTGAATTACTATATTGGTCATGTTGATTCTACAGCTAAGAAAGTAAGTTTGTTTGAGTTTTAGGAGGATGGGTGATCAGAATTAATGTTGGATATCATCAGGTATATACATCATTACTCGAAGCCTCTTCTCCCAGAAACAATACCCCTTTCAAAATTCGTCACTGTTGGAAGTGGAGAGTAAATTTTTCATTCAAAGGTGGGAAAACAGTTGAATAGATGGTGGTTAGACAATAGCTTTAAAGTCAGTTCAGGTTTGTGACTCAAAAACTGTGACTCTGGAAAAGTTACTTAATCTTGAGTAACTGAGTATCTTTACCTGTGGAAACTTTAAAGATTAAAATGATGTTGACTGTAACACACTTAGTAATATCAAGCACATTGTAAGTGCTTGATACAGACTCGGTGTTTCAACATTACTTACACAGCTAATAACCCCTGAAAAAGTCTATTCACAGATGTTTAAGAGGCCAGATTATGATCTGTGCAGTGTAACAGTCATTTTGCAATCAACTAAAATTCATTTGGTGGAAAGGAAACAAAATCCAACTGCTAGTTTTCTCTCTGCAAGGCTGACAGTTCTTAAGCTGTGATATACATGTCCCTGAAATTGCATGCAAAGTCTGTTGTCTGTGTTTCTTTTTTTTTTTTTTTTTTCTTTTTTTGCTGTACGCGGGCCTCTCACTGCTGTGGCCTCTCCCGTTGCGGAGCACAGGCTCCGGACGCGCAGGCTCAGCGGCCATGGCTCACGGGCCCAGCCGCTCCGCGGCATGTGGAGTCTTGCCGGACCAGTGCACGAACCCGTATCCCCTGCATCGGCAGGCGGACTCTCAACCACTGCACCACCAGGGAAGCCCTGTCTGTGTTTCTTGGTAGGATTTTCAAATTGATCCATGACTCAAAGACGACTCAGAATCTAAATGACCTTCCTGGGAAGATCCTTGAGTATTTTAAGAGGGAGCTAGCTATTATACAAGCCAGAAATACCAAATCTACCTTGTTCTGCTGCCTCTCAGACAATATTAAAAGAAAAAGAGTACCTTTTCTCTTGTTAGAAGCAATAGCAAAGGCGGCTCCATGGGCTGAAGGAGGAAATGAATTTGTCGGTTACAAACATAGTCCTCCAGTCTTTTAAAAAATAATCTTGCCTTGCCATTTTAGTTTGATTTTCCTGATACCCCTCTCCTACTCTTCTCAAAACCAGACCAGGGTCTGTGACATCATGCTTTGCATGATACACACTCTTGCAAGCCAAGAAATGTGAGTTTCAAACATGTTATCTTACACAGTGATGGTCTTAACCTTATAAGTCCAAATGTCCTCTCACAGCATTGGCTGAATTGTCAGGGTATTATTATGTGTGTTGGAGAGAAACTAAAGCATCTCTATACTATTATTTTCCAGGCTAAAATAGTAGAGAAGTTGAAAGTTACTCTGAGTTCAGGACAACAGCACTTTATTACTGAGTGATCCCTCTTCTGGTGCATATTATCTCCCTGAACCCATATCCCAGCCTGTTATTGCTGGAAGAATATCTTAGAATCAATCTTTGAAACTCTTCCAATGCATATTTTGCAATCCATTGATCCAGACACAGAAAATGGGTGAGAGTTGCCTAAATCATGCCTAAGAGTAGCAAAGTAGCCTAAATCTTTTAGCAGAGTCTTTCCCAAACCTGTGGATCACCAAAATCAACTGGTGAGCTAAAAACGACAGCAGCAGCAATAACACATACTTGGGTCTCAGTTCATTTTCACTAAATCAGAATATCTGGGAGAACCTGTATTTTTGACAGCTCTCCCCGACGTTATTTTGTTAATCAGATTTGGAAAACACTGTTTAGAATGTATGTCTCCTTCCACAAAGTAGGCCCATGCAGTATAAAGAAGGGTGAGCTTGGACAGTTTAGTGTCTCGCTCACTTGAACTATTGCAAATGGAGCTTTCTGTTTCTATGTATTAGCCCCAGTTTAAAGCACTGGTATGTGTTGTCTCTTGTTAGAACTCTTGTATTTTCTATCCATGATTTCTAATACCACATTATTTTGCAAAATGGTACGGTAGAAGCCAGATCCATTTTGGTTGTAATCACATGGTTCCTTAACTTATAGCTCAGACATTTCACCTGGAAAATCCTTCCCCAAAGTAACCACTTAATTGCATTGTTCTTTGGAGTTCAGTGAAACTCAACAATTAAACTCAATAAATGCTGTTGATTTAAAGACTCTGGAGCCCATCTACCAATCTCACTTTAAAATTCATTGGTGGCACTTGCTCACTTTTCTACGACTTCTCTGCCTGGGTACTCCACCCATATTACCTACTTGTTCATTAATAACCTTTTATTTACCAACCAGCCTTGAAGGAAGGCTATTTAAAGCTGTAGTAGAAAAAAAAAAGTTGCATTTCTCTAGCTCTGGAGAAGAGTAAAGGAACAGCAGTGAGGATAAATATTTCATTAGTATCACTTTTCCTCTTCATTGTGTGAATTGTCGAGAAGAGGTTTAGCAAGAATCCAAGACAAGGAAATCAGACAGCTCCCAGCATACCTAGCCAGTGCTCCCTGGCACAACTTCAGAATCTTGTTCAAAAGCATTTTCAGAACAGTAGGCACCCATTTATGTTAATGTAAGTACAGTAATCATAAGATAGGTATGAGTATGAAGTTATTACCAAGGTCTTGGCTTCATCTCTCTAAATGCAATCCAGGGTCACATGAGCCTATGCTAAGGGAATACAGAAGGATTACTAGAATGAGTTTTTGGTCCCAAGAGATGGGACAGAGTCATTTAGAGAAGTGTGCCTTGTGATCTTCCCAGGAACAGAGGAAGGGCCCCAGGGCTGGAGTGAGGTGATCTTAATTGAAAAGGCTGGGCATGCTTAAATCGTGTCTCAAAAAGGAACGTAGTAGGAAAAAAATAAAGGACTTTGAAAGTAGACTCAAGTCTTTGCTTTGGTTCTTAATAGCAATGTAGTTTGGGGCAGGTTATTTAACCCCTATTTCTTCAATGGGAAAGTGGGCCTAACAAGACAATTTACAGGATTCTTGTCCCAATTAAATGAAACAAAATCAAAAGGTGAGCACAGCATTTAGCACAGAACTGATGCTGATGCCTAAAAGTATTTGCACAGTTTCTATGCCATCTCACCTTCACTTTGCCCCCCACCATCAACCCAAACTATCTCAGCCAAGTTAAGAAAGACCAGAGCTGGAAAGTAGTGGAGGAGATATCAATGCCAGGCTCTCAATGATTATTACAAAAGCAGAATGGTTTATCTCCCTCCTGTGGAAGAGAGAGAACTATAACCATTGAGATGAACTGTGATAGTGGAGCCCCTCAGATTAATACTTGTCTAAGCCAGATTACCTATGTTGCAAGAACAGGTCATCAGCTGTAGCCCAAGATGGGCGGAGTTATGGGAGTCTAGGGAAGATACAGACCTCTGCAAGGTATTTAGAAGCATCTGTGAGGTCCCTCTTGCAAAGAGCAGCAGACTTCAAGAAGTGGTTCACGTAGTGGCAAGTGTAGACAGAGTAGGCGGAATGACCATATACGAGGCAATAAAGTTCTCTTTGAGATGTAATGACTTTGGGGACCTTCTGAGAGAAGGTAGGGATGAGCTACTGGGCAGTTTTCTCTTCTTGGTATCCTTTGACCTGAGTATCTGCTATGTGCTGGGCCATCTTGTAATTTAGGTTTATAGCACCTCCTTGGTGACCTGTGACTACAAATGAACTTCAGTGTTACCTGTTGTAAATTGTCTGTAGCTGACTCTCTATTCTCCCATGAATGGAGTCGAACTAGATTTGACTTCATGTGCCAAACCAGAACCAACTTGTTAAAAAATTCCTCTTTATTTTTTCTCGCTTAGGGAACTATATGACAGCACATAACTATTTGAACATGACAAATTTAATGTGGCATTTTCTACCTGTACTACCAAAACTGAGCCAATGAGATTCATTGAGGTCATTTTACTTAGTCCGTTAGAGAATCCTAGGTCTTGAAAACAGCAGTTAATCATTTCTATAGCAAAGTTAGGTCAATAATGAAAACTTAAAAAGCCATGAGTTACACAGTCATGGAGTCTGGACCCCATTATAGTATCACAGTGGTTCTTCAGTAACGAACTGACAATGATTTGGTCTCACATTTAGCAGATGTAACACAAAGGATAATTCCAAATGCAGTCAGACGATTATCAGCATCATTTATATGAGTGTACTTCCCAGCATGTACTCAGGGGTTTACTGACACTTGCTGTTCCTCACAAAATGATTTCTAGTTGGTGGTATTCCAAGTTGGATGTTCCATGTCGAACACAAAACAACTGTTTTGTTTGGCATCAAAAATCAACCTGCTTGAGCTTGCCTCGTGGCGCAGTGGTTGAGAGTCCACCTGCCGATGCAGGGGACACAGGTTCGTGCCCCGGTCCGGGAAGGTCCCACATGCCGCGGAGCGGCTGGGCCCGTGAGCCATGGCCACTGAGCCTGCGTGTCCGGAGCCTGTGCTCCGCAATGGGAGAGGCCACAACAGTGAGAGGCCCGCGTACCGCAAAAAAAAAAAAAAAAAATCAACCTACTTCATGAAGAACTGGTTTTCACTTGCCCTTGTTTTTCTGATATGAAATGATTTCCAAGAATTATGGACTGCTGTATACTTTTTAGCTTGTAGCAAAACTCTAAAGCATAAGTCTTAACAAATACCAAAACATCAAATAATTGTTTCCTTACAACTTCACGATGAACAAATGGGATACCATAGCATTGTACAATATCAGAAATACACTTCATGTCTTAGAAGAGCACCATTAAACCCAGATATCTGTTGAAATGAACTGGATATTTTGACTATGAGAGGAGGAATAAGGACAATGTAAAACATAATTTTTGATATTGTTAGCTTTTTTTAGTTGAAGATTCTAAAAGACAAAAATGTTCTCCCACAGTCGAATTCAAATATGTTTATTTACATGTTTTTCACCTCCACTAATTTGCAAGCTCCTCATACCCACCTTTGTATCACCAATGTCTAACAGTACCTTGTACACAGTAGGAGCCTAAAGATGGTACCTGTCTCCTAAAGACCAGACTCTTTGGAAATCAAGTGTACAAGTTTCCTAGGGCTACCATAACAAAGTACCACAAACTTGGTGCCTTCAAACAATAGAAATTTATTCTCTCACAGTTCTTGAGGCTAAAAGTCTGAAATTGAGGTGTCAGCAAGACTGGTTCCATCTGGAGGCTCTGATGGAGAATCCATTCCGTGCCTCTCTCCTGGCTTCTGGTAGTTGTTGGCAATCCTTGACATTCCCTGGCTTGTAGCTGCATCACTCCAATCTCTGCCTCTGACTTCACATGGCCTCTGCCTTCTTCCTTTGTGTCTGTGTCTCTGTGTCCAAATTTCTCTCTCCTTTGTCTTATAAAAACAACAGTCATTGGATGGAGAGCCCATCCTAATCCAGAATATCCTCGCCTTAACTTGATTATGCCACAAAGACCGTATTTCCGAATAATTCACAGGTACCAGGGATTAGGACTTAAACGTGTCTTTTTGGGAGACACAATTCAACTCACTCCATAAAAAGTTTAGAATATGTTTCCAAGGAGCCTTGCTTTAACTATTATAATATGCAGAAAAGGCAATTATGTTGACTGTGATCCACATGTTTTACATGAATATTAGTTATTGACTTCATTAACAATCTTACCACAGATAAAAATTATATTAATGTATACTGTTTCCTTGACAGATTCATAAAGAAACCGATAACTCTCTTTGAGAAGTATCATGATGATCCTAAAAAGCTTCATTTCCTTCTTCTTGTGAGAAATATTGGCATTTATTTTCAATGTTGATACCTATTTTGAAGGATTCCAAAGAAAATGATCTCTGGCTACATGGCAGAAACAGTGCTCCAAGTGCTCACCACCCCAGTTCCTCTTCCCCAGCACATGGGAAGACAGTTATTCCCAAGGTTGCTTGCAGTTAGCCATGTGTCACAATCTGACCAACAAACTGGGCAGAATCGAAGTAAGCCACTTCTCAATTTAGCCCTTGAAAGCATTCTCCTTAAGCCTCCTTCCTCCCCTTTCCCTGTTAGGGTGACTTTGGGATCACATTTTCCAGTGGCATAGTTACCAGATGAAGGAGGGCTACCTGGATGTATCACAGTGGGACAAGAGTAATGAATGAAGTTGTGCTACTGCCTCATGGCCCAGCTTGCTAATGCAACCTCTGGCTCAAGTTGGTGTCGTTTTGTTTGATTTTGTTTTGTTTTGTTTCATGCAGGTATATAACATCATCTAACTAAAAGAAAACAGAGTTTGGTGCCTTTAAAGCCCTTGGCATACAAAGACTGACTGTGATGAATTCATCTTTGTATTTCTAGCATTTTTCACAGAGCCTGGTTCATCGTGATGTTTGTTTTTCTTTACATCAGGAATCGATCTCCTTCAAGAGCCAGTATGTGTTTTTTTCACCCTTCATAATGCTTCTAATGAAAACTCATTATTTGGCATCCTATAATTTTTAACTACTTAAAAGGAAGAGAAAGATAAGCAGCAACAACAAATGCAAAAAAACAGTGAGTAGCTCCCGTGTCACCTCTCTCGTTAAATAGGTAGAACATATTTACTTTAGAGGACAGTATAGCGACAGTGCACACTAGGTTTTGGAAACTAGCTAATAAAGTTCCCAAAACATCCTGCAATATCCACCAGGGAGTTATTAGTTATTTTATTAATGAAAAGGTTATCAATATATAGAAAATAAATTATCTAGAGGAAACCTTACCGATTCACAAAATATTCTTAAAAGGATGAAAATTCGCCCCACTTTAGGCTGATCCAGCACAGAAGCTGTTTTATGACTAACCAGATCCAGAATGAAGTAGGAGAATTTACAACTGGAAATCTTAGCAAATACCAAATCCAGTTGTGACAATTGGGACAACTGGCGGGGGAGAGGTTTGGTGGGCTGTGCAGGCAAGAATTTTAACCAAAATGAGTAGAGAAGTAAGAAGGACAATTATAACTGACAGATCTGAGCAGCCTGCTCAGATAAGCTAAAAATGAGTCAGACCTTCAGTCTGATGACAACTTTGACAAGAATTTTGGAAGTGACAACAAATGGAAAGCTTTATGCATCTAGATCAACACAACTGTTAATTAGAGCCCCCAAGGGGTTGATGCATTTAGCAAATGATTATTTTATGTACATTTTAACTTTCAAATGCTTCAATAAGTTGCTGATAAAAATAAAACCTCATTTTCATATTCTTGAAATGGAAGACACTTCTTTAGAGCTGGGTAAATCATTCCAAGTGTAAGTCTGGAGTTGGTGGAGGTGAGAATGGTTTGTGTCTGCTAAGTGGGACAATAGTGCGGCAAAGGTTTCAAAGACTGTGTTCCATCTGCAAACAAATTTTGCAAATTCCTTTGGAAAAATAAAAAATAACTCCTGGGCTTCCCTGGTGGTGCAGTGGTTGAGAGTCCGCCTGCCGATGCATGGGACACAGGTCCGTGCCCCGGTCCGGGAAGATCCCACATGCCGTGGAACGGCTGAGCCCGTGAGCCATGGCCGCTGAGCCTGCGCGTCCGGAGCCTGTGTTCCGCAACGGAAGAGGCCACGACAGTGAGAGGCCCACGTACTGCAAAAAAAAAAAAAAAAAAAAAGAAACCTTTTAGTCAACAATGAAGATATATTTTTGATAGAAATCTTAAATTATTCATTTTCAGTTAAGGATTTTAGTCCTCTTCCCCCACCCCTTGTAATTAAGAACAGAGAATGGAGAATCCATATTTCCACCCCCCCATATGATGATTAGAAAATAAATGGTTCCCCAGACCAGTGTTAGAGAAAAAAAAAAATTTCATGACACTTGTTAAAGAATGGCAAGGCAGACTTTATTCAGGACCATCATGATAGATGTAGGGACCACTGCAATGGACTCAACTCAAAGTACGGCAAGGAAAAGTGGGAATTTGTAGTCCAGCAGCAGAATTGGGGGCGGGGGAGTGGTCAGTGAATAGAAATCACTAAGGGCAAGGGAGGATTCTCTCTAAACCAACCTAACAGGATTCTTGCTGAAAGGTAGGCCAGGGAGATCAGACAGAGTGTGAGATTTGGTTAAAATGATTTAGGATTTCTTACTAAAACTGGACAATGCAGAGACAATCACAGAAGCCCAAAAGTCAAGGCTTATTTCAGAAGTGAGTTCAGAGAATCCTGAATAGAGTTTGGTCAAGGAGAGAATCTCTATCACTGGACTGTAGTGAACTGGGTCTCGGGAAAATCACAGGGTGCTTCTGGGTCTGTTGTGAAGCAGCTCCATGGCCACAGACAGGTCATTTTATCTCTGGGCACCTGTTAAATGAAAGATGTGTATTCACCTTTCCAGCTTTAACATTTGGGGATTCCAGAAGGGGAGAAGGACTCTCATTCAGGCCTCATTTCCTCTTAAATAGAAGGATGGATTTAGAGTTTGCAGGAAGTTAGAGGTTCAGCCACTAACTCTCTTCCGTGGCACTCTCCCCACTTTGAACATCTGCTGGTCTTAAGGGTCACCGTGAGGCATTCTTCCTGGCCACAGACATCTCTGTTTACACTTTCCTGCAGTATCCACCAGCAAAAAGAGTCTTTCATTTTGCTTCAAGCTTAACTGTGGGTCAGTTCAAATTCAAGTATATAATCTGACAATGCCTCCACCTTCGTTTCTGGAACAAATCAGTAAGCTTCGAGGGAGGAGGGTGAGAAGGGGAGCAAGTGGTAAATGCATGTGAGTGGAATCAATAGCTTCATTCACCTCATAAGTAGTCTATGAACTGAAAAGACAAAAATGTCTGCAGTCCCATTTCTCGATTGAAATACTGTGGAAGGGCCTGGATTCATAGAGGCTAGAAAAATAGACAAGTGAAATGAACTTCTGGTAAATGATTCTGACAGAACCAAAGGAATCATGTCTTGAATGCCCTGTTTCTTCACAAAAGCCATGACTACCTCACATGGGTTGTTTCACTGACAAACATTCACTCTCGGACACAGCTGAACCCGTCACGTGTGAGAAGCCTCTTGCAATTGACTTTCTCAAGAGCACCACTTGGCTACCACACTTTTTTCTGAAGGGCAGGTAGCCTGCCTTTCCCTGGATGGACACAGCATGCTGCCTCTAAGAGGAGGTGGAATCCATTGTTCTCCTTCCCCCAGAGAGGTTTCTTGGGCTTTTAGCTTAATCAGTCTCCACTTCAAGAACTCAAGTTCTCTCTCCTCATTTTCCCATCAATCCCCACAGCAAAACACATTCCTTTTCCAAATATCTCCAGCCTTTGATCACTGATCTTCCCATCAGCTGTCAGTGAGAGATCTATTAAATGTTTCAGTCTTGAAATCCTTCTGATGAAGGCAAATGAGAAATAAACTTGTGAAATAGCTCCTAGAACATTGATGTCTCTCAATTTTTTTTACTTTCTCCCTGCTCTGAGGCTTAGATATAGGATGGAGACTAGGTTTCAGTGACAGATGGCAGAGGATAATCTTCCATTTTGTCATAAAGTTAACCCTCAGAGGGGCTTGAAAAAGACCTTTCTCTTGGAAAATCAGTGGCTTCATATTTCCTTGCTTTTAATGGGGTAGAAAAAGCATCTCCTTTTTGATTTTCAAGCTAGAGAACATGCCTTTCCTTTTAAGCTAACCCACCTCGAAAAATACAAAGTTGAGGCTGCCTTCTCCACTCTGTTTTATTTATGCTTTCTGTGAGTACCTTGAGCTTTTTTTTTTTTTTTTTTGCGGTACGCGGGCCTCTCACTGTTGTGGCCTCTCCCGTTGTGGAGCACAGGCTCCGGACGCGTTGGCTCAGCGGCCATGGCTCATGGGCCCAGCCGCTCCGCGGCATGTGGGATCTTCCCGGACGGGGGCACGAACCCATGTCCCCTGCATCGGCAGGCGGACTCTCAACCACTGTGCCATCAGGGAAGCCCGAGCATTTTAATTAATGATGATTTGACTGCTTGAGCCCTAACAATAAATAAGAAAATGGGACTATTAAAGATAAAGCAATAAACAAACCAAAGAAAAGCTGTCTTCCAGTGTTATTTGTTGATATTTTTACAGAGGACAGAAGACTAAATGAAATACAATTCTGAAATTAATTTTTAAGGTTGATAAAGATGATACATGTGATTTTTAAAATGTCTTTTAAATCTTATACTGGCCAAGAAATAACAGGTTTATATGCAGATGAAGCATTTGTTTTATTCTTTGAACAAGTTCAGCCGAAGGAGGTTATGATTTAATGAGTGAACAATACTTGTACTAGGTGTTAGAACAAAGCAGAGAGAATATCACCGAGACCAGTAGCTTCTGATCTTAATCAGTAGAAGACAAAGAAGCCAAGGCAAATTATCAACTGGGCAAGATCCTGGGTATTTCATGATTACCCAACAAAAAGGAGAGCTAAGATGGTTCCAAACATGAAAGGAAGCAGATGGTTAGTTTAGATTGAAGGGAATGTTGAAGGAAGACAATAACCAGGGCGGACGGCTGCTCAGGTAAAAGTCCGCACATTCGGGCTTTGGGGAAAAGTTGTAAAAGGGCACAAGAACACATAAAGGAGAATGGGCCTCTCTGTGGCTTTGAATAATAGTGATGCCTGTTCTCCTTCATGTGGCTTTGCATAATGGTAATGATTGGAAGACACATATATGGTATATGTAGGAAAACCTGGATTCCATTAGAATCCAGACCAGGGGCAAACCATTTTTGCACAGTCTCTCCCAAACTGCCCTCCTACATCGAAAGTCTGACTCCAGAGAGGCTGAAGAGCAAGAACCCTGTCAACTAAAACAAACTGCATAACCTAAAAGTTGAGAATTATGTTTTATTCGGGAACCTTACAAGGACTGTAGGCTGGAGAATCAGCTTCTCAGCTCTGACAGTCTGTTCCAAAGAGGTAAGGGAGGAGCCAGGATATATAGGTGTTTTTGCTGAAAAAAAATGTAGTCAAACATCAAAAGATTACTGCTAGTCACAAAAAAACAGACATCTCAGGTTAGTGATTTCAGTACTTTCCTACGTATGGAAAGATGCAAGAGTCTGGACTTACTGAAATCATTCCCTTGATATGCATCTTAACTATCGAGGGCCATTATCCTGTTTTTCTCCATCCTGAATTCCCCTCAGGGTGCACCGTCAGGTGTGGCTACAAGGGCTGATGGCTGTATGGCCACTGCATCCCTTGTTTACTGAAATGACAGGCAGCATTGTTTTGTCCACATCCCTTTGTAAGGAATGAGGGGGTGGAGAAGCTGGAAGGAGAGAAGACCAGTGTTAAAACCTGGTCCTCTCACATCCCAAGCGAGTCCCATGATGAAGTAATTGCTTCTTCTACTCCAAAGGAACAGATACTTATCCCAGGCCCAGGGAATATTGGAATCATTATTAAAAAGGACAGGCAGTCGAGGTAGCAAAGAATAAGAAGGAAGAACTGGGGGGAAAGAAAGGCGCTTTAAAACCTGCAGCATGGGGTTTTCTCTAACAGACTGAGCACCACATCCCTGAAAGCTTTCTTTCTCTGAGCAGTGACTGAAGACTGGGGACACTCAACCTCCCATCTAAGTTTCATTACATAGTTGCCCATTAAGAAAGGAGCTCACTCTTGGAACACAAGGACTTTTTTTTTTTTTTGCTTCTAGACAGGAATGCAATGAAGGACAACATCTTACCATGTAAAAATAAACTCTACATACTCATCCACACATCCTTCAAATCTTTGAAAATGATGAGTTTTCACGGAGAAACTGTTAGGAATAGTGGTTGGGATCTATAATATCATGGATCAATTTTGCTACAGGTGAAATTGTCTTTTGAGTGCTATCATAAGGACCTGGCTACCATTTCCCACATTCCCCCCCACAAAATTAAAAAAAAAAACTCCAAATAACTAGTTTACAAATTTTGGAACCCACCAAAGTGGGAACTATCTGTAGTCATATTTAATAACATTATAGGTACAAAAGTGAAGCAGACAGCAGCTCAGACTAACTCAGGAACAGAACATGACACAAACCCATTTCCTCAAAAATAAATTAGAGGAAGATGATTCTTGAAAGACAAAAAGGCTGACCCTTGAGTTACTCATGTAAAGTATTTAACATGATGTCTGTCCTACAGTAAGTGCTCAAGCAATCTTCATTAACAAAAAGGAGTCTTAGGACGACACCATCCCAGGGTATGTCAGGAGAGTCGAGGATGGCCCCAAAAAAGGAGTAAAGAATTTTGAGGAGGTGACCATGCCCAGTCATCTCAGGTGATACAGAATCAATTAAGGTGAGGATTGAGGGCTTCCCTGGTGGCGCAGTGGTTGAGAGTCCGCCTGCCGATGCAGGGGACGCGGGTTCGTGCCCCGGTCCGGGAAGATCCCACATGCCGTGGAGCGGCTGGGCCTGTGAGCAATGGCCGCTGAGCCTGCGTGTCCGGAGCCTGTGCTCCGCAACGGGAGAGGCCACAACAGTGAGAGGCCCGCGTACCGCAAAAAAAAAAAAAAAAAAAAAAAATGAGGATTGAGAAAGGGCCTCTATATCTGGCAAGGAGTTCATTAGTGACCTTGAAGATAACAATGAGTTATTGAGGTTGGAATCAGATTCCAGTGGGCTAAGAGAAAGAATGAAGGCATGAAGGGAAATTTCCCAGGAAGGGGAAATCAGGACAGATCAAGGTAAAGTTCTTTAGGATGGGGCAGAATTAAGCTGACTAAGGAAACAAAGTTAGTATGGTAACAATATAAAGAAACAACGGGGAACTTCCCTGGTGGTGTAGTGGTTAAGAATCCGCCTGCCAATGCAGGGGACACAGGTTCGATCCCTGGTCCAGAAAGATCCCACATGCCACGGAGCAACTAAGCCCGTGTGCCACAACTACTGAGCCCTTGTGCCACAACTACTGAAGCCCGTGCGCTTAGAGCCTGTGCTTTGCAACAAGAGAAGCCACCGCAATGAGAAACCCATGCACCGCAACAAAGAGTAGCCCCCGCTCACTGCAACTAGAGAAAGCCCATGCACAGCAACGAAGACCCAACGCAGCCAAAAAAAAAAAAACCAAAAAGACACAATGCTATTAAAAGTTTGTTGGAAGGGCTAAGGCATATAGTTCTACCGTCATCTCAAGAATACATAAACTTGGGACTTCCAAGGAATCAAAATCTGCAGTCTGGGTTTATGGTTTTGTAATGAATTTGCTATGCCAGCCTAGGCAACTAATTCACTTTCCCTGGGTCTCAGTCCATCAACAAGTAATACCAAACATAAAGAGTGTATAATACTGTAGTCCATAACCATTACCATAAAAATATGTGTATAGTAATGCATACATATATAATCTATATCAAGAAGATAGAAAATGCTTTGAAAGTAAGAGTAGTAGAAGATAGTGGTAAGGAAGTGCTAAGTGTTATTAGCAAAATAAGTGTTACAATGACTGCTACTATGTGCTACTCTCTACTGATGATATCGTACATTCTGGTTTTTCAAATTTCAAATGCTGGGGCTATGGGACCTCGTTTATACAGGTCTAGGGAAAAATTGGTATTCTTACCAGTGTGTCATCTTTGAAGCAAAGGAGTGATTTTAGGAATAAAAAGTTCACAGTAGAAGCAGCAGAATAATAATGCCTCAATAATCAGTGAAATTATCCTGAGATAATGAATGCTTCTAGGAGGCAACAGGAGTGGGGGATGAGAGGAATTAAGTGATGAAAATGGCCTTAACTAGATTTTCCTATAATGGAGTTATGAAATAATCTGTATTATTTGGGTTAGTATACAGGGTAAAGATTTTAATTTTGGTCATGTAAAAATCTCTCTTCTCTGAAAGCATCTTTTATTTTGTAATTATCTTTTAAAAGAGAGGTTGTGTCAGCTCTGGACATTCTTATTTTTATTCTTTTCAACTTATTTTTAACCTTCAGATAGTTATGCAAAAGCTAATGAAGTAGCAGAGTCACACCTAGTAAATGAGAAATTGAGAACCAGTGGTGGAGGATGGTGAAAGGAAAGGCAGTGAGTTAAAATACCCTTCACTCCTTCCAAGGCTTCAGTATAAACAATTTAATCACCAACACTCTGATAGTACTGGGTGCTTTCATGTGCCAGCTTCTTACATGACAATTACCTATGAAATAAGTACTATCATCGTCCCACTTCTCAGATGAAAAAACTAAGACTGAGCTCAGTTGGCCCAGGTCACACAGCTGGTGTGTGATGATACCAAGACACTCAAATCTAGACTCAACTGCACTCATACTTTTAAACATTGTGCTGTCTGGCTTCCCTAGTGGATCCCAACTGTGGGTCACTGTGTATTGCTGGCATTGATGCACAGAGCCTTTTCCTACGGCCAGTCTCAGTGGCAGCTGGGCACTTTGCTCCCCCTGACTCACCCAGCAACAGCCTAATGTTTCCATTGCTGGCATCTTCCCAGTGCTGCCTGGAGTTGTGTTTCCTCGTGTTTATTTTCCTTAATGGAAACTAGAAGCTAAGATTGTTAAATGCATTCAAATAGGGCTGCTTAGGGAAACAGACTTTGTGAAGGCCATACCTTTTAAAAAGCGATCAGAAACCATTTTTTCCCCCTGAAAATCAGAGAGAGAAGGGGGGAAGGAAGGAAACATACACAGACACAGAAAGAGAGAGAGAGAGAGAGAGATTTATTGTCCTGACCTGAGCAGCATACTATCCTATCCTTGCTCATCAAGAATGAACTGCTGGGCTTATTGCAAATACTAAAAATTTTTCTTGAAATTTGGGGGATAAATGTACATTTATTTTTATATAATCTTTAGCAAGATAAAAATTCTATGTAAAAATTTTAAAAATACATATTTTATTTTAGTGGAATTATCTGGTGTTTCTTATCACAGGTGAGATAATAGAAAATTATTTAATGCAAAACAAGAAAATATATGTAAAAAATTTTAAATATCTGTTTTATTTTATTGAAATTATCTGGTGTTTCTTATCACAGGTGAGATAATACAAAATTATTTAATGCAAAAAAAAAGAAAAAAGAATGGGTTCCTGGTATAGTAGAAATCAAGTTTGAGGAATTTCATCCCCCAAAGAAGGAAACCATTAACCAATATTTCCCCCATCTTTTTTACCATATGTGAAATATCAGAAGAATAATTAGGAAGACTCTCACAGATGATACAGTGATTAAGAGGAGGGAACTCTGAAGTCAGATCAGCTGGGTTCAATTCTGGTTCCATCACTTACTAGCTGAGTGGCTCTTTACATAGGTTACTTGACTTCTCTGAATGTCAGTTTTCTCATCTGTTCAAGGGATAAGGATAATGCCAAGTTCAACAGATAGCTGTGAATATTTAATATAATAATCTGTGTAAAGCTGCACATAATAAGTGCTAAATAAATAATAGCTATTTCTATATTAACTCAACTTGGAGAAGGAGGTTGTTATAGCTTCTGAGCTTTGTCATAGCAATTAGAACAAACTGGGTGGATTAAAACAATAGAAATGTATTTTCTCATAGTTCTGGAGCCAAAAGACCAAAACTGAGGTGTCAGCAGGGCTTTACTCCCTCTGGGGGCTCAAAGGGAGACTCCTTCCTTGCCTCTTCAAGCTTCTGGTGGCAATGGCAATCTTTCTGTCTACATCACTCCAGTCTCTGCCTCGTCCTCAATGGCCCTCTCTTCTGTATGTCTTCTTCCCTCTCTTATAAGGACATTTGTCATTGGACTTAAGACCCATTTGGGTAATCCAGGATAATCTCATCTCAAGATCCTTAATTTAATTGCATCTGCAAAGATCCTTTTCCAAATAAGGTCACATTCACAAGGTCCAGGCATTAGAAGGTGGACATATTGTTTTAGGGGCCTCCATTCAACCCTCTACAAGTGTTAAGCATACCTTTCACTTGTCTTTCAACTTTATTTTTATTCCACTCTTATATTGTTTCCTAAATGCTAATGGTGTTGCCTTTTTTTTTAGGCCATGCCATGTGGCTTTCCAGATCTTAGTTCCCTGACCAGGGCTCGAATCCTGCAGGTGCCTCCTGCAGTAGAAGCGCAGAATCCTAACAACTGTACTGCCAGGGAATTCCCTAATGGTGCTGCCTTGACTCGAGAAACATTTATGAGTGTTAACTCTATGTTAAGTTCAGTGCCATGGAGGCTAAAAAAATAAAGCATCTTGTACCACAAAGTAATGCAGATCAGAAGTGATTGAGGCTATCAGAGAGGTACAGACGAAGGCACTTAAGAGTATGAGCAGTTACTTTGGAAGGGAGAGAGTAATTGAACCAGGTTATGAGTACAATATGGAAGTGTAGGGACAGGAAAATAACATTCTAAGTAGAAGAAACAGCAGGAGCAGTGGAATAGCATAGGAAACGTATTTACAATAGCAAATGGTTTTTGCTTAGAATAAGAGTCTGCAAACTATGACCCAACCATCCTGCCATCTGTTTTCGTATGGCCCCCGATCTAAGGGTGGTTTTTATATTTTTAAATGGCTGCGGGAAAAAAACCCAAAGATTGAAGAAGAATTTTCAGCATGTAAAAATTATATAAAATTCATATTTCTGGGTCCATAACTAAAGTTTTATTGAAATACAGCTACATATTCATTTACATATTGTCTATGGCTTCTTTTGTACTATAATGGCAGATATGAGTAGTTGTGACAGAGACCATAATGGCTAAAGAGTTTAAATATTTACTATCTGACTCTTTACAGAAAAAGCTTGTAGACACCTGCTTTAGCAGAAGCATAAGGAGCCTAAAGGTGAATAAGCTGTGGTTGAAATAAATAACAGTTTAATGTATAACTTATTATACCTTGTAGGTAATGTATTTGGAATTTAGGAGAACCCAAGCCACAGAATTGCCCCCTGGCATACTGGTGGGACACAGATACTGGCAGATATGAGCCTTTTCTTCAACCTTCATGATGCACCATATAGGCAGCCAATTCTTCTACCAACCAAAACCAAATTTATTTGGTTGTTAGTTTTATTTTCTTTTCAGTTGGTTAAATTAATAGTGGGACTGGGCTTCCCTGGTGGCGCAGTGGTTGAGAGTCCGCCTGCCGATGCAGGGGACACGGGTTTGTGCCCCGGTCCGGGAAGATCCCACATGCCGCGGAGCGGCTGGGCCCGAGAGCCATGGCCGCTGAGCCTGCGGGTCCGGAGCCTGTGCTCCGCAACAGGAAAGGCCACAACAGTGAGAGGTACGCGTACCACAAAAAAAAAAAAAAAAATCGTGGGACATTTTCTGCCAAACTGCCCCTTGGGGGAGGGAAAAATGGCAAGAATTACCTTACAATAATCACCAACAATTGAGAGTTGAGTCTCTGTGCCCACTTTAGTTAATAAGGCAGCCCTGGGTAGCAATCATTAAAATGGAGATTTTTCCATGAAGGAGAAAACAGCTCCCTGTTTAATTGGAATCTGTGGGTCTTCAATGGAACTCAGGACTATGCAGTTAAGATTTAAAGAGGTGGGAAAATGAAGGATCCAAACTGCACTCTGCAAAGAAATTTTTATATTTTGTTCTTCACTTTCCCCATGAATCCCTAAGTTGTTATGCTTACATGTATATTCTTACATATAGCAAGCATAAAATAGGAAGGGGCATCATTTTGAAAAATTTTCCTATTCTCTCATTCTGCTTAACTCAACTCATTTATTTATTTAAATACAAATTGGTTCCTAATCTAATTTAAAAATAACTTGACCCAGAGAAGGGATGGGTCTTTGAAGGCAGTTATACATATAATGGAATATTATTCAGCCTTAAAAAGGGAAATGCTGCCATCTGTGACAGCAGAGATGAACCTTAAGAACATTATGCTAAATGAAATAAGCCCGTCACAGAATGAGGCAATGAACTTTCTCCTTGATAAAATAGTTGCATGCTCTCCCAGCCATGATATTCTACTTTAGATTCAAATTGCACAGGAATAGCTGTTTATTGTAACTTGGTTACGTGCTCTCCCTAGGCTAACAACCGATGGCCAGGGTGTTCTATTGTCACTTTATTAAACAGACTTTGAAGATAGGGTTCATGTCTATTTCATCCTGGAATTCTCTGAAGTACTTGCTCTAGTGCCTTGCACATAGCACATATGCAAATATTGGTTGAATGAATAACAGAATGAAACACCAGCTCTTCGGGACTTATCTTGACCTTTATCTCTGTGCCTTATTTTGTAATTATAGCCTGCAGTTGTGTTGTTTCTGTGGCAGATTTAACCTAAGCATTATGTGGCAAAACCTTTTTTTAAAAAGTTAAAGTTCAGGTTCAGAAATATGTATTATTAAACTAATTTTCAGAGCTTCCCTCTTTTTAATAAAAAATGAACAGAGAGTGTTCACAAGGAACCAGACTATAATTTAAACCCAGATATACATAGTGTATTAAGTAAATCAACAAAAGAAATTAATACAATTCATAGTTTATCAGTCTGGGCTCGCTGCATACTTTCATTCAACCTAGTAAATATTCTCAGTTTTCTTGAATTATAGCAAACCACAGCCCATAGATTAAAGGTGGTCCACTGCTTTTTTCATTGGAACATGACAATGCTCTTTTCCTTACTGTTTTGTCTGTGGCTGCTTTGGTACTACAATGGCAGAGTTGAGTACTCCCAATAGCAATCCTGTGGCCAGCAACATTAAAATGTTTACTATCTGGCTTTTTACAGAAATGTTTGCTGATTCCTGATTTAGACTCTACAACTCTCTTTACTGGCAATGTACTCTCATCTTAGCAAAAAGCTCAAGAAACTATCCTCACCCTCTTTTCTCACTCCAATAGGAGAGGATTATGATCTGAATCAAAGACAGGTGAAGGGCACACAGAGATTACAGTGGAGCTTTTGTTGGGAGGAGAAAGGAACCAGACTCTTTTCCTATTCATGATTTATGCTGTACTGTATCCTGCTGTCTTTGAAGATAGATTGCAGAAACAAAGTGGGACCATGATGGGTACTGGGAAAGAGTCATGCAGTTGCTGAGGGCAGATTTAGGTTTAAGTTTCCAAAGAGAAAGGTCCAAGCAGGGTGTATGCAGTTTTCATGTGGCCCAGCCCAACTGACCTAGGCTGGCACTGGGGCAGGGCTGGGAATAAAGAGTGAGCCTAAAATCAGCATAACAACCATGTCATTTTCTAGCTCTGTTCCATTATGGGAGACGTTAAAATATTACAAAGTTTCCTTCTCGCAGTGAACAGAAATTCTCTTCATTGGTATTGATTCGTTCTTCTACAGCCTTCTTTGTGTTGTGGGCTGAATTGTGTGTCCTCCGCCCCCACCGCCCGGCAGATTCATATGTTGAAGTACTAATCTTTAGTACCTCAGAACATGGTATCTTCCTTGAAAATAGGGTCTTTAAAGAGGTAATTAAATTAAAATGAGGTTTTTAGAGTGACCCTAATCCAATACACAGAGGAAAGGCCATGTGAATATACAAGAAGAAGACCATCCATAAGTCAAGGAGAGAACCCTCAGTGAGCCCTGCTAACTCCTTGATCTTGGATTTCTAGCCTCTAAAATTGTGAGAAAATAAATTTCTATTGTTTAAGCCACCTAGTCTGTGGTACTAGCAGACTAATATATTGAATACCACGTATCAACCTTCACATATGAGTAGACAACTATCATCTCTTCTGTTCACCTGTTAAATATCTCCTCTCCTCTCACACAGTTTGGTTTACTAACTAGGTACCGTCTCTGGTATATTTTATTTTTAAAATATATAAAGGTTTTCCGAATGTTTCTATTTATTGGTTCAGCAATTCTACCTCCAGGAATTTTCTGTATTAAGGAAAGCACAGTGCTTTATGCACAAAGATTTGCATCCCAGTGATGCATTTTATTTTCTTCAACTTAGAAAAATGGTCTATATATATACTACTTTACTTATTTTACAAAAAAAATTTTAACCCAAAGTACACATCTGGAGATATTTTCAAAATATACGAAAATTTGTAAGTAAAAAGTAAAAATCTCCCCTTACGTTTCCCACAAACGCACTGTCTAGAGATAACTATGGGAGTTATCCTCCCTTCACTTATGATTATAAACATATACTCACACATATCTTTAAACAGAAATGGGAAAACTATTGTGCATAATATTAGAATTTTTTCACTTATGAAAGCATGGAGAGCTTCGTATGGTAATTCAATTCCTCATCCTTCCTTCGCTCACTGCCTTCAGAACTCCTGTCCAGCTTTAAAGAGCCTGGTTTTTGTCTTCCTCTTCTTCCCTAGTGCTCTGTTAAGTGTCCTTTAGGCGCTTATAGTGCCCTGAGCACAGTTAATTGCCTTGCCCAACATATATGACCATAGTTAAGAATAATGGCTCTAGGGCTTCCCTGGTGGCGCAGTGGTTGAGAGTCTGCCTGCCAATGCAGGGGACGCGGGTTCGTGCCCCGGTCCGGGAAGATCCCACATGCCGCGGAGCGGCTGGGCCCGTGAGCCATGGCCGCTGGGCCTGCGCGTCCGGAGCCTGTGCTCCGCGGCGGGAGAGGCCACAGCATTGAGAGGCCCGCGTAACGCAAAAAAAAAAAAAAAAAAAAAAAAAAAAAAAAAAAGAATAATGGCTCTAGAAGTCAAACTGCCAGGGTTTGAATCCTAGTGTTTTCATTTCCTATGGCTGCTGTAACAAGTTATCACAAACTTGTTCTGGGGATTAGGAGGTGGACATCTTCAAAGAGCTATTATCCTACCTAGAAATACCATCTTGTTAGCGAGATGTGCCTCAGTCTTTGACAACTATTAAAAGAGTAGAGAGATTGTCCCTACTCATAAGGTTGCTAAGAGAATTCAGTGAGTTCATTCATGTGAATAGTGCCTGGAACACAGTCTATGTTCAGTAGTGTTAGTTATTATAACCATATAGTTATCTATGTGCCTTATTTTCCCTATAATAGACTGCTAGTTCCTTGAAGAAAAGAACAGTATTATATACTATGTGCTCAATAAATGTTTGTTAAACTGAATTGCTCCACCTAAGACTATTATTTAGCCAGTAAAAATGGCAGAGAATTTGAAATGTTATGAAAAACATCATCGTATTTTGTTGTCATATTGACAAATGCAAAATAAAATATGCATAGGCAATCACAGCTGTTTTAAATGTGCAGAACTAAAAATTATACATAAAAATACACTGGGAGGAAATATGCCCAAATGTTAACAGTTGGTGGTCTTGGAATGGTGGAATGATGGGTAATTTTTTTATTCCTATTTTTACTTTCAGACTTTCTCTATTGAGCAGATTTATTTTTAAGATGTAAAAATAATTTACATCTGATTTACACACACACATACATGCACAGTCACACGCACACACACCTCTTGCTTGTTAAACATTAGAGGTGACATTATACAGAATCAGAACTCAGGTTTTGAGTTACTACCTGGGTTACAGTTCTGGTCCATCATTTAAGAGCCCTGAGTGCATGGAGGCAAGCTGCTGTTGTGAATGTTGTTATTGCTGTAGTTGTGTTTCTGCTTCACTGCCCTCACCTGAGAGCCAAGGAGAGCGATCCTCCACCCAGAGGGCTGCAATGGTTCCAGTAAGATAATGCACGAAAACTCCCAGCACATCACATGACACACAACAGACCCTGAATAAATGTTAGCTACTCTCCCCAGGGTTATGATTCCTGAGAGGATGATGCTGATCTGATCACACATTTTAAGAGTAATAAGGAGATATTTGTTCAGAGGAAGGAAGCAGAGAAAACAGAACAAAACCAGCTTGCTGGATCTCAGGATCTATAAGACTTATTTCATTTAAACCCCTCTTGTGTAAGGATGTACCGAATCTGATACTACAAGAATGTTTTTCAAACATTCTGTTTTTAGCAACAGAACTCCCCCCACCCCCCAAATCTCATGCAGGTCCCCCAGATTTAAAACAGATCAAAACCACTGCTCTGGTAAAATGGGAGTCAGGTCGTGTTCTGAGCTCTATGCTGCTCTTACAGAGCTGAGGCTTCTCAGAAAATGATGTGGAAAATGCTCTTCCAACATAAACCTAACTGGTTCACAAACTGTACCTTGCCAGCTTCTTCTGGGAGAGGGGACATGGTGTCCCGGGTACTCTCTTGTGGTTTTAGGGGTAGCAGGGGGCAAAGGGTGCATTAGGAACAGCTGCACCCCGGCTCCTGAACTAGTTGGCACGGCATTTATGCATGTCTCAAGCCTGTTCCTTAGGAGCTGTGCCCTTATGTGAGCCAGAACTACACAAAGGCATTGTCTTCAAACACTGGGGCTCCTCTTTCTTGACGGGCCCTTGTTTACCCATTCATCAGCAGGTGGTGGCTGGAACATTCCCCTTTGATTTTGTGGCTCAGGAGCAGCAGGCTAAAACCTAAGCTGAATAAACATCATATCATTTGGCACTGGCAGCATTCCTGGTAGCCCAGGTCAGGCGAGGTTTAAGGAGGATTAGGTTTAGATTAGAAAAGGGGTTGAGTTATTTTTTTCCCCTGTGGTCTCTCTTAAGTGCCTTAGGGTTTTGTAAGAGGTAACTGGGCTGAGAGCCTGGGCTCATTTGCTCCAGAAATAAAAGTGGTGAGCTCGGTGTTCTTTTCTGGAAGACAGGGGTATGTTCTTCTCCTGAATATGGTTTTTCCCATGAGGGTCAAGAGCTCGACCTTTTCTCTAGAACACCTTGGGCATTTGTGCGCGCGCGCGCCCACGTGGACGCACACACGGGCACGCTCACACCGGTGCGCGCACGCGCGCGCGCACACACAATTTGACTTCTCGGCGGTTCCTGAAACACTCAGGCTAGAGGAATTTTAAGAGCCTACACAACTCGCTAATGGGAGAGACCTCACTCAAGGTGAGCCTTGAGGGGCGGGGTGGTTGTCCTCCCCAGAGTAGCTCTTCGGTGACTACTGGCCGTGCGGCATTGCCCTTGCTGTCACAACGCCAGGTTTCCTTGGCAGTCCGGCCTTGGAGAGGCTGGCCGGAGGCTCTGGCACTCACTCCTGTTTATAGCACAGAGCCTTGCTCCACTCCCTGGCGACGGCTGGCAAACCCAAACTAGCGACACACAGGTTAGTGGGTAGTGGGGGAGGGGAGCAGTACCGCGGCGACTACCTTTTGAAGGCACACCTTCTCCTTAGATTCCCGGGAAGATTGTCCTTTCACCCTGGCGTCTGCCAGCTCCGGCTTTGCTTCTGGGGCAATTGTGGTTGGCTCTGCCCTCTAGGGAAAGAAACTGCTGACTGAATTTTTCCTCCTTGTTCTCTTTCTCAGTGGTGTCCTCCGCACCACCAGCATTTTTTTTTTTAAAGGGTGAGACTAACATGTTTTTTCTCAAATAAATGGATGTCCCCACTTACAGTTAAACACCAGAGTGCCCAGGCTGCCGTTTACTTGTTGTGTAACAGGGAGCAAAACCTCCCTGAGCCTCAGTTTTCTTCAGGGATTAAAACAATACCTGTTGTATGGGGCAGTCAGGAAAAATCAACATGGGGCAAGTTATTAGCAATTCTCTCACTCTAAGTGAATATTTGGGAATGGTTTACCATTAATGTTATAAGCAGATTCTTATCCTCCAATGGAACATGATTTTCTCTCTAGAAACAGCCTTCTAGAGCCTTAAACGCAAGCATAGGCTTTCTCTAATTTCGCACAGGGAATTTCCATTTGCCACTTCTAGGATGAGCAACTACTCAGGTGGCATCGTTTTAGGGGCTGCTGAAGATTCGAATACCAAATAGTACTGTTAGCGTGAAGGTAAGGGAACTTAGTGGTCCAGCCTAGTCTACTGTGTAATGAATATATTTTAAAACGTTCAAACTCTGCTTTTCATTTTTACACCATTGTTATGTAAGTGGAGAAGACCGTTCTGGTTTCTATAAGAGTTAACATTTGAGCACTTTCCATGTCCTAGTAGATGTCCTAAGCACTTTAACTAGTTTAATCCTTTTCATAACACTCCAAATAGGTCCTATTATTATCATTTTATAAATGGAGACAGAGGCTCAGAGAGGTTAAGTAAATGGTCCAGGGTCACAGAGCTTGTAAGTATCAGAGCTGGTGGTAAATCTTCAGCTTCCTGCTGCTTCAGTCTCTCCAAATTTTTATGAGAATGTGTTGCCTCGCCTTACACACCCTAAAATAATAATTTTCAGTTGAGAAGTTCATCCTTGCTCTCTTTGATAGGCCTGTCAGCCTCCCCCTAGCAAAAATCACAGATGGCTTAATGCTGTCCAGAGCTTCAGATTTATTAACACAGCCTTCACATTGTTTGTAAAGCTGCTGGATAATTTATTTTTTAACCTCCATGCTGAAGAAAATTATGTAAGTGCACACATGCTTCAGTGCTCATCAGTAAGGGGCGAAGAAGTAATAGTGTTTGTTTATATCATCCAAAATGTTTGCTACTAAACATAAGAAATAATTGTTAAGGCTATACACAGACTAAGGTGGTGGAGCTTATAGAACTTACAACATGATATCCAGCTTATCCTCTCATTTTTTTTGACCTTGAGCAAGTTTTGGATATGAACTAAGTTTCTTTATGTGATTTTTTTCTGATTATAAAAGTGTTATATGTCCCTTGTAGGAAATTCAGAAAATACGGAAGAAGCCAGTAAAGAGGGAAGAGATATGAGGACATATGTATATGTATAACTGATTCACTTTGTTATAAAGCAGAAACTAACACACCATTGTAAAGCAATTATACTCCAATAAAGATGTTATAAAAAAATAAAGAAGCCAGTAAAATAGGGCTAAATTTCCTAGTGTGTGATCTGGGCCCAGAACCAAAGCTCTTTTGGGTTAGTTAATACCTGTGCAGTTATTTTTGTGAAGAACTACAAAGAAAAGCCCTTTGATTCTAGGGCAATTTTAAGGTATTTTGCCATAAGTCATTTTAAAGCAATCAAGTGAGAAAAAAGACAATTTTCTCTGCTCCTCATTGTTACAGTTGAGTCTGTAGAGAATTGTTGAATGGGGGGAAAAGTAAGCTTATCACATCCCCAGATGCTGTGTATAAAATATGGCAGACTGGATTCTTGCTTTCTTTAAACTTCCAAACTGATCTGGAATCTTGAGTTTCCAAAGCTGTGAGTTAAAAGTATTTAACTAGGGGGCTTCCCTGGTGGCGCAGTGGTTGGGAGTCCGCTTGCCAATGCAGGGGACATGGGTTCGTGCCCCGGTCCAGGAGGATCCCACATGCCGCGGAGCGGCTGGGCCCATGAGCCATGGCCGCTGAGCCTGTGCATCCGGAGCCTGTGCTCTGCTATGGGAGAGGCCACAGCAGTGAGGGGCCCATGTATTGCAAAAAAAAAAAAAAAAAAAAATTAACTAGAAATGTGATTTCCTGCTCCCCATTTCTCCCCATTTTCCTTCCTATTTATAAAAGATTAAAATACTATACTTAAAAAAAGAAAATTCATGAAAATCAAGTTTTCCATAATCACATTTGGATATTTGCAGTACTTTATATTTACATTTCACCTGAATATGAGTCAAAGAATGAGTTACCCCCACATATATTTCCCTATCACTATACTGGCCATCAAATATTTTTAAATATTTAAAAGTTATTTTTAGGCACTGCCTGCACATGAACACATAATAGAAAAAGATCAGGCCATTTACTTATACATGTTCTCAAATCAACTATCCTGAACTGATACTGTGTGTTCAGAATCTCTCCAGTGGTATATAAAAAATTAGGTAGATTGGAACCTTATTTTCTTCTTTGGTAGAGAGGAGTTGATTTCATTCTAAACAGCATCGCTTCCCATGTTGTCTATGGGCCTGGGTCCTGTAAAGCAATTAGTGTTTTCAGATTTACAGTACACAATTTCAGAGGCATAACTTGCTTGTGTAATCGCTTATTTATGTAATATTTATGTACTTATCACTTCATCTGTGAGCCTCAATGTGATTTGTAAATATTAACATATTGTAATTACGTTTCATCACAAGGAAAATATGATGTACAGTCATTAGTAGTTTTATACCATTATTAGCTTTGTAGTTGACCTAGAAAGATGACGTTTAGATTTGTGGTTGTGGCTTCTCTCTAACTTATAGTGAATCATTCTTCTCTTTGTGTCAGTGATTTGCTACCATGTATTGAAAGAAGTCGGGATGATGCCACATTCCCAAGGGATACCAGAAGAACTCAATGTAAGTTTACTGTTTCTACTATAAGATTTTCAGTGTTTTGCCCTTAAGATGTTAGGAACATCTTTAACTGAGCACATGAAATTTAGGGTCCTCTAAGTAACTGATATCGCACTTCCTAGAGTGACCTTTGAAAACCAGCCAAACAAAAAGTTTAGTATTATCAGCACTGCATTCACCAGGATGAAAAACAATAAACAAGCAAACCAACGTTACTATGACACCTAGTTAGTCTGTCTGGGCTTGTGACCTTTCCCCTTTGCCTTTCCCTCTGAACCCTCTGAACGTTTTGTCCTTTTTCTTCCGAACTTCTTAGGATGGTGGAGCCCTGTGTTGTGAATTATGATTTATAATCTCTTGTCTTGTGTTTATGACATTCTGCTTCTTTCCAACATGATTTATTGCTGACCTTGTTTTTAACATTTGGACATAATGCTTTTATATTTCAAGGCTGAACATGGATCTTTGTGTGTTATGTTTGGTTAATCTTGAGCAATGGATCTGGAGAACCATAGATGAGAAGCAGTAACAACAACAAAAAAAAGTCCCAGAAATGCAGTAGTAGCTGCTATGGTTCAACAGCAGGGATGTGAAAGCTGTGATGCACACAGCCACTCAGAGTAGGAACTTGTTTGGACTGTAAATCTGAGTAACTCCCTGACCCAGTAATACTTCCCGGGCCTCTGAGTCTAGGATAAGGATCATCTTTGACTTTATAGTGACTGACAATGTCTGCTTTCCCAAAAGAATGACGAAGGATGGAAGGGGAAGGCACTAGTATCTACTTTTAATTATACATTTTTCCTAGCAATATGCTAATTTAATAAACAAATACCTGAATATAGCTCAACATGTCAATAATATTAGTCATGTGCATGTTAGCATGTTTAAATGTTGATAACTGTATCATTCTAGCCATTTGGGTTTGCAAACTTATAATACAGATGTGCCCCCATGAGGACATACTGAGATGGTCTTCTCAAATTTTTCAATTTTACACTTTAATATTAAAAGAAGTAATTACATTATAAAATTACAGTTTCCCAGAAGGCTTTTGAGTCCAGGTTTTACTGTCCTGGAAGGTGGCAATTATTGGTCTTGGATCTTAGACACTGTAATTTTCATTAAGACTAATTCTATTAATTGCTTGGTGATCCATCCTTACCCTGAATAACCCACTTTCTAGGATACCTTCTTTATAAGTAATAGAAGTTCCTATTGAAGCAATCTAAGACTGGCATTTTATAAATTATTGTTATTATTGAGCAGTCCTCAGTAGAAGTAAAGTGACCGTTTTTCTTCCTTTGTTCCTTCCTTCCTGACTTACACCCTAGTTAAAAGGAAATATATGAATCCTGTACAGAAACCATGTGGCTAGCAAGTCAGTATTCTGTTACCAAAGCTTATGTCTTATCTTTACCTGGTTGGAGATCCACTGAACTCTACCAGATAAGGGCCTCTGAAGAATATCTTTTGGAAAAAGCACAAGCATTAGATTTAGATGCATCTCTATCCAAATATGTCTCTTCCATGTAACTTACCATGTGACCTTGGACAAGTTAACACACGCGTAAAAGGAAGAAAACAATAGCAAACTTGTAGAAGGATTAAATTAGATAAAAGTATAAGTTAAGTACCTAAAATTATGCTTTCTACTTGCTAGACACTCTGTACATAGACCTGAGGTAGTGAACTAATCTGTAAAATGTTCTTACAACTCTCATTAAATCTCCTTTCTCATAATTCTCTGCAGAAGCTTATGAAAAACAGTAAGCTTTTCCTTATGTAAGAATAATCCCACCTTTCAAAAAGAAAATTGCCACTTTCTCTGTACCAACAATTATTCCTTATTCATCGTACTTGTACAGTCAGAGAAGTATACAATGATTGAAACAGATGAAGAGAAATCAAGAACTGTCCTTACTCAGGTTGGCCACAGTTGACAATGAAATTTCAAAGAGGAATAATATTGTAAGCAGAATGAATTAGAAGATTGAACTGCAAAAGATCTAGAAAGATAAGAAACCATATAGATACAGCATCTGAAAAATGTAAGATGAAATTCAAGCAAGGTGTTCTAATGTATTGGAAATGGAAGGGGTTGCTGGACCAACCCCTTGAATCACTTAAACTTAGAAGTAATTATGAAGGAAAAATCCATTCGAAGAAGATAAGTTCAAAAGAGGCACTGAAAAAAATGTGATTAATCCTATCAAAAACAGTTGGTAGTGGGGGATCAGAATAATAATAAGACTTAACCATTTCACAAGGACCTTTTGTGCATGCCATCTCTGTTTCTCAGGGCAGCCTTGGAAGAGGGGAACCTCACTTATTATTTTACAGGTGTGGAACTGAAGCTCAGGCACAAGCAAGTGACTTGCCCAAAGTCATATAGGTAGTACAGGATTCAAAGTCCATTATAATCTGCTCTGAGGGAAAATCTGATGAGGTTGTTTCACTAAGGACTAATGACTTTGATTAACTCTATTTCTGATAGAAGGCAAACTATTTTTCTGCCTTAAATATGTTAACCTGAATAATTTAGGAAAATATTTAGAAGCCTTAATTATAGACATTATCTTTCAGGTTATCTTCAGCCTCTAAATGTTTATGTAAATATATTAAGTTTCTGAGGGATATATATGTCCCAAAAGAAGACTTCAGACAAACACAACTGTATTAATACCAACTAAGACTTAAGCCCAAACCCATATTGGATTTCCTATCCTGGTGACCTCAGCTAAGCTATGTCTTCACCTTGGGTGAATAAGGCTTAGTATAAAGGCAGACCGAAGATAAGAGGCTTGATTGCACTCCAAATCACACTGGACATTCGTTGGTCATCTTGCAGAAAATTAGAAAATAAAATTAACTGAAGTGCAATAACACGTATATGGTAAAATGCACAAACCTTGAGTGTACTTCTTGATGAAGTTTTACATTTGTATACACCCATGTACATTACTACCATCAAGACATGGAACATTTCTGGCGCCTGCAGGCCTTTTTAGAGTATCTGTAAAAATGAACTCTCCTTCTCTAAACTATCAGTGAGTAGAAAGATGGCCTTTGTCTACAGACTTAACTGAGCAGGTAATTATTTTAAAACTGCAGGGAGTCCTTAGGTATTCAGAGGGATGCCTAAGCTGACTGTGTGGGTGCGTCAGGCGTTTACGGGATCTTGATGTTTCCGGCTGTTGCTCTGTGATGTTTCACCCTTCCGTGTCTCTCGTAACTGGTTTCCTTCTGAGGAGCCAGTCACTCCTTCCATGTGGTTTGGACATTTCTTTCGTTTTTTTTGGCTGAGCTGTGGGGCTTGTGGGATCTTAGTTCCCCCCAATCAGGGATCGAAGCCGGACCCTCAGCAGTGACAGTAGTCCTAACCGTTGGACCGCCAGGGAATTCCCTTTCCACGTGGTTTGAATCAAGACTAATCCTACCCCTGGAGCACTGCATGCCCCTACCCACAATGATAGGCTGAGGGATCGGCACGTGATTCACTCGCGCCAGTGTAATGCAGTGAGACTGCTGAGACTTCTGGGATTGAGGCAGGCCCATGTTTTAAGTTGGTGTTGAATGCTGAAAGATGTGAAAAGTTAGTACAGTAATCTTGCAACAATGCGCAAAAGATATCTGAGAGAGAGTCAGTACTAGGGATAATGGAGCCGACGGACTGAAAGAAGGAACGCTGATCTGCAAGCAGGGCAGAGTCCCCATATCCAACCATACCTGAAACAAGATCTAGTCCTGAACTTTTATTAGAAGACTCAACAGATTCTCTTGCATAAACCAGTCTGAATTGGGTTTTCTGTCACTTGCAGTCAAAATGACCTAATATGTGTCTGTTAGGGCTGAATTATTCTCTATAACAGAATGAGGGGATTTTTTTCCTTCTTTTAAAAGAGAGTGTGCACACAGGGAGGGAGGAATGAAGAGAGGGAGGCTGGAGTGCCAATTGTTGTAGAAAAGGATGGAAGACGTTTTTAAAAAGCAAGGATGACAAATATATGCATGTTTTTGTAATCTTCGTAAAGTAACTTACATCTTTTCAAAACTCTAGTAAAGTTGGCTACATACAAGAATGCCTTGTGTGGACTGTATGTGTGTGAGAGAGAGGGAGGGAGGAAGAAAGACTGGGTTCTACATTGTATTGACATGGTACGAAATAAGGAAAACAAGAGATGATGAAAAGATCAATTCCAAACTCAGCAAATTCAACAGAATAGGAACTTGGAGTCAGAGCTGACACTGAGAATATAAGCCCTCCAGAAATTCATAGAATTGTTGAGGGATGCCTTGGACTTTCCATATGGGATAAAGGGTTGAGCCTATGCCCCCTGGATCTTAAGGGGTAAGATGACACCAACTAATTATGGCTTACATTATTCCTAAGTCTATTTGTTTGACAATAACATTACTTACTAGTAATAATTTTCTTAACTAATTCTAACTTTGGATCAACTAAACAAATCCAAAAGGCTAACATATAAAATTCTGTGTGCAGAGTGAAAAACAGATAATGGGAAGACATTTTCCAAAAATTTCTTGAAATAAGGAATTTTAAAAATCAACAAACTATTCACTTTACTGCTTTGCAAAAAGTCAGTTTCCCCAACCCCAAACGTACCCAAAGGGAAACAATATGCAGGCACTTTCCAGTGTTTAATGTAGCTGCCTGTGCATAATGCTAGCCCCAAATGAATTTAACTCACTTGCAGTCCCCTGAAGTTACTAGTTAGCCCCAAATAGGATATTTACCACTTATTGTGAGTAGTAATACTTACCACCCCACCCTACCCTGGAGCTTCTTCTGTTCAGTGAATCTTCATTAAATTGTAACTGTATTTGATTCTCAGCGAGTATAGAGTAGTGTAAGTGGTGTAAAATAGGCAGGATCTAATCCCTCAGAAATCCCATGTGGAAATCATACATATATATGATTAACACATCCTCCACTGGCTAATTACAACTGCAAGAAAGTGATAGTATGTCGTATAAGGTAAGGAAACGGGAAAGCCAGATATTGCATGTTGGTTCTCCAGGAAGTGGACTCTGAGGTGGAAATTAGTATGCAAATTGTTTATTAGGGAGTGCTTTAAGGTTCAAAACTTGTGGAAGGAAGGGAACGGGAAGGAAGTGGGATTAGGAAGGGAAATCATTAGTGTTGTCATGTCATCTAAATCAAGGTCTAGGGGACCCCACAGGGAGCACTGAATCCAGGATGGCTTTTCAGAGTTGTTCTTATTTGAGAGGAGGAAGCATGGACCAATCATTGGATGCTGGCTGCCCCAGGAAGGGATGTGACGTTGGGTGGAACAGCCCTGAGGACAGTCAGTTGACATCCTTCCCAGAAACAGCTAGAGGAATAAATCCTTCAGTCCTAGAAGGGGGATCTGTGGCATGGCACACAGCATCCATACCACCAGAAATTATTTAAGATTTTGAAATTCAATTAATCTAGTTATGCTCTAGACATATTACCCCCCCCCCCCAGGGCTTTTGGGGGGTCAGAGTGACTCTCCTGGACAGATTCTCCTTGAGGAGTAAGCTTCTTCATTCTTAGCCACCTTATTCATCCATCTAATAAGAACATTTTCCCAGAGGGGGGAACATGTTAGCCATAAGATAACCTTGCTTGGGATAAGAAAGAAATTACTGACGTTAGAGCAAAGTGGTTTGGAGTTGATTCTGGAGTCAGACAGAGTGATAGTCCTGTCACGAGAGTGGTCTAAAAGCTTTGCATACTGTTAACTTACTTAGATCTTTGCATGTATGGGGGCACCAAATGGTTGAAAATGTCTGTCATGGGAAGGCAGCTGAGATGCTGCTCAGTTGCTACTATTTGCAACTTAAACATGTGCTGTCAATGAAGAGAGAAAGTAACCAAGCTTGTGAAGATGCCCTGAGTTCAGAGCTGTTAGCTACCAGCTGTGACTTCATATTTTCAAGTGCATTATTAATGTTTGGTTGACTATCTGCAGACATGCAAGAAACATGGAAATAACTGCTGCATCTACTGATTTCACGGACGTGGCTGGAATGTGTCCTATTTCAGGATAATGGGAATGGGCTGTCTGCATTATTGCTCAATTAATTAATTAACATAATGGTCCCATTATGTATTATAATGGTCACATTATAAAGGCCAGCACCTCACAAATGATTGGCTTTGTGTAGCAGAAGTGAGTGAAAATAATACAGGAGAGACAGTTGTGGCTAGGCCTTGTGCTAATTCAATTCATAATCGCTTAAAAAATAAGAAACATCAGATGCTCTTAATCAGAGATTTTCTCTTCATTAGAGAAAAATGCCTTGCCATATTTTTGTCTGAGAACCACCACGGACTTACAGGGAGTTTAGGGACAGCTCTGAGCAAAGTTGATCATAGGCTGCTCAGTTGATTATAGTATGCTTTCTGTTTGCTTGTCATGTGAGTAGAGAGAGCTTCAACTGCCTGACACAAAAGGACTGGACATGCCAGAGAATTATGTATTGTGTTATTTGTTAAACTTTAGAAATGAGGCCAAGGCTTAATGCTGAAAACCTCTAATCAGCATTGGATTGTTCAGACTCAAAGCTGTGTTTATAATAATAGCAGATAGTAGGATGGAGGTATCATCCATTTGCAAGTTAAATAGAAACATTGTAATTGAAAGCTCATTAAAATTTTCCCAGATAGAGTTAAAAATTAATAATAACTTGATGATTTTACTGAAAAAAGAGGAAAAACTATTTAAACTTTTTGAGTTGCTAGAAGCATCTCTGTCCCCAATGAACGTTGGGCGGGTAGCAACACAAAGTAACTCACCCTAATGTATTACATTCTTCATACTAATAGATAAATAACATCTAAGATAAAAACAAGATTATTTTAGCTACTGCACTAATAATTGTAATATGCCAAGGTAGGGTGAAAAAACACTTCTTTTGTCCTGCAAATGTTGATAACATTCAGATGTTATCAAAATCTGAATAGAGTACACAGGAAAGTACACTAAAGTAAAGTGTTGGTTTTAGAATAGTACCTAAAAACTTTAAGGACATCTCGCTTTGTTTTCCCATTCATAAGCTTTCTAGCCACTTTTTTTTTGATTAGCGTGTGGAAGAGGGGATATCTTTTATATTATTTATTATTTTAGCAGATAATTTTTTTAATAGACTTAGTGTTTTTGAGCAGTTTTAGGTTCACAGAAAAACTGAGAGGAAGGTACAGAGATTTTCCATATACCCTCTGCCCCCATACATGCACAGACCCCCCTCATTATCAGCGTCACCCGCCAGAGTGGTACATTTGTAATATCTGATGAATCCACATTGACATGTCATTATCCTAGAGTTCAGAGTTTATATTAGGGTTCACTCTTGGTGTTGTACATTCTGTGGGTTTGGACAAATGTATAATGACATGTACCCACCACTATAGTATCATACAGAATAGTTTCACTGCCCTAAAAGTCCTCTGTGCTCTGCCTATTAGATAATTATTTTTAATAACAATTATAATAACAGCAAGCTCTGAAGACAGCTCTTAAAAATCATCAGCCTGAAGAAATTCTATGCGGCTCACAAGATTTGGATGACTGTGGCCTATATTTACCATTGTATTCCATTTTCTGAGCTGTCAGCATCTCTGACTGTAGTTCACCATACACAGGCCAAAAACATCCACCTGAAACAAATATATCCGAGCTTACCCATTGAGACAGTGGGGTGAAGCTGATTTCTAAGATGACTGTAAAGGGTGACAAGGAGACACATTTTCATTTATACTATTCAAATATGCAGGCAGAAGTCCCTTTTTTGCCCTGCTTTGGTCTATGGCTTAATTCTTCTGTCTAATCTTTACTTCCCTTTTAAGTGACATCTTATTTGATTAAGTGAAACAGAAAGTAAATTAGGAAAAGCCCAAAATACTTTGACAAATTTAGGTCATTGAAAAGGCCTAAGGATTTTTCTCTTCTTATTAAGGGGTCGAGTTCATTCATGAACTCGAATGTTTGCTCATTTGCTCACTTGTTCAGTCAATCAGCAAGCATACATTGAAAGTCGTGTATTCCAAGCCCCGTAAGGCCCTAGGGGTACAACGATGAGAACATAGTCTTTGAGAAATGGAGGGAAATCCCTATCTTCTCTCCTCCCCGTCCCATTTCCTTTATTTCCCCTGGTTGCCCAATACACACGTACTTGGGGATAGGCCTGTGGATCTAGTTACCCCCTCAGGCTCCACTCGACATCATTTTAGTAGAATCATTTTATGGCAGGGAGCAGCAATTACTTAGGATTTTTTTTCTTTTTAGTGTTTTTGAAAAATCAAATATTCCTTTGCTAGCAGATCTTTCTGGATTTTATGTTACCACACAGTCAATTGCAGTGAATTCATAAATGAAGAACCAGTTTTCTTTGCATCATCAGGGCAGTAGGAGATGTGCCTGTCCTGCTCATCACTTAGTGATTAGTATGTGCGTAAAACACATCACGGTTGAGAGCAGTGTCACATAGAGTACGAACTGGGGAGTCACAAAGACCTGGATTTGAATCCAGCCTCCATCACTTAGGAGCTCTGTGACCCTGGGCAGGCTATTTACCTTTTCTGAACCTTGGTTTCCTACTCTGTAAAAATGAGTGATACTGCCTGCCTCACATATGGTGAGAGTTAAATGTGGGTCTACTTCAAGTTGCCCCAAGTCTTGCCAGCCTGAGGGCATGAAACTGATCGTCTTAGGGATTGTGTATGAGTTTGCTTGGGCTGCCTTAACAAAGTACCACAGACTGGGTAGCTTAAACAGTGGACATTTATTTTCTCAAAGTTCTGGAAGCTGGAAATCCAAGATCAAGGTGCTGGCAGGGTTGATTTCCTCAGGGCCTCTCTGAGGAGGCCCTGGCTTGTGGATGGCCATCTTCTTGCTGCCTCTTCATGTGGTTGCCTCTTTATGCAAGTGCACCCCTGGCCTCTCTTCCTCTTCTTGTAAGGTCACCAGTCATGTTGGATTAAGTTCCACCCTAACAGGTTCATTTTAACTTAATCACCTCTTTTAAAGGTCTTATCTCCAAATTTTGAGGTCCTGGGAGTTGGACTTCAACATACACATCTACGGGGATACAATTCAGCCCATAAGAAGTAGTAACTTGGATTTTACTGTGTTGCATTCATCTACGTAATGCTGGAGTGTAGCTCAATATAAATCCCAGAAGGTGCCTTATAGGTGTTCATGGCTTTCCAGTTCTTCCACTCTTGCTCTGCCCAGGAAGCCACTTTGAGGAACCTCTCCACCACTGCTCCTGCCTGAGCCCTCAGTGAGGACAAGATGTCTGCCCCCAAGGTGCCCTGCCTGGTGCTGAGGATGCCCAGGCAGCACAGCCCCCTTTGCAGCCTGCACTGCAGCACAGCCCGGCCCTAACTGTGGGGAGAACACCACTCACCCTGCTCTGCATCACGGCATGTCACCAGGCCTGCAGCCAGGTTGCTTATACCTCTGTGTCTCAGCTTCCCTTGTGAAAACATCTGTTTCATCATCTGTCTGCAGCCTCTTGCCCAGGAGGCTTCAGACAGTATGGAATCAAATGCCATGCTCTGTTCCCTTCCCTAGTCTCTCAACATCAGGCACCAAGTCACACCACCCCTCCCACTCCGGGTTCAGCCAAAAACCTCATTGACATTGACTTCTGGCGACCCTCCCTACCAGGTTGTTCATAGGCTCAGACAAATCTGAATCCCAATTCCAGTTTAGGGCACAGGACTGCTTTACATGTACTCTTGCACTTTCCCAACATGTTTATTCAGCAAATGGCTTAAAGGGGGCAATGCCATTAGTTTCTGATTCTGCTGTCTTTGCCATTGGCATCCTATAGTGATTAAGAAGGTGGGCTCTGCAGTCAGATTGCCTGGACTTCAAATCCTCTTCTGTGACCTTGGGCTAGAAACTTATGTTCCTTAAGCCTCGGTTTTCCTATCTGTAAAATAGGTATAGTAACAGTTCTTACTTCATAGGATTATAGTAAGAATTAAATTGGTAAGACATGTAAAGAATTCATCCCCATGCCTCGAACATTATGATTCTTATCATTGCCATCTAATGTCCCCTGAATACTAATTCTTCTAGGTACTGCTTTCAGGTATTATGACATTTCATTCTCAAACAATCCCATGAGGGAAGTCCCCTTCTGATCTTGATTTTATAGATGAGGAAACAGTTGTCAGTAGCCTGAGGTGGCACAGTTAATAAGGATTCAGTCCAGTTCGTTTGGACTCTTCACAGACTCTGCTCTAAGCACTGTGCTCAGTAAGTGATATTTATTATTAATGTAGTCATGATCAGTTAGTCAACAGATTTTATATAGATGCTAAATACACTTCAGTAGGTGGAGTGAGAAATACAAAACTTTAGTATTTTCTTTCAGGGATCTATAATCTCATTGGGAAGACTGGATCTATGTATGTAAAAGCAGAACTGAAATAACAAGGTGCTGTGTGTAAATAAATAGTGGAGATAATATACATTATGAGTCTCAAAGAGGGAGAGGGAGAGTTTGTGGCTGACCAGTGTGGTCAAGGAAGGCTTCATGGAGAAGCTGGAACTATGAGCTTGGTAACTGTTTGATGATTGAATAACTTAGGAAGACATTGAGGAATTAGTGGGACTGGGAGAAATTAAGAGGAGGAGGAAGGAAAAGCATTTCAGAAGATTAAGGTGAGTAAACTGCTAAATTGGAGGAAATACCAGTATTATTTAGATTAGTAACTTAGAGTGACCCTGAATACATGTATCCGCAGATACATTCAAAGTGAAACAACTTTTGTAAAGCTACCAAACCTCTTTAACTTCAAGGCATATTTAGAAAATGGTAAGATATTGATGACACATTGGGGTAAATGAATGAGGCTTCTAGAAAATGGAATCAGCAGTCAAAGGCTAGGCCAGCCTCTAGCCACCAGGCCTCACCAGCTGCCCGAGGGCTGAAGGGAATCGGTATCTTGGTTCTGGGCCCCGTTCTAAACAGCTTAAAAAATAGTCGGGGAGAATAGAAATGTACCAGTATTTCTTAGTGTGTTTTTACATAATTACCACCTGACAGTGTCTAAAACAATAAGCTACACATTACCAAAGCAAACAGAGAAATGTGTGATTAATTTTACATTAACCCAATGGTGAAGCTGGTCCAAAAGTTTCAAAATGAGACAGGAGAAAGGAAGCCAGCCATGATGGATGAAAACAAATTAAGACCTAGTGGTTTCTGAGTTTAAACCCTCCACCAGCAAAAGTCAAACAATAAAAATGACAATTTAAAAGCACATTTTTATTAGGTGATGTCTGACCACACAGAATGCTGGGAACTGGGTTTATTTATTTAGTCCACCCGAAACAGCAGGATAACACATGCATGGTTGCACATTTTGGGTGGTGGCACATCAGTTCCTGCCTCCAAGGCTGGTTCAAAGAGAACATTCTGTGCATTTTGCATGATTAGTAAATTGGAGTAGACACCAGGACACATAAGTATCACTCTTAGACCCAAGCAAGAGGGGCCCTGACCTGGGACGCATAATTTAGACGGTTCTGCTCTGGCTTGCCACATGAGGCATCCCTGCTTATGGGTCGAGAGATCCATGGGGCCAAAGGACTGTGCCCATCTGGAATCCAGCAGTCCCCTCCCCACCTTGACCAATGGCTTCCTGCCACTTTTGAGGGCTTCTGCAGACCCAATCCCCAAGTCTATCCTTGAGGGAGTAAATGGCACCACTGGTGGGAAAACCCCTGGCCATAGGGTAACCAAGGACCAGCTGGGCAGTCTGGGTTGTCCACACTGTCCCTCAGAGTTGAGGACAGGGCCAGGGTGGGTGGGAGAATTGGGCAAATGTCAGGGCCCAGCTCTCCCTATGCCACTGTATTCCAACGAGGAGGTGTGGGGAGTCTGAAAATTCTAAATTCCAGACTGGCCCTCCAGGTCATTATAAAGGTACATTTGTCAAGGTATGCCATTTATCTGATTGTCCACTTGACTTATAACTTTTAAATACTTAGACATAAGGTATGTGGGTCTCCTTTGTGTTCTTACCGTGGGCCCACAAATGCTTGTGGTGGACCCAGGACACAAGAGTCTGACAGAAAGCACAACAAGACAAGGACATAGAATTTCTGAGTCCCATCTCCTCTTAATCCAGGACTAGGAAGTCCGTGGCATAAATTTGGCCTGTGGGTGCTGTGTGTACCACCAACTCCATGTCTTTCTGTTCTCTTTCTTTTTTTTTTTTTACTTTCTTCCTCGTGATCCAATGTGTCCCTTGCACAGACTGGAAGATCAGGCAGTGTCCACCTTGGGCACCACATAGGTGATCACCAACAGGTACATGAAGATAAAACACAGTCACTCAGAATTAGAAAACTGTGAATTACTTACCCAGCAACACATCCCCCCCATGGGCATAAATGCCTAGCTCTGCGTCACATTCTAAACCAGCCCATGCGTTGTTCTAGTTCTCTTTTCCTAAAGCTGGCCATTCCTAGCCTTTTGGAGTAGTTTGCTTAATGTTTTATTTTAATGGATTATCAATGCTTTTGTTTGCTTTCAGATCATATCTGCTACCTCAGTCCATATTAATATCTCCTTTAAATAGAAATTAAGCTAGAATCAGTTTTAATAAAAGTTCTTCACCTTAACATAACTTTCATTGTAGAGTGTCTGGAAGAAATTCCCATTCCTATCCTTATATTAATGCGTTTTTGTAGCTTAAGTTAGAAATGAAGGTAAATCACTCAAAGTAGACTTTGAGTGTAGTTTGTACCAGAGGTGTTAATTATTGATTTCATTAAACTTTAGACTCTAGGATTCAGGAATTTACACAAACTTAAAGGAGAAAATATTCTAGTTTCCTTCATCTGCCTAATAACTATAAAACTTTTCTTGACAGGCTGACTTTGGGCATGCTTATTAACAAGGAGGTATTGAACACCAAAGTCAGGTGATATTGTCTGATTTTCTCTTTTTCTAAAGAGAAAAGAAAGAGATGGGCTTGAGGAAAGGTCTAGAGATCTGAATACAGAAAATGTGATTTTGAACCCTAGCAGTGCCTCTCATTAGCTGTGCAACTTTGAGTAGGTTACTTACTGTCTCTGAATCTTAGTTTCCTCAATTGCAAAGCAGAAGTAGCATCTATGGGTGGGGATTGCTGGTTGTCTCAAAAGAGACTATGTATGATAAAATTTTTTGTAAACTAAAAATCACTGTAAAGATATTAGTTATTATTAAATTCCCATTACAAGGCTGTTTTCTTTCAAATCTCTGTAAGAAGAGGATAGGGAAGAAGTTTCAGAAAAAATAGAGAAAAATAAATGGGAAAAATGATACAGACTAAACCAGAAACCACTTTAAGTATTTAATTTCTTCCTGTTAGACTGTGTTTGCAATGGGTGCTGAATAAATAGTATTGACCATAAACAAAGCTGAATTTTTTATTGAAGTATAGTTGATTTATAATGTTATGTTAGTTTCTGGTGTACAGCAAAGTGATTCATATATATATGTATTCTTTTTCATATTTTTTTCAATTATGGTTTATTACAAGATATTGAATTCCCTGTGGTATACAGTAGGACCTTGTTGTTTATCTATTTTATATATCTGCTAATCCCAAATGCCTAATTTATCCCTCCCCCACCCCCTTTCCCCTTTGGTAACCATAAGCTTGTTTTCTGTGTCTGTGAGTCTGTTTCTGTTTTGTAAATAAGTTCATTTGTATCATATTTTAGATTCCACATGTAACTGATATCATATGGTTTTTGTCCTTGTCTGATTTACTGCATTTGGTATGATAATCCATCCATGTTGCCGCAAATGGCATTATTTCATTCTTTTTTTTATGGCTGAGTAATGCTCCATTGTATATATTACCACATCTTCTTTATCCATTCATCTGTCAGTGGACATTTAGGTTGCTTCCATGTCTTGGCTATTGTAAATAGTGCTGCAGTGAACACTGGGGTGCCTGTATCTTTTCGATTATGGTTTTCTCCCAGTACATGCCCAGGAGTGGGATTGCTGGATAAAACTGAATTCTTCATGAAATTTCCCTCAAGAGTAAGATGAAATTAAATAAAAACATTGATTTTATATTTAGGACCCAGAAATTTGGTCATCATTTCTAGATCAATGAAAATCCAGCTTCCCTTAAAATATTTCTATATCCTATTAAATGAGCAAACAAAAACCTTAGTAACTATTGCCCCACACAGAAATGGAAGCTCCAACACAACAGAGATTTTTGTCTGTTTCATTCACTGACGAATCCCCTGTGTCTAACCCAGCGCCTGGCACAGAGCAAGTGCTCAATATATATTTGTTAAATAAAATGAATTAATATGTATATCTAAATCAGTGCTGCAATGTGGGAGCTAGTTTCCACAGATAATTTGCTTTTAGGACAATCACGAATGAGACCCATGCTTACCATTCCAATGAGAAAAAGTTTTTTGTTAGCATCAGACCCTGTGCCTCAATGATTAAGGTTTTTACATGAAAATTGTGAGTGAAGCTGGCCTCTGTCCTTAAAAGGTAAGGCTCTGGAACTCACACAGACTTTTTGCCTTTGAATGTATGGTCTTCTACAGTCAGGAGGAGAGTTGTAAAACCAAGTGTTTCTTGTTTTAAAAATTAACTGGCATGCAGCTTAATTGTTTTAAAAGGCTCTTTTATATGTGTTATCCTTGATTAGCTCAACAACACACTGAGGCAGGCAAATGATAGTCTCTATTTTGTGCAAAATGAGACCTAAAGAAGGGAAGTGATTAGACTAGCAAGGAGGGTGTGGGAGATAAAAATAGAAGTTGGGTCCCTTGAGTCCTTGTCTAATGACCTACTTAACCCAGCATGATGTATGCCTGCAGTCATAATTAATAGACTGCTCATTTGTTGTTTATCAACGCAAAGATGTTTAAAGGCAAAAAAATGTAAACAATTGTTTGGACTAAGTTAAAGCACCTTCAGTTGAACATAAATGTTCCCAAAATGTTTTCAAAAGGCATTTTTTTGTCTCTGCTTTCTGGGTAGTTGCTTTGTCTTCATTTTATCCTGCATGCTTGAACAGTCTTTGTTGGTAGTTCCATAAAGCTAAGTGCTCATTACTACCTATTTTCATTGTTTTAAAGTGTTCTATGACTTCTTGTTTTGTGATTTAAGGATTAATCTCATTTTAAGTAACTTCTATTTCCTGTACCCTAAGCAAATTATGGTAGAGATAAATGCACAAAAATTAAAGTCCGTGAACCAACAGTAAAAAGCTTATGGAATCTTATTTGTGAAGGCGCTTAATTTTAAAAGCTTGCCCCCTGCTGGAGTAGTGTTGACATAACAACTGGAAATAAAATTGGGAGGAACTGTGCAGTTATGTTGAAGGCCCAATCTGACTGACACCCATAAGACTTCAGTTATCTTTTAAAGACCCTAAAGTTACAGGTCTTGCTGCCTGTTCAGATTAACTTCAATCACATACTCAGTCCAGAAAATTCAGAGTTCAGGAATAAGATAAGACCATACTACTGAGTTCTCTATATAAAATTCTATCTTAGACTAAGGGATTTTCTTTCATAAATTATTTATGAGAACACTTTAGAAGCAAATTTTTTAAATTGCCTCTTGAAAATTTTAAAATAAAAACTCAGAGACCAACACAGTAGCAGAAATAGAGAAAACTATCTCTTTTTACCCTGCCTTCTGTAGCTGACAAACTCCTGTTCACAGGACCCAGCTCAAGTGGCTTCTTTCCTTTAAGCTTAATCATACTCCCTTAAAGATGATTAGCTATTTTCTTTTCTGTGCTACTGTAAATAAGTTTTGCGTTTATCATACTATATTGAAAAATCATCGATGTATTTTTCTCCCCAAAGCTCCAGAGACATCAAATGAGAACTACAAAAAAATGTTCTTTTTTTTTTTTTTTTTTTTTCTTTGGCTGCACCAGGCAGCTTGTGGAATCTTAGTTCCCTGACCAGGGATTAAACCTGGGCCCTGGCAGTGAAAGCGCCGAGTACTAACCACCAGACAGCCAGGGAGTTCCCAAAATGTTCTCCTTAAAAATGAATTTCACATGGTATTTTAGAGAATCATAGATTATTAGAACTAAAAGGTATCTGAGAGATTATTTGTTCAAATACACCCCTTCCCCAAGCTTTCTCCCCCCACCCCCAACTTCCATTATATAGATGAAGAAACAGAGCCTATCTATATAAGATAACGACACAAGTTCTCTCATCCAGGAATTATCAAAGTAAAGCTATCATCCCTATCTTTTTTTTCAATTTCTTTTTATTGACCTATAGTTGATTTACAGTGTTATGCTAATTTCTGTTATACAGCTAAGTGACTCAGTTATACTCAGAATATATACATTCTTTTTTAATATTCTTTTCCATTATGGTTTATCCCAGGAGACTGGATACAGTTCCCTGTGCTATACAGTAGGACCTTGTTGTTTATCCATTCTAAATGTAATAGTTTGCATCTGCTAACCCCAAACTCCCAGTCCATCCCTCTCCCTTCCCCCCTCCCCCTTGGCAACCATAAGTCTGTTCTCTATGTTTGTGAGTCTGTTTCTTTCTTGCAGATAGGTTCATTTGTGCCGTATTTTAGATTCCACATATAAGTGATATCATACGGTATTTGTCTTTCTCTCTTTTTTTTAAAAATTTATTCATTTATTTTTGGCTGCGTTGAGTCTTTGTTGCTGAGCACAGGCTTTCTCTAGTTGAGGTGAGTGCGGGCTACTCTTTGTTGCAGTGCGCGGGCTTTACATTGTGGTGGCTTCTCTTGCGGAGCACAGGCTCTAGGCGCGCGGGCTTCAGTAGTTGTGGCACGTGGGCTCAGTAGTTGTGGCTCGCAGGCTCTAGAGCGCCGGCTCAGTAGTTGTGGCACATGGGCTTAGTTGCTCCGCGGCATGTGGGCTCTTCTCAGACCAGGGCTCGAACTCGTGTCCCTTGCACTGGCAGGCGGATTCTTAACCACTGTGCCACCAGGGAAGTCCTGTCTCTCTTTTTGTGACTGACTTCACTTAGCATGATAATCTCTAGTTGCATACATGTTGCTGCAAATGGCTTTTTTTCTTTTTTATGGCTGAGTAGTATTCCATTGTATATATGTACCACATCTTCTTTATCCATTCATCTGTCAGTGGACATTTAGGTTGTTTCCATGTCTTCGCTATTGTGAATAGTGCTGCTGTGAACATATGGGTGCATGTATCTTTTTGAATTACAGTTTTGTCTGGATATATGCCCAGGAGTGGGATTGCTGGATCATATGGTAGTTCTATTTTTAGTTTTCTGAGGAACATCCATACTGTTTTCCATAGTGGCTGCACCAACTTACATTCCCACCAACAGTGTAGGAGGGTTCCCTTTTCTTTACACCCTCTCCAGCGTTTGTTATTTGTAGACTTTTTTAATGATGGCCATTCTGACCAGTGTGAGGTGATACCTCATTGTAGTTTTGATTTACATTTCTCTAATAATTAATGATGTTGAGCATCTTTTCATGTGCCTACTGGCCATCTGTATATACGTCTTCTTTGGAGAAATGTCGATTAAGGTCTTCTGCCCATTTTTTGATTGGGTTGTTTGGGTTTTTTTGTTGTTGTTGAGTTGTATGAGCTGTTTATGTATTTTGGAGATTAAGCCCTTGTCTGTTGCATCATTTGCAGATATTTTCCCCCATTCCATAGGTTGTCTTTTTTTTTTTTTTTTTTAATGGTTTCCTTTGCTGTGCAAAAGCTTATAAGTTTGATTAGGTCCCATTTGTTTATTTTTGTTTTTATTTCTATTGCCTTGGGAGACAGACCTATGAAAACATTGGTACGATTTATGTCAGAGAATGTTTTGCCTGTGATCTCTGATAGGAATTTTATGGTGCCATGTCTTATGTTTAAGTCTTTAAGCCATTTTGAGTTTATTTTTGTGTCTGGTGTGAGGGTGTGTTCTAACTTCATTGATTTATGTGCAGCCGTCCAACTTCACTAGCACCACTTGCTGGAGAGACTTTTTTCCCATTTTATATTCTTGCCTCCGTTATCCCTGTCTTTTGATTCCAGTATTACCATCTCCTTTCCACATGGTGATCCTGCAATAATATATCCTACCAAACTCTTCAGAGGTACTAATTTTGTATCCTTTAATTTCCTAAAATCATGTGCAAAATTTGTGTGCATGTATTTTAGGGCCTGCCTCTATGAGGGATGCCTTCCCTCTCTAAACATTCATTCACTTATGCATGCATGCATTCATTCAACACGTATTTATCAAAGGCACTGTGTGCAATCCTCAGAAAAATACAGACTGAAACCAGCAACATATAAAAATGATTATACACCATGACTAAGTGTGATTTTTTTTCCTCCAGGAATGCAACATTGATGTAACATCTGAAAATCAATCTGTAATATACCATATTGATATAATAAAGGACAAAAATCACACAATCATCTCAATAGATACAGAAAAAGTATTTGACAAAATTCAACACCATTTCATGATAAGAACACTCCACAGACTAGAAATACAAGGGAACTCCTAAACCTGATAAAAGGCATCTGTGAAAAGCTTACAGTTAACATCACACGCAATGGGGAAAGAGTGGATGTTTTCCTCCTAAGATCAGGAACATGACAGTGCTGTCCTGTATCACCAAATTTTTAACATTGTACTTGCAGTTCTAGCCAAGAGAAGGAAATAAAGAGCATCTAGTTTGGAAAGGAAAAAATAAAACTATCACAATTTGCAAAAGAAATGATCTTTTATATTAAAAATCATGAGTAATAGACACACAGACAAAACTATTAGACCTAATCAACAAGTTCATCAAGGTTGCAGGATATGAGATCAATATGCAAAATGCAGTTGTATTCCTATATATTAACAATGAACAATCTGAAAAAAATAATTTCATTTACAATAGCACCAAAAAGAATAAAATATATAGGGATAAATGTAACCAAAAAGTTGCAAGACTTGTACACTGAAAACTACAAAATATTGTTGAGAGGAATTAAAGTGTTAATAGGTCCCAATAAATGGAAATAAATGCAAACATATCCCATGTTCTTAGATTGGAAGACTTACTGTTAAGATGGCAATACTTTCCAAACTGATCTACAGATTCAATGCAATCCCCATCAAAATCCTAGCTGCATGTTTTGCAGAAATTGATGAACTGATCCTAAAATTCATAAGGAAATCAGGGGACCCAGTATAGACAAAACAGTATTGAAAAAGGACAATTTATAGTTTTAGCACTTTCATTTCATTCTAGGATCCAGTTTGAGTTAATTGTTGTATGTGGCATAAGTTTAAGGGGTTCAACTTCATTCTTTTACATGTGGTTTTCCACTTGCATGGGCCTGAGAATTTGTTGAGAGTTGACGAAGATTTTATCAACTCAGGTTACATATGATACCTCAAAGTTAAATCAAGTTCAGTATTCGAATTTATACTTTGAACTAGATATTCTAATTTCTGAATCAAGAGTAGGTTTGGCTTCTGAATGACAGTGGGTCTAATTGTTGCTTAAGAGTGAGCTGTGAAGGCATGGTCCTGGCAGGAACTAGGGACGATCACCCCCATGGAATATTCTTGCAGGAATGCAGGTGAGTTAAATAAAGTTGTGTTTTGATTGTGCCATGACCCAGGCTTGTTCAGCATACTGTTTACATATGTAGACATGTGTTGGAGAAGAAGTCTGTCTTAATGACGAAAGTGAAACATCGGAGTCTAAGGGCATGTGGTCGCCAGCCCTCAAGATGGCCCTCAGTGGTCCCACCTCTCTGTATTCATGCCCTTGTGTAGTCTTCTCACACATTGAATAGGGCTGATTTGTGTAACCAATAGGATATTGTAGAAATTGTGGAGTGTGACTTCTGAAACTATGTCATAGGAGACATTGCAGCTTCTGCATTTCTCTCTCTTGGATCCCTGGCTCTGAGGGTAACTCACTGCTGTATCATGAAGATACTCAAGCAGCTTATGAAGCTGTCCATGTGGTGAGGAACTGAGGCCTCCTGCCAGCAACTGAAGCTGTCCATGTGGTGAGGAACTGAGGCCTCCTGCCAACAACGATGTGAGTGAAAATCTTGGAAGGAGATTCTCTAACCAGTCAAGATGATGAAAGCCCAAGGGCTTTTGAAGAGACCTGAACCAAAATCACCCAGCTAAGCTGCTCTTGGATTCCTGATCCATAGAAAGTATGTGAGATAATAAATGTTTGTTATTGTTTTAGGCCATTAAACTTTTAACTAATTTGTTATGCAGCAGTAGCTAACTAATCCAGGATAAGGAAGGGCAGCAGTTCTGGGTATAGGAGAGATACCTGAGAGCAGAGGGACCAGGTCCTGACCCTGCCACAGGGTGACTATTCATCAGTCCACATCTTGACAAACTGGTAATTTGACCTTACCTGGTGGGGCCTATGGGGCCAGCCGTAAGCAGTAATATTGGATGGAGACCCTGATGAGCTCAAGACAAAAGAGAGAAGTAGATCAAGTTTATTTCCAAAACTATTTGAGTCTTCTACTGCTTTATAGCTCCTGCAAGATCCCCATCCTGAAATCTCAGCTTACTGTCTTCTGCTACAATCACTGCTCCTCCTTTCTTTAACTAGTTCTGTAAACTACTTCAAGTCAACATGTACTGAGGGTTTGCTATGTGCAAAGCCCGCAAAGATGAATAAACCCCTATCCTTCTCCTAACAGAAGAAGCCTGAGATTCAGCATTTTCAGGAAGCTCCCAGCTGACGTTGCTGCTGCTGGTCCTGGGACCACACTCTGAGCACAAGGCTCTAAAGACTCTGCAAGCATAGGGATGGAAGATAGCGTGCAGCATGCCCAGCGAACGCTTGCACTCTCACAATGGAGGATACTCACTGCCTGCAAATCCAACCATGTATACGGTTCTGGCTCAACTTACGTCCGAGGTCTGTCACAGTCACCATGAATGAAACATGAGAAAGAGACTGTGATAGAAGTCAAAATGTTTACTCCTTTTCTTTCATAGCCCACCAAGATCTCCCTGCCCTAATCTTATAAGCTCAATACATGTTCTTCAACTTGACGAGCACACCTGATCGTGTTGGAGTAAACGGCCTTGGGCACCCTCTAGAGGCCAATAGTAATAAAGGCAAAGAGAACAGATTGGTAATTGAAAGTGAAGAGGAAAGAAGGTGAAGTGGTAGAAAGGGCTTGTTAACTAACCCGCGGCGGGGGGAGGGGGTGTCACATACTCTCTAGCCTTCTAGAGCAGCAGTTCTCGAAGTGTGGCTTGGCGACCCTGAGGGGGTCCATGAAGTCAAAACTGTTTTCATAAAAATTTGCCTTTTTTACTCTCGTTCTTGCATGAGCATAGAGAGGAAATTTCCAGGGGCTGCATGACATACTGAAGTCTCAACAGATTGAATACAGAGGCAGATTTGAGAATCTTACTGTCTTCTATTAAGATGGACATTAAAAAGATCTGCAAACATGTGCTACTCTTCTAATTTTTTTTATTTTTGAAAATACAGCTATTTTTCACAAAAATGTTATTTATGTTAACATATAATGGGCTTATTACTGCTGTTATTGTTAAGTAAATTAATACATAAAATTTTTATATTTTAATTTCTAACACAACAGATATCTACAGATAAAAATCCACATAAACAAGAACACTTCAGGGGCCCCAGTAATGGTGAAGAATGATAAGGTTCTGAGGTTAAAAAGTTTGAGAATCAGTGCTCTCAACCTTGGCTGCATATTGGAGTCAACCTAGGAACCTGGAAAGAATACTGATGCCTGGGTTCCATGCCCAGAGATCCTTATGTAATTGGTCTGGGGTACAGCCAAGGTATTGGGATTTCTAAACGCTTTCAGGCAATTCTAATGAACAGACAGGGTTGAGAACCACTGCTCTACGCTAAAGACTTTTACTGGATGTCAAAACAAGCACAGCCATGGCCAAGTAATGAGAAAGCAAATACAATTCTTAATAGTGAGTGGCGGGAGAAAAGCAACAAGCAATCAATCTTATCACATTATCCCCCAAAGTACAACAGGACAAGGGGGATATTTTGCACCTCTAGCAATCAGACAAAAAGCTTTTGCTCTTGCCAAGAATGGGACAAAGGAGAATACATTAACATGTGACCTGGTGAGGATTTGAGCAGCTTCCGGGGACATAAAGTAATAAAATCCATCCACAGAGCTGTCCCCAAAGAATAGGAATCAAACCAAAGAAGTCAGCAGGATGCTATTCTGATTCCAAAGAAGCCAGGTTACAGCCATGGGAGTGGGGATGGAGAGAGGGATTCAAGCCCACAAGGAAGCACTCTCTTTGCCACCCCCTGACCCTGTGGGATGAACACAGGTGAGTTGTTACAAGCTCCAGCAGCTCTCAGGTGATCATTACTTAGCATGACCAGGGTGGTGCCAGGAGAGGAGAAAAGTATAGCTAAGCCCTCCAAGCAAGGATGGTTTGAACTGGATTCAGAGCTATGAATGCAGTGATAATCATACCACAGCTCTTGAGCTGAGAGAGCTCTCAAGCCTTCAGGTAACCTGCTGTTCTTCAAAAACGTAAATTTTACACTAGGTTATTTAATTCAGATAGAGAGCAATCTCAAGCTCTTTTGGTTATGTGGTCAGTAATATTGTAAATTAGTGTATGGCTTCTGTGAGGATGGTTTGCCACTGAGTAGAAGGAAGAGAAGAGGCTCGTAACAATAATAATAACTAATATTTATTAAGCATTTAATATACCAAGAAATGTTTTAAGGACTTCATATGCATTATCTCATTTAATCTTCTTAACAACCCTATGAGATTGTCCTATAATTATTCCCAGTGATATGGAAACTGAGGCTAAGTGGAAGCCAACCTCCAAGATGACCCCAGTAATCCTCTCCTCCTGGAATTCACGCCCTCATGTAGTCTCTTCCGTATTGAATCAGAGCTGGTCTGTGTGACCAATAGCATATGGAGGAATAGACCATGTGTGACTCTCAAGGCTACATCATGAAACATACCGCACATTCCATTTTGGTCTCTTGGATCACTTGCTTTGGAGAAGCCAGCACCATCCATGGTGCTGCCATGCTGTGGGGATGCTCAAGCAGCCCTGTGGAGAGCCTCAACTGACATCTAATGGCAACCTTACGAAAGACTGCCAGCCAGAACAGCCCAGCCAAGCTGCTCCCAGCTTCCCTATCCACAGAAACTGTATGCTTTTCAGTGTTCCCAACAGGACTGAGCCCACACTGCTCATGATAGTAACCTTGATAATGCACCCTTACATTTGCTTTTCTCCCTTCCCTGTCTCACGTTCACACTCCTAGTTCCTTCACTCCTGCTTCCTGGGTCACCTTTCAATAAACTTCTTATACCCATGTTCTTTTCTTAGGCTCTGTTTTTAGGGAAAACCCAAACATACACAAACATCATGATGAGCTTGGCCTCCACAGATTCAAATAATGTTCTATTAAAAACATATTAAGCAAGGAGTTTAAATGTAGGAATGTAGGGAAGAAGTACTCTTCGCTCATAGAGCTGGGGTTTTATGGGTTTTGTTTTTATTTTTTCTAGTCAGAAAGAAAATAGATTCAGGAATTCCTGAAAAGATGAACCTTCCCCCAAATTGATTTGCATGACTCAGAAGGCTTTGAGTTTGGTTTCATTGGTGTTAGCAGTTTCCAGCCATGAGTCTTTCCCACCTGCAGAGCTGACCTTGAAATTTTGTTGGTGACAGAATTTCCCACAAGACTTTAAGTGCAGCTGCCCTGCCAACCGGGCTCTTGGCCAGCATTGTCTCATCAGCCTGCTTGCAATGAATTTTGACCAGGAACCAGAAATAATCAAACTTAAAAAAAAATAAATTTATTTAATTAATTTATTTTTGGCTGCATTGTGTCTTCATTGCTGCATGCAGGCTTTCTCTAGTTGTGGTGAGCGGGGGCTACTCTTCGTTGCAGGGCTTCTCATTGTGGTGGCTTCTCTTGTTGCAGAGCACAGGCTCTAGGTGCGCGGGCTTCAGTAGCTGTGGCTCACAGGCTCTAGAGCGCAGGCTCAGTAGTTGTGGCTCACAGGCTTAGTTGCTCCGCGGCATGTGGGACCTTCCCAGACCAGGGATTGAACCCATGTCCCCTGCATTGGCAGGTGGATTCTTAACCACTGTGCCACCAGGGAAGTCCCCAGAAATAATCAAACTTTTAAATAAAATTTCTAAAGAAAGACACTAACCATTTGTTGGCTCTTTTCTTAAGCCACTATAAAATATTCCTTTGACTCAGCCAAGTCATGGATATTCTCTTATATCCTTGGTACCCTAGGTTTGCCCTCTATAAAATATTCCTGAACATTAAGACTTCCAGTGAAAGCTGTCAGAAAATCATATTAAGATATCCATGTCTGCCCTGTTTACAAGCCAGATCACACTGTATAGATGAACCAAATTGTTTCCAACAGGCTGGTGCCAGAGATTGTATTCACTAAGGTAATTTGAAATTACTTGTTTGGAGTGCAGAATGTTTTTTCCCATAGAAACAGCTGTTAGGGTGATCCACTAATTGAGGTTAGCTGGGGACTTTTCCAGTTTTAGCACTGATAGTTCCACATCCTAGGAACACCCTCAGTCCTGGGAAACCAAAACAACTGGTTACTCTACTTATTTCTGATGGTTATGATTCCAGATTAGTACACAGAAGCCTATTTAACCCTTGGTAGAGTTGAAATTTAGTCCTGATCTTAGAGGAGTTCTGAATAATGGATAAGATAAGGTAAGGTGTATGGTGTGTCTGAGAATTTCAGGGCTGATCAAGGAAAAGCCAAGACCAGGAGATGGTAGTATTGGAAAATATGTTTGTTGGGCAATTCTAGGACAGGGCTACATGAGAGAGGACGTCCCTAACAGTAGAAGATCTTCCAGAGACATTGGTGCAGGGCCACCACCCAGAAGGAGAAAGGACCAGGGAACTCTCAGGGAGAGGGGAATTGGAGAAGGGGCTATGTGTCTAGGCCGTGTCACTCAGCAGCAAGGCAGGGATCTCTGGGTCAGAGAGCTCTGAAGGGCAGCAGAGACCAAGACCGTTTGGAATCTTTTATAGCTGTGGGTTTTATCCTCTATGTGGTTAGCACAGTGTTTGGTGCAGTTTCATGAGGTATATAAAGCAGGCAGGTTCTAGATTGCAAAACTAGGCTTAGTTGGGTATACACACACACACACACACATACACACACACACTTATTAAAATTTATTTTATGTTTTCTTAACTGTGACTTTAAAAATTTTTTTTTATTTTATATTGGAGTATAGTTGGTTAACAATGTTCTGTTTCAGGTGTACAGCAAAGTGATTCAGTTATACATATACATGTATCTATTCTTTTTCAAGTTCTTTTCCTATTTAGATTATTACAGAATCTTGAGCAGAGCTCCATGTGCTATAGAGTAGGTCCTTGTTGGTTATCTGTTTTAAATATAGCAGTGTGTACATGTCAATCCCAACCTCCCAATCTATCCCCCACACCTTTCCCCACAGTAACCATAAGTTCATTCCCTAAGTCTGTGAGTCTTTTTCTGTTTTGTAAACAAGTTCATCTGTATCATTTTTTTAAAATTCTGCATATAAGTGATATCATATGATATTTGTCTTTCTCTGTCTGACTTACTTAGTATGATAATCTCCAGGTCCATCCATGGTGCTGCAAATGGCATTATTTCATTCTTTTTAATGGCTGAGTAATATTCCATTGTATATATGTACCACACCTTCTTTATTCATCTGTTAATGGACATTTAAGTTGCTTCCATGTCTTGGCTATTGTAAACAGCACTGCAGTGAACATTGGGGTGCATGTATCCTTTGGAACCATGGTTTTCTCCAGATATATGCCAGGAGTGGGATTGCTGAATCATATGGTAGTTCTATTTTTAGTTTTTTAAGGGACCTCCATACTGTTCTCCATAGGGGCTATACCAGTTTACATTCCCACCAACAGTGTAGGAGGGTTACCTTTTCTCCACACCCTCTCCAGCATTTATTGTTTGTAGACTTTTTGATGATGGCCTTTCTGACTGGTGTGAAGTGATATCTCATTGTAGTTTTGATTTGCATTTCCCTAATAATAGTGAGGTTGAGCATCTTTTCATGGGCCTCGTGGCCATCTGTATATCTTCTTTGGGGAAAAGTCTATTTAGGTCTTCTGCCCATTTTTTGATTGGGTTGTTGGGTTTTTTTATATTGAGCCACATGAGCTGTTTGTAAATTTTGGAGATTAATCCCTTGTCAGTGGCTTTGTTTCCAAATATTTTCCCCCATTCTATGGGTTGTCTTTTCATTGTTTTATGGTTTTCTTTGCTGTGCAAAAGCTTTTGAGTTTAATTAGGTCTCATTTGTTTATTTTTGCTTTATTTTCATTACTGTAGGAGATGGATTGAAAAAGATATTGCTGCGATTAATGTCAGAGTGTGTTCTGCCTGTGTTTTCCTCTAAAAGTTTTATACTATCTGGTCTTACATTTAGGTGTTCAATCCATTTTATTTTTGTGTATGATGTTAAAGAATGTTCTAATTTCATTTTTTAAAATGTAGCTGTCCAGTTTTCCCAGCACCATTTATTGAAGAGAGTAAGTTTTCTCCATTGTATAGTCTTGCCTCCTTTGTCATAGAATAATTCACCATAGGTACGTGGGTTTATTTCTGGGCTTTCTGTCCTGTTCCACTGATGTATATGTCTATTTTTATGCCAGTACCATACTGTTTTGATGACTGCAGCTTTGTAATATAGTCTGAAGTCAGGGAACTTGATTCCTCCAGCTCTGTTTCTCTTTCTTGGGATTGTTTTGGCAATTTGGAGTCTTTTGTGTTTCCATACAAATTTAAACATTTTTTGTTCTAGTTCTGTGAAAAATGTCATTGGTAATTTGATAGGAATTGCACTGAATCTGTGGATTGCCTTGGGTAGCATAGTCATTTTGACACTATTGATTCTTCCAGTCCACAAACATGGTATATCTTCGCATCTCTTTGTGTCATCTTCAATTTCTATCATCAGCATCTTAACAGTTTTCAGAGTACAGTTCTTTTGCCTCCTTAGGGAGGTTTATTCCTAGGTATTTTATTGGTTTTGATGTGATGGTAAATGGGATTGTTTCATTAATTTCTCCTTCTGATCTTTTGTTGTTATTGTATAGAAATGCAACAGATTTCTGTGTATTAATTTTTATCCTGCAACTTTACTGAATTCATTGATGAGCTCTAATAGTTTTCTGGTAGCATCTTTACGATTTTTTATGTATAGTGTTACATCATCTGCAAATAGTGCCAATTTTACTTCTTCATTTCCAATTTGGATTTCTTTTATTTATTTTTCTTCTCTGATTGCCATAGCTAGGACTTCCAAAACTATGTTGAATAAAAGTGGTGAGAGTGGACATCCTTGACTTGCTCCTGACCTTAGAGGAAATGCTTTCTGCTTTCCCTATTGAGTATGATGCTAGCTGTAGGTTTGTCATCTATGACCTTTATTATGTTGAGTTTTTTTCCCTCTATGCCCACTTTCTGGAGAGATTTTATCATGAATGTGTATTGAATTTGGTCAAAAGTTTTTATGCATCTATGGAGATGATAATATGGTTTTTATTCTTCAATTTGTTGACATGCTGTATCACACTGATTGATTTGTGGATGTTGAAAAATACTTGCATCCCTGGGGTAAATTCCACTTGATCATGGTGTATGATCCTTTTAATGTATTGTTAGATTTGGTTTGTGCAAATTTTTGTTGAGGATTTTTATGTCTATGATCATCAGGGATATTAGCCTGTAATTTTCTTTTTTTTGTGGTATCTTTGTCGGGTTTTGGTATGTGGCTTAATAGAGTGGGTTCAGGAGTGTTCCTTCCTCTACAGTTTTTTGGAAGGGTTTCAGAAGGATAGTTGTTAACTCTTCTCAAAATATTTGGTAGAATTCACCTGTGAAGCCATCTGGTCCTGGACTTTTGTTTGTTGGGAGTTTTTAAATCACAGATTCAATTTCAGTGCTTGTGATTGGTCTGTTCATATTTTCTGTTTCTTTCTGGTTCAGACTTGGGAGATTGTACCTTTCTAAAAATTTGTCCATTTCTTCCAGGTTGTCCATTTTATTTGGGATATAGTTGCTTGTAGTAGTCTCTAATGATCCTTTGTATTTCTGTGGTGTCCATTATAACTTCTTCTTTTTCATTTCTAATTTTATTGATTTCAGCCCTCTTTTTTTTTTTACATCTTTATTGAAGTATAATTGCTTTACAATGTTGTGTTAGTTTCTGCTTTATAATAAAGTGAATCAGTTATACATATGTTCCCATATCTCTTCCCTCTTGCATCTCCCTCCCTCCCACCCTCCCTATCCCACCCCTCTAGGTGGTCACAACGCACCGAGCTGATCTCCCTGTGCTATGTGGCTGCTTCCCACTAGCTATCTGTTTTACATTTGGTAGTGTATATATGTCCATGCCACTCTCTCACTTTGTCACAGCTTACCCTTCCCCCTCCCCGTATCCTCAAGTCCATTCTCTAGTAGGTCTGCATCTTTATTCCTGTCTTGCCCCTAGGTTCTTCTGACCAATTATTTTTTCTTCTTTTTTCTTAGATTCCATATATATGTGATAGCATAAGGTATTTGTTTTTCTCTTTCTTACTTCACCCTGTATGACACTCTCTAGGTCCATCCACCTCAGTACAAATAACTCAGTTTCGTTCCTTTTTATGGCTGAGTAATATTCCATTGTATATATGTGCCACATTTTCTTTATCCATTCATCTGTTGATGGACACTTTGGTTGCTTCCATGTCCTGGCTATTGTAAATAGAGCTGCAATGAACATTTTGTTACATGACTCTTTTTGAATTAAGGTTTTCTCAGGGTATATGCCCAGTAGTGGGATTGCTGGGTTGTATGGTAGTTCAATTTTTAGTTTTTTAAGGAACCTCCATACTGTTCTCCATAGTGGCTGTATCAATTTACATTCCCACCAACAGTGCAAGAGGGTTCCCTTTTCTCCACACCCTCTCCAGCATTTGTTGTTTGTAGATTTTTTGATGATGGCCATTCTAGTGGGTGTGAGGTGATACCACATTGTAGTTTTGATTTGCATTTCTCTAATGATTAATGATGTGGAGTATCCTTTCAAATGTTTCTTGGTAATCTGTATATCTTCTTTGGAAAAATGTCTATTTAGGTCTTCTGCCCATTTTTGGATTGGGTTGTTTGTTTTTTTGTTATTGAGCCGCATGAGCTGCTTGTAAATTTTGGAGATTAATCCTTTGTCAGTTGCTTCATTTGAAAATATTTTCTCCCATTCTGAGGGTTGTCTTTTGGTCTTTTTTATGGTTTCCTTTGCTGTGCAAAAGCTTTGAAGTTTCATTAGGTCCCATTTGTTTATTTTTGTTTTTATTTCCATTTCTCTACGAGGTGGGTCAAAAAGGATCTTGCTATGATTTATGTCATAGATTGTTCTGCCTGTTTTCCTCTAAGAGTTTGATAGTTTCTGGCCTTACATTTAGGTCTTTAATCCATTTTGAGCTTATTTTTGTGTATGGTGTTAGGGAGTGATCTAATCTCATACTTTTACATGTACCTGTCCAGTTTTCCCAGCACCACTTATTGAAGAGGCTGTCCTTTCTCCACTGTACATTCCTGCCTCCTTTATCAAAGATAAGGTGACCATATGTGCGTGGGTTTATCTCTGGGCTTTCTATCTTGTTCCATTGATCTATATTTCTGTTTTTGTGCCAGTACCATACTGTCTTGATTACTGTAGCTTTGTAGTATAGTCTGAAGTCAGGGAGCCTGCTTCCTCCAGCTCCATTTTTCGTTCTCAAGATTGCTTTGGCTATTCGGGGTCTTTTGTGTTTCCATACAAATTGTGAAATTTTTTGTTCCACTTCTGTGAAAATTCCAGTGGTAGTTTGATAGGGATTGCATTGAATCTGTAGATTGCTTTGGGTAGTAGAGTCATTTTCACAATGTTGATTCTTCCAATCCAAGAACATGGTATATCTCTCCATCTGTTTGTATCATCTTTAATTTCTTTCATCAGTGTCTTATAATTTTCTGCATACAGGTCTTTTGTCTCCTTAGGTAGGTTTATTCCTAGATATTTTATTCTTTTTGTTGCAGTGGTAAATGGGAGTGTTTTCTTGATTTCACTATCAGATTTTTCATCATTAGTGTATAGAAATGCCAGAGATTTCTGTGCATTAATTTTGTATCCTGCTACTTTACCAAATTCATGGATTAGCTCTAGTAGTTTTCTGGTAGCATCTTTAGGATTCTGTATGTATAGTATCATGTCATCTGCAAACCTTGACAGCTTTACTCCTTCTTTTCTGATTTGGATTCCTTTTATTTCTTTTTCTTCTCTGATTGCTGTGGCTAAAACTTCCAAAACTATGTTGAATGATAGTGGTGAGAGTGGGCAACCTTGTCTTTTTTCTGATCTTAGTCAAAATGGTTTCAATTTTTCACCATTGAGGACAATGTTGGCTGTGGGTTTGTCATATATGGCCTTTATTATGTTGAGGAAAGTTCCCTCTATGTCTACTTTCTAGAGCGTTTTTATCATAAATGGGTGTTGAATTTTGTTGAAAGCTTTCTCTGCATCTATTGAGATGTTCATATGGTTTTTCTCCTTCAGTTTTTTAATATGGTGTATCACGTTGATTGCTTGGCGTATATTGAAGAATCCTTGCAATCCTGGGATAAACCCCACTGCTGTATGATCCTTTTACTGAGCTGCTGGATTCTGTTTGCTAGTATTTTGTTGAGAATTTTTGCATCTATGTTCATCAGTGATACTGGCCTGCAGATTTCTTTTTTTGTGACATCTTTGTCCAGTTTTGTATCAGGGTGATGGTGGCCTCGTAGAATGAGTTTGAGAGTTTCCTCTCTCTCCTGTATTTTGAAAGAGTTTGAGAAGGATAGGTGTTAGCTATTCTCTAAATGTTTGATAGAATTTGCCTGTGAAGCCATCTAGTCCTGGGACTTTGTTTGTTGTAAGATTTTAAATCACAGTTTCAATTTCAGTGCTTACGATTGGTCTGTTTATATTTTCTATTTCTTCCTGGTTCAGTCTTGGTAGGTTGTGCATTTCTAAGAATTTGTCCATTTTTTTCCAGGTTGTCCATTTTATTGGCCTAGAGTTGCTTGTAGTAATCTCTCATGATCATTTGTATTTCTGCAGTGTCAATTGTTACTTCTGCTTTTTCATTTCTAATTCTGTTGATTTGAGTCTTCTCCCTTTTTTTCTTGTTGAGTCTGGCTAATGGTTTATCAATTTTGTTTATTTTCTCAAAGAACTAGCTTTTAGTTTTATTATCTTTGCTATTGTTTGCTTCATTTCTTTTCCTTTTATTTCTGATCTCACCTGTATGATTTCTTCTGCTCTCTGGGTTTTTTTTGTTCCTCTTTCTCTAATTGCTTTAGGTGCAAGGTTAGGTTGTTTATTCGAGATGTTTCCTGTTTCTTAAGGTAGGATTGTATTGCTATAAACTTCCATCTTAGAACTGTTTTTGCTGCATCCCATAGGTTTTGGGTCGTCGTGTCTCCAGTGTCATTTGTTTCGAGGTATTTTTTGATTTCCTTTTTGATTTCTTCAGTGATCACTTCGTTATTAAGTAGTGTAATGTTTAGCCTCCATGTGTTTGTACTTTTTACAGATCTTTTCCTGTAACTGATATCTAGTCTCATAGCATTGTGGTGGGAAAAGATACTTGATACAATTTCAATTTTCTTAAATTTACCAAGGCTTGATTTGTGACCCAAGACATTATCTCTCCTGGAGAATGTTCCATGAGCACTTGAGAAAAATGTGTATTCTGTTGTTTTGAATTGGAATGTCCTATGAATATCAATTAAGTCCATCTTGTTTAATGTATCATTTAAAGCTTGTGTTTCCTTGTTTATTTTCCTTTTGGATGATCTGTCCATTGGTGAAAGTGGGGTGTTAAAGTCCCCTACTATGAATGTGTCACTGTCGATTTCCCCTTTTATGGATGTTAGTACTTGCCTTATGTATTGAGGTGCTCCTATGTTGGGTGCATAAATATTTACAGTTGTTATATCTTCTTCTTGGATCGATCCCTTGATCATTATGTAGTGTCTTTCTGTGTCTCTTCTAATAGTCTTTATTTTAAAGTCTATTTTGTCTGATATGAGAATTGCTACTCCAGCCTTCTTTTGGTTTCCATTTGCATGGAATATCTTTTTCCATCCCCTTACTTTCAGTCTGTATGTGTCACTAGGTCTGAAGTGGGTCTCTTGTAGACAGCATATATATGGGTCTTGTTTTTGTATCCATTCAGCCTGTCTGTGTCTTTTGGTTGGAGCATTGAATCCATTTACATTTAAGGTAATTATCTATATGTATGTTCCTATTCCCATTTTCTTAATTGTTTTGGGTTTGTTATTATAGATCTTTTCCTTCTCATGTGTTTCTTCCCTAGAGAAGTTCCTTTAGCATTTGTTGTAAAGCTGGTTTGGTCGTGCTGAACTCTCTCAGATTTTGCTTGTCTGTAAAGATTTTAATTTCTCCATCAAATCTGAATGAGATCCTTGCTGGGTAGAGTAATCTTGGTTGTTGGTTTTTCTCCTTCATCACTTTAAATATGTCCTGCCAGTCCCTTCTGGCTTGCAGAGTTTCTGCTGAAAGATCAGCTCTTAACCTTATGGGGATTCCCTTGTGTGTTATTTGTTGGTTTTCCCTTGCTGCTTTTAATAATTTTTCTTTGTATTTAATTTTTGATAGTTTGATTAATGTGTGTCTTGGTGTATTTCTCCTTGGATTTATCCTGTATGGGACTCTCTGTGCTTCCTGGACTTGATTAACTATTTCCTTTTCCATATTAGGGAAGTTTTCAACTATAATCTCTTCAAATATTTTCTCAGTCCCTTTCTTTTTCTCTTCTTCTGGAACCCCTATAATTTGAATGTTGTTGCGTTTAATGTTGTCCCTGAGGTCTCTGAGACTGTCCTCAGTTCTTTTCGTTCTTTTTTCTTTATTCCGCTCTGAAGTAGTTATTTCCACTATTTTATCTTCCAGGTCACTTATTCGTTCTTCTGCTTCAGTTATTCTGCTATTGATCCCTTCTAGAGTATTTTTAATTTCATTTATTGTGTTGTTCATCGTTGCTTGTTTCATCTTTAGTTCTTCTAGGTCCTTGTTAAATGTTTCTTGCATTTTCTCTACTCTGTTTCCAAGATTTTGGATCATCTTTACTATCATTATTCTGAATTCTTTTTCAGGTAGACTGCCTATTTCCTCTTCATTTGTTAGGTCTGGTGGGTTTTTATCTTGCTCTTTTATCTGCTGTGTGTTTTTCTGTCTTATTTTGCTTATCTTACTGTGTTTGGGGTCTCCTTTTTGCAGGCTGCAGGTTCGTAGTTCCCGTTGTTTTTGTGTCTGTCCCCAGTGGCTAAAGTTGGTTCAGTGGGTCGTGTAGGCTTCCTAGAGGAGGGGACTAGTGCCTGTGTTCTGGTGGATGAGGCTGGATCTTGTCTTTCTGGTGGGCAGGTCCCATCTGGTGGTGTGTTTTGGGGTGTCTGTGGACTTATTATGATTTTAGGCAGCCTCTCTGCTAATGGGTGTGGTTGTGTTCCTGTCTTGCTAGTTGTTTGGCATAGGGTGTCCAGCACTGTAGCTTGCTGGTTGTTGAGTGAAGCTGGGTGTTGGTGTTGAGATGGAGATATCTGGGAGATTTTTGCCATTTGATATTACGTGGAGCTGGGAGGTCTCTTGTGGACCAGTGTCCCGAAGTTGGCTCTCCCACCTCAGAGGCACAGCACTGACTCCTGGCTGCAGCACCAATAGCCTTTCATCCACACGGCTCAAAATAAAAGGGAGAAAAAGTAGAAAGAAAGAAAGAAAGAGGATAAACGAAAATAAAGTAAGGTAAAATAAAATAAAGTTGTTAAAATAAAAAAATAATTATTAAGAAAAAAAAATTTTTAAGCAAAAAAAAAGAAAAATATAAAATGGACGGATAGAACCCTAGGACAAATGGTGAAAGCAAAGCTGCACAGACAAAATCTCACACAGAAGCATACACATACACACTCACCAAAAGGAGGAAAAGGGGAAAAAATCATAAATCTTGCTCTCAAAGTCCACCTCCTCAATTTGCGATGATTCATTGTGTATTCAGGTATTCCACAGATGCAGGGTACATCAAGTTGATTGTGGAGATTTAATCCGCTGCTCCTGAGGCTGCTGGGAGAGATTTCCCTTTCTCTTCTTTGTTCACACAGCTCCCGGGGTTCAGTTTTGGATTTGGCCCCTTCTCTGCGTGTAGGTCGCCGCAGGGCGTTTGTTCTTCGCTCAGACAAGAAGGGGTTAAAGGAGCTGCTGCTTCGGGGTCTCTGGCTCACTCAGGCTCGGGGGAGGGAGGGGTGCGGAGTGCGGGGCGAGCCTGAGGCGGCAGAGGCCGGCATGACGTTGCACCAGCCTGAGGTGCGCCGTGTGTTCTCCCGGGGAAGTTGTCCCTAGATCCTGGGGCACTGGCAGTGGTGGGCTACACAGGCTCCCCGGAAGCGAGGTGTGGAGAGTGACCTGTAGTCACACACAGGCTTCTTGATGGCAGCAGCAGCCTTAGTGTCTCATGCCCGTCTCTGGGGTCTGCGCTGATAGCCGCGGCTCACGCCCATCTCTGGAGCTCCTTTAAGCAGCGCTCTTAATCCCCTCTCCTTGCACACCAGAAAACAGAGGGAAGAAAATGTCTCTTGCCTCTTCGGCAGGTCCAGAGTTTTCCCTGGAATCCCTCCCAGCTAGCTGTGGCCCACTAATCCCTTCAGGCCGTGTTCACGCTGCCAGTCCTCTCCCTGTGCTCGGACTGAAGCCCGAGCCTCAGCTCCCAGCCCCACCGGGGTGAGCAGACAAGCCTCTCGGGCTGGTGAGTGCTGGTCGGCACCAGTCCTCTGTGCGGAAATCTCTCTGGTTTGCCCTCCGCACCCCTGTTGCTGCGCTCTCCTCTGCGGCCTGGAAGCTCCCCATCCCCTCTCTTTTTCTTGATGACTCTGACTAAAGGTTTATCAATTTTGTTTAATTTTTCAAAGAACTAGCTTTTAGTTTCATTAATCTTTTCTCTTTTTCTCTTTTATTCATCTCTATGTCGTTTGTTTCTGCTCTGATCTTTATGATTTCTTTACTTGTACTAACTTCGGGTTTTGTTTGTTCTTCTTTTCCTAGTTGCTTTAGGTGTAAGGTAAGGTTTTTTTGTGTGTGTCTTCCTTCCTCCCTTCCTCCGTTCCTTCCTTCCTTCCTTCCACAGCTTTAATGGAGTACAGTTGCTTTATATTTTTGTGTTAGTTTCTCCTGTATAACAAAGTGAATCAGCTATATGCATACGTATATCCCCACATCCCTTCCCTCTTGCATCTCCCTCCCACCCTCCTTATTCCACCCCTCTAGGTGATCGCAAAGCACTGAGCTGATCTCCCTGTGCTATGCAGCTGCTTCCCACTAGCTATCTGTTTTACATTTGGAAGTATATAAATGTTAATGCTACTCTCTCACTTCATCCCAGCTTACCCTTCCCCCTCTTATGTCCTCAAGTCCATTTTCTACGTCTGCATCTTTATTCCTGTCCTGCCCCTAGGTTCATCAGAAACTTTTTTTTTTTTTAGATTCCATATATATGTGTTAACATATGGTATTTGTTTTTCTCTTTCTGACTAACTTCACTCTGTGTGACAGTCTCTAGGTCCATGCACCTCACTACAAACAACTCAGTTTCGTTTCATTTTATGGCTGAGTAATATTCCGTTGGATATATGTGCCACATCTTCTTTATTCATTCATCTGTCGATGGACACTTAGGTTACTTCCATGTCCTGGCTATTGTAAACAGTGCTGAAGTGAACATTGAGGTACATGACTCTTTTTGAATTGTGGTTTTTTCAGGGTATATGTTCAGTACTGGGATTGCTGGGTCATATGGTGGTACTATTTTTAGTTTTTTAAGGAAACTCCATACTGTGCTCCATAGTGACTGTGTCAATTTACATTCCCACCAACAGTGCAAGAGGGGTCCTTTTTCTCCACACCCTCTCCAGCATTTATTGTTTGTAGATTTTTTGATGATGGCCGTTCTGACCAGTGTGAGGTGATACCTCATTGTAGTTTTGATTTGCATTTCTCTCATGATTAGTGATGTTGAGCATCCTTTTTCTTTTGGTATTTATTTATTTATTATTATTACTTTGGCTGCATTGGGTCTTCGTTGCTACATACAGGCTTTCTGTAGTTGCGGTGAGCAGGGGCTACTCTTTGTGGTGTGCAGGCTTCTCATTGTGGTGGCTTCTGTTGTTGCGGAGCACGAGCTCTAGGTGCATGGACTTCAGTAGTTTTGGCACACGGGCTTCAGTAGTTGTGACTCACAGGCTTTAGAACACAGGCTCAGTAGTTGTGGTGCATGGGCTTAGTTGCTCCGCGGCATGTGGGATCTTCCCAGACCAGGGCTTGAACCCACGTCCCCTGCATTGGCAGGCATATTCTTAACCAGTGCGCCACCAGGGAAGTCCCATGTTTAGCACCTTTTCATGTGTTTTTTGGCAATCTGTATATCTTTTTTGGAGAAATGTCTGTTTAGGTCTTCTGCCCATTTTTGGATTGGGGTGTTCGCTTTTTAATGTTAAGCTGCATGAACTGCCTGTATATTTTGGAGATTAATCCTTTGTCAGTTGCTTCGTTTGAAAATATTTTCTCCTATTTTGAGGGGTGTCTTTTTGTCTTGTTTATGGTTTCCTTTCCTGTTCAAAAGCTTTTAACTTTCATTAGGTCCCTTTTTTTAAAATTCCATTTCTCGAGGAGGTGGGTCAGAAAAGATCTTGCTGTGATTTATGTCATAGTGTTCTGCCAATGTTTTCCTCCAAGAGTTTTATAGTGTCTGGCCTTACATTTAGGTCTTTAATCTATTTTGAGTTTATTTTTGTGTATGGTGTTAGGGAGTGTTCTAATTTCATTCTTTTACATGTAGCTGTCCAGTTTTCCCAGCACCACTTATTGAAGAGGCTGTCTTTACTCCATTGTATATTCCCTTTTATCAGAGATAAGGTGACCATGTGTGTGTGGATTTATCTGTGGGATCTCTGTCCTGTTCCATTAATCTGTATTTCTGTTTTTGTGCCAGAACCATACTCTCTTAATTACTGTAGCTTTGTAGTATAGTCTGAAGTCAGGGAGCCTGATTCCTCCAGCTCCGTTTTTCTTTCTCAAGATTGCATTGGCTATTCGAGGTCTCTTGTGTTTCCATACAAATTGTGAAACTTTTTGTTCTAGTTCTGTGAAATATGCCACTGGTAGTTTGATAGGGATTGCATTGAATCTGTAGATTGCTTTGGGTAGTATAATCAGTTTCACAATGTTGATTCTTCCAATCCAAGAACATGGTATATCTCTCCATCTGTTTGTATTATCTTTAATTTCTTTCATCAGTGTATTATAGTTTTCTGCATACAGGTCTTTTGTCTCCCTAGGTAGGTTTATTGCTAGGTATTTTATTCTTTTTGTTGCAGTGGTAAATGGGAGTGTTTTCTTAATTTCTCTTTCAGATTTTTCATTATTAGTATATAGGAATGCAAGAGATTTCTGTGCATTAATTTTGTATCCTGCTACTTTACCAAATTCATTGATTAGCTCTAGTAGTTTTCTGGTAACATCTTTAGGATTCTCTGTGTATAGTATCATGTCATCTGCAAACGGTGACAGCTTTACTTCTTCTTTTCTGATTTGGATTCCTTTTATTTATTTTTATCTCTGAATGCCTTGGCTAGGACTTCCAAAACTATGTTGAATAATAGTGGTGAGAGTGGGCACCCTTGTATTGTTCCTGATCTTAGAGGAAATGGTTTCAGTTTTTCACCATTGAGAACAATGTTGGCTGTGGTTTGTCATATATGGCCTTTATTATGTTGAGGTGGGTTCCCTCTATGCCTGCTTCTGGGGAGTTTTATCATAAATTGGTGTTGAATTTTGTCGGAAGCTTTTTCTGCATCTATTGAGATTATTATATGGTTTTTGTCCTTCAGTTTTTTAATATGGTGTATCACACTGATTGCGTATATTGAAGAATCCTTGCATTCCTGGGATAAACCCCACTTATTCATGGTGTATGATCCTTTTAATATGCTGTTGGATTCTGCTTGCTAGTATTTTGTTGAGGAGTTTTGCATCTATGTTCATCAGAGATATTGGCCTGTAGTTTTCTTTCTTTGTGACATCTTTCTCTGGTTTGGTATCAGGGTGATGGTGGCTTCTTTGAGTTTGAGAGTGTTCATGCCTCTGCTATATTTTGGAAGAGTTTGAGAAGCACAGGTTTTAGCTCTTCTTTAAATGTTTGATAGAATTCGCCTGTGAAGCCATCTGGTCCTGGGCTTTTGTTTGGTGGAAGATTTTTAATCACAGTCTCAATTTCAAGTTTGTGATTGTTCATATTTTCTATTTCTTCCTGGTTCAGCCTTGGAAGGTTGTACTTGTGTAAGAATTTGTCCATTTCTTCCAGGTTGTCTATTTTTTTATTGGCATATAGTTGTTTGTGGTAATCTCTCATGATCCTTTGTATTTCTGCAGTGTCAATTGTTACTTCTGCTTTTTCATTTCTAATTCTGTTGATTTGAGTCTTCTCCCTTTTTTTCTTGATGAGTCTGGCTAATGGTTTATCAATTTTGTTTATCTTCTCAAAGAACTGGCTTTTAGTTTTATTTATCTTTGCTATTGTTTGCTTCATTTCCTTTCCTTTTATTTCTGATTTCATCTGTATGATTTCTTCTGCTCTCTGGGTTTTTTTTTGTTCCTCTTTCTCTAATTGCTTTAGGTTTAATGTTAGGTTGTTTATCTGAGATGTTTCTTGTTTCTTAAGGTAGGAATGTATTGCTATAAATTTCCCCCTTTGAACTGTTTTTGCTGCATCCCATAGGTTTTGGATTGTCATGTTTTCACTGTTGTTTGTTTCTAGGTATTTTTTTATTTCCTCTTTGATTTCTACAGTGATCTCTTGATTATTTAGTAGTGTATTGTTTAGCCTCCATGTGTTTGTATTTTTTACATTTTTTTCCCTGTAATTGATATCTAGTCTCATAGTGTTCTGGTCGGAAAAGATACTTGATACAATTTCAGTTTTCTTAAATTTACCAAGGCTTGATTTGTGACCCAAGATATGGTCTATCCTGGAAAATGTTCCATGAGCACTTGAGAAGAAAGCGTATTCTGTTGTTTTTGGATGGAATTTCCTATAAATATCAATTAAGTCCATGTTTTTTAATGTGTCATTTAAAACTTGTGTATCCTTATTTGTTTTCATTTTGGTTGATCTGTCCATTGGTGAAAGTGGGGTGTTAAAGTCCCCTACAATGATTGTGTTACTGTTGATTTCCCCTTTTATGGCTGTTAGCATTTGCCTTATGTATTGAGGTGCTCCTCTTTTGGGTGCATAAATATTTACAATTGTTATATCTTCTTCTTGGATTGATCCCTTGATCATTGTGTGCTTCTTTGTTTCTTGTAATAGTCTTTATTTTAAAGTCTCTTTTGTCTGATATGAGAATTGCTACTCCAGCTTTCTTTTGATTTCATTTGCATGGAATATCTTTTTCCATCCCCTCACTTTCAGTCTGTATGTGTCCCTCGATGTGAAGTCGGTCTCTTGTAGACAGCATATGTACGGGTCTTGTTTTTGGATCCCTTCTGCCAGTCTATGTCTTTTGGTTGGAACATTTCCATTTAAGATAATTATCGATATGTATGTTCCTGTTACCATTTTCTTAATTGTTTCAGGTTTGTTTTTGTAGGTGTTTTCCTTCTCTTGTGTTTCCTGCCTAGAGAAGTTCTTTTAGCATTTGGTTTAAAGCTTGTTTATTGGTGCTGAATTATCTTAACTTTTACTTATCTGTAAAGGTTTTAATTTCTTCATCGAGTCCCAATGAGATCCTTGCTGGGTAGAGTAATCTTGGTGGTTGTTTTTTCTTTTTCATCACTTTAAATATGTGCTGCCACTCCCTTCTGGCTTGCAGAGTGTCTGCTGAAAAATCAGCTGTTAACCTTATGGGGATTCCGTTATATGTTATTTGTTGCTTTTCCGTGGCTGCTTTTAATATTTTTTCTTTGTATTTAATTTTTGATAGTTTGATTAATATGTGTCTTGATGTGTTTCTCTTTGGGTTTATCCTATATGGGACTCTCTGTGCTTCCTGGACTTGAATGACTCTTTCCTTTCCCATATTAGGGAAGTTTTCAACTATAATCTCTTCAGATATTTTCTCAGTCCCTTTCTTTTTCTCTTCTTCTTCTGGGACCCGTGTAATTCGAATGTTGGTGCATTTAATGTCGTCCCAGAGGTCTCTGAGACTGTCCTCAATTCTTTTCATTTTTTTTCTTTATTCTGCTCTCTGACAGTTATTTCCACCATTTTATCTTCCAGCTCACTTATCCATTCTTCTGCCTCAGTTATTCTCTTATTGATTCCTTATAGAGTAATTTTTTTTTTTTTTTTGCGGTACGTGGGCCTCTCACTGCTGTGGCCTCTCCCATTGTGGAGCGCAGACTCCAGACACACAGGCCCAGTGGCCACGGCTCACGGGTCTAGCTGCTCTGCGGCATGTGGGATCCTCCCGGACTGGGGCACGAACCCGTGTCCCCTGCATCGGCAGGTGGACTCCCAACCACTGCGCCACCAGGGAAGCCCTTTGTAGAGTATTTTTAATTTCAGTAATTGTGCTGTTCATCACTGTTTGTTTGCTGTTTAATTCTTCTGGATCCTTGTTGAATGTTTCTTGTATTTTCTCCATTCTGTTTCCGAGATTTTGGGATAATCTTTACTATCATTACTCTGAGTTCTTTTTCAGGTAGGTTGCCTATTTCGTCTTCATTTTTTTGGTTTTGTAGGTTTTTACTTTGCTCCTTCGTCTGTAAGGGTGGAGCTGTATTCCTGTCTTACTGGTTGTTTGGCTTGGGACGTCTAGCACTAGAGTTTGCAGGCAATTGGATAGAGCTGGGTCTTGGGGCTGAGTTGAGGAACTCTGGGAGACTTCACCTGATTGATATTCCCTGACGTCTGAGGTTCTCTGTTAGTCTAGAGGTTTGGACTCAGAGCTCCCACCACTGGAGCTCGGGCCAGACCTACGGCCTGGGAACCAGTATCCTGCGAGCTTCGTGGCACGGTGAAAAAAAAAAAAAGGAAAAAAAAAAGGAAGAAAGAAAAAAAAGCAGTACAATATCCAAGAGTAAAAAACAAAATAAAATTGGAAAGATAAAAATATGTTAGGAATAATAAAACTATAATTGAAACAACTTCAACAAGGTAAAATAAAACTACAACAGAAAAAAGAAAAAGAAGTTGGGGGGGCAAGCCTAAAGGAGAGAACAATAACAAAGTATAAAGAATAAAATAAAATTAGAAAAATAAAAACTTTTTTAGGAATAATAAAAATATAAAAGAATCAACAGCAGTGAATCAACAAGGTAAAACAGAACCCCCATCTCAAAGAGGAAAAAATTAAAAACAAGCCTTGGCTATGGGGATGGAATTTAGGCGGGGGTGGAACTTAGGAAGTGTGGGGCGGGACCTAGGTAGGCTGGGGTGACGTTTGAGCTTTGGGCAGGGCCAAGGCGGGTTGATGTTCAAGCATGGGGTGGGGCCTCTGCTTAGGACCTGCACGGAAGGGGAGAGGCAGCACATTGAAAGGAGGGCCTCTGGAGTGTGGAGTTTTGGAGTTCTGGAGTTTGGAGGTAGGGCCCTGAGTCAGGGTGTACGGGTGGGGTCTAGGTCCAGCTCATTGGAGGGGGTCTCTGAGTGTAGAGGTAGGGCCCTGGGTTTGGGGTAAGTGCAGGGCTTGGGCTCTGCATGGCAGGAGGGAGGCTCCGAGGGGAGAGAATTAGGCCTGGGAGCCCAGCAGGCTTCCTGGTGCCTAAGTGGACAGGGAAAGCACTGACCCTGTTCCCTTCCATTCCTTCGTGCCACTCCCCCACCGTCTCTCCCAGGGTCTCCCCCATCACCGCTGGACCCTTAACCATGGGTGGGTCCCGCTGGGTGTAGGAATTCCTCCCCTCTCCCAGCTACCCTTCAGGGGTACCAGTCCCAGAAGTCCACCCTTTACTTTTGCTGCCCCTTCCCACCTTCCCACTCCCTCAGGGCCCACATAGCTGGAGGGGGCCTAGGTAGCCAGATGATCAGACCTGGGATCTCAGCAGGTTCCTGGGTGCCCAAGTGGGCAGGGGAAACCTGGCCACGCTCCCTTTTGATCTTCTTTCCTCCCAATGGATCCCCAATTTCCCCCTTCGGACGTGGGATCCCTTCCCCTCCCCTAGCCACCCCTCAGGGTCGCCAGTCCCATCCTCTTCTCTTCCCCATTCACTCTCCCCACACCCCACGTCCTACCCAGTGACTGGGGGTTCCTCCCGTCCCCTTAGGTGTCCATGGTCCCCCACAGGTGCCTGGTAGGTGCCCTAGTTGTGAGGAGACGCGAATTGTGCATCCTCCTAGTATGCCATCTTGACTCTGCCCTTCTCGGTAAGGTTATTTTGAGATTTTTCTCGTTTTCTGCGGTAAGATTGTGTCACTATAAACTTCCCTCTTAGAACTGCTTTTGCTGCATCCCATAGATTAGGATCATTGTGCTTTCATTCTCACTTGTCTCTAGGTATTTTTTGACTTTCTCTTTGATTTTTTCATTGATCCATTGGCTGCTTAGTAGCATACTGTTTAGCCTCCAAATATTTTGTTGTTTTTTTTAGTTGTTTTTATTGTAGTTGATTTCTAATCTTATAGCTTTGTGTCAGAAAAGATGCTTGATATAATATCAGTTTTCTTCAATTTACTGAGCTTTGCTTTGTGGCTCAGGATGTGATATATCCTGGAGAATGTTCCATGTGCACTTGAAAAGAATGTGTATTCTGCTGCTTTTGGATGGAATGCTCTATAAATATCAAGTAAGTTCATGTGCTCTAATGTGTCATTTAAGGCCTGTGTTTCCTTATTAATTTTCTGTCTGGACAATCTGTCCATTGATGAAAGTGGGGTGTTAAAAGTCCCCCACTATTATTGTGTTACTGTCAGTTTCTCCTTTTATGGCTGTTGGTATTTGCCTTATATTGGGTTCATATATGTGTACAATTGCTATATCTTTGTATTGGATTGCTCCCTTCATCATTATGTAGTGTCCTTCTTTGTCTCTTGTAACCGTCTTTATTTTGAAGTCTATTTTGTCTGATATGAGTATTGCTACTCCAGCTTTCTTTTGATTTCCATTTGCATGGAATATCTTTTTCCATCCCCTCACTTTCAGTCTGTATGTGTCCCTAGATCTGAAGTGGGTCTCTTGTAGACAGCATATATATATGGGTCTCGTTTTTGTGTCCGTTCAGCCAATCTGTGTCTTTGTTGGAGCATTTAATCCATTTATGTTTAAGGTAATTTTTGTTGTGTATGTTCTTATTGCCATTTTGTTAATTGTTTAAGATTTGTTTTTGTAGGTCTTTTTTCTTTCCTTCCTCATTTTTTTCTTTTCTCTTGTGATTTGATGTCTAACTTTAGTGTTGTGTTTGGATTCGTTTTTCTTGCTTGTCTATCTACTGTAGATTTTTGCTTTGTGGTTACCATGTGGTTTTGATATAGCAGTCTATATATAAACAAGATTGTTCCAAGTTGCTGGCCTTTTAATTTCAAATGCATTTCCAGTATCCTGCATTTGTACTCTCCTCATGATTGCTGGTTTTGTTTTTTTTAAATCATATATCTTACTATTGTAATAAAAATAAATGGATGAACTTTGCTAATGAAAGAAGAGGTATAGCATATGAACTATAATAATGATGATTATGATGATAATAATAAACCTAACTAATTGCTGTTTATAGCAGAAGCACCTAAAGCATAGGACAAAGTAAATAGATTTAAAAAGCTATGTCTGATTGCTGGTTTTGATATCATATTTGTGTGTGGGTGATTTCCTGCCTTTACTATATGTTTGCCTTTACCATTGAGCTTTTCCATTCATAATTTTCTTGTTTCTAGTTGTGGCCTTTTCTTTTCTGCCTAGAGAACTTCCTTTAGCATTTGTTGCAAAGCTGGTCTGGTGGTGCTGAATTCTCTGAGCTTTTGCTTGTCTGTAAAGCTTTTGATTTCTCTGTTGAATATAAATGAGAGCCTGCTGGGTAGAGTATTCTTGGTTGTAGGTTATTCCCTTTCATCACTTTAAATGTATCATACCACTCCCTGCTGGCCTGCAGAGTTTCTGCTGAGACATCAGCTGATAACCTTATGGGAATTCCCTTATATGTAATTTATAGCTTTTCCCTTGTTGCTTTGAATATTTTCTCCTTGTCTTTAATTCTTTTCAGTTTTATTATTATATGTCTAGGCATGTTCCTCCTTGGGTTTATCCTGCCTGGGACTCTCTGTGCTTCCTGGACTTGGGTGACCATTTCCTTTCCCATGTTAGGGAAGTTGTCAACTATTATCTCTTCAAATCTTTTCTCAGGTCCTTTCCCTCTCTCTTCTCCTTCTGGGACCCCTATAATGTGAATGTTGGTGCATTTAATGTTGTCCCAGAGGTCTCTTAGGCTGTCCTCATTTCTTTTCATTCTTCTTTTTTATTCTGTTCCATGGCATTGATTTCCACCATGCTGTCTTCCAGCTCACTTATCCATTCTTCTGCCTCAGTTATTCTGCTATTGATTCCTTCTACTGTAGTTTTCATTTCAGTTATTGTATTGTTCATCTCTGTTTTTTCTTTAGTTCTTCTAAGTCTTTGTTAAACATTTCTTCTATCTTCTCAATCTGTGCCTCCAGTCTTTTTTCTGAGGTCTTGGATCATCTTTACTATCATTACTCTGAATTCTTTTTCAGGTAGATTGCCTGTCTTCACTTCAGTTAGTTGTTCTTCTGGGATTTCATCTTGTTCCTTCATCTGGGACATATTCCTTTGCTGTCTCATTTTGTCTGACTTTCTGTGGTTGCAGTTTCCATTCCACAGGCTGTAGAGTTGTAGTTCTTCTTGCTTCTTCTCTCTGCCCCCTCGTGGATGAGGCTGTCTAAGAAACTTGTGCAGGCTTCCTGGTGGGAGGGACTGGTGTCTGCCCACTGGTGGGTGGAGCTGGGTCTTGTCATCTGGTGGGCAGGGCAGTGACAAGGATTGTGTTTACCAGGCCACTCTGTGCTCAGGAAGCCTTTAAGCAGCCTGTCTGCTGATTCATGGGGCTGTGTTCCTGCCTTGTGGTTGTTTGGCCTGAAGCATCCCAGCACTGGAGCCTACAGGCTGTTGTTGGGTGGGGCCAGGTCTTGATGAGAAGATGGTGACCTCCAGGAGGGCTCATGCCAATGAGTACTCCCCAGAACTACCGCTGCCAGTGTCTTTGTCCCTGCAGTAAGCCACAGCTGCCCCCCACCTCCACAGGAGACCCTCCAATACTAGCAGGTAGGTCTGGCCCAGGCTCTTATGAGGTCACTGCTTTTTCCCCTGGGTCCTGGTGTTCACAAGACCTTGTGTGCACCCTTTAAGAGTAGAATCTCTGTTTCCCCCAGTTCTGTGGAATTCCTGTAATCAAAACCTGCTGGCTTTCAAAGTCTGATTCTCTGGGGGCTCCTCCTCCCGTTCCAGACTCCCCAGGCTGGGGAGCCTGCCACAGGGCTCAGAACATTCACTCCTGTGGGAGAACTTCTGTGGTATAATTATTTTCCAGTTTATGGGTTGCCCACCTGAGGGGCATGGGATTTGATTTTGTTGCATTGCGCCCCTCCAACTGTCTCATCATGGCTTCTTCTTTGTCTCTGGATGTAGGGTGTCTTTTTTGGTAGGTTCCAGCATTTTTTAAAATCAATGTTTGTTCAGCAGTTAATTGTGATTTTGGTGTTTTTGTAAGAAAAGTTGAGCTCACGTCCTTCTACACTGCCATCTTGTCTCTATTCTTAGTTGGGCTATATTTAAAGCAACTGGATGTGTAAATGTTTGAGTTTGGCGCTGGTGGGCTTTGGGCTAATAGTCCTAAACTGCTGTGAAGAAGTAAACACAGGGCCAATGTGCAGAGCTCACCTTTAGCCCATCTGTATAACACATGCATTCAGATTTCTAACAATGGGTATCAGAACACACATCACTCCTGCTGCAGCTCTGACAGGGAGAACAAGGACTGTCCTGGGCAAATGACCTTCTGCCTCTGCCTCTTCCCATTTTTGTTTATCCTTCTTCAAACACTAGTAAGGAGTGTCTCTCGTGACCTGGGAAGAAAGATCTAACATAAAATGGAAGGAAATGATAGTGATTTTGTGGCGGGGGTGGGGGGTGGGGGGCGTAAAACTACTGGTGGATCAGCAGTTCTGAGGCTTAGGCAGGAAGCAGGAACTGAGGCAGGGCTTTTGATATGAGGAATAAAAATATTGCTCTGGGAGATAAGAACTTTAATGGGACTTGTAGTCAGAACTTGCCTGTATCATAAAGAACTTGCCTTTATCCGGACTGTCCCTACATCTAACTCCCTTTTTTATTTGCAAGAATCCTTCATTCGGTGTGGTGTACCCCAACCTCACTGAGGAAACTCAGGATGAAGTCTTCCTACTTATGCCCCTTAGGGGCACATGACCCAAGCTGGCCCATCAAATGCCCAGGAACAAAGTAGAAGGGTAGTTAGAATCATTCACCTTGGTGGTGTTCCACAATGGCAAGAGCACCCAGTAGTGTTCAGCATTGGCATTGTCCACTGAAAGTGGTGTCAGCAGACCTGGACAGACCGCTCCTATTTGATTGTGATTCCAGCAAGTCAGACTCACATAGGACAGTGCCTGATTTCTAAGCCTGATTCTTCAGCCTCCCCGATGAGTTTTTAAGCAGCTATTCTTAAATTAGCCCAGGTCAGTTTCTGTTGCTTACAACAAAGAATCCTGATCAATACAAATGTCATAGTCTCTTTTTGATCCAGAAGTTGTAAATGTCTATTCTCTAGGCAAACCCACATCTGTCCCCAAAGTCTTAAAACACAGATCAGGTACATTTTCTTTTTTCCCTTAAAGACAAATCCTTTCTGAGATTATGAAGCCTCGAAATGTAATGAGCAGTTTCCATTACAATAAGTAAATAGTGTACAGTTGTCCCTCGTATCTAAAGGTATTGGTTCCATGACCCCCACAGATACCAAAACCCATGGATGCTCAAGTCGCTTATATAAAATGGCTAGTACATTTGGCCCCCTGTATCCCTGGGGTTCCACATCCTCGGATACAAAGGGCTGACTATATGTATCAAAGTCTTCTCTTCGTGGATGGAAAAAAAATATGAATTCGCAAATGTGAAAACATTTTTATTGAACTGAAGGTACAGTGATTTTAGGAAAGTGAAATAGTTGACATGGTTTTCAGTTATTGTCACAACAAGATGCCTGTGAGAGTCTTACAATTAGACTGAGTAGCACTGTTAATGACACTTGAGATGTGTACAAAGCTAGTCATACGCTTTAAAATTCACAGAGACAAATGAACTTAATATGCTTTATTCACTTTCTGGGTTGAGCATTGAGTTATATCACAATTGAATAAAACATCTGATGTGCTCTGATTTGCATTTTTGCCCACAACAAACTTTCCAGTTTTTCCTCGTTCACATCACTGTTTAGTTTTGTGTCACTTGTTTCTTAGACAGGAAGACATTAGTTACATTCATGGTCAACTGAATAATTTGACCCAAAGGGTAATAATGAATCATGCTCAACTTAGACAATTGAAATATCAGAATTTTTAACTGTGGCCTACTTAGCTTGGGCAAAAGACCCTTGGTCCTAGTTATTCTAATTGTTCCTTCCTTTCAGGGAACACAGTATAAGACACATTGGGAAGCGTCACTCTGCATTCTCTCTGTTAAATTAGTATGTATGGAGGATTATGTATATTTGATTTAGTAATAGAATATGGATTTGTGTATGATCTCTAATGAACAGCTTATATGTGATCATAAAAACAAAAATCTACAGAAACATGTGTCAGTGACAAGCCAAAGAGAGGCCTTGAAATTTTGGATCAGTTTGAAGCCCAAATCAGGGTGTTCACTGCTGCCTACCAGCAATTCAAACAATATAGAAGCATATAAAGTAAAATTCAGTAACCAACCTGTCTGCCCTCGGATCTTCCTTCCTTGAAGTAAGCAAATATTCACAGCGTGTGTGTGTGTGTGTCTCTCTCTCTCTCTTTATATATATATATAAGCTGTGGGTCTGAGGAAAGCACGTGGGAAGCAGCCCAGGCTGGGATGTAGATCTGCACGTCTGGGACTGCTAGCCACATCACCACAGCCTGAGTCAAGAGCTGGAGAAAATAATTGGTCCCAACTGTGGGGAGAGTTGTGCCCCACAGGCGTCTAGCTCTGGAAAGAAATCCCTCTACTGAGGAACTAGGGAACCCCTTCCTCTTAGAATGTCTCTCCAGTGCCCTCTACCGATGAAGCTTAATATGTCAACTGCCAAAGGAAGAATGTTTAAAGGGCCAGTCGCATTCTTATAGATCAGGCAACAAATTGATAACTGCCATGACACTGTACATATTACCCTGCCTATTTGAGTTATCTATTGGACTGTAAAAAAAATATTCCCAGATAGAATGGCTTACAAGAACCATCTTTTTATTTTCTCTCATGAGTCTGAGGGTTAATGAGGCTCAGCTGGGGAGTTCTATTCTGTGATGGCATCTGGGAGGCTCACCTGGGCTAGAACAGCCAAGGTGGTTTGCTTACATGTTTGGCATCTGGCAGAGATGACTGGAAGGCTCAACTGGGATGATGGAAAAGCTAAGTCTCTCTCTCTTACTCTCTGCATGTAATCTTAGGACTTCTTTATCTCCATGTGCCCTCTCTGTGTGGTCATTCCAAATGGCTGCTTTAGCAGACTTCTTAAATGGTGGCACAGAGCTCCCAAAAAGCACAAAAGCAGAAGTTTCCAGGCTTCTATAAGGGTTATGCCCAGAACGAGCACACCATCACTTCTGCTGAATTTTGTTGATCAAAGTGAGTCAAAGGTCCAGCCCAGACTGTATATAAGAGTACTATACAAAGGCATGAATACAGGGAGGCATGGTTCATTAAGGTCCACCTTCGGAGACTAGCTTGGCCACCTGATTTTTTTTTTTTTTAATAAATGAGATTAATATTGCCTGACTCTCAATTATCATCACTTTCGAAGCATCATCACCTAGTAACAAGGTTGTAAAGATGAAATAATGGGAAAATCTCTGGTGACTGCCTGCTCTGGATGAAAGGACGCAGGCTCATCAATTTGAAGGTGGTATAAAACTGGTATGCATAGTAAATTCTGGATCCAAAGACTAAAAGGTCGAAAAGGTGTACTGACTCGAGCACCATGCAGTTCAGTAGGGGTTGAGGAAAAGTCCAGCAGCTGGATCTAAAACTCCAGGGGGGGGAAAAAAATTGATGAGAAGACATATGATGTAACAGAGCAGTTTGAAAGAGAATGAAAAGTTTAGGTAGATAATAAAGCTCAATATGCATCTATAGTGTCATGTGGTCAAATACCAAAAAGTGGTCAGCCCCCATGGATTGAAGTCCTGTATCTAAAAAACTTTTTGCAAAAGGTCCCCAAATATTAGTGGGATATTAATAGGTATCTTTTGGTGAAAAATGACTGGAAGGTGGTTCTGTAGCCTAATAATTTTGGAAATAATGTGTAAAACAAAGCTAGACAAAATTATTAGGCCGCAGAATCACCTTCCAACCATGTTGAAGAACTCCTCAAAATCAATAGTGTGCTACTATAAATAGTGAATCTTCAAGGAAAGGGGGATATGGAAAAAGGATGCAATATTTCCCAAATTTATTTGGCCATAGAAACTTTTTTTTCATGAGACATATCCCAGAACCTATATTCTAGGGAACATACTTTGAGAAACATTGGTCCAGAATTAAGGATTTGTATCTTTCTTTGCTGGCCACCCAAGTTTAAAAACTTACCTTTAATCCATGGCAACATATTTAAAGGGAGTAATGGATTATCTGGGTATTGTTCGGGGAGAAGAGGTCTTAATGATGAAAAGATGAAGAACAGTGAGATATAAAGTACTGAGGATGCTTCATCTGGAGAAGAAAGTGCTTCAGTGGGACATAGTAGGTATCTTCAAATATGTGAAGACTGTCACATGCAGATGGAGTAGACTTGTTCTTGTAAGGGTTAACAGTGGGATGGGGTAGGGTAAGAGATTGTAAGATTTTGTCTCTTCAAGAAAGGATTTTCCAATTTGGTGGTTCAAGAATGGAAAGAGCTTTGAGACATAGCCTTGAGCTCCCCATCACTCTCAGGGCTTAAACAAAGTTGGGTATTCATTGTTGGAAATGTTAAAGAAGGGATTCAGGCATCAGCCATCTGGCCAGACAAGATCTTTATTTTTTTTTAACATCTTTTTGCAGTATAATTGCTTTACAATGGTGTGTTAGTTTCTGCTTTATAACAAAGTGAATCACCTACACACATACATATATCCCCATATCTCTTCCCTCTTTGTCTCTCTCCCACCCTTCCTATCCCACCCTCTAGGTGGTCACAAAGCAGCAAGCTGATGTCCCTGTGCTATGCAGCTGCTTCCCACTACCTATCTATTTTACATTTGGTAGTATATATAAGTCCATGCCACTCTCTCACTTTGTCACAGCTTACCCTTCCCCCTCTGCGTGTCCTCAAGTCCATTCTCTACATCTGCGTCTTTATTCCTGTACAGCCCCTAGGTTCCTCAGAACCTTTTTTTTTTTCCCTTAGATTCCATATGTATGTGTTAGCATACGGTATTTGTTTTTCTCTTTCTGATTTACTTCACTCTGTATGACAAACTCTAGGTCCATCCACCTCACTACAAATACGTCAATTTCGTTTCTTTTTATGGCTGAGTAATATTCCATTGTATATACCATGCCACAACTTTTTTATCCATTCGTCTGTTGATGGACACTTAGGTTGCTTCCATGTCCTGGCTATTGTAAATAGAGCTGCAGTGAACATTGTGATACATGACTCTTTTTGAATTATGGTTTTCTCAGGGTATATGCCCAGTAGTGGGATTGCTGGGTTGTATGGTAGTTCTATTTTTAGTTTTTAAAGGAACCTCCATACAGTTCTCCATAGTGGCTGTATCAATTTACATTCCCACCAACAGTGCAAAAGGATTCCCTTTTTTCCACACCCTCTCCAGCATTTATTGTTTGTAGATTTTTTCATGATGACCATTCTGAATGGTATGAGGTGATACCTCATTGTACTTTTAATTTGCATTTCTCTAATGATTAGTGATGTTGAGTATCCTTTCATGTGTTTGTTGGCAACCTGTATATCTTCTTTGGAGAAATGTCTATTTAGTTTTTCTGCCCATTTTTGATTGGGTTGTTTGTTTTTTTGATACCGAGCTGCATGAGCTGCTTGTAAATTTTGGAGATTAATCATTTGTCAGTTGCTTCATTTGCAAATATTTTTGCCCATTGTGAGGGTTGTCTTTTCGTCTTGTTTATGGTTTCCTTTGCTGTGCAAAAGCTTTTAAATTTCATTAGGTCCCATTTGTTTATTTTTGTTTTTATTTCCATTTCGCTAGGAGGTGGGTCAAAAAGAAACTTGCTGTGATTTATGTCATAGAGTATTCTGCCTACGTTTTCCTCTAAGAGTTTTATAGCGTCTGGCCTTACATTTAGGTCTTTCATCCATTTTGAGTTTATTTTTATGTACGGTGTTAGGGAGTGTTCTAATTTCTTTCTTTTACATGTAGCTGTCCAGTTTTCCCAGCACCGCTTATTGAAGAGGCTGTCTTTTCTCCACTGTATATTCTTGCCTCCTTTATCAAAAATAAGGTGACCATATGTTCATGGTTTATCTCTGGGCTTTCTATCCTCTTCCATTGGTCTATATTTCTGTTTTTGTGCCAGTACCATACTCTCTTGGTTACTGTAGCTTTGTAGTAGAGTCTGAAGTCCAGGAGCCTGATACCTCCAGCTCCATTTTTCTTTCTCAAGATTGCTTTGGCTGTTTGGGGTCTTTTGTGTTTCCATACAAATTGTGAAATTTTTTATTCTAGTTCTGTGAAAAATGCCATTGGTAGTTTGATAGGGATTGCATTAAATCTGTAGATTGCTTTGGGTAGTAGAGTCATTTTCACAATGTTGATTCTTCCAATCCAAGAATATGGGATATCTCTCCATCTATTTGTATCATCTTTAATTTCTTTCATCAGTGTCTTACAGTTTTCTGCAAGCAGGTCTTTTGTCTCCTTAGGTAGGTTTATTCCTAGATATTTTATTCTCTTTGTTGCAATGGTAAATGAGAGTGTTTCCTTAATTTCTCTTTCAGATTTTTCATCATTAGTGTATAGGAATGCAAGAGATTTCTGTGCCTTAATTTTGTATGCTGCTACTTTACCAACTTCTTGGTTAGCTCTAGTAGTTTTCTGGTAGCATCTTTAGGATTCTTTATGTATAGTATCATGTCATCTGCAAACAGTGACAGCTTTACTTCTTCTTTTCCAATTTGAATTCCTTTTGTTTCTTTTTCTTTTCTGATTGCTGTGGCTAAAAATTCCAAAACTGTGTTGAAGAAGAGTGGTGAGAGTGGGCACACTCATCTTATTCCTGATCTTAGTGGACATGGTTTCAGTTTTTCACCACTGAGAACGATATTGGCTGTGGGTTTGTTATATATGGCCTTTATTATGTTGAGGTAAGTTCCCTCTATGCCTACTTTCTGGAGGGTTTATATCATAAATGGGTGTTGAATTTTGTTGAAAGCTTTTTCTGCATCTGTTGAGATGATCATATGGTTTTTCTGCTTCAATTTGTCAATATGGTTTATCACATTGATTGATTTGCATATATTGAAGAATCCTTGCTTTCCTGGGATAAACTGCACTTGATCATAGTATATGATCCTTTTAATGTGCTGTTGGATTCTCTTTGCTAATATTTTGTTGAGGATTTTTGCATCTGTGTTCATCAGTGATATTGGCCTGTAGTTTTATTTTTTTGTGACATCTGTGGTTTAGGTATCAGGGTGATGGTGGCCTCGTAGAATGAGTTTGGGAGTGTTCCCCCCTCTGCTATATTTTGGAAGAGTTTGAGAAGGATAGGTGTTAGCTCTTCTCTAAATGTTTGATGGAATTCGCCTGTGAAGCCATCTGGTCCTGGGCTTTGGTTTGTTGTAAGGTTTTTAATCACAGTCTCAATTTCAGTGCTTGTGATTGTTCATATTTTCTGTTTCTTCTTGGTTCAGTCTTGGAAGGGTGTGCTTTTCTAAGAATGTGTCCATGTCTTCCAGTTTGTCCATTTTATTGGCATAGAGTTCCTTGCGGTAATATCTCATGATCCTTGTATTTCTGCAGTGTCAGTTGTTACTTCTGCTTTTTCATTTCTAATTCTGTTGATTTGAGTCTTCTCCCGTTTTTTCTTGATGAGTCTGGCTAATGGTTTATCAATTTTGTTTATCTTCTCAAAGAATCAGCTTTTTGTTTTATTGATCTTTGCTATTGTTTCCTTTATTTCGGACCTGATCTCTATGATTTCTTTCCTTCTGCTAAATTTGGGGCTTTTTTGTCCTTTCTCTAATTGCTTTAGGTGTAAGGTTAGGTTGTTTGAGATTTTTCTTGTTTCCTGATGTAGGATTGTATTTCTATAAACTTCCCTCTTAGAACTGCTTTTGCTGCATCCCATAGGTTTTGGGTCGTTTTGTTTTCATTGTCATTTTTTCAAAGTAATTTTTCATTTCCTTTTGATTCCTTCAGTGATGTTTTGGTTATTAAGTAGTGTACTGTTTAGCCTCCATGTGTTGGGTTTTTTTACAGATTTTTTCCTCTAATTGATATCTAGTCTCATAGCGTTGTGGTGCGAAAAGATACTTGATATGATTTCAGTTTTCTTAAATTTACCAAGGGTTGATTTATGACCCAAGATACGATCTATCCTGGAGAATGTTCCATGAACACTTGAGCAGAAAGTGTATTCTGTTGTTTTGGGATGAAATGTCACATAAATATCAATTAAATCTATCTTGTTTAATGTATCATTTAAAGCTTGTGTCTCCTTATTTATTTTCATTTTGGATGATCTGTCCATTGGTGAAAGTGGGGTGTTAAAGTCCCCTACTATATTTGTGTTACTGTTGATTTCCCCTCTCAGGGCAGTTAGCATTTGCCTTATGTATTGAGCTGCTCCTATGTTGGATGCATAAATATTTACAATTGTTATATCTTCTTCTTGGATTGATCTCTTGATAATTACATAGTGTCCTTCTTGGTCTCTTGTAATAGTGTTTAAAGTCTCTTTTGGGTGATATGAGAATTGCTACTTAGTTTTCTTTCGATTTCCACTTGCATGGAATATCTTTTTCCATCCCCTCACTTGCAGTCTATAAATGTCCCTAGGTCTGAAGTGGGTCTCTTGTAGACAGCATATATACAGGTCTTGTTTTTGTATCCATTCAGCCAGTCTGTGTCTTTTGGTTGGAGCATTTAATCCATTTACATTTAAGCTAATTATTGATATGTATGTTCCTATTACCACTTTCTTAATCGTTTTGGGTTTGTTTTTGTAGGTCTTTTCCTTTCCTTGTGTTTCCTGCCTAGAGAAGTTACTTTAGCATTTGTTGTAAAGCTGGTTTGGTGGTGCTGAATTCTCTTAGCTTTTGCTTGTCTGTAAAGGTTTTAATTTCTTTGTCGAATCTGAATGAGATCCTTGCTGGGTAGAGTAATCTTTGTTGTAGGGTTTTGCCTTTCATCATTTTAAATATGTACTGCCACTCCCTTCTGGCTTACAGAGTTTCTGCTGAAAGATCAGCTGTTAACCTTATGGGGATTCCCTTGTATGTTATTTTTTGTTTTTCCCTTGCTGCTTTTAATATTTTTTCTTTGTATTTAATTTTTGATAGTTTGATTAGTATATGTCTTGGCGTGTTTCTCCTTGCATTTATCCTGTATGGGACTCTCTGCGCTTCCTGGACTTGATTGAATATTTCCTTTCCCATATTAGGGAAGTTTTCAACTATAATCTCTTCAGTATTTTCTCAGTCCCATTCTTTGTCTCTTCTTCTTCTGTGACCCCTATAATTCGAATGTTGCTGCATTTAATGTTGTCCCAGTGGTCTCTGAGACTGTCCTCAATTCTTTTCATTCTTTTTTCTTTATTCTGCTCTGCGGTAGTTATTTCCACTATTTTATTTTCCAGGTCACTTATCCGTTCTTCTGCCTCAGTTATTCTGCTATTGATTCCTTCTAGAGAATTTTAAATTTCATTTATTGTGTTGTTCATCATTGTTTGTTTGCTCTTTTAGTTCTTCTAGGTACTTGTTAAACGTTTCTTGTGTTTTCTCCATTTGATTTCCAAGATTTTGGATCATCTTCAGTGTCATTACTCTGAATTCTTTTTTGGGTAGCCTGCCTATTTCCTCTTCATTTGTTTGGCCTGGTGGGTTTTTACCTTGCTTCTTCATCTCTGTGTTTTTCTCTGTCTTCCCATTTTGCCTCACTTACTGTGTTTGGGGATCTCCTTTTCACAGGCTGCAGGTTTGTAGTTCCCATTGTTTTTGGTGTCTGCCCCCAGTGGCTAAGGTAGGTTCAGTGGGTTGTGTAGGCTTCCTGGTGAAGCGGACTGGTGCCTGTGTTCTGGTGGATGAGGCTGGATCTTGTCTTTCTGGTTGTCAGGACTGCGTCCGCTGGTGTGTTTTGGGGTGTCTGTGATCTTATTATGATTTTAGGCAGCCTCTCTGCTAATGGGTTGTGTTGTGTTCCTGTCTTGCTAGTTGTTTGGCATAGGATGTCCAGCACTGTAGCTTGCTGGTCGTTGAGTGGAGCTGGGTCTTAGCATTGAGATGGAGATCTCTGGGAGAGTTTTTGCCATTTGATATTACATGGAGCCGGGAGGTCTCCTGTGGACCAATGTCCTGAGCTCAGACAAGATGATCTTTAAAGTTTCCTTCCAAATCTGAGGTTCTAAGTTTCTAAGACTTAATTCTTAACATCCTTCTTGGGACCCTTATAGCACCATTTCCCCATTTCCCAGATGATGATTTCATTTCACTGTGTAATCCTGGCCGAAAGGCTGATGTCTTTAACTCGTAGTTGGTTTGCATAAGCTAGGAGAAACGTTATGGTTTGAATCATGTATCTAAAATAATTGAGCAAATTCCAGGCAGTGTTGTTGAATTTTATTATGGTGAATGTGTAAAATGGTTTTTACTACATCCTTACTTCTTAATCCAACTTCAAGATGACCATGGAAGTTCATCATTTTGCAGTATTTCCACAAGGAAGATTCCTTTTGATGGACAAATCTTTGCCTTTTATCTTCTATGTACTAAAGTGATTCAGGCAAGCGATTTGGGATATCATGATTTTGTTTCCTTTTTTTTTCTTGTGAAATTGTATTCATTAAGGACAGTAAGTAAATGATATTTGTTTGCATCAAGAATATAATTTTCTTTATGCATGGTCTATTATAGAGTCTGGGTTCAACCTAAGAAATTATTTATTAATTTCCTTGTATAGGAAAAAAAAGAAAGTCTAACTTCCTACTAGAAAAATAATACTCTAAATTTTCTTTTATTGTTTTAAGCCTTTATTAAAATTATGAATTTCTATTCTTCTGGGTATCACGATAAAATTAATTTAACCTCTCTTTTCCTCTGCACCTTGGCCCTTTTGGTGGGAGACATTGATTGCTTCACAGAGCAATCTGTTCAAGCTTTGGCCACTAGATGGTACACTGCTTAAACAGTATCTCCGTCTTCCTGGATCGCTTGCAATCTCAACTTGTACTCGAAAAATACCAATTTACATCTTGTACCAAAGAGCCAGTTTCATTCACTTTGAAAGAATCATATGTATTCTTGCATTTTGGTGAGTTACTTAGTTTTTCTGGCTCTCTCCCATGTATACATGTTGTTGAACTTTTTGTTTCATTTTCTCCTGTTAATCTCTCTCAAGTCAATTTAATTCCTAGACCAGCCAGAACGGTAGAGGAAAATTTCTTCCTTCCCGGCAAAGCACACACTGTTTGCTATTGTTATTAACTCAATCTTAGTTTTACTTTTCACTTTTAAAGGAAAAGTAGGAGAGGAAGTCAGAAAAATCTGTTCCTCCTCAGAGTGGGGAGTACATCCTGTTGGGGTGTCCTACCTCTGGGAGACTGGTGCCACCCTATCAAGGACTGTGGAGTCCACTGCATAAGTCACTTGTTCCCTCCCCTTATAAACTGTTAAGAGATGTTCAGCTACTATTGGTGTGTAACTGAGAAGTAGGCAGGAGGTGGCAGCTATCTAGGTGCAGAGGCTTATTTCATAGGTGGAAACATAAAGAATACTAGTAGGGTAATCAGACTAACCGACTGTGGTAACAGAAGCTTATTTCACCTTACCAGTGAAGACTGTTAACTCTAACTTGTCAAAATGGCAGAAGAGGGGCTTCCCTGGTGGCGCAGCGGTTGAGAGTCAGCCTGCCGGTGCAGGGGACACAGGTTCGTGGCCCGGTCCGGGAAGATCCCACATGCCGCGGAGCAGCTGGGCCCGTGAGCCATGGCCGCTGGGCCTGCGCGTCTGGAGCCTGTGCTCCGCAACGGGAGAGGCCACAACAGTGGGAGGCCCATGTACCGCAAAAAAATAAAAAATAAAAAAATGGCAGAAGAAACCCCTGATTACACCCCACCCCCACCCCTCAACCCCCTCACTGACCTTAAGAATGTGTGCCAGCATAACAGTTGCTTCAGAAGGAATTTTACAATCCCATTGTAATGGGAGGCAGGTCTTTATTCAAGAGTTGTATATATACACTAATATGTATAAAACAGATGACGAATAAGAACCTGCTGTATAATAAATAAATAAATAAATAAAATTTTTTAAAAAATGATTGAAAAGAGATCACCTCCGGGCTACAGTGTTAGATCTTCTTTTATACTAAAGCTGGACTTTTGAGCTGCCTTGTAATCATTTACCACAAAAAGTTGATATTTTGAGTCAAACTGATCAACCATATTGTTATTGACTGAATTTTTGCATTCCTCAAAATTCATATGGTGAAATCCTACTCTCCAGTAGGATGGTATTAGGAGGTGGGGCCTTTGCGAGATGATTAGGGGTCATGAGGGTGCCAACCTTATGAATGGAATTAATACTCTTTAAAAAAAAAAAAAAAAGGACCCCAAAGAACTCTCTTGCTTTTTGTACTGTGTAAAGATACAACAACCCAATCCATAAATGGGCAGAAGATCTAAATAGACATTTCTCCAAAGAAGATGTACAGTTTGCCAACAAACACATGAAAGGATGCTCAACATCACTAATCATTAGAGAAATGCAAATCAAAACTACAATGAAGTATCCCCTCACACCAGTCAGAATGGCCATCATCAAAAAATCTACAAACAATAAATGCTGGAGAGGGTGTGGAGAAAAGGGAACCCTCTTGCTCTGTTGGTGGGAATGTGAATTGATACAGCCACTATGGAGAACAGTATGGCGGTTCCTTAAAAAACTAAAAGTAGAACTATCATACGACCCAGCAATCCCAGTACTGGGCATATACCCTGAGAAAACCATAATTCAAAGAGTCATGTACCACAGTGTTCATTGCAGCTCTGTTTACAATAGCCAGGACGGAAGCAACCTAAGTGTCCATCGACAGATGAATGGATAAAGAAGATGTGGCCCATATATACAATGGAATATTACTCAGCCATAAAAAGAAACGAAATTGAGTTATTTGTAGCGAGGTGGATGGACCTAGAGTCTGTCATACAGAATGAAGTAAGTCAGAAAGAGAAAAACAAATACCGTATGCTAACACATATATATGGAATCTAAAAAAAAGAAAAAAGGTTTTGAAGAACCTAGGGGCTGGACAGGAATAAAAATGCAGACGTAGGGAATGGACTTGAGGACACTGGGAGGGGGAAGGGTAAGCTGGGACAAAGTGAGAGAATGACATGGACATATATATACTGCCAAATGTAAAATAGCTAGTGGGAAGCAGCCACATAGCACAGGGAGATCAGCTTGGTGCTTTGTGACCACCTAGAGGGGTGGGATAGGGAGGGTGGGAGGGAGACGCAAGAGGGAGGAGATATGGCGATATATGTATATGTATAGGTGATTCACTTTCTTATAAAGCAGAAACTAACACACCATCATAAAACAATTATACTCCAGTAAAGATGTTAAAAAAAAAAAAAAAAAGATACAATGAGAAATTAGCTGTCTGTAACTCAGAAGGGTTCTCACCAGAACCTGACTATGATGGTACTCTGATCTTGGACTTCCAGTGTCCAGAACTGTAAGAAATAAATGCTTCTTGTTTATGCCAAAAAAAAAAGCCAAAGAGGATTTAATACAATAAAAAGGGAGTATACACAGGCATTTGGGGAGCCTTAATTGAGGGTGAAAATAAGATATCAAGGGGCCAACACATGCTGTCTTCTGGGGCCATGTGGTCTCTTGTCTTTGCTTCTCTGCACAGGTCTGCCCTGCTCTACTTCTCTCTACAGGCTGAATCTGCTTACTCATCTGGCTCATTGATGGCTTTAAACATCCATTCCCAAATGGGTATATATACTCAGCCTCTGAATATAATGCCATTATGGCTCCAGCGACAAACCCACTTAGCTTATTTAGGTCTTGAATTCTAATTCTAGGGAGAGATCATTGGATTGGTATAGTAGCTTGGATCAAATACAAATACTTGGCCAATCATCTGTGATGGTGGGGATGGGGTATCACAGTAGAGCATCCTGTGTGGAGGAAATGACTGTCACCTTTTGTAAGGGACAGTTCAGCAGTGACTGCCTGCTGGCAGGAGAGCACATGCAATTTTTTTTCATAAATGAAGACTTTTTTGACTGCATAAAATTTACAAGTATTTAAACAGCAAAGAATATCTTAAGCAAAATAAAGGCTAGGAAAAGTTAGAAAAGTTACAAAAGAAACAAATGGTTGCAAAATGTTAACTCTCCTAAAATAACCAGTAAATTTAGGATTAAAGTAATAAAAATATTGCTAAGTTTAGCTGGGGGTGTTGTTATTTAGGTCTTTTGTGGAGGTTTTTTTCCATTGTTTTTAAAACCAATTAAAACTTATTGAAATAAATATTAAGTAACTTTTATAGATATTTAATAAAAACTCATTGCATATAGAAGTGATCTTTATTGTTTCAAATGTCTTCATCCAGTGATGTCAAACCTCCCTCAATTATGGTTTAGTATAGTGGACTTTTAATTTCAATCAAAATAAAATACACCATCTGATTCTAGAGGAAATAAAATTGAAGTGGGAATACAGTGTCCATAAGAATTATATTTAAACTGTCTATATTTGGAAAACACTGTTTTCGGCAGTAAGAACAAATGTAGCATTAATTAAATAACAGCAGTTAAACTATAAAGGTAAATCAAAATTATTCTTCTCAAAGACAGGAAACAGATTGTGGTTGTAGATATTTGGGAATCACCTGCAGCAAACCTGAATCAAATCTGCAGGTGACCCAGATCCCTGAGTCCTCACAGCTTAATTCTCCTTTTTAGGGACCTGATGGTCCAGGGGATTCTCTGACCCTCTCAGGCCTCAGCCTAGGGCTGCATGTGGAACAGTGGGGGAGCCACTGGGCAAAAGCTGGGATCTAAACTCGGCATCAGCCAATTTTTGTCCCTTGTGGCCATATTCTTTGCTTAGCTCGTTGAACTTTCTCTCAGTCGACAGAGCTACCAACCAACCTCCTTGTGCTTTTTTCCCTCGTGATTAATAATCCATCTTCGATGGAAGGAAATGGTACTTTCTGATTCGTTCTCCAAGTCTGCTGCTATCTGCCTGTAGGAGTCACACTTCTGATGTAGATAGCTGATGTTTTCATTCACTTTGGGAAGTTTCTTCTCTATTAAGTGTTTAACTCCCTCCTCAGTTGATTTTCTGTGAAGTTACATTACGTTCTTAGGGTAGTTCAAGGGGTATTTGAAGTTTCAGCTGAAGCTTTTAGATTTCATTTCGAAGGTGTGAGTTTTTAAGCTGTAAATATGCTTCCTCAAGCTGATGACTTTTTATTTGACCATGTGCTCTTTATTCAGTTGATTATCTTCACAAAATTCAAAAATGTGTCCTTGACTTTGTCCTTCAAGCCTTTTTAAGTAAACAGCATCAATGAGTTTCTTCAAATCAACTGATTCATAGTCTAGGTGATCTCCATTTTCTGATTTACTCTTTTGGTCTAATATCAAGTTGCCAACATAAAATGCTTTCTGTGTGTAGTTTTAGATATTTTGACTGGCTCTCCTTATCGTTTACAACTTGTTTCATTCACGTATTCAAGTCCTCAGATATTTTTTTCCTGTTCCTTCAATTCTTGCACTCCTTCCTTCCACCTGGCAGCTCTTTGGAAAAGCAGTTACAGGCCTTCCTGAAAATTAGTATTTTAATCCAGACTATCCATGATTTCCCTCTGAAATTGCTCTGCATTCTTCTGAGATGCTTCTAAGATGTTTTTCGCATCAGTCACCAGGGAGCGACAGGATTTTAATGCATCTTCAAGTGGTTTTGTCTGTTCTTGAAGTCCAGCCATCATTACTCCATGAAATGAAAGTTTAGGGGGTTCGCTTTTCTGTTCTTTTTGGAGAAGGTCTACAGTGTCCTCAAATAAAGATGTGAACCTGTTTGGATATTTACTAAATGCTGCCAAATTCAGTCTGTGATTCAGAGGACTGGCCTCCTCTCTAGGTGACTTGAGGGCTCCATCAGTTTGTGGAATCAGTCTGATCCTCTCATGGACGTTACAACATTCTTCAACCCGAGCAAAAAATATTTTGTTAGCTCTTTTTACTAGCTCCTTAAAGTATGTTGACTCTTTTTTTATAACAACAATCAGGATAGCATATACCAGAATCTTCCAGAGACCCACAGAGACCCAGGCCTTGGCTCAAGCATTCATACACCATCACCAGATCACTGAACAGCACCTCCAGAACAGGCTGGGCAGACATTTTTGTGGCCGTCATCAGGCCTTCCGTGACTCCAAAGGGACCACCACTCGGTCTCCAGTTGCCAATACCTGTGGGCCACAGCTGACCACAAGGAACCCTGTGGAGTGTCTCCCTGCTAATCCAAACAAGTGCCTGGCCAACAAGACAGACCATCAGTAGGCTGTGGGTTGGGTTCTTTAAAACAGTGTCTCTAACTTGGCTCTGCTCATGATTCTGCACAAACAGAAAGTTTAATTATGTATCCAGTGCATTGGGCAAGTGGAAACACTGATTGCAGGCAGAGGAAACCAGCCTGAGCTCTGAGCACTCTGGCCCGGTGCCAGTAAGACTAGGAGATCAAAGCAGTGCCATGCCACTACCTATTCTCTGCCCATGAGCAGGTCAGGGAGTAATGATGGGGCACGCTGTGGTGGAGGACTCGACTCATTCTCCTGAGTTCAAGTTTCCTTCAGCAGCAGGGAAGCCTGATCCTGCCTGCAAAGGTCACAGGGCTCTTTCTCGCCAGGAGGCCCCCCTCCTGCTGCCCCTGCTTGGTGTTGGGTCTGTCCAGTAGTACAGGGGGGAGAGCACTGAAAGGACTCAGCCAAGGTATAAACTAACAGATCTGGATTTCACTATCTGAATGGCAGTGTCTTAACACTTAATGGATTTTCTGTGGGACCAGTTTGTCCTCTTTCAATCCATGTACTCCCAGACTGGGGACACTCTCTTCCACTGCTGACTTGTGACACAGGCTCCTTCAGTCACATAACCCTGCCGTATTCAGCTCATGGCTCCCAGGGTTGTCCTGCAGTTGGTCTCCAATCCATGGAATCAAAGTGTGGCTGCCTCTGCAGAGGGAGCAGGTCCTTCTTTGGGAGGAATGTGCCACCATTCACTTATTTTTTTTAATTTAACTTTTATTTTATATTGGGGTATAGTTGATTTACAATGTTGTTAGTTTCAGGTGTACAGCAAAGTGGCTCAGTTATACATATACATACAATGATTCTTTTCCCATATAGGTTATTACAGAATATTGAGTAGAGTTCCCTGTGCTATACAGTAGGTCCTTGTGGATTATCTATTTTATATATAGGGTTGTGTATCTGTTAATCCCAAACTGCTAATTTATCCCCCCCCCCCCACACACACACACCTTTCCCCTTCAGTAACAATAAGTTTGTTATCCAGGTCTGGGAGTCTGTTACTGTTGTGTAAGTAAGTCCATTAATATCATCTCTTTAGATTCCACATATAAGCAATATCATATGATATTTGTCTTTCTTTGTTTTACTTCACTTAGTATGATAATCTCTAGGTCCATCCATGTTGCTGCAAATGGCATTGTTTCATTCTTTTTAATGGCTGAGTAATATTCCATTGTATATATGTACCACATCTTCTTTATCCATTCATCTGTCGATGAGCATTTAGGTTGCTTCCATGTCCTGGCTATTGTAAATAGTGCTGCAATGAACATCAGGGTGCATGCATCCTTTCAAATTATGGTTTTCTCTGGATATACGCCCAGCTGTATTTTTAGTTTTGGGTGTTTTTTTTTGTATTTTTAGTTTTTTAAGGAACTTTCATTCTGTTCTACATAGTGGCTGTACCAATTTACATTCCCACCAAGAGTGTAGGAGGGTTCCCTTTTCTCCACATCCTCTCCAGCATTTTTTGTTTGTAGACTTTTTAATGATGGCGATTCTGACCAGTGTGAGGTGATACCTCACTGCAGTTTTGATTTGCATTTCTCTAATAATTAGTGATCTTGAGCATCTTTTCATGAGCTTTTCAGCAATCTGTATATCTTATTTGGAGAAATGTCTATTTAGGTGTTCTGCCTATTTTTTGATTGGGTTGTTTATTTTTTTTGATATTGAGCTGCATGCGCTGTTTGTATATTTTGGAAATTAATCCTTTGTCAGCTGCATCATTTGCAAATATTTTCTCCCATTCTGTGGGTTGTCTTTTCATTTTGTTTATGGCTTCCTTTGCTGTGCAAAAGCTTTTACGTTTTATTAGGTCCTATTTGTTTATTTTTGTTTTTATTTTCATTACTCTAGGAGGTGGATCCAAAAAGATATTGCTGCAATTTATGTCAAAGAGTGTTCTGCCTATGTTTTCCTCTGAGAGTTTTATAGTATCTGGTCTTACATTGAGGTCTTTAATCCATTTTGAGTTTATTTTTGTGCGTGGCATTAGAGAGTGTTCTAATTTCTTTTACATGTAGCTGTCCAGTTTTCCCAGCAACGCTTATTGAAGAGGCTGTCTTTTCTCCATTCTGTATTCTTGCTACCTTTGTCATAGATTAATTTACGATGGGGGTGTGGGTTTATTTCTGGGCTTTCTATCCTGTTCCATTGATCGGTATTTGTTTTTGTGCCAGCACCATACTGTTTTGATGGCTGTAGCTTTGTAGTATAGTCCAAAGTCAGGGAGCCTGATTCCTCCAGCTCTGTTTTTCTTTCTCAGGATTGCTTTGGCTACTTAGGGTCTTTTGTGTCTCCATACAAATTAAAACATTTTTTGTTCTAGTTCTGTGAAAAATGCCTTTGGCAGTTTGACAGGGATTGCATTAAATCTATAGATTATTTTGGGTAGTATAGTCATTTTGACAGTATTAACTCTTCCAATCCAAGAACACGGTATATCTTTCCATCTGTTTGTGTCATCTTCAATTTCTTCCTCAGCATTGTGTAGTTTTCAAAGTGGCTCCTTAGGGAGATTTATTCAGAGGTATTTTATTCTTTTTGATGCAGTGGTAAATGGGATTATTTCCTTAATTTCTCTTTCTGATCTTTCATTGTTAGTGTATAGAAATGCAGCAGATTTCTGCATATTAATTTTGTATCCTGCAACCTTACCAAATTCATTGATGAGCTCTAGTAGTTTTCTGGTAGCATCTTTAGGATTTTCTCTGTATAGTGTCATGTCATCTGCAGATAGTGACAGTTTTATGTCTTCTTTTCCAATTTGGATTCCTTTTATTTCTTTTTCTTCTCTGATTGCTGTAGCTAGGACTTCCAAAACTATGTTGAATAAAACTGGTGAGAGTGGACATCCTTGTCTTGTTCCTGATCTTAGAGGAAATGCTTTCAGCTTTTCACCATTGATAATGTTGTTAGCTGTAGGTTTGTCATATATGGCCTTTATTATGTTGAGGTATGTTCCCTCTATTCCCACTCTGGAGAGTTTTTATCATAAATGGATGTGAAATTTTATCAGTGGCTTTTTCTGCATCTATTGAGATGATCATATGGTTTTTATTCTTTAATTTGTTAATGTGGTATATCACACTGATTGATCTGTGGATATTGAAAAATTCTCACAACCCTGGGATAAATCCCACTTGATCATGGTGTACGATCCATTTAATGTATTCTTGGATTCGATTTGCGAGTATTTTGTTGAGGATTTTTGCATCTGTATTCATCACTGATATTGGCCTGTAATTTTCTTTTTTTGTGGTATCTTTGTCAGGTTTTGGCATCAAAGTGATGGTGGCCTCATAGAATGAGTTCCGAAGTGTTCCTTCCTCTGCAATTTTTTGGAATAGTTTCAGGATAGGTGTTAACTCTTCCTAAATGTTTGGTAGAATTCACCTGTGAAGCCTTCTGGTTCTGGACTTTTGTTTGTTGGGAGTTTTTAAATCACAGACTCGATTTCAGTACTTGTGATTGGTCTGTTCATATTTTCTGTTTCTTCCTGGTTCAGTCTTGGGATATTGTACCTTTCTAAGAATTTGTCCATTTCTTCTAGGTTGTCCATTTTATTGGCATATAGTTACTTGTAGTAGTCTCTTATGGTCCTTTGTATTTCTGTGGTGTTGGTTGTAACTTTTTTTCATTTCTAATTTTATTGATTTGGGCCCTCTCCCTTTTTTTTCTTGGTGAGTCTGGCTAGAGGTTTATCAATTTTGTTTATCTTTTCAAAGACCTAGATTTTAGTTTCATTGATCTTTTCCATTGTTTTCTTCATCTCTATTTCATTTATTTCTTCTCTGATTTTTTATTTCTTTCTACTAACTTTGGGTTTTGTTTGTTCTTTAGATGTAAGGTTAGGTCATTTATTTGAGATTTTTCTTGTTTCCTGAGGCAAGCTTGTATTACTATAAACTTTCTGCTTAGAACTGATTTTGCTGCATCCCATAGGTTTTGGATTGTCCTGTTTTCATTTTCATTTGTCTCTAGGTATTTTTTGATTTCCTCTTTGATTTCTTCAGTGATTCACTGGTTGTTTAGTAGCATATTCTTTAGCCTCCACGTTTGTGTGTGTGTGTGTGTGTGTGTGTGTGTGTGTGTGTGTGTGTTTTGTTGTAGTTTATTCTTAGGACAGGGCCGAAAGTAAGCTCATCACACGAGATGAATTGTGCCAAAGCACAGCAGTAGAGGGCTGCCGCTCGCTCAGGCAAAACAGCGCCGTCTATCTTGCTGTGGTAACTTTTATTAAAGCATTATCTAGGTTTACACTTTAAGACTTGTTTTCTTAACATTTCAGAAGTGCCAAAGCAGCAACCTATGTTTTTATTAATTATACAGTCAATAATTGGCTTTCATGAGCACCTGCTGTGCTTCGTCCTTGAGCGCGAAAGCAGCACAAAGTTCCCACCATTATTTTGATTATACTGAAGTAGCACAAGGACATTTCCTTGCGTTCCCACCACTCTGATTATACTGAGGACATCTCATGGATCAGTGCCCAAAGCACTCAGTGTTTCTTTGCAGGCCCCCAGTTTGCTGGGGGGGCTCAAAGCAATCAGGACTGTTTGCAGTTCTGGCTTATTCGCCAGCCCCCAGTTTGCTGGTGGGGGGGTCTCATGGGTCACGTCTCCTTTCCATGTCCTCAGTTATTCCACTACATTTCCCCCTTTTTTGTTTTACAATTTTTGCAGCATCAAGGAGAACACGGCAGCATTACTCTCGGTACTAAACTACATGGAATTATTTTGCAGCTTGTGCAGCATCAAGGAAAACACAGCAGCTTGTTGCGATGTTGCATGGCGGGTAGCTTTCACTCGTCGTCGGGCTACAATTAAACATGATTATTATTATAATGAGCACTAGCAATCCTGCAGTAGAAGCTGTTGTGGCTATAATACCCATGACAGCTGCAATCAACGTTCCTACAAATCTTTTACTTCTTTTTAATGCATCAGCTAAATATTGCAAAACAGCCATAGGAAGAGATTCTTGCCATTCCCTTCCAAGATTGACAGGAAGCCAAAGACCTGTCCGAGCTCGTAAGATATACAAACTTTCAGTAGATATGTTAAAATACTAGAGTTAATGCAGGTATATAGAGAGCAATTTTTACACATTATAATACCTTGAGTCTCATTCCATACAGCTGGTCCCTTTAACAATATATAAGGTAATTTCACACAACTACGAGTATACCGAGTAACATCTTTATGAAAAATCAAACTATGATTTGTTAACCATATGTCCTACCGAGGCATTAATCTTTCTCAGAGCTGCCATAAGGTTCCATAAGTCCTTTTGGATAGGATATCCATTTAAATGAGGACCAGGAGGAGAAAACCCTCCAGCATGCCATACTATGGTATCATTAATAGAATTGCTATAAATAGTGTTATCCTCTTTATGCCAGTATAAATTCTTCAAACCCTTTTTTCCTTGGGCAGAGCCAAAAGGGCTTCAATCAGTGACGCTTCCCCAAGAAGTATTAACAAGAACCCGAGCCATTTCTCCTCGGCATCAAGTCCAATGGACCCAATCCGATAATCGATCCATAAGAGGCACCTGGCATGGAGGCAAATAAGGTGCAGAAACATTTTCATTAAGAGTGGAATTACAACTTTTAAAACTATAAGCACTCAAAAGATATAACCCATGATATTTGCTTTCATTTTTGACAACACTTAACCATGCCTGATAATTCATTTTAAGGCAATGATCTCCCTTTCCCATACAAATAGAAGGTCCATTAACACCCACCGTGTAATTCTCTATTATCCTTCCTTCTTCTTCCGGCTTCAAAGGGCCTCTATCATCAAAAGGACCAGGCAACCATCCAGACTCATTTACATATACGAGAATTGGGGCATCCCACCAGGTAACTCCCATATTAAGAGGAGGGTTAGGAATATAAGTCCAATAAGTATGGTTAGTACAATTTATCTCATTGGCTGATATGCTTATTACCTGTGCAGACAACATTGCCAGCATAGCTACAAAAAGATTGGTACTAGTGAGGGGTTTACCCTGTGTAATGACAAGATTTTCAGCAGTGCCTGCAAACTTTTTCACTTGCCCCCAAGTCAATGGAGACGCCCTCTTTGTTTGATCCAATGGCACACGGAATGCTCTCTTGCTCAAATCCATCTCCGCAAATCCCTTCGTCATTCCCATCACATCAAGCCTACGCTTAGTTGCCATCCCGAAGCTTTATCTTCTTAGCCAGCACCCAATAGGATTCAGCTCCTGCAGAAACAAAAGCATATCCTCGACGCCAACGAAGAACCTCGCCAGGTTCCCAAGTGTTAGTATTTTCATTTAATATAAAAACAGGCTGTCTAAGTTCTTGTGTACTTATTTTTGTCCAGTGTTTGTCAGCTGCACTAAGATCATCTTCTCCATGATTCAAAAAATTAAGAGTAAATAAAGCAATATGTATTCTTTTCCTAGGACTTTGTACCTCATCTCCCCCTTTTTGTTTTATAAGCATTTCTTTCAAAGTGCCGTTTTGTCGTTCAATAACCGCTTGTCCCGTACTGTTTCCTGGGATACCTGTAACATGCCGTATATTATGTGTGGCAAAAAAAGTCTGACATTTTTGAGAGTGATATGCAGAAGCATTATCAGTTTTTATACTGTTGGGAATTTCCATACAGCAAAAGCTTCTAATAAATGAGTTATTACAGCATCCGCTTTTTCAGAAGATAATGGAGTTGCCCATGAGAAATGAGAGTAGGTATCTACAGAATGATGAATATATTTTAACTTTCCCAAACCAGGATATTGAGTTACATCCATTTGCCAGATAGCATTAGCAGATAAGCCTTTAGGGTTAACTCCAATATTCAAACAAGGTTGATTAATAGCAGCACATTGCGGGCATGTACGGAGAATAGTTTTTGCTTGTTTCCATGTAAGATTAAATTTATTTTTTCAGTCTTCTGGCATTAGTATGATATCTATGATGTTCTGCTGTAGCTAACATCATAATTGTACGGTACCCACTAAAGTATCAATAAAATCATTTCCATCTGCCAGTGGACTCGGTAAATGAGTATGAGCACGAATATGAGTAATATAAAGTGGTGCAGGGCTTCCCTGGTGGCGCAGTGGTTGGGAGTCCGCCTGCCGATGCAGGGGACACGGGTTCGTGCCCCGGTCCGGGAAGATCCCACATGTCGCGGAGCAGCTGGGCCCGGGAGCCATGGCCGCTGAGCCTGCGCATCTGGAGCCTGTGCTCCGCAACGGGAGAGGCCACAACAGTGAGAGGCCCACGTACCGCAAAATAAAAAAAAAATAAAAAAATAAAAAAAAATAAAAAATAAAAAAAAATAAAGTGGTGCAGTACGTAGTCTAATTATATGTTGTATTTGCAAAAATAAAGAATGCAGTTCTGATCCATTATTTGGGATAAAAGCGGTCTCTATTTTTAACTGTAAATTCCACATACTGAGAGTCTGTAATTATATTAAGAGCAATTGGATAATCTTGTAACAATAGTATTACAGCAAATAGTTCTGCTTTTTGAACTGAAACATATGGAGATTGTAACACCTTTTGATCATGACTGTTAACATATCCTGCTCTTCCCGTTTTATTGGCATCAGTAAAAAAAGTTGGTCCTATAACAGGATCTAATTGAACTATTTTTGTCAAAATCCAATTAGTCTTTTTCAAAAATTGCAAACGTTTATCAGAAAGACAATGATTATGTATTTTACCTATATAATGAGCACAGGCAATTTGCCAGTTATCCTCTAGTTGAAAAAGGGTTTGTATTTCTCTGTTTGAAAAAGGGACTATAAGTTCATGTGGGTCCTGACCATATAGTTGCCTTAATCGTAACCTACCTTTAATAATAATATCAGCTATTTTTTGTACATAAGATTGTAATTTCTTTTGAGCTTTATGAGCTAAAAATATCCATTCTATGAGATTATCTTGTTGTTGTAGTAAACCAGTAGGAGAATGAGGAGTATGAAATACAATAAGTCGTAAATGATCGAGAGATTCAGTCCGATCCAATTGTGCATCATGTATATGTTTTTCTATCCATTTAAGTTCTTGTTCAGCCTGGGGAGAAAGTTCACAGACTATTTCAAGGTCTTCTATCTAGGTATGCTTCCGAAAACATATCAATTTTTTAACATGTTTTCAGTAGCATAACCAGACAAGAGTCCCCGAACATAATTAGAATGCATCCCATATGCATTAATGGCTTCTTTTAGCATTTAAAAAATTTTTATATCATGATGGTTATACTCAACATTTACATATCCATTCGGAAATTGATTATTAGCAGGCATAGCTTGTCTAACAATAGGGAAAGCAAAAACTGATTTAGAATATTGCTTTTCTTGTTTATTCATCTCTTCTTCCAACAACAGTCTATTAGATTCAGGTTTTAGAGGAAAGCGAAACTGACGAGAGGCTCCAACAGGATAAGCTGCTAATTCTAAGGAGGAGCCGAAGGAATAGTAAGACATGGCTCCTGATATGAAGGAGTAGTAGTATTGCTTTTATTTTCTTCCAGTTTAGTCATCAAATTTTTTAACTTTGAAAGTATATCAGAAATCTCATTCTGTTGAGAAAGTGGCATTTCATTTTGTTTGCTAGCCTGCTCCCGATCTTTATTACCATCAGAAAAAGTCCCTTCATCACTGGAATCCGAAAAATCCTCTCCTGTCTCAGACACAAGGGGAGGAGGCGGAGGAAAGTCCTCTCTATAGGAGACTCACGAAACAGAGTAGGAAAAGCAGCAGAATGATCAAGAGCAGAATTCGGACGCTGAGGACGCGCCCCATAGTCACTTTCAGTTTCAGATTGTAATGGTTCCAGGGAAAGGGAAATTAATTTACAAAGAGACCAAACACGGAAAGATATAGGGTCTCCACGCTGATCAGCTCTTCTTAAGGCTCGCATAACCTGTTTCCAAACTTTTAAATTCAACTGGTTATGACCAGTAGGTCGAAACCAGTAACAGTGTTTACGAACCAGCGCAAACAATTCATCAAAAGATTCTTGTTTCACTTTCACTCCTGAACTCCGTAATAACTGTTTCAGGAGTTTAATGTATTGAAATTCTACTGAATGGGAATTCCCCATTACAGTTCCTCTACTGTTGCCGAAGGTTTCGCTTACTCTGAGCGGACCAATTTCCCCTTCGGTCCCGCGATCACGCGATTACTTACCTTCAGGTCCCTGTTCGGGCACCAAGTATTGTAATTTATTCTTAGGACAGGGCCGAAAGTAAGCTCATCACACGAGATGAATTGTGCCAAAGCACAGCAGTAGAGGGCTGCCGCTCGCTCAGGCAAAGTAGCGCCGTCTATCTTGCTGTGGTAACTTTTATTAAAGCATTATCTAGATTTACACTTTAAGACTTGTTTTCTTAACATTTCAGAAGTGCCAAAGCAGCAACCTATGTTTTTATTAATTATACAGTCAATAATTGGCTTTCATGAGCACCTGCCGTGCTTCGTCCTTGAGCGCAAAAGCAGCACAAAGTTCCCACCATTATTTTGATTATACTGAAGTAGCACAAGGACATTTCCTTGCGTTCCCACCACTCTGATTATACTGAGGACATCTCATGGATCAGTGCCCAAAGCACTCAATGCTTCTTTGCAGGCCCCCAGTTTGCCAGGGGGGGCGCTCAAAGCATTCAGAACTGTTCACAACTCTTGCTTATTCGCATGCCCCCGGTTTGCCGGGGGGGGGGGGGGGGGGGCTCAAAGCAATCAGGACTGTTTGCAGTTCTGGCTTATTCGCCAGCCCCCAGTTTGCTGGTGGGGGGGGCCTCATGGGTCATGTCTCCTTTCCATGTCCTCAGTTATTCCACTACAGTGTTTACAGTTTTTTTTCTTGTAGTTGATTTCTAATCTCATAGTGTTATGTTTGGAAAATATGCTTGATACGATTTCAATTTTCTTAAATTACTAAGACTTGTTTTGTGAACCAGCCTGTGATCTATCCTGGAGAGAGTTCCATGTGCAATTAAAAAGAATGTGTATTCTTGTTTTTGGATGGAATGCTCTGTAAATATCAATTAAGTTTATCTGATCTAATGTGTCATTTGAAACCTGTGTTTCCTTATTGATATTCTGTCTGGATGATCTGTCCATTTTGAAAGTGGGGTGTTAAAGTTCCTCACTATTGTGTTACTCTCAATTTCTCCTTTTATGGCTGTTAGCATTTGCCTTATGTATTGAGGTGCTCCTATGTTGGGTGCATGTATAATTACAATTGTTATATCTTCTTCTTAGATTGATTCCTTGATCATTATGTAGTGTCCTTCTTTGTCTTTTGTTAACAGTGTTTAAAGTCTTTTGTCTGATATGTGTATTGCTATTCCAGCTTTCTTTTGATTTCCATTTGCATGGAATACCTTTTCCATCCCCTCACTTTCAGTCTGTATGTGTCCCTAGATCTGAAGTGGGTCTCTTGTAGACAGCATATATATGGGTCTTGTTCTTGTATCTATTCAGCCAGTCTGTGTCTTTTCATTGGAGCATTTAATCCATTTATGTTTAAGGTAATTGTTGATATGTATGTTCTTATTGCTGTTTGTTTCTGTAGGTCATTTTTTCCCTTTCCTCTTTTGTTCACTTGTGATTTGATGACTGTCTTTAGTGTTAGGCAGCCTGTCTGCTGATGGGTGGGTCTGTGTTCCTGTCCTGTTGATTGTTTGGCCTGAGCCATCCCAGCACTGGAGCCTACAGGCCAGGTCTTGTTGCTACTGATTCAAGCAGTATGTCTGCCTGTAGGAAGAGTTCAAGTAGATGTGCACTCCCTGCTATTTCCGCCACCATATTTTATGACCCCAGAGAGATCCACGGCCGTCTCCCAACCCCACCTCCCCAGCAGGCCCTGCAAGACCAGCAGATAAGTCTGGCCCAGGCTTCTATGAAGTCACTGCTTTTGCTCTGGGTCCTGATGTGCACAAGACCTCGTGTGCACCCTCCTTGAGTGGAGTCTCTGTTTCCCCCAGTCCTGTAGAGCTCCTACAATCAATCCCCACTGGCCTTCAAAGCCAAATGCTCTGGGGGCTCCTCCTCACGATGCCGGACCCCTCGGCTGGGGAGCCTAATGTGGGACTCATAGCTCTCAGTCCTGTGGGAGATATTCTGCAGTATGATTATTCCCCAGTTTGTGGGTCACCCACCCAGGTGGTATGGGATTTGATCATATTGCATCTCTTGTGGTTTCTTCTTTATGTCTTTGGATGTAGAATATCTTTTTTTTTAAGTAGGTTCCAGTCTTTTTTTATTGATGGTTGTTCAGCAGTTGTGATTTTGGTGTGCTCGTGAGAGGGGGTGAGCCAATTCCGATTTCCTTTAGAATCAATTATGCCATGCTAAATGGTCTACAGTACCACAAATGACATTAAATGAAGGTTGTATATGCATTTATGTTGACTTCTTTCTTACCTGGGCATTAATTTTATAGGGAACATGAAGATTTTGTACAGGTTTTTTTTCATAATGGTGTCTTTTTCCCTCTATAAGTTACAGTAAATAAGCCACTCAAAAGAGATTGTGCAATTGTCCTGGATATCAACAGATCTATCACTGAGCTTAAGAAAGCAACCACAAACAACCCAAACTCCATAGCTTCTCTTTTACATGCACACTACCAAAACTTTGCCATGAGATTTTACTGAGTGCATACTGTGCCACTGCACCAGGCTGGGACATGTTTGTGATACTGAAGGTTTTGTTGTGGTTATATGAATTAATTCAGAATACATAATTTTCAAAGCCCGATTCATCTTTCATAGTTCAGCCAGGAGGAAAGTGTTCATGAATTGAAAGAAGTATGTGTGCTGCTTTTTCTGAGCCTCTTAAGCTATCCTTTGAAATAACAAAAGCCTCTCATGTCTTTATCTGTTCATGTGCTTCAGTCAATGTTTTCAAAGTGCTTTCCGAGCACAAAGACATCTCTGCATTTATTCCCCAGCTCAGGTGTGGATGGAATCAACTCTTGCAGAAAGAGAAAGAAAACATCAAAGCTCTTTCAGGTCTCTCAAGTACTCCAGGAAGCAAATTTAGTCATGAAAAAAATCAAGAGTAAAATTCTTCCTCGGTTTACTCATTTATGGATCATGGCTTTATTTGACAGCAGTAAAACAAAAGTGTGATGTGGAGACTATGCAGGATTAAAAGGACAGAAATTAACTTCACAGTGAAGCTTCAAGTTTAGGTTTTTAAGCAAGTGTATGAGAACCTCTTATCATCTGAATAAATGGTAATCTTTCTAGGGCCTTTATTTCTCTTATGTTAGATTTTACTGCTATGACTTTGAGCTTTCTTTCTACAAATAGGGAAACAAATGTTTGTTTTATTCCCTATAGGGTGAGCAGAATCTAGGCAATTGAGGAAGGCCCCAGTGACTTGAGAAATTCCATGATATCTGTTCATATTTTAGCACTTTTTACCTTGGGGCAAAAATGTTTTATTTTTTCTTAGTTAGCACTGAAAAATTTCTCTCCAAAGTTTTTTCCATAGAGAATGTTTTTTTTTTTTTTTTTTTTTTTTTGCGGTACGCGGGCCTCTCTCTGTTGTGGCCTCTCCCGTTGCAGAGCACAGGCTCCGCAGCATGTGGGATCTTCCCGGACCGGGGCACGAACCCGTGTCCTCTGCATCGGCAGGCAGACTCTCAATCACTGCGCCACCAGGGACACCCGAGAATGCTTTTTTGTTTGTTTGTTTGTTTTTGCGGTACGCAGGCCTCTCACTGCCGTGGCCCCTCCCACCGCGGAGCACAGGCTCCGGACGCACAGGCCCAGCAGCCATGGCCCACAGGCCTAGCCGCTCCGCGGCACCTGGGATCCTCCCGGACTGGGGCATGAACCCGCGCCCCCTGCATCGTTAGGTGGACTCCCAACCACTGCGCCACCAGGGAAGCCCTAGAGAATGCTTTTTTAGCCACCTCTCTCTCTCTTTCCAGGCTGAAATATAGATCTTACTAATATAGAAGCATGAAAAAATTCAAGGAGTATGACAAATTTAATGTAACTTTACAGTGATAGTGTAGGCAGCCTTGATGGTAAAAGGAGATGAGTCTGAATTAGTGAATTAGTTATACTTTAAAATAATGTTCTGTCATTTCAAAGAACAGAATACTTCACATCCCATTTACAAACAGGGTTTGAAAAAATAACCCTACTCCTTGTTAGTGACAACTAACTGCTTGTGGGCCCAGTTCCTTCAAGTGCCTTTTCATGGAGTCTTAAAATACCCTACTACAGGCCCTTTTTGCTACTGGCAGTTATATATATTTCATGTCTAAATGGCAGTTATATATATTTCATGTCTTATTTTATTTAAATCCTGAATTGAGTACCATGCAGTAATTTGTTTTTGTCTATTAAGTACCCATTACAGAACTCTGGCCTACAATGTGCAAATTAAATTAGGCAGACTTTATTGCTATACATAATGCATGTGAACATTCTCTTCTGGGTATTTTGACTAAGTTGTTCCTTAGGAGAAAAAAAAAGATGCTTAGTAAGTTGCTCAGAACATTGAGGGAGAATTTATAGACCAAATCTACTACTCTCATAGGCTTCTTGTTATAAATAAAAAATAATGAACATAGTGCCGAATAGTGCCAGAAAAAATCAGATTTAATCCTTACAGAATATTTTTATGTACAGAGAGATCCTTAACACCACTTGATTTCAATTCTAAAAACTAAACTGAGAAAAACACATTTTAAATTATTTTTATTTCTGTTCAGTTTGTATTCATTTTAAAGATAATAACTACCATACAGTGAGCACTCACTTTGTTCCAGCTGCTATCTTAAGTGCTGGCTATGTATTATTTTATTTAATCCTCATGATCCTAAGGCAGGCCCTCATGTCATGGCCAAATCACAGAATGAAGTCATGGAGACTTAAAGTATACAGCTCAAATGACACTGGAAACTGCTTCCTCACTGCTGGTGATAACCCATTGGAGGTTCAAGAAACCAAGTGGGAAATTCGCTATCAGCGTTTAAAAAATTACAGAGAATAGAATAGAATGAGAAATAGCCCAGGGTATCACAGATAGGGAAAGTAGCATTTTGTGAGACGTTTGTTTTAAATGCTCATGCACATGTGTGTGAACTAATTCTTGATGTTAAAGTGCACGTCTTATTCTGGGTTGTGGCTTAAAAAATAAGAAATATCAACTATGCTTAAATCAAAGGCAACAGTAATCTGATTCTAAAGAGCTGAACATATAGCTATAGCTTAATTTTTAAAAGTTGTGTATAGTGACTATTATAGGATAGAAGATACATGTTGGCCCACAGCTAAATATTCTATTTTTTTCCAGTCTTATGATATTTCTTTTTTTCTTATTGAGATAGCATTGGTTTATAACATTATATAAGTTTCATGTGTACAACATTATATTTCTACTTCTGTATATACTACAGCATGCTTACCACCAAAAATTTTAGTTTCCATCCATCATCAGACAGTTGACCCCCTTCAATCTTAAAATTCACGTTAAAAGGAGAAACCACTTTAAGATTAATCCCCCTTCTATCAGATTGATAGAACTCACAACAACAAAAACGCATAAACACAAAATCTCGTTTATTTTTGTCTGAAGCAAAAAGGAGCTCACTCAGCATAGGAACAATAAGCAAATCATACAAATATTGAGAAAAAATGTTCCCATGAATACATATATATATATATTCTTAATAGCAGCGATCAGAAGTTTAACACAATGTAAGGTGGTTTTCAATAAAGAATGCTTTCTGACAGGCTTTTGAGTAGGAAGTGAACACATCAATCACATAATGGTCACTTGAACCCGGTGGACTGTGGAAACCATCTTGGAATTTACATTTAGTTTCACCATTGAGCTGTTCAACTTTTGCATTTCACTCAATTTGTACCAGATTTACAAATTAACTCCTCACCTCTTGATCTCTCACACTCAAGACTGTAGGAGGGAAAGGAAGGAGGGGCTGGGCGTGAAAACATGCATGGGACCAATGCCAGGGTTTCTAATACGTGTCTGTTCATCTCTGCACTTCTTTCCATGCTTTAGAGACATTAAAAAAGTGTCAGGGTCCAAAGTCATACCTAAAGTGGCTAAGTAGATCTGAAATTGCAAAGAAAATAAACCTTAAAAATTCACAAAAATCCACCAGTTTAAACATTTCTTCAAGACATTGCCCATGACATATTTTGTAGTCTACCTTTCAATAACTCAGAACACTCTTTAAAAGAAAAAAAAAAGCACGTGATTGCTTCCAGCATCATCACCTCTGTCCAGCAGGCTACAGGAGCATCCAGCTCGGGATATCTTCCATGTATAGCACACTTTATAGAATTGATACAATGTGCCTTCCACCTTGTCTTTAAAGCTTTCCATATATCTGGTTCTGAGGTGAAAAAATTAAAAATAGAAGAGTCTGGAAGGGAATGAAGATTCAAAATACATTGCTGGATCTCACAGCCATTGTTTCCCTTCTGAGATCTCAACTGTAGCTGCCAACAGGGATATTCAAGGGCACACTTCAAATCAGCTAAGCGTAACAGGGGTGTTTCTCCACTGCCTTCCTTTCTTGACTGTGCAGAATTCTCACAAAAATTAAAAGAGATGCAATGGGGTTCAATGCTCATAATATTAATTTAGAAAGACCTCCTCCTAGCATGAAGGAAGCTTATTCCAAGATATTCTCTTGGATTCTAAAACCTTTGACAATTAGATCAGAAGAAGCTGTGAGAATAAATAAGGGGACAGAGTTTCCTTGGTCTCAGTTTACAATTACTAGGACAACCTTTCCTGTTCTAATCCTACATTTTACTCTTTTTTGAAAATTAAATTCATGTTGGCTGATTAGCCTGCTTTTCTGTTCTGGTTGCAAAAATATTTTTAAATGTATGATAGTCACTACTATTGAATACGTTTTTACCTGTTAAAGTGTATTCCATTAAAAATGTCATGAAACCGAGGCAAATAGTGCAGAGTAGGGTGAGGGGGCTGAGAAGATATTTTAATTCTTCCTTTCCTGTCAGAGAGCAAAATATTCACACATAAAGTGACAAATAGGATTGGCTTGGAATACTGCCTTTCCGCAATTCAGAAAGTCAACCCACATTAAGCAAAGGCAACATTTCAAAGTGCAGAACATCTGGACACGTGTATGGTTAATGCCTGCAGTACCGCAAAAAGCATATGCAACATTCAGCAACACTGCACTCTGGGAAATAAAACACATAAGTTATAAGTAATGCAGGGAGATCAAAGTACATGTAAACATTTCAACACATTCTATTCGTACTAGAAAAGATATTCAGGTCTTAACATATTATCAGGGCTAAACTTAATATTTGACAGATTGGTTGTATATGGCCATTATTCCTGCTTCTGATGCCACACTTATTTATATTTGCTGCATGTAAGTCCTAAATCTAAATGAAAGTTGATGTTCAACATCAAAATGTACACCCTTAATGGAAGGTAAAAATGTAGGATGTTGCAAAGGCTAAGAACAGCTTCTGCCTATTACTGGATCTTGCACATGTCATTCCAAATTCCTGAGCCCACTCATGTGAGTTAGAAACTAGGTAACCAAGTTCCTTTGGCAGGGACTGGGGAGATAAAGCAGAAAATACCTACCGGCACTATAGAGAAATGGAAAGAAACTTGGTAGGGCATCTTTGACATGGCTCAGGAACTAGGAATTCTAGACTGAGATTGGAAACTGGGTTTACTGAGTTACTTAATACCTCACAACACAAACTCTGGTTTTTTGTTTCTGCTTTTTAAATAAGACCAAATATTTGTTCTATCTTTAGGTGTAGGGTATACCCAAGTCTAGAAGTGTTTCTCCAGGGGTGAGGGGCCAGAGACTGAGCAAATTACTGCTGAATTAGCATGACTATATAAGAATAAAATTTATAGTACCAGAGAACAAATTTTCTTCTTCATTCTGCAGATATATTACATAAAGTTCTTTACTGTAAGGTGATAATAAGGAGTCAGCCCTAAGCCCTAAGCCCTAGGTATGAGTGTTAGGATATATTAAGAAAACTACTCCTTTTCCTTGTTGGTTTATAGGATTTGGAGTTAACTGAGAAAACTATAATATTTAAATAATATTCATATCAATATTTCTTAAGGATTTATCATGAAGTCATAATTTGTTTTTAATTCCACGTTATGGGAAAGCACACTATTAGGAAGCATAAAAACACTCTTTGCTTTGTTTAATGTTTCTAGATGTCTAGTACAGATTAAGTCCTATTAATATAAACAGTAGTGGGACATCTAAATATTTTTCCTTATCCTAAAATGCTAATGTCCTGAAAATTATTAGGAATGAAAAAGACAAGATAAAATTGAAAAATAGAGTACTTTCAATATGCAAGGTTTAAAGATTTTAAATAATATTTATCTAGTAGGATTTGTCCTTCATTTAAAGTTCTAACAGATTGATATCTGAGTATGAAATTTCCAGCAACTATGGAATAGTTCTTTGGGAGAATGGGTCATTGCAATGAAACCCTTCCTTTTAGTATTGACAGCTCCTGGATGCCCAGCACTTGTCCCAATATATGAAAGACTCCAATCTACACAACAGTGGAGTATGAAATTTGTTTCTTTTCTAATAAAAATGTAGCAATAATAGCATCACACAATTATACATTGTGATTTTAAAGTACACAAAAGTATAGCTATTTATGCCATGTAGTTATATGAATAATATTCCTAAGAAACTTTAAATCTTTAATACCCAACTTCTGTCAAACACTTTGAAGCACAGAACTATATTAAGAAAGCATGTGGCATTCAATTTCTGACATTTCATCCCCAAAGAAGGCAAAGCACAACAATAACATATCTCTGAAATGCAAATTCCATTAAGTGCATATTTCCAGAACACAAGGTCAATCGAGAAACACATTTTAAAATTCAACAAGTTCTCTTTTTAAATTAGTATGCTCAGTATATAATTTTCAAACACAATCTGAAGTCATTTTCCAACGCGTGTTCATAGTCTAATTTTTTCTCCCTCAAAAATATACTCACTGGTTCATTTTCTGTTTTCTAATTTTCACATTTACTAGCTCAAAATATCTAACCTTATAAGAATATCTTTTCTCTCCACATGTCCAAATGTGAAATAGATTTTATTTAAATCTCATAATAAGAACACCACCAATAATAACATTCCCTTATGTTTGAGCTTTAAAGTAAATCTAAACAGCTCAAAAAGGCGAAATTTTTAATTGTCCCAACCAGAGTTGAGAATTAGAGCAACTTCCTTTGAACGATTTGTCAAGTGAATACTGTAACTAGACACAGAAGGAGATAGTCATCCCAAGAACAAGGTACTGGTTTTTGACTTCCTAACTCCGCCTGGGCACAAGAAAACACAGAACTGTGTTACCCCAGGAGAACTCGTAGATGCAGAGGGTCTTACACTGAGCTCGAAAAGGGAACCACCTGCTTTCCACCCACATATACCTCTTCAATATTTCGGTCATCTCCTGAAAGAAAAATCAAGGAATCATTGTTTATAATCTGAACAGGTAGATATGACCAAAAGAAGATGCTGCACCTAATTTGAGGATTAGAGTCTGAAATACACGCCTAAAGCAGAATTCACATAAAATTGAATCAACCCCCAATCACCGTTCTTTCGGCTGAAGTGAGTGGTTTCCTTTTCCAGCCCCAAGTGTAAAAGAAATACTTATCTTTACACCCCAGAATCATAAGCAGCATGGTGAGATGAAGGGCCTGCAAGAACTGAGCTTTTTAAAGAAATACCACATGTGTCTCTCCCACCCCAAATTCACTCAGAACTCAGAGCTCGCTCAACGGAGTGGGAGGAAGAGTAGAATCTTCCACACTATTTATTTCTCTCTCTCAGTGAATAGAATTGAATGTGAGTACGTTAAAAAGCATGTGTGGCAAGACTCCACCACAATCACAAATACAATGTGCTAGGGCAGACTTGGGGTTACAGAACGAGTGTAGGAAGAAGGTACAGGATGATCTCTTCTCCTTGGCCTGCCATTCCTCAGTTTAGGATTTATGACTATGTTCTAGAGGAGCATATTCATTTCAAATAGTGCCTTTAAATATTGTGCCATAAATGGGCTCAATGCCAAGGAATGTTAAAAAATATAATGAATCAAAGCAAATGATCACACATAAGGCTTAACATATGGTACAATAAATGCAGAGAGCATACCCAAGAGACAAAGAAAGATTTTATTTAGCATAGAGACATATATACCTACCTAGATAGAGGAACTTCTGGATAATAGCCTAAAATGAAAAATAATAATAAGAAGGAGAAAGAATATTTTGTGCATTTAGAAAAGCAAATTCACAGCCAACAGTGGCTGGCAAAATCCAGAAATATAAATATATTTCTCAATGGCAAAAATCTGTTTTTATTTTTTTCTAAACACAGAACTTTTTCTTTTGTAAATATATATATTACCAAAATTATGGCTAAACCCAGAGGAGAAAAATGTGTTAATTTCAGTGCCGAAACTTATTTACATAAAAGATGCTATCTTGATTAATCATTGTCTGTTTGCATTTCCACATGTGAATTTCTTTAGTCTTGCATTCCATATCCAAGAGTTACCTTGAAAATATTTTGAATTTAAAACTGAAAAAGGCCTTGAGATAAGACACGTAATCCATCCATTTAAAAGGTATTTCTCTCTGTTGTATACATTAGCCCGGCTGGAACTTGGTCCCAGAAATGGATACACTGATGGCTATTCCAATAACAGAGTTAGGCAGAAAGGGTAAAGGGGAAGAATTATTTGTCACCAACAATCCAGTATCCCAAGTCAAAATGCTAAACTATGCCCCAGAAGACCTAACTCTACTCATAGGAGTTGGCTTCTATGGCTAACAATCACTGTCTCACCTAAGGTGGCATCGACTGAACATCCCAAAATCTACTTTTATTAATGAAAAAGAAATGGTCTTTTGCCTAAAAAAAAAGTACTGACTATTAACAAGTGTTTCCCATTGCCTGAAAGTTCTTAACATAGAACCTTGAAATCTTCAGAGGAAAGTGTTAACAAAAATTAAAGAATTTAATTTAGGGCTTCCCTGGTGGTGCAGTGGTTGAGAGTCCACCTGCTGATGCAGGGGACACGGGTTCGTGCCCCGGTCCAGGAAGATCCCACATGCTGCGGAGCGGCTGGGCACGTGAGCCATGGCCGCTGAGCCTGCGCGTCCAGAGCCTGTGCTCCACGACGGGAGAGGCCACAACAGTGAGAGGCCCGCGTACCGCAAAAAAAAAAAAAAAAAAAAAAATTTAATTTAATATAATAATTTAAATATTTCAAGAGGTGTATAATAGAAGAAAAATGACTGGATGAATGGGTCTAAGCCCTATTCCCAGAAACTCACTCTAATAAAAAAGTAAAAGAATAAGTAATATGTAAATAACTAATGGTATCAACTTCAAATAATCCAGCCCCTTTCTTCAAAAAACCTCAGTATGTTACATTTAGTATCACATTTACTCTCATAAATGGATCAATTTATAAATGGCAGTAGCTAAGTTTTAAAGAAAAACTGTCTCAAAAAGAATTGTTATTAAAGTAAGAACTAGTTTATTTTATACATAGAAAAACATGATAAGAGGACAAAGTAAAAAAAACTCATTTTCTTATAATTAAGAGAATCCATGTAGCATTGTGATCAAGAGCCCAGATTCCAGAAGTCAGAAAGTCCTGGGATGGAATCCAAACTGTGTATACTAATTACTAGCCATGAGTTCTTAGGTAAACCATTTAGCCTCCCTTAAGCCTCACTGCCCCATAAACGACATGGTAATATTAATAGCACCTGGCTCTCATAATAGTTGTTCTGATAATTAAACAAAAATAATGTATTAATCCCATGCCATCTAGCACACAGCAAGTGTGTTCAATAAGTGGTAGCTATATTATGGCTTCTTATAGCCAAATACCTTCAAATATACAAATATATTCAAAATACAAATGTTTCTTTAATACCATTATTGTCATGAAATTATAATAACTTAAAAGGATCTAGATTCCAAACTAGGAACCCCAGTAGGAAGAGCCAGGTGTGAGGCCTCTGCACATAACCCCCTGTGAACAAGTGAAACCTGACTGAGCACAACGTAAAAAAAAAACGCCATCTCAGAGCTGTGACTATTTTCAAGGGGACTGTTTTTCTCTGTGGAACACTGCCTTTGGGGCAAAACAAGGAAGAAGCAGGTGATTCTAATGTGCAGCACAGAAGGAGAGCCACTGCAGGCCAGCGTCTCCAACTCTGAAGGCACTCCAGCTGTGTGGCTGACAGGGTCTGGTGCTCCAGCCGGGTGTCAGGCCTGAGTCTCGGAGGTGGGAGAGCCGAGTTCAGGACATTGGACCACCAGAGACCTCCTGGCCCCATATAATAATCAAACAGCGAGAGCTCTCCCAGAGATCACCGTCTCAATGCTAAGACCCAGCTCCATTCAACAACCAGCAAGCTCCAGTGCTGGACACGCCATGCAAACAACTAGCAAGAAAGGAACACAACCCCACCCATCAGCAGAGAGGCTGCATAAAATCATAATAAGGTCACAAACAACCCAAAACACACCACTGAACGCGGTCCTGCCCAGCAGAGAGACAAGATGCAGCCTCATCCACCAGAACACAGGCACCAGTGCCCTCCACCAGGAAGCCTACACAAACCACAGAACAAACCTTACCCACTGGGGGCAGACATCAAAAACAACGAGAACTATGAACTTGTAGCCTGAGAAAAGGAGACCCCAAACACAGTAAGTTAAGCAAAATGAGAAGACAGAGAAATACGCAGATGAAGGAGCAAAGTAAAAACCCATGAGACCAAACAAATGAAGAGGAAATAGGCAGTCTACCTGAAGAAGAATTCAGAGTAATGATAGTGAAGATGATACAAAATCTTGGAAATAGAATAGAGAAAGTACAAGAAACATTTAACAAGGAACTAGAAGAACTAAAGAGCAAACACACAATGATGAACAACACAATAAATGAAATTAAGAATTCTCTAGAAGGAATCAATAGCAGAATAACTGAGGCAGAAGAACGGATAAGTGACCTGCAAGATAAAACAGTGGAAATAACTACTGCAGAGCAGAGTAAAGAAAAAAGAATGAAAAGAATCGAGGACAGTCTCAGAGACCTCTGGGACAACACTAAATGCACCAACATTCGAATTATAGGGGTCCCAGAGAAAGAGAAAGGAACTGAGAAAATATTTGAAGAGATAAGAGTTGAAAACTTCCCTGATATGGGAAAGGAAATAATCAAGTTCAGGAAGCGCAGACAGTCCCATACAGGATAAATCCAAAGAGAAACATGCCAAGACACAAATTAATCAAACTATCAAAAATTAAATACAAAGAAAAAATACTAAAAACAGCAAGGGAAAAGCAACAAATAATATACAAGGGAATCCAATAAGCTTAACAGCTGATTTTTCAGCAAAAATTCTGCAAGCCAGAAGGGAGTGGCAGGACATATTTAAATTTATGAAAGGGAAAAACCTACAACCAAGATTACTCTACCCAGCAAGGATCTCATTCAGATTTGATACAGAAATTAAAACCTTTACAGACAAACAGAAGCTAAGAGAATTCAGCACCATCAAACCAGCTTTACAACAAATGCTAAAGGAACTATTCTAGGCAGGAAACACAAGAGAAGGAAAACACCTACAAAAACAAACCCAAAACAATTAAGAAAATGGTAATAGGAACATACATATTGATAATTACCTTAAATGTAAATGGATTAAATGCTCCAGCCAAAAGACACAGACTGGCTGAATGCATACAAAAACAAGATCCATGTATATGCTGTCTACAAGAGACCCACTTCAGACCTAGGAACACATACACACTGAAAGTGAGGGGATGGAAAAAGATATTCCATGCAAATGGAAATCAAAAGAAAGCTGGAGTAGCAATTCTCATATCAGATAAAATAGACTTTAAAATAAAGACTATTACAAGAGACAAGGAAGAACACTACATAATAATCAAGGGATCAATGCAAGAAGAAGATATAACAATTGTAAATATTTATGCACCCAACAGAGGAGCACCTCAATACATAAGGCAAATACTAACAGCCATAAAAGGGGAAATCGACAGTAACAGAATAATAGTAGGGGACTGTAACACCCCACTTTCACCAATGGACAATTCATCTGAAATGAAAATAAACAAGGAAACACAAGCTATAAATGACACATTAAACAAGATGGACTTAATTGATATTTATATAACATTCCATCCAAAAAAACAATACATTTTCTTCTCAAGTGCTCATGGAACATTCTCCAGGATAGATCATATCCTGGGTCGCAAATTAAGCCTTTGTAAATTTAAGAAAATTGAAATAGTATCAAGTATTTTCTCCGACCACAACGCTATAAGACTAGATATCAATTAAGGAAAAAAATGTAAAAAATACAAACACATGGAGGCTAAACAATACACTAGTAAATAACCAAGAGATCACTGAATAAATCAAAGAGGAAATCAAAAAATACCTAGAAACAAATGACAATGAAAACATGACAACCCAAAACCTATGGGATGCAGCAAAAGCAGTTTTGAGAGTGAAGTTTTTAGCAATACAGTCCTACCTCAGGGGAAGAAAACATCTCAAATATTTAACAACCTAACCTTACACCTAAAGCAATTAGAGAAAGAAGAACAAAAAAAACCCCAAAGTTAGCAGAAGGAAAGAAATCATAAAGATCAGATCAGAAATAAATGGAAAAGAAATGAAGGAAACAATAGCAAAGGTCAATAAAACTAAAAGCTGGTTCTTTGAGAAGATAAACAAAACTGATAAACCATTAGTCAGACTCAAGAAAAAAAGGGAGAAGGCTCAAATCAACAGGATTAGAAATGAAAAAGCAGGAGTAACAACTGACACTGAAGAAATACAAAAGATCATGAGAGATTACTACAAACAACTATATGCCAATAAAGTGGACAACCTGGAAGAAATGGACAATTTATTAGAAAAGCACAACTTTCCCAGACTGAACCAGGAAGAAATAGAAAATAGAAACAGACCAATCACAAGCACTGAAATTGCAGCTGTGATTAAAAATCTGCCAACAAACAAAAGCCCAGGACCAGATGGCTTCACAGGCAAATGCTATCAAACATTTAGAGAAGAGCTAACACCCTTACTTCTCAAACTCTTCCAAAATATAGCAGAGGGAGGAACACTCCAAAACTCATTCTACGAGGCCACCAACACCCTGATACAAAACTCGACAAATATCCCACAAAAAAAGAAAACTACAGGCCAATGTCACTGATGAACGCAGATGCAAAAATCCTCAACAAAATACTAGCAAACAGAATCTGGTAGCATATTAAAAGGATCACACACCATGATCAAGTGGGGTTTATCCCAGGAATGCAAGGATTCCTCAATATATGCAAATCAATCAGTGTGATACACCATATTAACAAATTGAAGGAGAAAAACCATACGATAATAGATGCAGAAAATGTTTTCAACAAAATTCAACACCCATTTATGATAAAAATCCTCCAGAAAGTAGGCATAGAGGGAACTTACCTCAACATAATAAAGGCCATATATGACAAACCCACAGCAAACATCGTTCTCAATGGTGAAAAACTGAAACCATGTCCACTAAGATGAGGAACAAGACAAGGTTGCCCACTCTCACCACTATTATTCAACATAGTTGTGGAAGTTTTAGCCACAGCAGTCAGAAAAGAAAAAGAAATAAAAGGAATCCAAATCAGAACAGAAGAAGTAAAACTGTCACTGTTTGCAGATGACATGATACTATCATAGAGAATCCTAAAGATGCCACCAGATAACTCCTAGAGCTAATCAATGAATTTGGTAAAGTAGTAGGATACAAAATTAATGCACAGAAATCTCTTACATTCCTATACACTAATGATGAAAAATCTGAAAGTGAAATTAAGAAAACACTCCCATTTACCATTGCAACAAAAAGAATAAAATACCTACGAATAAATCTACCTAAGGAGACAAAAGACCTGTATGCAGAAAACTATAAGACACTGATGAAAGAAATTAAAGATGATACAAACAGATGGAGAGATATCCCATGTTCTTAGATTGGAAGAATCAACATTGGGAAAATGATTATACTACCCAAAGGAATCTACAGATTCAATGTAATCCCTGTCAAACTACCAGTGGCATTTTTCACAGAACTAGAACAAAAAATTTCACAATTTGTATGGAAACACAAGAGACCCCGAATAGTCAATGCAATCTTGAGAAAGAAAAACGAAGCTGGAGGAATCAGGCTCCCTGACTTCAGACTATACTACAAAGCTACAGTAATCAAGATAGTATGGTACTGGCACAAAAACAGAAATACAGATTAATGGAACAGGACAGAAATCCCAGAGATAAATCCACACGCATATGGTCACCTTATCTCTGATAAAGGAGAATATGCAATGGAGTAAAGACAGCCTCTTCAATAAGTGGTGCTGGGAAAACTGGACAGCTACATATAAAAGAATGAAATTAGAACACTCCCTAACACCATACACAAAAATAAACTCAAAATGGATTAAAGACCTAAATGTAAGGCCAGACACTATAAAACTCTTAGAGGAAAACATAGGCAGAATACTCTATGACATAAATCACAGCAAGATCCATTTTGACCCACCTCCTAGAGAAATGGAAATTAAAAAAAATAAACAAATGGGACCTAATGAAACTTAAAAGCTTTTGCACAGCAAAGGAAACCATAACCAAGACGTAAAGACAGACCTCACAGTGGGAGAAAATATTTGCAAACAAAGCAACTGCCAAAGGATTAATCTCCAAAATATACAAGCAGCTCATGCAGTTCAGTATCAAAAAAACAACCCAATCCAAAAATGGGCAGAAGACCTAAATAGGCATTTTTCCAAAGAAGATATACAGATTGCCAAGAAACATTTGAAAGGATACTCCACATCATTAATCATTAGAGAAATGCAAATCAAAACTACAATGTGGTATCCCCTCACACCCGCTAGAATGGGCATCATCAAAAAATCTACAAACAACAAATGCTGGAGAGGGTGTGGAGAAAAGGGAACCCTCTTGCACTGTTGGTGGGAATGTAAGTTGATACAGCCACTGTGGAGAACAGTGTGGAGGTTCCTTAAAAAACTAAAAATAGAACTACCATACAACCCAGCAATCCCACTACTGGGCATATACCCTGAGAAAACCATAATTCAAAAAGAGTCATGTACCACAATGTTCACTGCAGCACTATTTAAAACAGCCAGGACAGGGTAGCAACCTACTTGTCCATCGACAGATGAATGGATAAAGAAGATGTGGCACATATATACAATGGAATATTATCAGCCATAAAAAGAAACGAAATTGAGTTATTTGTAGTGAGGTGGATGGACCTAGACTCTGCCACACAGAGTGAAGTAAGTCAGAAAGAGAAAAACAAATGCCATATGCTAACACATATATATGGAACCAAAAAAAAAGGTTCTGAAGAACCTAGGGGCAGGACAGAAACAGAGACGCAGATGTAGAGAATGGACTTGAGGACATGGGGAGGGGGAGGGGTAAGATGAGACGAAGTGATGAGTGGCAGTGACTTGTGTACACTACCAGGCGTGGGAGAGATAGGTAGTGGGAAGCAGCCACATAGCACAGGGAGATCAGCTTGTACTTTGTGACCACCTAGAGGAGTGAGATAGGGAGGGTGGGAGGGAGACGCAAGAGGGAGGGGATATGGGGATATATGTATACGTATAGCTGATCCACTTTGTTATACAGCAGCAGCTAACACATCAGTGTAAAGCAATGATACTCAAATTAATATGTTAAAAAAAATTATCTAGCTTCCCTTATAAGATTCTCCTGCATTCCAATAAATGTTTCAGTGTCTATTTTTTTTCTATAGGGAAGCTGTCATGACTGACTAGTTCATGAAATTAATGCTTTTTGATCAACTTCCTTTTACGTACCTCAGAAATATCACCAACAAAATCCACATAAAACAGGTCAATGGGAGAGTCAGATGCTTTGGGGTTGATCAGGAGGGCATCAAATTCCTTGCCCACTTCAAAGTTTCCAATCTGTCTATCCAGCCCCAGGGCTACAGGATGGAATAAATTAATAAACAGTTAGTATTTTTAGCCATTGGACCATGCAAATATCCCAATTTGCAAGGACAGAATCTGCCAGTGTGTCACTAGAAAAAAATTAGTATCTTAATAGTGAAGCATTCCAATAGGTCGCAAGACTTCGACTTACAGAAGGCAGAGTAAGCACAGGGAAAGCAAAATCTGAGAATAAAAAGAGTTCTCTTCAACACCATGATCGTAATTCTGATGTTGTCTCTGTTTCAGCTCTATCAGTTCCCTTCACAGTCCAACTGGTCTGTGATTTCCATTCACCTCTCTAAGAAACATGATGATGGACATAATATCTTTCTCTTTCTCTCCTATTCTCCTTCCAACATTCCAACTCCTTTCCTTGCCCTTTTTGTTCTTTTTGTTCTATGAAATAGCTGACAAGATCTATTTTTGTGGCAGTGAAATGAACTTCAAGTAAGTAAAAGATAATTATCTTTTTGCATATTTTTCAATGCAGGCATATCCATCCTAAGTTCCTTAGTTTAAATCCTTTGAATAGAAAAAATTCACTTCTGAAAGTAAATAGATTTTCATAACTCAAGAGTCCCAGTGCTTTTGAAAGCAGACTAATTTCTCTGTAACCTTAAAGATTTTCTCGTTGCCAGAGAAGAATGGTTCTCTAAAATAGGGCATAGGTCAATAATGTCTATTGAATTGATCCATCTCCCAGCTAGAATTCCTATTCCATGAATAGTGGATGTCGAGGAAGAACATCTCTCATTTTTATGGTTTAGTTTCAGATGAGGGTAGTTGGTTTTCCTGGTCAATGAAGGTATTGAACTTAAAGCTCCTTAAAGCCAGAATCTGGATAGAGTGTTCCAAATAGAAGCATGCATGAAAGAAAGGTCAACTGGAGTGCAGCATTACTTACTTGAATTTTTACATGTATTTGCTGTATTCTGGCACTATCAGAATACAGTCCTATGTGAAAATATTAGACACCATATTTCTATTAGACAATACCCACTAGTTATATTTCTAGGTATGGATATCCAGAAGTCTTTTGGCAATGCTCTAAGCACAGATTTAGAAATCTTGCTTGTTCTTAAATGGTTATTTAAAGGGCAACTCTTTTATTCTCAGAAAAGAAAAATATTTTTTTAGCTAAAGAGTTCTTAAAGAGGTGCAAACATAATTAGAAATGTTAAAAGTGGTTAGGTGACTTCCACTGATGGTGGGGGGAAGAACTGAATGTAAGAGAAAATCACTGGAAATGTTCTCCTCCTTCATCAACTACACTCTACTTCGTTTTTCCCTTGACAAACAGCATGACAAACATGAGTTTTTGATGACTGTATTCAACATAAAACTGTGTGTTTAATAGGCCAGATAACCAGGTTCATTTGCCTGGAATTGATGGTATTATATATATATATAAATTAACTGGACTGTTTGTTAGAACCTGGGGAGTTCAGGTATGAACTAACCAAAAAAAACCACAACTACTGTCAGTGAATTGTAAATTGATCTAAATTCACATTATTTCAGAGAGGCCTAGCTGGGCTGGTAAGCAACTCAAATGCATTTTAGGAAATGCAGTTTTACTGTCTTCGGAGCAAATGTTGGCTCCGTGAAGGTGATTTATGCACATCTTGATCTTGAGAGTGAATGTAAAGCAGGGAAGATGCCAACTTTAAACAGGGATGCATTCATCTCATTCACTCAGACTCTTGTAGAGACACAAGCTGAGAAGAAATTTCATAACAGCGGCCCAGAAAATAGATTTGAAAGCTATACGGTAAGGTAGAAATGATTTGGTAAGCACCCCATGCCGGCCTGGTCGCATACAGGATCCTGATGAAACAACTCACAGAGAGCCTAGAATTAAAAAAGCACTATTTAAATACAAGTCATTTACACCATGAAAATCAGATGGCAGGACAACTCAGATGTGAAAATGGGGGTGGGGTAGGGAGTGTCACACTTGTTTAAAGAACAGAACTTTTAAAACTTGGAACTTTAGAAAATGAAATTATAAGACTGGGGGAAATGCAAAGCGCATGACCTTTGCTTTCTTTCTTGAAATGTTCTTTATGGCATTCATCATAGCCCAGAACATTCAGAGAAGAGCCAGGAAGTTTCTCTTCCCAGGATACCCTGGCCTCCATCATACTTCATTTATAAGATCTAGGGTATATATCATAAATATAAAAATGTTAAAATATATTAAAAATATACACCTGTCTTAAGATCTATGTTTTTCTCACTAACTACCTAAGGTTTCATGATATGTTCACTATCATCCATCCAGATTATACTATAATACTTAAAGTGACAGAAAGCAATACAGTTACCACTTTCTATTTTTTCAGTAAAACTACAGTTACATGTGAGAACTGGGAAAAGGTGATGAACAATATTTGCATATCAACTGTACTTCTCCATCTTTCTCCTTTGAAAGAGGCTTGGATAATTAGTGTACTTAAGTAGATAAACAAAATACATAGTCTAAGCCAAGATTTATACAGGAAGATATTGCAGTGGAAGGCGGTGGGTAACAGCCTGCACTCTCACATCAGATTTTCTGGATTCAAATCATGGCACACTGCAGCTTGACAGGTGTGTAAGCCTCACTCAGGTACCTTGTTGGTAAAATGGAATTAATAGTGGTTCTGAGGATTAAATAACAGCATCCATAAAGCATGTTGCATAGTGCCTATCACATGGTAAGGGCCCAATAAGTCTTGGCCATTATTATTATTATTACTACTTAGGCCAATAGAGAGCATGTTACTTGACTCAGTGGAAAAAAACTGATTATTTTAAAGAACTCGTATGCATGTGACCAATGCAAGTATCCATTAAAACAATTAATATGATAATTGCATACTGAACATCTCTTCTGCCAAAAACAGGGAACTTGCTTAAAGAATGATGCCTCCACCACATGCTTGAACATGTACTTGCTAAGTTTTGGTTATATTATATGAGATGCAACAGTCATGAATATGGGGGTGCCTGCTGATGCCACTATCACGAGCCTTCACACTGCAGCAAAGGACACATTGGCATGGTTGTATGTACATGGTATGAGAAATAAAATGCTCATTACCTTGGCTGCCTCCAAGAGTAGCTAGTCTGAAGACCTCTTTGAGGGTGAGGCTTTTCGCATTTATCTTATTAACCGAAAGCACGTTGGAAACCATCACTGCTCTTCTGATTGCATCAAGCATGGAAGATGAATAACCACCAGCCACATCTGTGGTAGATAAAATAAAGCCAAAACAGTAACTTTATGAGATAAATGGAATGTTAGGTATATAGGATTTTTCCTGTTTTTAATGACAGATATTCACTCTTCAATATACTTCAAAGAAAAGATCTTATCTATAAACACAGAATAGATACAGACTAACATTTAAAGGAGTTCAAAACCTGCAGTTAGTATCAAATGTATACTTGTATTAGTTTTCTAGGGCTACTGCAACAAATTACCAGAGATGTGGTAGTTTAAAACAGCAGAAATTCATTCTCACACAGTTTTGGAGGGCAGAAGTCTTAAAGTGTTGGCTGGGCCACCAACCCTACAAAGGCTCTAGGGAAGAATCTTTTCTAGTTTCGTCCAGTTTCTCGCAGCTCCTGGCGTTCCTCGGCTTGTGGCAGTATAACTCCAATGTCTGCCTCCATCTTCAAATGGCCTTCTTCCCTCTGTGTCTTTATGTACCTCTCATTGTCTGTCTCTTATAAGGACATTCGTTACTGGATTCACCTTAATTCAGAATGACTTCATCTTGAGATCCTTACCTTAATAACATCTGCAAAGACCTTTATTCCAAATAAGGCTACATTTACATGTTTGTGTTAGACATCTCTTTTGGGGGGAGGTGGTAGGGTGAGCACAGTTCAACCCAGTACAATGCCCAAATGTTTAATAAAGCTAAGAGAAAAAACATCTCGGAATATTCCCTAAACTCAAGTAAATAAAAATAATGTAAAATAATCTCACAGCTCTATGCTCTAAAAATTTGACCTATTTTAATTCTGATGAGAACTTTGAGAATTAAAAAGCTACTTTACATTTTTTTCAGGGAGAGCTTTTAGAATGACCTATATATTCTGGAAAATTGGTGTAATAAATGAGCAATGCTGATATAGACAGCTTTATATTTGTCCCTGGCATCATTAGATGAGGAATGAGATCTTTATAGTGATTTAAATAAGTCCCTAATCATAATTAAATTGAAATACTACCTTTGACAAGAATGAATATAGAAGTTATTTAATGAGTTTGTATAAATAAATGTCAAGTAAGTTTACATGTTTTATTAGAGGAAAAGTACATCTATAGCTTATAAAATACACTTTATATTTCAAGGGTTCCTTCTGTCATGTCTAGGAAGACATATATAATTGTTAGTGCCTATATATATTGCAAAGATAAAAAATAATAGCCTATTAAATAATAATCCTAGATTGCAGTTTAATTTTATGTTCAACTGCCTTACATGTCTTTAGATAAACTTGTATGATTTTTTAAAAATACTTTTCTTTAGCCAGAATAGTATTGCCAGAAGATCATCCAGTTCCTTGACAACTTTTACTCATCGACTTAGCTGGTCCACTTTAATATACAGTAACCATCAATTAGCCTTTCATTTTATCATAGCATCAAACTAAGAAAACAAATGCAATTTGGGAATAATGCACATTAAGCTTTGAAATACTTTGTCTACTGATTCTTTATTACCAGAACAAAGAAAATGTTCAGTCTAAAAGCAGAATAAAATGCTATCACTGCATGGTATGGAAATATGTAAAGATTGAATATATATTTCAAAATATGTGGGTGAAGAGTGGAAGGAAACAGAAAAACAAAAGCAATGCTCTTAGGATGGTGTGAACATGAAAGATTTAAATACTTGCAGTTATAAAAACAGGTTTTATAAAATATGACAGAAAATAGTCTTTTCCTCAGTATCTAACCAGAACTATCCATTTACAAAGAATAAGGATAGATTAGGAAATAATGCTATGTAATTTCTTGAGAAAATTTTGAGAGCCATCTTATGTTGCTGGCTTATAAGATGACTTAATCATCCTTTATTCTTCTGGATGTTGTTAATGAAGTAGCTTCCAACATGGAACAATACTGGGCAGATGAAAGAATGAACCCCGGACCACACAAACGATGATATTTAGTCAGAACCATATGTGTAAGAGTCAAGCTTTTCTTCGAAGAATTTCCAGCATGATACTAACTTCCCGATCCCTGCCCTGCCCAGTGAGCTAAGCCTGGGAGGCTTCTTCTTTCCTCCACAGCACATGCAATGTAGGTAGAATCCGCGCTTTATCTGTAACAAGAGGCAGAGTGATAGGCTGGAAAAAGAAACGGTGAACTTCCACATTTTACCGACCTGGTTTTAAACTGTGGATTTGGACTGGTTTTTGCTTTGTTGACCTTTGATTCTTACTCAGTACTTATGACCCTCAATTTTCTCAGAAAATAGAAATAACATCATTTATCTTAACAGTTGCTGAGAAAATCCAGTTAAATAATATAAGTGCTGGGGAATGAGGACCAAAGGGTAGAGACTGCATGGGAGAATGGTGGAGGGAAGAAAATGGGTGCTTTTTCTCAGAAAATCTGTTCCCTAACCCCATGCCACCTCTACTATCATGAAAAAGAGTGGAACTATCACTTCCTTGCCAGAGTCAAAATAAGGATATTATTTATTACAAGAAGAAGCTAAGAAAACTGTGTAAGAGTAAAATCTTGAGCAAGAGGGCAATAGAAAAATAAAAGGAAGTAATTTTACATGTGTGTGTTCATCTTATGCATTCATCCATTTACTGACAGATTTACTAAGCACCTTCTTTGTGCCTGATTTATTTAAGCACTCATAAATGAAAGTTACAGGCTCCACATGAGCTTACTATCTAGTGGAGGAGAAGGAAAAGAGACATAAACAAACAAATATTAACTATAAACTGTGTTCAGTTAGTGATAAAGAAAATGGAGGTAGAAAGCCCATTTATTTACTTATTGTCAAATAGGTAAATAAACAAATTTTATTAGAGTAATTATTTTTTCTTCAACATCTTTATTGGAGTATAATTGCTATACAATGTTATATTAGTTTCTGCTGTACAACAAAGTAAATCAGCTATATGCACACACATATCCCCATATCCCCTCCCTCTTAAGCCTCCCTCCCACCCTCCTTATCCCACCCCTCTAGTTGGTCACAAAGCACCGAGCTGATCTCCCTGTGCCATGCAGTTGCTTCCCACTAGCTATCTATTTTACACTTGGTAGTGTATATATATCAATGCTACTCTCTCACTTTGTCCCAGCTTACCCTTCCCCCCATGTCCTCAAGTCCATTTTCTACATCTGCATCTTTATTCCTGTCCTGCCCCTAGGTTCTTCAGAACCATTTTTTTTTTTAGATTTCATATATATGTGTTAGCATACGGTATTTGTTTTTCACTTTCTGACTTACTTCACACTGTATGACAGACTCTAGGTCCATCCACCTTACTACAAATAACTCAATTTCGTTTCTTTTTATAGCTGAGTAATATTCCATTGTATATATGTGCCACATCTTCTTTATCCATTCATCTATCAGCAGACACTTAGGTTGCTTCCATGTCCTGGCTATTGTAAATAGTGCTGCAATGAACATTGTGGTACATGACTCTTTTTGAATTATGGTTTTCTCAGGGTATATGCCCAATAGTGGGATTGCTGGGTCATATGGTAGTTCTATTTTTAATTTTTTAAGGACCCCCTCATACTGTTCTCCATAGTGGCTGAATCAATTTACATTCCCACCAACAGTGCAAGAGGGTTCCCTTTTCTCCACACCCTCTCAAGCATTTACTGTTTGTAGATTTTTTGATGATGACCATTCTGACTGGTGTGAGGTGATACCTCATTGTGGTTTTGACTTGCATTTCTTTAATGAGTAGTGATGTTGAGCATCCTTTCATGTGTTTGTTGGCAATCTGTATATCTTCTTTGGAGAAATGTCTACTTAGGTCTTGTGCCCGTTTTTGGATTGAGTTGTTTGGGTGTTTTTTTTGATATTGAGCTGCATGAGCTGCTTGTATATTTTGGAGATTAATCCCTTGTCAGTTGCTTCGTTTGCAAAAATTTTCTTCCATTCTGAGGGTTGCCTTTTCATCCTGTTTATGGTTCCCTTTGCTGTACAAAAGCTTTTAAGTTTCATTCGGTCCCATTTGTTTGTTTTTGTTTTTATTTCCATTACTCTAGGAAGTGGGTCAAAAAGGATCTTGCTTTGATTTATGTCATAGCGTGTTCTGCCTGTGTTTTCCTCTAAGAGTTTTATACTTTCTGGCCTTACATTTAGGTCTTTAATCCATTTTGAGTTTATTTTTGTGTATAGTGTTAGGAAGTATTCTAATCTCCTTCTTTTACATGTATCTGTCCACTTTTCCCAGCACCACTTATTGAAGAGACCGTCTTTTCTCCATTGTATATTCTTGCCTTCCATATCAAAGATAAGGTGACCACATGTGTGTGGATTTATCTTTCTATCGTGTTCCATTCATCTATATTTCTGTTTTTGTGCCAGTACCATGCTGTCTTGATTACTGTAGCTTTCTAGTATAGTCTGAAGACGGGGAGCCTGATTTCTCCAGCTCTGATTTGTTTCTCAAGATTGCTTTGGCTATTTGGGTATTTTGTGTTTCCATACACATTGTGAAATTTTTTATTCTAGTTCTGTGAAAAATGCCATTGGTAATTTGATAGGGATTGCACTGAATCTGTAGATTGCTTTGGGTAGTAGAGTCATTTTCACAATATTGATTCTTGCAATCCAAGAACTTGGTATATCTCTCCATCTGTTTGAATCATCTTTAATTTCTTTCATCAGTGTCTTACAGTTTTCTGTATACAGGTCTTTTGTCTGCCTAGGTAGGTTTATTTCAAGGTATTTTATTCTTTTTGTTGCAATAGTAAATGGGAGTGTATTCTTAATTTCCTTTTCAGAGTTTTCATCATTAGTGTATAGGAATGCAAGAGATTTCTGTGCATTAATTTTGTATCCTGCTACTTTACCAAATTCATTGATTAGCTCTAGTAGTTTTCTGGGAGCCTCTTTAGGATTCTCTATGTATAGTATCATGTCATCTGCAAACAGTGACAGCTTTACTTCTTCTTTTCTGATTTGGATTCCTTTTATTTCTTTTTCTTCTCTGATTGCTGTGGCTAAAACTTCCACAACTATGTTGAATAATAGTGGTGAGAGTGGGCAACCTTGTCTTGTTTCTGATCTTAGTGGAAATGGTTTCAGTTTTTCACCATTGAGGACGATGTTTGCTGTGGGTTTGTCATATATGGCCTTTATTATGTTGAGGAAAGTTCCCTGTCTACTTTTTGGAGGGTTTTTATCATAAATGGGTGTTGAATTTTGCTGAAAGCTTTCTCTGCATCTATTGAGATGATCATATGGTTTTTCTCCTTAAATTTGTTAATATGGTGTATCACGTTGATTGATTTGCGTATATTGAAGAATCCTAGCAATTCTGGGATAAACCCCACTTGATCATGGTGTATGATTCTTTTAATGTGCTGCTGGATTCTGTTTGCTAATATTTTGTTGAGGATTTTTGCATCTATGTTCATCAGTGATACTGGCCTGTAGTTTTCTTTCTTTGTGACATCTTTGTCTGGTGTTGGTATCAGGGTGATGGTGGCCTCGTAGAATGAGTTTGGTAGTGTTCCTCCTTCTGGCATATTTTGGAAGAGTTTGAGAAGGATAGGTGTTGGCTCTTCTCTAAATGTTTGATAGAATCTGCCTGTGAAGCCATCTGGTCCTGGGCTTTTGTTTGTTAGAAGATTTTTAATCACAGTTTCAATTTTAGTGCTTGTGATTGGTCTGTTTATATTTTCTATTTCTTCCTGGTTCAGTCTCCAAAAGTTGTGCTTTTCTAAGAAATTATCCATTTCCTCCAGGTTGTCCATTTTATTGGTGTATAGTTCCTTGTAGTAATCTCTCATGATCCTTTGTATTTCTGCAGTGTCAGGTGTTACTTCTGCTTTTTTATTTCTAGTTTGTTGATTTGAGTCTTCTCCCTTTTTTTCTTGGTGAGTATGACTAATGGCTTATCAAATTTGTTTATCTTCTCAAAGAACCAGCTTTTAATTTTATTGATCTTCGCTATTGTTTCCTTCTTTTTTGTTTCTGATATGATCTTTATGATTTTTTTCCTTCTGCTAACTTTGGGTTTTCTTTTGATCTTCTTTCTCTAATTGCTTTAGGTGTAAGGTTAGGTTGTCTGAGATATTTCTTGTCTCTTAAGGTAGGGATATATTGCTAAAAACTTCCCTCTTAGAACTGCTTTTGCTGCATCCCACAGGTTTTGGGTCATCGTGTTTTCATTGTCATTTGTTTCTAGTTTTTTTTTTAATTTCCTCTTTGGTTTATTCAGTGATCACTTGGTTATTTACTAGTGTAGTATTTAGCCTCCAGTGTTTGTATTTTTTACAGATTTTTTCCTATAATTGATATCTAATCTCGTAGCATTGTGGTCAGAAAAGATACTTGATACGATTTCAATTTTCTTAAATTTACCAAGGCTAGATTTGCGACCCAGGATATGATCCATCCTGGAGAATGTTCCATGAGCACTTGAGAAGAAAGTGTATTCTGTTGTTTTTGGATGGAATGTCCTATAAATGTCAATTAAGTCCATCTTGTTTAATGTATCAATAAAAGCTTGTGTTTATTTATTTTCATCTTGGATGATCTGTTCATTGGTGACTGTGGGGTGTTAAAGTCCCCAACTATGTTTGTGTTACTGTCAATTTCCCCTTTTATGGCTGTTAGCATTTGCCTTAAGTATTGAGGTGCTCCTATGTTGGGTGCATAAATATTTACAATTGTTATATCTTCTTCTTGGATTGATCTTTTGATCATTATATAGTGTTTTTTTTGTCTCTTTTAATAGTCTTTATTTTGAAGTCTTTTTTGTCTGATAAGAGAATTGCTACTTCAGTTTTCTTTTGATTTCCATTTGCATGGAATATCTTTTTCCATCCCCTCATTTGCAGTGCGTATGTGTCCCTAGGTCTGAAGTGGGTCTCTTTTAGACAGCATATATATGGGTCTTGTTTTGGTATCCATTCAGCGGTCTGTGTCTTCTGGTTGGAGCATTTAATCCATTTACATTTAAGGTAATTATCAATATATATGTTCCTATTACCGCTTTCTTAATTGTTTTTGTTTTTTGTTTGTTTGGGGTTTTTTTGCGGTATGCGGGCCTCTCACTGTTGTGGCCTCTCCCGTTGCGGATCACAGGATCCAGATGCGCAGGCTCAGCGGCCATGGCTCATGGGCCCAGCCGCTCCACAGCATGTGGGATCTTCCCAGACTGGGGCACAAACCCGTGTCCCCTGCATTGGCAGGCAGACTCTCAGCCACTGCACCACCAGGGAAGCCCTTGGGTTTGTTTTTGTAGGTCTTTTCCTTCTCTTGTGTTTCCTGCCTAGAAAAGTTCCTTTAGCATTTGTTGTAAAACTGGTTTGGTGGTGCTAAATTCTCTTAGCTTTTGCTTGTCTGTAAAGCTTTTAATTTCTCCATCAAATCTGAATGAGATCCTTTCTGGGGAATATTGATTGTAGGTTTTCCCCTTTCATCACTTTAAATATGTCCTACCACTCCCTTCTGGCTTGCAGAGTTTCTGCTGAAAAATCAGCTGTTAGGCTTATGGGATTCCCTTGTATATTATTTTTTGCTTTTCCCTTGCTGCTTTTAATATTTTTTTCTTTGTATTTAATTTTTGATAGTTTGATTAATATGTGTCTTGGCATGTTTCTCCTTGGATTTATCCTGTATGGGACTCTCTGCACTTCCTGGAGTTGACTATTTCTTTTCCCATATTAGGGAAGTTTTCAACTATAATCTTTTCATATATTTTCTCAGTCCCTTTCTTTTTCTCCTCTTTTTCTGGGACCCATAGAATTCAAATTTTGGTGCATTTAGTGTTGTCCCAGACGTCTCTGAGACTGTCCACAATTCTTTTCATTCTTTTTTCTTTATTCTGCCCTGCAGTAGTTATTTCCACTCTTTTACCTTCCGGGTCACTTATCCGTTTCTCTTCCTCAGTTATTCTGCTATTGATTCCTTCTAGAGAATTTTTAATTTCATTTATTGTGTTGTTCATCACAACACAATGTTTGTTTGTTCTTTAGTTCATCTAGGTTCTTAAACGTTTCTTGTATTTTCTCCATTCTATTTGCAAGATTTTGGATCATCTTCACTATCATTACTCTGAATTCTTTTTCAGGTAGACTGCCTGTTTCCTCTTCATTTGTTTGGTCTGGTGGGTTTCTGCTTTGCTTCTTCATCTTCTGCGTATTCCTCTGTCTTCTCATTTTGCTTAACTGTGTTTGGGGTCTCCTTTTTGCTGGCTGCAGGTTAGTAGTTCCTGGTTTTTTGGTGTCTGCCCCCAGTTGGTAAGGTTGGTTCTGTTGGTTGTGTATGCTTCCTGGTGGAGGGGACTGGTGCCTGTGTTCCAGTCGATGAGGCTCGATCTTGTCTTTCTAGTGGGCAGGACTGCGTCTGGTCGTGTGTTTTGGGGTGTCTGTGACCTTATTATGATTTTAGGCAACCTCTATGCTAATGGGTGGCGTTGTGTTCTTACTAGTTGTTTTGCGTGGAGTGTCCAGCACTGGAGCTTGCTAGTTGTTGAGTGGAGCTGGGTCTTAACATTGAGACGGAGCTCTGGGAGAGCTCTCGTCAATTGATATTACATGGAGCTGTGAGGCCTCTGGTGGTCCAGTGTGCTGAACTCAGCTCTCCCACCTCAGAGGCCCAGGCCTGATATCTGGCTGGAGCACCATGACCCTGTTAGGCACACGGCTCAGAAGAAAAGTGAGAAGAGAGAGAGAGAGAGAGAGAGAGGAGAAGAAAAGAAAAGAAAAGAAAGTTATTAAAATAAAAATATATTAAAATTTAAGAAGTTTTAACGTTATAAAAAAGAGCAACCAAACCAATAAACAAATCCACCAATGATAACAAGCACTAAAAATTATACTAAGATAAACATAAAAATCAGAAATTAGTCTGACTCATACAGCAAACCCCAAGTCTCCAGTTGCTCCCAAAGTCCACCGCCTCAGTTTTGGGATGATTTGTTGTCTATTCTGGCATTGCTCAGGTGTAGGGTACATCAAGTTGACTGTGGAGATTTAATCTGCTGCTCCTGAGGCTTCTGGGAGAGATCTCCCTTTCTCTTGTTTGTTTGCACAGCTCCTGAGGTTCAGGTTTGGATTTGGACCCGCGTCTGCCTGTACGTCACCCTCTGGCGTCTGTTCTTCACCCAGACAGGAGGGGGTTAAAGGAGCGGCTCATTGGGGGGCTCTGGCTCACTCAGGCCGGGGGGAGGGAGGGGTATGGAATGTGGGGCGAGCTTGTGGTGGCAGAAGCCAGCATGACGTTGCACCAGCCTGAGGCGCACTGTGCATTCTCCCGGGGAAGTTGTCCCTGGATCACAGGAACCTGGCAGTGGCAGGTTGCACCAACTCCCAGGAGGGGAGGTGTGGACAGTGACCTGTGCTTGCACACAGGATTCCTGGTGTCTGCAGCAGCAGCCTTAGCATTTCATGCCCATCACTGGTGTCCATGCTGATAGCCGCAGCTTGCATCCATCTCTGGAGCTCATTTAGGGGGTGCTCTGCCTTCTGTGGGCAGACAGGGAAGGAATCCCCTCTCCTTACACACCCTAAAACAATGGTCTCTTGCCTCTTAGGCAGGTCCAGACATTTTCCCCAACTCCCTCCCAGCTTGCTGTGTCGCACTAGCACTCTCAGGCTGTGTTCACACAGCCAACCCCAGTCCTCTCCCTGGGGTCTGACCTCCAAAGCCCAAGCCCCACCAGCCCCGGCAGGTGAGCAGACAAGCCCTCATGCTGGTGAGTGCCAGTCGGCATGGATCCTCTGTGCGGGAATCTCTCCGCTTTGCCCTCTACACCCCTGTTGCTGCGCTCTCCTCCGTGGCTCCAAAGCTTCCCCCTGCCCAACCCCCCCATCTCCTCCAGTGAAGGGGCTTCCTAGTGTGTGGAAGCTCTTCCTCCTTCACAGTTCCCTCCCAGAGGTGCAGGTCCTGTCCCTATTCTTTTGTCTCTGGTTTTTCTTTTTTTTTTTGCCCTACCCAGGTACATGGGGATTTTCTTGCCTTTTGGGAAGTCTGAGGTCTTCTGCCAGCATTCAGTAGGTGCTCTGTAGGAGTTGTTCCACATGTAGGTGTATTTTTGATGTATTTGTGGGGAGGAAACTGATCTCCACGTCTTACTCCTCCACCATCTTGAATGTTCTCCAGAAAGCCCATTTAGACAGGATAGTCAGAGAAAACCTTGTTAAGTCAATGACATTTAAACATGGACAAAAACGAGAACTCAGCCATGTTTAGAGAGACGTAAAGGGTATTCCAGGCTGAGGAACAGAAGGCACAAAGGTCTTTTGACAGAAGGGAGTGTGATTCATAGAGGGGATTAAAAGATAGAACTGTAGGGAGGAGAGAGTAGTGCGAGGTGAGGCTGGGAGATGGAGAGGTGTCACAGCATGCAGAACTTTGTGGCCTTGTAAAGAGGTTTGCATATTCAAAATCCCACTGAAGGTGGTAATCAGGAGGGAGTGAAATGGTCATATTTTCATTGCGATACTTTTTTTTTTTTTTGCTGTACGCGGGCCTCTCACTGTTGTGGCCTCTCCTGTTGCAGAGCACAGGCTCTGGACGTGCAGGCTCAGCGGCCATGGCTCACGGGCCCAGCCGCTCCGCGGCATGTGGGATCCTACCAGACCGGGGCACGAACCCGTGTCCCCCACATCGGCAGGCGGACTCTCAACCACTACGCCACCAGGGAAGCCCTCATTGCGATACTTTTGAAGAGAGGAGACTGTATTAGAAGGCCCCAGGATGAATATGAGACTGATTAGGAACCTAATGCAGGAGTTCAGGCAGCTTGCATCAGGTGGTGGTAGCTGATATGGGAAAAGAGGATGGATTCAGGAGATATTAAGAAGTCATGAGGCTGGATATTGTACTGGCTTAAACATGGGGAAGAGGTGAGGGAGAAGGTCCCCAAAACAATGCCCAAGGTTTTACTTTGAGAAATTGAATTCTCTGAGAAGGAGAGGCATTTAAGAGAACCAGGCTTAAATGTGTTTGAGGGTATAATGAAGTTTGCGGATTCTATGAGGAGGGGTCAAAGATAAAGGAGAAAGTAAGCAATTGAAAATACAGGTTTGGAATTCAAAGAGGAGTCTGGGCTGGATATAAAAATCTGAGTCATCTGCATATATGTAATCATGTAAAGCCATGATTGTAGATGATAACTCCTAAGAAGAAAGTGAAAAGAGGAGAGAGCCTAGGACTGAGCCTTGAGGAAAGCTTTTGAATAGCCAGGAAGAGAAGGGACCTTTAGCAAAGATGAAGAAGGGCAGGCAAGAGAGGAAGAAGAGAACCTAAAACAGTGTGGTTTCACTGAATCCAAGGTAAGATTGTTGGGACAAGGAGAAGTCCAGTGTGTTAAGGACAGACTGGTGTCCTTTGGAGTTGGCAGCAAAAGAGATCACAGTGGTAACAGCTCAGGGGAGAAAGGACAAGGTTCGTTACTATGGAGGGTGGTAAGAAGCCAGGCTGAAGTGGGTGGAGGAATGAAAGAGTGCCTAGGAAGTGGTAGCAGTGTGGGTACCCACCCATCAAAGAGGTTTTGCTGTGAAGGGGAACAGAGAGGTGGGGCAGGAGCCAGTAGAGGATGTCTAATTAAGAGAGAGGTTTTCTTCATGTCTTTGCTTAAAAGATCAGGAGATACTAGAGAATGTTTGTATCCTGAAGGAATGATCCAGTAGGGAGGAGATAACAATGATGCAGGAGAGTTAGTGACCAGTGGAATTAATTTATTGAGATCATGGGAGAGGAGAAAGTACAGAACACACCTCAGAGTATTTTAGTTTTTGCCTTAGATTTGAAGAGAAATTTTTTTCAGCTATAGCAAGGAAAAGAAGAGAAAATGGAAGCAGATGGAGGAATGTATGTAAATTTGGTGGTGGGGAACATGTAGGTAGGGCTTCTGATTGTTCTATTTTTCTCAAAGACTTATGAGATAAGGCCATTAGCTGGAAGTGAGGAGGGTATGATTTGGGATTAAGAGTTTAGGAAGAAATGACATAAGTCTGTCTTGGAATATGGGGACATATTAGAGGAACATAATTGTCTATTTGGATAGGGCCAAGGGCCACTTAGGATTTGAGAGCAACATTTAAAATGAAACCACTAGAAAATTTTTTTCCAGCAACATCCAGCTACTCAGCTGTAAACACTGAGAAGGGGAATAGTTGAGACAACTAAGGGGGTTGGGCTTTTCGAAAGTGAATACAAAGAAAACAAGAGGGACATGAGAAACGAGGAAGTTCCAAGGGAATGATTATAGTGAGTACTCTGGCATCTAAGATACTTAAATTAGGAAGGGAATAATGGATTGTGAAAAAGCATGTAAACATTGGATTGGAATCTACAAGTTCATCAAAGAATGCTGCTTTGGGATTAATTGAAGTAAGTTAGAAGGATAGGAATTTGTCCCCAGAAAGTGGAACCCTGGCTCCATATATGTTGTTTTGATGAATTTGTAGGTCTTGTTGATATAAAGTTGTTCCATTTTTTTTTTCAGGTTACTGTTTTTTTGGTAATTTGTTATGTCCTTTTTTTCCTGAGATAAAGAATTTTATACACTTATAATTTTGCTCCCACTTGCCAAATATATCTTCATCCTCTCAACCTTACACATAAACCACAACTTTTCAGTTTCTGTTAAGAAAATCAGAAAGTAGAATAATTTTTAGTACTTGGAAAGTTCTTCTTGCAGCCTGTATATTATTTTAAAATTTTATGATAAAATATTGAAGACGTTCAAATGAGATAGGGGAAATACCAAAACAGAAGGACCTGACATGCAGTTTCAAAAATAGCATCATACATACACACTACTATATATAAAATAGATAACTAATAAGGACCTACTGTATAGCAAAGGGAACTCTACTCAATGCTCTAATAGCCTATATGGGAAAAGAATCTGAAAAAGTGGATATATGTATATGTATAACTGATTCACTTTGCTGTACACCTCAAACAAGCACAACATTGTAAATCAACTATACTCCAATAAAATTTTTTTTTAAAAAGCATCATATATTCAGGTCCCAGGAACCTCTGCCCAAACAGAGGGAAACACCTTCTTGATTTATGTTGCCATTTTGATTTATTTAAACGTTTTGTTGTTGTTGTTTATTAAGACTTTGTTTTTAGAGCAGTTTAAGACTCATAGTCGGATAGTTTTTTAAAAAGGATATTACTTTTAACATTGTGTGTATTCTCTCTTGAAATACATTGAGTTTTACTATCATTTTTTAAACTCCTTTACAGTTTTTTCTTGTTCCTGTTTTAAATGATTTTAGCCTTCCCTGACATCCTGTTGTACCATTACTCCTCTATACCATGACCCTTCATTTTGCCTCATCACTCATTGAATGATAAAGATTTTCAACTAATTTCTTCAAAGGGTTCATGGGGAGAATATTTTCCAAACCTTTGTACATCTGAGAATTTTGTTGCCTTCACACATGAGGGAGAATGTGGTCCAGTATAATATTCTTGAATAACAACTACTTTGTCTCCAAACTCCTGTTCTTGATATTTTGTGGGCCAACAAAAACAACTGCAACCAAATTGGTTTTTGTTTTATTGATAACTGACTTTTCCCCTGCCTCAATGTTTTAGAACTTTTTTCTTTTTCTTTATAATTCAAATATTTTGCCATAATGAGTTCAATTATGGTTTAGCCTAGAACAGGGTAAGTTCCTGCAATATGACTCTTGGTTCTTTCTTAACCTCAGAAAAGATTTATCCTTCAGAGCTCTTATTATTGCTTCTGTTCCATTAGTTCTGGAACCTTGGTCAGGAAAATCTCATGTGCTGGTGCTGTGCTCTCTGCCCTCCATGTGGATCATGCTCAAACACCCCCTTTGATCTTTGGTCAACTTTGTTTTCCACACCACTGATTTAATTTTCTGCAACAATAATTCTACATCTCATAGCTTTCTATATGGCTTGTTTCTTGTTTTTTAACTGAAGGATAATTAAGATATCAGAAAATGCACAGAACTTGTGTTCAGTGTGATGCATGTTAACAATTGTATATAGGCATTTAACTACCTTTCAAGAAAACAAGATATTAAACATTTCCATCACTCCAGCAAGGTCCCTTATGGCCCTTTCCAGTCAATTCCCCTCCCCACACCCACCCCCAAGCCTTGGCAACCACTTTCTGATTTCTGTCATTGTAGGTTAGCTCTGTTGATCCCTGGATTTCATACGAAGGGAACAAACCATACAGTTGTGTGCTCTTTTGTCCCTGGCTTTTTTCACTTAACAAAATTAATTTTAAATTAATTAATTTAAAAAATTATTTTGTTGAAGTATAGTTGATTTACAATGTGTTAATTTCTGCTATACAGCAAAGTAATTCAGTTTACACATATATATATATTGTTTTTCATATTCTTTCCTATTATGGTTTATCACAGGATATTGAGTAGAGTTCCCTGTGCTTTACACTACAAACTTGTTGTTTATCCATTCTAAATGTAATAGTTTGCATCTACTAACCCCAAACTCCCAGTCCATCCCTCTCCCTCCCACCCTCCTCAGCAACCACAAGTCTGTTCTCTATGTCTGTGAGTCTGTTTCTGTTTTGTAGATAGGTTCATTTGTATCATATTTTAGATTCCACACATAAGTGATATCATATGGTATTTGTCTTTCTCCTTCTGACTTACTTCACTTGGTATGATAATCTCTAGATAATACCAAATGACATTATTTCAGTCTTTTTTATGGCTGAATTGTATTCCATTGTATATATGTACCACATCTTCTTTATCCATTCATCTGTCGATGGACTTTTAGGTTGCTTCCATGTCTTGGCTATTGTAAACAGCACTGCTATGAACATAGGGGTGCATGTATCTTTTCGAATTATAGTTTTACCTAGATATATGCCCAGGAGTGGGACTGCTGGATCATATGGCAACTCTATTTTTAGTTTTTTGAGAAACCTCCATACTGTTCTCCATAGTGGCTGCACTTTACATCCCTACCAATAGTGAAGGATGGTTGCCTTTTCTCCACACCCTCTCCAGCATTTGTTGTTTGTATATTTTCTGATGATGCCCATTCTAACTGGTGTGAGGTGCTACCTCATTGTAGTTTTGATTTGCATTTCTCTAATAATTAGTGATGTTGAGTATCTTTTCATGTGCCTGTTGGTCATCTTTATGTCTTCTTTGTCTATTAAGGTCTTCTGCCCATATTTTGATTGGGTTGTTTGTTTTTGTGTGTGTGTTGTTGAGTTGTATGAGCTGTTTATATATTTTGGAAATTAAGCCCTTGTTGGTAGCATCATTTGCAAATGTTTTCTCCCAGTCCATATGTTGTCTTTTCATTGTGTTGATGGTTTTGATTGCTGTACAAAAGCTTGTAAGTTTGATTAGGTCCCATTTGTTTATTTTTACTTTTATTTTTCTTTTATTCCTATTGCCTTTTATTTTTATTGGCCTTGTTTTTATTTCTATTAATATTTGCTTTCTATTTCTATTGACTGACCTAAGAAAACATTGGTGCAACTTATGTCAGAGAATGTTTTGCCTATGTTCTCTTCTAGAAGTTTTATGGTGTCATGTCTTATATTTAAGTCTTTAAGCCATTTTGAGTTTATTTTTGTGTATGGTGTAAGGGTGTGTTCTAACTTCATTGGGTTACATGTGGCTGTCCAACTTTCCCAATACTACTTGGTGAAGAGACTGTATTTTTTCCATTTTATATTCTTGCCCCCTCTGCCAAAGATTAATTGACTGCAGGTGTGTGGGTTTATTTCTGTGCTTTCTTTTCTGTTCCATTGATACATATGTCTGTTTTTGTGCCAATACCATGCTGTTTTGATTACTGTAACTTTGTAGTATTGTCTGGAGTCTGGGAGGGTTATGCCTCCTCTTTTGTTCTTCTTCCTCAGGATTGTTTGGCAGTTCTGGGTCTTTTATGGTTCCATATAAATTTTAGGATTATTTGTTTTAGTTATGTGAAAAATGTCATGGGTAATTTGATAGGGATCACAAATTTTAAATTTTAAATCTGTAGATTGCTTTGGGTAGTATGGCCATTTTAACAATATTAATTCTTCCAATCCAAGAGCATGGGATATCTTTCCATTTCTTTGAATCATCTTCAATTTCCTTTATTAATGTTTTATCATTCTCAGCATGTAAGTCTTTCACCTTCTTGGTCAGGTTTATTCCTAAGTATTTTATTTTTTTGATGGAATTTTAAAAGGGATTGTTTTTTTACATTCCCTTTCTCTTATTTTGAGTATGAAGAAACACAACTGATTTCTTTAAGTTGATCTTGTATCCTGCTACCTTGCTGAATTTATCAGTTCTATTAGTTTTTGTGTGGAATCTTAAGGGTTTTCTCTATATAATATCTTGTCATCTGCATGTAATGACAATTTTACCTCTTCCCTTACAATTTTTATACCTTTTACTTCTTTTTCTTGTCTGATTGCTGTGGCTAGGACTTCGAATACTGTGTTGAATAGAAGTGGTGAGAGTGGGCATCCTGTCTTGTTCCAGATTTTAGTGGGAAAGCTTTCAGTGTTTCACCATTGAGTATTATATTGGCTGTGGGTTTGTCATAAATAGCTTTTATTATGTTGAGATATGTTCCCTCTCTACCCACCTTGGTAAGAGTTTTTATCATGAATGGATGTTGAATTTTATCAAATGCTTTTTTTGCATCTTTTGAGATCATCATGTGATTTTTGTCTTTACTTTTGTAGATGTGGTGTATCACTTTGATTGATTTGTGTATGTTGAACCATCCTTGTGATCCTGGGATAAATACAACTTGGTCGTGGTGTATGATCTCTTTTATGTGTTGTTAGATTTGGTTTGCTAATATTTTGCTGAAAATTTTTGCGTCTATATTCATCAAAGATATTGGCCTGTAATTTTCTATTTTGGTGGTGTCTTTGTCTGGTTTTGCTCTCAGGTGGCTTCACAGAATGTCTTTGAGAGTGTTCCCTCCTCTTCAATCTTTTGGAAGAGTTTGAGAAGGATTGGTATAAGTTCTTTGTATGTTTGGTAGATTTCGCCTGTGAAGCCATCTGGTCCTGGACTTTTGTATTATAGGGAGTTTTGTAAAATTACAGATTCTATTTCACTTCTAGTGATCGGTCTGTTCAAATTATCTATTTCTTCTTTATTCAGTTTTGGTGGGCTCTATGTTTCTAGAGACAAGTCCATTCTTCCAGGTTGTTGAATTTGTTGGCATATAATTATTCATAGTATTCTCTTATGGTTTTTTGTATTTCTGTGGTATTGGATTTTACTTCTCCTTTTTCATTTCTTATTTTGTTTATATGGGTTCCCTTTTCTTCCTGGTGAGCCTGGCCAGAGGTTTGTCAATTTTATTTACCCTTTTGAAGAACCAGCTCTTGGTTTTATTGATCTTTTTTTTCTAATTTTTAATCTCTATTTTATTTATTTCCTCTCTGATCTTTATTATTTCCTTCCTTCTGTTGACTTTAGCTTTTGTTCTTTTTCTAGTTCTTTTAGGTGGTAGGTTAGGTTGTTTGAGATTTTTCTTGTTTTCTGAGGAAGGTCTGTATTGATATGAACTACCCTCTAATAAACTGTTTTTGCAGCATCCCATAGATTTTATATGGTTATGTTTTCATTGTCATGTGCCTCAAGGTATTTTTTAATTTCCTCTTTGTATTCATTGTTGACCCACTGGTTTTTTAGTAGCATGTTGTTTAGTCTCCATGTAATCATTTTATTCTCATTTCTTTCCTCTGGTTGATTCCTAGTTTCATGTCATTGTGGTCAGAAAAGATGCTTGAAATAATTTCTACACACTTAAATTTATTGAGGCTTGTTTTGTGTCCTAGTATGTGGTAAATCCTAGAGAATGTTCCACGTGCACTTGAAAAGAATATGTATTGTTGTGGTTTTTTTTGGATGTAATGTCCTGAAGATATCAATTAAGTCTATTCTGTTGTATCATTCAGGATCTCAATGTGCCTTATTGATTTTCTGTCTAGAAGATCTGTCCATTGATGTGAGTAGAGTGTTAAAGTCTCTTACTATTATTGGATTCCCATCAGTTTTTCCCTTTATGTCTGTTACTATTTGTTTTATGTAGTTGGGTGCTCCTATCTGGGGTGCGTATATGTTGATAAGTGTAATATCCTCTTCTTGTATTGATCCTTCATTATATAGTGTCCTTCTTTTTCTTTACGGCCTTTGTTTTAAAGTCTATTTTGTATGATATTAGTATTACAGTCCCCAAAAGATGAAATATCTTTTTCCATCCCCTGACTTTCTATCTATGTGTGTTCTTTGCCCTAAAGTGGGTCTCTTGTAAGCAACATATTGTAGGCACTTGTTTTTTTTAACTAATCTGCCACTCTGTGTCTTTTGATTGGAGCATTTAATCCATTGACATTTAACATAATTATTGATAGATATTCATTGCTATTTTAAGTCTTGTTTTCCAGTTGATTTTGTATATCTTCTTTGTCCCTTTTTTGTTTTTCCTTTTATGGTTTGATGATTTCCTTTTATATTACACTTGTGTTCTGGTTTTTGTGAATCTGTTGTATGTTTTTTATTTGTTGTTACCACGTTGTTCAAGTATGTTAACCCCTTCCTATACATACTTGCTTTAGACTGATAATCATATAGGATCAAACACATTCTAAAAAAAAAAAAAGAATCTACATGTTCTTACTCTCCTACTCCACATTTTATGATTTTGATGTCCTCTTTTACATCTTCATGTTTATTTTTAGCTGTGTTGGGTCTTCATTTCTGCGTGAGGGCTTTCTCTAGTTGCAGCGAGTGGGGGCCACTCTTCCTTGCGGTGCGTGGGCCTCTCACTATCATGGCCTCTCTTGTTGTGGAGCACAGGCTCCAGACGCGCAGGCTCAGTAGTTGTGGCTCACGGGCCCAATTGCTCTGTGGTATGTGGGATCTTCCCAGACCAGGGCTCGAACCCGTGTCCCCTGCATTGGCAGGCAGATTCTCAACCACTGCACCACCAGGGAAGCCCCATGTTTATCTTTTTACTGTTCATTGTGGTTATCATCACTTTCACAAACATTTTTTGATTTTTTTTAAATCTGTATACTGGCTTATTTAAGTGACTTATTTCCAGTTGTGATTTTCTCTTTCCTATAGATTCTTGCTTCTTTTCTATTTAGAGAAGACCTTTCAATATTTCTTTTAGGATAGGTTTAGTATTGCTGTGGGGTTTTTTTTAGCTTTTGCTTGTCTTGAGAAATTCTTTGTCTCTCTTTCTATTCTAAATGATAATCTTGCTGGGTAGAGTAACCCAGTTTGCAGATTTTTCCCTTTTAGGACTTTGAATATATCTTGCCACTACCTTCTGGCCTACAACATTTCTGTTGAGAAATCAGCTGATAGCCTTATGGGGGGTTCTTTATGATTAACTCTGTTTTTCTCTTGCTGCCTTTAGAATCCCCCTCTTTAACTTTTGCCATTTTAATTATAATATGTCTTGGTGTAGTCTGTTTGAGTTCATCTTGTTGGGGACGCCCTGTGCTTCTTGTACCTGCATATCTGTTTCCTTCTTTAGGTTTAGGAAGTTTCCAGCCATAATTTATTCAAATACACTTTCAATCCCCTTTTCTCTTTCTTCTTCTTCTGGAATCCCTATTATGCATAGATTTACATGCTTCATATTATTCCATGGGTCTCTTATATTGCTTTCATTTTTGTTTCATTTGGCTTTCTGTCTGCTGTTCTGTTTGAGTGATTTCCATTATTCTGTCTTCCAGATCACTTATTCCTTCTTCTGCATTATTCAATCTGGTATTCACTGCCTTTGGTTCAGCTTTCATCTCAACAAATGAGTTTTCTTGGCTCCTCTTTATAGTTTCTACTTCCCTTTTACAATAATCTGCCTTTCTATTGATAGCCTTTTTAAATTCCTTCTGGATTTTGATTTTCTCCTTTTTGAATTCAGTGTCTGTTAGGCTGGAGAGGTGTGGTTAATTGTTCTTTCAGGGGAATTCTCTTGATCTTTTAACTGGGAGTGGTTCCTCTGCTTCTTCATTTTTCTTACATTTATCTTACTCTATAAGTTTAGGAGAAACAATTATCTACTGTGGTCTTGGAGGGCTATTTTTATGTGGGAGCATCCCTAATTAGCCTGTGTAGGTTTAATATATTTGGTACAAGTGCTATTTTTAATATGGATGCCTGCTGCCTCTTTCCTCAGTGTGTACTGGCCATTATCCTCTTGATGAGGGGTTGTGACTGGTGTTGTGGTGATCAGAGCCAGTACTGGATGTTGAGTGGGGCCTCCTCTTTGCTCTGTGGTTGTCACAGCCTGTGGGGGCAGGGTCTGCTCCCTAGTTGTTGGAGTAGAAGCCTCTTATCCATTTCTGAGCTGTGGTGTGAGGTAAGCAGGGTTGGAGCACTCCCACTGGGAGAGGAACCACGGAGTATTCCTTCACCAAAGCTGTCCACCTGGGAGTGCACTTTGATGTGTCACCTGTCACCCGTTGTACAGGCTCACAAAGTACACTGAGGTTAGCACTGCCCTTGGCTCTGCCTCCACCGTGGGAATGCCAACAATTGGCCCTGGTGTCCCTCAGGTATTGTTATCACAAAGCCACCAGCAGAGATCTGTAGACGCAGATCCACTGAAGTCAGATACCAGGACTGCAGCAGTCTCACATCTGGGCTCACCATGGAAGCTATGGAGACAGCCCAGACCCTGGCCTGGCCCAGCCTCCACATGAACACACCCCCAAAGCCCACAGCTGCTAAGGCCAGACCTGTCCCAGCCACGGGAGAACCCGCCATCCACTCTGATGACCCACAGGCACTGAGTTTACAAAGCCAGTGGCAGTGGCGTAAATCCGTGTATTGTGCAGCCACAGGGAGAGATTTCAGTCCTGCTTTCTAAGTTGTGCAACCCCTGGGGCTCAGCTCTGATTTCAGCCCCACCACTGTGTGTGGGCAACCCACTGGCTTGCGTGCTCCCAGAGCTCACAGAGGCCGTGCTGTGCCGCCTGAACGAGCACGGAGAAAATGGCTGCTATGGTGGGCCCTGCCACTCCCTTCACGTGCCCCTTAATGGTGCTCCACTTCTGTGGTGGGCCTAGGCTTCTATGTACATCCCAAGTTGCAGCCGTACCACACTCCAGCCCCTCAGGCTGTGTCCCCACAGCCAACCCCAGGTCTCTCCCTAGGTCTGTCCTCTAAAGCTCAAGTTTCAGCACCCAGCCCCCACCTGAAACAGAAGACACATGTCTCAGGCTGGGGAGTGCAGGGCAGTGGCAGACCTTCTGGGAAGCTCTCTTTCTGTTCTGCCAGCCACAAACCGAATGCTGTGCTTTCCTCCAAGCCTCTGAAGCTTGCTTTTTGTCCCCCACCAGAGAGAGGGCTTCCTGGGGTGCAGGAACCTTTCCTTTTTTTCAGCTCCCTCCCAAGGGCACAGGTCCCAGCCTGCTTCCTTTTTTTCCTTCTTCTTTCATCCTACCCAGTTAAGGTGGAGAAATTTCTCAGATAGTTTTCTGTTATCTGAGTCTTCTGCCAGCGTTCAGTAGGTATTCTGTGAGCATTGTTTGCTGTATTTGTGGGAGGAGGTGAGCTCCACGTCCTTCTGCTCTGCCGTCTTGATTGGACCCCTTTTTAAAATTTATTTTATTGAAGTATAGTTGATTTACATTGTTGTGTTAGTTTCTGCTGTACAGCAAAGTAATCTAGTTTTTATATATATGTATATATATAAAAAAATTATATTATATATATATTCTTTTTCATATTCTTTTACATTATGGTTTATCACAGGATATTGAACATAGTCTCCTGTGCTATACAGTAGGACCTTGTTGTTTATTCATCCTATATATAATAGTTTGCATCTGCTAACCCCAAACTCTCAATCCATCCCTCCCCCAAATTTCCTCCCCCTTGGCAACCATAAGTCTGTTCTCTATGTCTGTGAGTCTGTTTCTGTTCCATAGATACAGGAAGAGATGAGTGGGAAGGACAGGAGGGACCAGGTGGTGCCTGATATCTGTACTTCCCTAAGGAATTTAGACTTGACACTGTTGGTAATGGGAGGGAATGCTTAAGGATTTTTTTTTTATTGAAGTATATTTGATTTACATATTTCAGGTATAAAGCAAAGTGATTCAGTTATATATAAAACTCTATTAAATAGTTATATATATATATATATATATATATATATAAAATTCTTTTTCAGATTCTTTTCCATTGGAGGGTATTAGAAGATACTGAATATATTATTACAAGATGTTGAATATAGTTCCCTGTGCTATACAGTAGATCCTTGTTTGTTTATTTTATATATAGTAATGTGTATCTGTTAATCCCAAATTCCTAATTTCTTCCTCCCCCTATCCCCTTTGGTAACCATAAGGTTGGTTTCTATGTCTGTGGGTCTATTTCTGTTTTGTAAATAAGTTCTTTTGTATCATTTTTCAGATTCCACATTTAAGTGATATATTTGTTTTTCTCTGTCTGACTTACTTCACTTAGTGTGATAATCTCTAGGTCCATCCATGTTGCTGCCAATGGCAGTATTTCACTCGTTTTAATGCTGAATAATATTCCCTTGTATATGTGTGTGTGTGTGTATGTGTATATATATATATGCCATATCTTCTTTATCCATTCCTCTGTCAGTGGACATTTAGGTTGCTTCCAAGTCTTTGCTATTGTATATAGTGCTACAATGAACATTGGGGTGCACATATCTTTTCAAAGTATGTTATTCTGTGGATACATGCCCAGGAGTAGGATCCCTGGATCATATGGTAGTTCTATTTTTAGTTTTTTAAGGATCCTCCATACTCTTCTCCACAATGGTCGTACTAGTTTATATTCCGACCAACAGTATAAGAGGGCTCCCTTTTCTCCACACCCTCTCCAGCATTTATTGTTTGTAGACTTTTTGATGATGGCCATTCTGACTGATGTAAAGTGATACCTCATTGTAGTTTTGATTTGAATTTCCCTAATAACTAGTGATGTTGAGCATCTTTTCATGTGCTTTTTGGTCTTCTGTATGTCTTTTTTTTTTTTTTTTTTTTTTTTTGTAGCTGTACCACGCAGCTTGCAGGTTCCCTGACCAGGGATTGAACCTGGGTCATGACAGTGAAAGCGCTCAGTCCTAACCACTGGACTGCCAGGGAATTCCCTCTGTATGTCTTCTTTGGAGAAATGTCTATTTAGATCTTCTGCTCATTTTTTGATTGGGTTGTGGTTTTTTTTGATATTGAGCTGCATGAGCTGTTTATTTTGGATATTGCTTTGCAAATATTTTTCTCCCATTCTATGGGTTGTCTTTTCATTTTGTTTATGGTTTGCCGTGCAAAAACTTTTAAGTTTCATTAGGTCCCATTTGTTTATTTTTGTTTTATTTTCTTTACTCTAGGAGGTGGATCCAAAAAGATCTTACTGCAATTTATGTCAAAGAGTGTTCTGTCTGTATTTTTCCTCTAAGAATTTTATAGTATCTGGTCTTACATTGAGGTCTTCAATCCATTTTAAGTTTATTTTTGTGAATGGAGTTAGAGAATGTTCTAATTTGATTCTTTTATGTGTAGCTGTCCAGTTTTCCCAGCAACATGTATTGAGGAGACTGTCTTTTCTCCATTCTATATTCTTGCCTCCTTTGTAGTAGACTAATTGACCATAGGTGCATGGGTTTATTTCTGGGCTTTCTATCCTGTTCCATTGATCTATATTTCTGTTTTTGTTTCAGTACCATACTGTTTTGATTACTGTAGCTTTGTAGTATAGTCTGAAGTCAGGGAGCCTGATTCCTCCAGCTCCGTTTTTCTTTCTCAGGTTTGCTTTGGCTCTGTTGTCTTTTGTGTTTCCACACAAATTTAAAAATTTTTTGTTCTATTTCTCTGAAAAATGTCATTGGTAATTTAATAGGGATTGCATTGAATCTGTAGATTGCCTTGGGTAGTACAGTCATTTTGACATAATTGATTCTTCCAACACAAGAACGTGGAATATCTTTCTATCTGTTTGTGTTAACTTTTATTTCTTTCATCAGCATCTTATAACTTTCAGAATACAGGTATTTAACCTCCTTAGGTACGTTTATTCCTAGGTATTTTATTCTTTTTTATGCGATGGTAAATGGGATTGTTTCCATAATTTCTCTTTCTGATCTTTCGTTTTTAGTGTATAGAAATGCAACAGATTTCTGTGTATTAGTTTTGTATCCTGCAGCCTTACTGAATTCATTGATGAGCTCTAGTACTTTTCTGTAGCATCTTTAGGATTTTCTATGTATAGTATCATGTCATATGCAAACAATGACTGTTTTATTTCTTTTCCAATTTGGATTCCTTTTCTTCTTCTTCTTCTCTGATTGCCGTGGCTAGGACTTCTAAAACTATGTTGAATAAAAGTGGTGATTGCTCAGGGCTTCCCTGATGGCGCAGTGGTTGACAGTCCGCCTGCCGATGCAGGGGACACGGGTTCGTGCCCTGGGCCGGGAAGATCCCACATGCCATGGAGCAGCTACGCCCATGAGCCATGGCCGCTGGGCCTGCGCGTCCGGAGCCTGTGCTCTGCAATGGGAGAGGCCACAACAGTGCAAGGCCTGCGTACCACAAAAAAAAAAAAAAAAAAAAAAAAAGGGGGTGACTGCAGACATCCTTGTCTTGTTCCTGATCATAGAGGAAATGGTTTCAGCTTTTCCCCATTGAGTATGATGTTAGCTGTGGGTTTGTCATATATGGCCTTTATTATGTTGAGGTAGGTTCCCTCTATGCCTACTTTCTGGAGAGTTTTTATCATAGATGGGTTTTGAATTTGGTCAAAAGCTTTTTCCAAATCTATTGAGATGATCATATGGTTTTTATTCTTCATTGTTAATGTAGTGTATCACAGTGACTGGTTTGCGGATACTGAAAAATCCTTGCACCCCTGGGATAAATCCTAGTTGATCATGGTATGTCATCCTTTTAATGTATTGTTGGATTTGGTTTGCTAGTATTTGGTTGAGAATTTTTGAGTCTATGTTCATCAGTGATATTGGCCTGTAATTCACTTTTCTCGTGGTATCGTTGGCTGGTTTTTGTATCAGGGTGATGGTGGCTTCCTAGAATGAATTTGGGAGTGTTCCTTCCTCTGCAAAAGGATAGTTATTAACTCTTCTCTAAATGTTTGATAGAATTCGCCTGGAAGCCATCTAGTCCTGGACTTTTGTTGGAAGCTTTTTCATCACAGTTTCAATTTCAGTACTTGTGATTGGTCTCTTCATGTTTTCTATTTCTTTCTGGTTCAGTCTTGGAAGATTGTACCTTTCTAAGAATTAGTTCATTTCTTCTGGTTTTCCATTTCATTGGCATATAGTTGCTTGTAGTAGTCTCTTATGATCCTTTGTATTTCTGTAGTGTCAATTGTAACTTCACCTTTTTCATTTCTAATTTTATTGATTTGAGCCCTCTCCCCTTTTTTCTTGATGAGTTTGGCTAAAGGTTTATCACTTTTGTTTATTTTCCCCAAAGAACCAGCTTTTAGGTTCATTGATCTTTTCTTTTTTTCATTTCTCTTTCATTTATTTCTGCCCTGATCTTTATGACTTCTTTCCTTCTACTAACTTTGGACTTTGTTTGTTCTTCTTTCTCTCGGTTCTTTAGGTATAAGTTTAGATTGAGATTTTTCTTGTTTCCTGAGATAAGATTTTATAGCTATAAACTTTGCTCTTAGAACTGCTTTTGCTGTGTCCCATAGGTTTTGGATTGTTGTGTTTTCATTTTCATTTGTCTCTAGGTATTTTTTAATTTCCTCTTTGATTTCTTCAGTGATCCACTGGTTGTTTAGTAACATATAGTTTAGCCTCCACGTGTTTGTGTTTTTTCCATTTTTTTTCTTGTAGTTGATTTCTAATCTCATAGTGTTGTGGTTGGAGAAAATGCTTGATATGATTTCAGTTTTCTTAAGTTTACTGAGGTTTGCACTGTGGCCCAGCATGTGTTCTATCCTGGAGAATGTTGCAATGTGCACTTCAGAAGAATGTGTTTTTTCTGCTGCCCTTTCTTCTTGGTTCTGGTATGTGCCCCATGGTGGGTGAGATTGGTCTGGGGGGCTTGTGCTGGCTTCCTGGTGGGAGGAACTGGTGCCTGCTCACTGGTGGGTAGAGCTGGGTCTTGTCCCACTGGTGGGCAGGGCTATGTCAAGGAGTGTGTTTATGGGCAGCTTTTGGCTCAGGATGACTTTAGGCAGCCTGTCTGCTGATGGGTGGGGCTGTGTTCCCACCCTGTTTGTTGTTTGGCCTGAGGCATCCCAGCACTGAAGCCTGCAGCCTGTTGGGTGAGGCCAGTTCTCAGTGCCAAAATAGCTATCTTCAGGAGAGTTAATGCCTATGAGTATTCCCTGGGGCATCCGCCACCAATGTCCTTGCCCCTAGAGTGAACCACAGCCAACCCCTACCTCCCCAGAAGACCCTCCAAGACTTGAAGATAGGTCTGGCCCACCATCTTATGGAGTCACTACTTTGCTCTGGGCTCCAGTTCCTGTGAAACCTTGTGTGCTTCCTCAAGAGTGGAGTGTCTGTCTCGCGCTGTCCTGTGGAGCTCCTGCATTCAAGCCCCACTGGCCTTCAAAGCCAAATGTGCTGGGGGCTCCTCCTCCTGATGCCAGACCCCCAGGCTGGGGAGCATGACATGGGGCTCAGAACTCTCACTCCTGTGGGAGAACTTCTGTGATATAATTATTTTCCAGTTTGCGGGTCACCTACCTGGCAAGTATGAGATTTTATTATATGGTAAAAGCACCCGTCCTGCCATCTCGTTGTGGCTCCTTCTTTGTCTTTAGAATACCTTTTTTGGTAGGTTCAAGTCTTTTTTGTCGATGGTTGTTCAGCAATCAGTTGTGATTGTGGTGTTTTTGTGAGAGGAGGTGAGCTCTAGTCTTTCCATTCTGCCATCTTGTTTCCTCTAGGCATCTAGATCTTCTATACCACATCTTCTCTTTCCATTCCTCTGTTGATGGACATTTAGGTTGCTTCCATGTCTTGGCTATTGTAAATAATGCTGCTGTGAACATAGGGGTGCATGGCTATTGTAAATAATGCTGCTGTGAACATAGGGGTGCATGTATCTTTTTGAATTATAGTCCAACTATATGCCTAGGAGTAGGATTGCTGGATTATATGGCAACTCTGTTTTCAGTTGACGAAGCTCCAGTTTTCCATAGTGGTGCACTAATTTACATTCCCACCAACAGTGTAGGAGCATTCCCTTTTCTTCACACCCTCTCCAGCATTTTAACAAAATATTTTTGAGATTTATCCATATTCTGCATATATCAACGTTTTGTTCTGTTTTTAGAATGCTGAATAATATTTAATTGTATAAACGTGCCACATTTGCCTATCTGTCCTCCTCTTGGAAGGTGTTTGGACTATTTCCAGTTTGGGGCTATTATGAATAAAGATATTATAAATATTCTTGTACAACTATTTGTGCAAATATGTGTGTCCATTTCTCTAGGGTAAATACTCAAAATGGAATTACTGATGTATATTTAACTTTATAAGAAACTGCCAAACAGTTCTCTACGTTGGTTGTACCATTTAATCTCCCTGCAGTAGTGTATGAGGGTCTATCTACATGCTTCTTATTCTTTTTTCCTTTTCTTTTTCAGTTTTCTTCTTTCATTTTCAAATTGTCCTTTTCCATCAAAACTCATGGTCTTTTCATACTGCCATGTCTTCTTGTACTCTAAGGATGCTAGCAATTTTCTGAACTCTTATTCTGGATCCTGAAGTAGATGCTTTTCAGAGCTATGTTCATCTTCTTCTTCTTTTTGATACTGCTTTCTCTTGTTTTGCAATATTTTTGTGAAGCTTCATGAGGGTTTCTCCTATTTAATATTTGAGAAAGTCCAGATCTGCCGCTGTTTCTTATAGACATGGTGAATGATCCATTCTTGGACCTGCTTTCTGTCCACAGTGTTAAAGTTAAATAATCTACTGAAGTCCAAAGCAGAAGGACAGGTTTATACATAAAGGTCATGTTTAGGTAATATTGGTACATAGGATGGCTGTTATAACAGAGACTATGTAAAATGCAACAAAACTGTCCAGGTTAATATGATAATATATCATATTTAATCAAACCTTTAATTGGAAACCAACATTACTTTTTCCCTTTTAAGCCAATCTTCATTAACCACTGCAACATGCCAGATATGTGCTAACCACCTCACACACATTTTTTTTTCATTTAAGCCTCAAAACAAGGTTGTAACATTATTATAATTATTGTTGTTCTTGTTATAGAAATTAGGAAACAAAGCCTTAGAAAGTTAAGGTAATTTGCTCAGGGTCTTACAGCTAATAAGTGACATAGCTTTACCTAATCATTTTAGACAATCACTATACAACCCAAAATCAAGAACTGGAAATCATGTGATGAACTTAAATCATGGAGACCAAAATCCTAGAAAATTTGAAAGCAGTACATATGATTTTTGCATTTCTACCAAATTTTCAATTGATTGACAAAAACTCTTGGCCACTTTTTTCTTATTCATTTAAAGCTTTTCTGTGAAGTTAAAAATAACTGGTTTCCTGCCTTAATACCTGAGACTATATCCAGGTACTACACAATCTCAATGATTCAAGGCTTAAATTCAAAATTTTAAGAATTTTAATTGCTCTGATTCATGTAAAATTGAGAAAAACTTCTAATCTAGCACACCTCTTTAAAATTATAGATAAATCATTTTATATTATTGTATGTCTTACCAATATTGCTTGGTATAAAAATTAACTGAGACTTGAGTCATTGCAGAAAATGATAAAAACCATTATTGTCAATATGCAAACATTCTGGTGCTCTTACATATCAGGAAGACAAACGCATCAAGAATGAAAAATAAGACCTTGTGCCCCACAGCCATTTAAAAAAAATTTTTTTTTTAGTTCATTCACACACAGTGATTAAAAAAAAGGTTCACAGCAGATGCCTAAACATTTGGGCCTGACTGACACTTCTAAAGTGAGCAGCACAGTACACACTCAAGAAAAACAATTCAAATGTACTGTGAAAAAAAAGGAGACATCACTAATTCATCAGCCACCTAGACTGTCCTTCAGCCTAGCAAACATCAGACTGCCTGTGGGAATCAGAATCTCACTTTGTTAAAAACTGCTTAAAAGCAAACATGCTTTTTAACATATCTTAGAGTTCTCCGTTATGGCATAGACTGAATTTGTGCTCACTACTGGCAAAGTTGAATAATTTTCTTTTGAGACAGTATTCGTGATGACACAGCTATTGAAAACCAAAAACATACAAATCCAAACCATTGAAATTTAGCAGGAAGGACAAAACAAACAAACAAAAAACAAGGACTTTTCAAAAAGAATCTCTAAAACACTTGAGAAGGACTTATCCTTTATAGCCCCGTGTCTGAATAGTAAACATGGTTAATGGCTTTCAAGAGGTTAATGTCATCAAAACTTTTCCCTTCGCATACACTTCCTTACTGCTTCCAACCTCATTATTTTATTAGCTCTACATATGACTACCAGAAAATAAAACTAAGTCTTTTAAAACACAGAACTCTTACTTGAAAATTAGTCACATTTGAAAGTTATGCACTTAACCACTTTGCCATGGTTCTTAATGGGAAACTACTAACCTGTACCCAGCCCTATCTTCACTCCATGTCTCAGGACCTCTGGCACATTGAGAAGGCCGCTGCTGAGCCTGTAGAGAGAGGAGACAGTCAGAACAAGGAGACCCACGTGGGTCCAACAAGAGAAGGGCACTAACAAAACTGATGGTGATATCACTGAAAATTATGATTCCCATCTCAGCTCTAATGCTGACATAAACACACTAGTCAAATCAGACCATCCAGCGGCTTCCCTGGTGGCGCAGTGGTTGAGAGTCCGCCTGCCAATGCAGGGGACACGGGTTCGTGCCCCGGTCCAGGAAGATCCCATGTGCCGTGGAGCAGCTGGGCCCGTGAGCCATGGCTGCTGAGCCTGCGCGTCCAGACCCTATGCTCCGCAACGGAAGAGGCCACAAAAGTGAGAGGCCCGCGTACCACACAAACAAAAAATTCAGACTATCCGAGTCCTGGAGTAAAAAAGGACCATGAAGGAGTTCGAACCATTGAGCAGAGGTTAATATCAGGAGGGCACAAAGCAGCAAGAATTAGAAGGGAGAGCAGGGGATCATTTGTAAGGAAAAATAAATGAAGAAATTAAATCTTGCAACTAGTTCAAAAATTTTTGCAATTTTTAATATTTTTTCAGCTTAAGATACAAATGACAAAATTCTAAGATATTTAAAGTGTACAACATGATTTGATATATGTATACATTGCGAGAGGATTTCCCCCCACTGAGTCGACCAACACATCTATCACCTCACATATTTACCTCTTTTTTTTTTTTGCGGTACGCGGGCCTCTCACTACTGTGGCCTCTCCTGCTACGGAGCACAGGCTCAGCGGCCATGGCTTACGGGCCCAGCTGCTCTGCGGCATGTGGGATCTTCCCATACCAGGGCACGAACCTGTGTCCCCTGCATCAGCAAGCAGACTCTCAACCACTGCGCCACCAGGGAAGCCCTATTTACCTCTTTTATTTGTGAGAACATACAAGTTCTACTCTCTTAGCAAATTTCAGTTATACAATATGGTGTTATCAACTATTGGTCTTTAATTGTTTTTTTAACCAACCCATCCTTCTATGCTAGGAAGTAGAAATTATAAAGCATTGCCTTTCCTCTCTTCCTGGGATCATTTGTTGCCTTGAATGAGTAGCGACTTGCAAGATCAAAGAAAGAGGGGTATAGCTGGAAGAGGGGGTGCAGGTTGTAAGTCAGGGCCTGGTGGTTCAAATGCTACTTCTGAGGACAGCAGCAACTAGGAGAGATGGTTCCTGGACTGAATTCCGGAGCTCGTGACCCTGACTCAGTAGATGTGCCGCCTTTCTAAAGAGACAAAGAAAAACTAAAGCAATCCTTAAAAGTCTGAGAAGATGCAAAGGTCAAAGTAGTCTGCTTGAAAATCCACATAATTATCATTTTCAAACTGCCAGTGTACATGCAATAAATCTCTCAAAGTGGTTGGAGAAAGAATAACAGTGACCATTCAAACCAAAATATTAGCCATAAAGAAATTTAACTTCAAACCTCAGTTCGCAAAACTGGGTCATGTTTTAATTTAGATGTTGTGTAACTAAACCCACAGGATGTTAAACCCTTCCCCTAAATGGTCACTAGACCATAATTATGGTCACTAAGCTGTACCTAGGCAAGATTCCCTGTTATGTACGGCCACTTTATGTCTGAAAACTAAAAGCCTCTGGAACCTCTCAAAACACTCCAGAAACACATTAATGTGGCTCTCGTGCCTTTCCCATACTGCCAATGATGTAGAACTTTTTCATTTGCAAAGTTCCTAGACTTTTGACTGCTGGCACCTCCTACTCTTTGCTTGGAGGCTCTTTCACTCCACTAGAGCCCGCTCTGCCCTTGATTGGGGAAGGTCCGAGGTTGCAGGGACTTCATGCCCCTTCGAACCCACCCAGCAGCCCTCCACCAATAACTGGTAAGTTTAGGTATAATTACTCCAGCTCCCCCACCCCTTGGGCACGTTGTCTTTGAGGTCTGCTTTGTACACTGGCTTGCTGAGTTTTCCAGAAGGATTAAATTCCAGGAACCCATGGTAGTAACTAGCTTGGTGATGTGCTCTTTACTGTCTTCCTTCCCTTCTCTGTCTCACCCCATAAAGGTGCTTCCTGAGATCACCTCCCAAATAAATTACTTGTACATAAATCCTCACGTCATGTTCTGCTTCTGCAAGAACTCTAAAACAGGTAAGGATATGAAGTAAAACTACAGGCCAATATCACTGATGAACACAGATGCAAAACTCCTTAACAAAATACTGGCAAACGGAATCCAACAGCACATAAAAAGGATGATACACCATGATCAAGTGGGGTTTATCCCAGGAATGCAAGGATTCTTCAATATACACAATCAATGTGATACACCATATTAACAAATTGAAGGATAAAAACCATATGATCATCTCAATAGATACAGAGAAAGCTTTTGACAAAATTAAATACCCATTTATGATAAAAACCCTCCAGAAAGTAGGTATAGAGGGAACTTGCCTCAGCATAATAAAGGCTATATATGACAAACCCACAGCCAACATCGTCCGCAATGGTGAAAAACTGAAACCATTTCCTCTAAAATCAGGAACAAGACAAGGTTGTCCACTCTCACCACTGTTATTCAACATAGTTGTGGAAGTTTTAGCCACAGCAATCAGAGAAGAAAAAGAAATAAAAGGAATCCAAACTGGAAAAGAAGTAAAGCTGTCACTGTTTGCAGGTGACATGATACTATACATAGAGAATCCTAAAGATGCTACCAGAAAACTACTAGAGTTAATCAATGAATTTGGTAAAGTAACAGGATACAAAATTAATGCACAGAAATCTCTTGCATTCCTATACACTAATGATGAAAAATCTGAAAGTGAAATCAAGAAAACACTCCCATTTACCATTGCAACAAAAAGAATAAAATATCTAGGAATAAACCTACCTAAGGAGACAAAAGACCTGTATGCAGAAAATTATAAGACACTGATGAAAGAAATTAAAGATTATACAAACAGATGGAGAGATATACCATGTTCTTGGATTGGAAGAATCAACATTGTGAAAATGAATCTACTACCCAAAGCAATCTACAGATTCAGTCCAATCCCTATCAAACTACCAGTGGCATTTTTCACAGAACTAGAATAAAAAAATCTCACAGTTTGTATGGAAACACAAAAGACCCTGAATAGCCAAAGCCATCTTGAGAAAGAAAAATGGAGCTGGAGGAATCAGGGTCCCTGACTTCAGACTATACTACAGAGCTACAGTAATCAAGACTACAGAAATATAGATCAATGGAACAGGATAGAAAGCCCAGAGATAAACCCACGCACATATGGTCACCTTATCTTTGATAAAGGAGACAAGAATATACAGTGGAGAAAAGACAGCCTCTTCGATAAGTGGTGCTGGGAAAACTGGATAGCTACATGTAAAACAATGAAATTAGAACACTCTAACACCATACACAAAAATAAACTCAAAATGGATTAAAGACCTAAATGTAAAGCCAGACACTATTAAACTCTTAGAGGAAAACATAGGCAGAACACTCCATGACATAAATCACAGCAAGATCCTTTTTGACCCTAGCGAAATGGAAATAAAAACAAAAATAAACAAATAGGACCTAATGAAACTTAAAAGCTTTTGCACAGCAAAGGAAACCATAAACAAGATGAAAAGACAATGCTCAGAATGGGAGAAAATATTTGCAACTGACAAAAGATTAATCTCCAAAATTTACAAGCAGCTCATGCAGCTCAATATCAAAAAAAACAAACAACCCAATCCAAAAATGGGCAGAAGACCTAAATAGACATTTGTCCAAAGAAGAATTTGAAAGGATGCTCAACATCATTAATCATTAGAGAAATGCAAATCAAAACTACAGTGAGGTATCATCTCACACCAGTCAGAATGGCCATCATCAAAAAATCTAGAAACAATAAATGCTGGAGAGGGTGTGGAGAAAAGGGAACCCTCTTGCACTGTTGGTGGGAATGTAAATTGATACAGCCACTATGGAGAACAGTATGGAGGTTCCTTAAGAAACTAAAAATAGAACCATCTTATGACCCAGCAATCCCACTACTGGGCATATACCCTGAGAAAACCATAATTCAAAAAGAGTCATGTACCACAATGTTCATTGCAGCTCTATTTACAATAGCCAGGACATGGAAGCAACCTAAGTGTCCATCAACAGATGAATTGATAAAGAAGATGTGGCACATATATACAATGGAATACTCAGCCATAAAAAGAAACGAAATTGACTTATTTGTAGTGAGATGGATGGACCTAGAGTCTGTCATACAGAGTGAAGTAAGTCAGAAAGAGAAAGACAAATACTGTATGCTAACACATATATATGGAATCTAAGGGAAAAAAAAAAAGGTCATGAAGAACCTAGGGGTAAGACGGGAATAAAGACACAGACCTACTAGAGAATGGACTTGAGGATATGGGGAGGGGGAAGGGTAAGCTGTGACAAAGTGAGAGAGTGGCATGGACATACATACACTACCAAATGTAAAATAGATAGCTAGTGGGAAGCAGCTGCATAGCAGAGGGAGATCAGCTCGGTGCTTTGTGACCACCTGGATGGGTGGGATAGGGAGGGAGGGAGACGCAAGAGGGAGGAGATATGGGACCATATGTATACGTATAACTGATTCACTTTGTTATAAAGCAGAAACTAATACACCATTGTAAAGCAATTATACTCCAATAAAGACGTTAAAAAAAATCTAGCAGAAGCTAATAAATTTATTGAATGAATGATCCACCCCAACCTGCCTCTAGCTCTGTTCTGTGCCAACTAACACAAGAAATGAGAAATCCTTTCTGTGTCTAATCGTGGAGCATGAATTCTTAGCCTAGCACCCAAGGACTGGCATTATGGAATCTATGAATTCCCTGAAATTAGATGCAGCATTTTTATGTCTATGGGCTTTTTTTTTTTTTTTTTGCGTTACGCGGGCCTCTCACTGCTGTGGCCTCTCCCACTGCGGAGCACAGGCTCAGCAGCCATGGCTCACGAGCCTAGCCGCTCCGCGGCATGTGGGATCTTCCCAGACTGGGGCACGAACCCATGTCCCCTGCACCGGCAGGTGGACTCTCAACCACTGTGCCACCGGGGAAGCCCTCTATGGGCTTTTTTTTTCTGAGGATCCAGACCACAAGTTTCATCTGATTCCCTTATGCACCTATAACCTTTCAAAGGTTATGAACCAGGTATAAATAAAAATTTTGTTTGCGTGAATTACAGTAGGACAAGTTCCCTCCTAAGTGCATCTCGTCAGATATAACAGCATGACATTTTCTGAAGGGTGCTGGCTTCTAGTAGCATTGCACCATTTCTGGTAATGTGCACATTTCTAGTAGTTTGTACAACACAAAGTAGTAAGAGGTCAGTACACTCTCTCTGGAACACCTGGTTGGCACACCCACTCTTTCAGTCCTTAGCTCTAAGTTCTCAGTGCTATTGGTTTTGAACTCTATTTCCTATTGTTCTGTTTTGTGCAAACTCAGAAATTTTAAGAGATGTGGTGCTCTTCAAATGCATACCCTGCAAAAAATAGCCTCTTTTAAGTGCTGTCTCCCCAATACAGTATAGGTAGGTATCCTTCTATCTAGTTCCCATCCCAATTGAACATAACCACAGAAGAGAGATACTGGAGGAATGACTGAGAAAACAAAGGTATTTGGCTGCTACTTTGCAACCCAAATGTTCATAATCTACTAATCAATAATTGCCTACTTACGATAAGTTAGAATTGGGACAATGCGAGATGGATGCTCCTCGTTCCCTGAATACATCCAGTTCTTCTTCAGAAAGGTAGCAGCCATGTGCCATCACTGTCTGGAGAGAAGAGCATCCTATGTGGAGTCTACCACTCAAAAATGCTTAAGTCAGTCCTCACTCACAGCAAGATATTATAGGTGCACATAAAAGCTGGGACTTATCTGTTATCATCTTCACAAGAACATTGAGAGTACCTGTATGTATAAAATCACTGTGCCCAAGTTACACCTCAGAAAAGGCCTGTGAAAACATTGGATTACGAAAGTCCCACACATTTGTGGATCTTTTTCTCTCTTTTTTTAATCTATAAAATAAATGAGGGTTGGTCCAGTTGACCTCTATGCAAGTAAAATTAACATGCAAACTGAAGGCTAATTTATTAATTATATAGAAATATATGTAGAGGAGGATGAAAATTATGATGTAGCATAAACAAGATCTGTGCAGAGTATTAACCTTTCAAAGCAGTCACATTCAGATCTCTGAGCACAAAGTCCCTAAGAATTTATTTGCTGTAATAGTTAAACTCTCCATGCAGTTCATACATTTCATTAAATGCCAAGGCCAGGGGGTATATTGTTGTAATGAGGTCTCTCCTCACTCATATTAATTTTAATTAACTTAAAATTGTTTAATGATAAATGTAGTAATAGTCATTTCTTTTACAAAGCAATCTTAGAGTGTTTAAAAATAAAAAGTAAAAAGTCCTCTGCTTTCTCCCTCAGGAAGGATCACTTTTAACGTTCAATGTGTGTCTTCCAGACAGTGTTTGGTAAGTGAGCACGCACCCTCACGTATACACACATATCAAACAATACTGTACAGACACTCTTCCTTGTAAGTCTGTATACTTCATTCTTTGTGAATGTTGGATAAAATTCTAATTATGTATGTTCTATAATTTAAACAATTTCCCACTGATAGCCATTTTTTAACTTTCATATGTAATTAACATCCCTATTCATAGTCCTTACAGAATGGATCTTCAGAAATACATTTTCTAACTCAGAGGAATGCACATTGTCACTAATGGATACTGACAAAATGTCCTTGGACCACATGACAGTCCAACCTCAAAGAAGCTTCTAGATTTATTTACCAATAAATTTCATGATTTATTCGTTAGGGATGAAACTTCAGGCCCATTTTTAATTCTATGCACACATGCGTATGCACACTCTGTACTTGAGTTTGGGAAATGCATGTGTGTTATAGAAGTCTGAATATTACTACTGAGATTTTAAAATTTAGATAAATGTGCCGTACTTCATATACATTATATCATGATGGACAACTTACCTTATTTGTCAGAAGGTTGTTTTTATCATACACATCTGTGTAGTTTTTATAACCGGGGTATAAGTTTTTCACAGCTTTAACTTCATCATGATTTTCACTTATATGGCTCTAAAAGAAAAGAAATATTTTCAATTTTTTAATGTAAAATACCATTAGAAATTATATTTCCTACCCCCAAATGATATGGATGGTTCCTACTTGCCTATGTAAAAAAAAAAAGAAGATTCTTGTGTATTTTATTTGAAACAATTCTTATTATATAAGATATATATGACAAAGAAACTATGAAAATGTAATTATATGAACATGTAATATCCTAACCCTAACCCATGTGATGTTTTTCTGACAAAGTCTTTTCAAATTCCAAACTATAGCAAGAATAAGTAAAAATAAAAAGTACTCCTTGTAGAGAGTCAAGAGCCCAGCTATATTCATGGTCGGTCACCTACTACTTCTGGTGTTGGCCGTTTAAGAAGAGTTCATTGGCCATCAAAAGGACAGAGCATGGTTCACTCATAGAAAGCTGAATTTTAGCCCAAGTTCTGACCCTAGTTATGTGCCTTAGGGTTGAGTCCATTGTTTTCTCTTTGGGCCTCCATGTTCTCATCTCTCAAATAAAAGCGTTGGGATAGATGAGTGATTTTCCAAATTCTTTTAGCTTTAGATGTGTTATTCTTATTTTAAAAATCATAGAAATTCAATATGTAAACAGCATAAACAAGTTGCTACGCAGGATGAAGCAGGGTTAGGACTCTGGGACCCTGTCCCCATTCTATCCCCTTTGTCAGCTTCCAGGATGAGTTCTTCTGCAGGAAACAGTTGGAAAATAACAGAGCTAGGCAGTCCTGCGGTCGTCAAGAAAGAGCCTATGAGAATCCACACACAAGCAAAACAGGTGAGTCCTGGCCCCCACACTGTCCTTGCTCTAGGGCATCACAAACCTGAGACTGCAGACACAACGTAAGTGTCACCATCCCAGCCCCTCACCTAAAACAAAAATCATTTCTGACCAGCTGATGATGACCATATATTATGGGAAATAACTCATGAGCAAGTTACCACTTCTAAGAACAGCAATGCCATTTCCCTTTCTCCTTGAGGTAGAGTATGCATAACCGAATAAATGAAAGAAAACAACAGCAATGGACTAAAAACAGAATGTTCTACCTGCAGAATGAGTTCTATCCTTGGCCTTGAGAAACTCCAGACCACTGAAGAAATGGGCATGGGCATCAGAAGAGATTTGTGTCATTTTGATAGATTTGAGTATATGCACTTATACACATATATACAACGCCAGTAAGTATATACTTGATTTTGTTGTGTGTTTCTGGGATTGGGACACACGAACCCAAAATATGCCACCTTGGGATACTGAATACTTTATGCCGAAGGGGTTTGAGAAAATGGCAGAAGCAGGAAGGTCACTCTGATTTTGCCCCCACCCTTTTCCCCTGTGACCGGAGCACAGGCTCTTGTAAATGAGAGGCGCCTGCCCTATACATAGAGGAAAGGAGCATCCTTATCTCTGAAGACAAAGAGAACCAAGAAGAAACAGGCCTTGCTAATACACTTACCTCGTACTCCTTAACTTATGTTCCTCCAGGACTGTACACTTGTCACCACACCTAACATAAAAATACTCAGGTCTGTTTCTTTGTGTCTTTGTTTCCTTATAAAGGCTCCTGTGCCATGTAAACCTTATATGAAATAAATTTGTATGCTTTTCTCTTGTTTAGCTTTGTCAGTTTAGTTTTCAGGCCCAGTCAGGGACCCTAAATAGGTCAAGGATAACTTTTTCCTCCCCGGCAATTGTTGTGTGGGATTGAGTATCACAGCCCATCAAAAAAGAAAAAGGGGGTAAAAATGAAAATAGTTAATGAGTCCTAACAAGATAAATCTTAAAAAAAAAAACAAACACTTCCACCCTAAAAAATGATAAAGGATCTATGTGCTTCCTTTCCCCCACACGCCCTTTGTTTAAAGATAGCTCTTAAGAGGGAGAATTTTAGTGCAGTATGTAATGAAGTTTGGATGGGGGAAGGGGAGGTCCCAATTTTAACCCAGCTGGAAGATTTAGAAAGTGTTTTATCCCTAAATTGCAACCGCTTAATGACAAAGTAAGATATACTGTTTTGTTCCTGATTTTAAATTAAGAAACTTGGAACAAAAGGGCTTTTAAATCCATTTTGGTAAGGTGGAAATTAGGTTCTTTTTGGCTTTTCAAATAATAGATGGTTCCTTGAAAAAGGAAGGACTTCAACACTGAGAAAGTATCAAAGAAAAGAGAGCAGGAAAGAAATGCATTAAATGTATCCTACAGAGAACAGGTAACCAGTTTGCCATTGATCTTGCTTGGTTACTTAAGATGTTCTCATCTCTCGGAGCCAGATCAGGGAAGATTGAAGGCAAAAGGAACTTCAGGTTTCTTAACTTTTTTAACTAAAAAATTAAAGAACTAGATTTAGGTGATATCTGTAAGGGACCTTATGTCCTGTGATGCTGTATCTTGAGATCTTATGGGGCTAAAGGCAGGCCGCCCCCATGATGTGCCACTCTGGCATGTAGATTATTATTATTATTTTTGCAGTACGTGGGCCTCCCACCACTGCGGCCTCTCCCGCCGCGGAGCACAGGCTCCGGATGTGCAGGCCCAGTGGCCATGGCTTACAGGCCCAGCCGCTCCACAGCACGTGGGATCCTCCTGGACCGGGGCATGAACCCGCGCCCCCCATAGGCAGGCGGACTCCCAACCACTGCGCCACCAGGGAAGCCCATGTAGATTATTTTGAGTTAAAAACCAATCAATGCTCGAAAGACTCAGGAAGAACCTTTGAACTCCCTCCTTACCACCTAAAAGAATTTAAGATAGGAGGGTTGTCCCAGGAAGGAGCTATTACCATAGATAACTGTAGTAAGGTATTAGGCATAGTAGACAAGAGGAACCTAGCAAGCCCATTTAATCAAACTTGTCTGTGTCCCATTGTCTTTGAATGGTTCAGCAAACTTTTGTTTACCAAATATTAACTCTTTTTATCTTCCAGTGAATTACCTTATTTCCCCTTGAAACCTCAGAGCCCTGTTTCCTTCTACTTAGTCCAGGATATATATATACCTCACCTTGCCTTGCTGTCTTTGGAATTCTTCATACTTATGTGGATTTCCTGTATGCACATAATAAATTTGATTTTCTCCTGTTAATCTGCTTTATGTCATGTTAATTGCCAACCAAAAGAACTAAAAGAGAAAAGGGGAGACCCATCTCCTCCATCATCTCAGTAAAAGAATTGGAGATTACGAGATTACTGCCAGAATTTAGGGTACAGAGAAGTCTTGCAGGTCTAGACAGAGGCAAATAGGAGAAAAACACCCACCTGAATGTGCAAATCATGGGTCTTCGCAATGTTTCCAAGTTCACCCAACAAAGTCTCAGAGCAGGAAAGGGAAAAACGTGGTGTCACTATGGGCTGCACTCTAGAATACTAGAAATAATCAAAAACACTTGGTAAGGAAATGCATATCATACCACAAAATGATTTTATGTCTTCATCGCTAGGGACAGTCCTTCATTCCAGGAGTGGGTAGAAGTGCTGGATTTCATGGAAATGGCTCACGGATGAGAACAAGGAAGGGTATATTCTGTAGCACCAAGTTCAATGGAAGAAGATCCCATCTCAAACGCAAGGCACGTGAAGGCTCAGACCAGGCCTAGACTGGGTGGCTTTTATGAAGAGAATTAGGAGGCAGAGGAGACGTTTTAAGGGAGAGTGCTGGGAAGACTAAGAATGAAGTGGTGGCCTGTTCCCCTTTCTACATCTTGGGGTGGTATGCTGGCCATGGCCTCCCTGAGGACTTTTACTTAGTTGCAGGCATGGCTCTGATGTCACCTTTGTGGCTGAGCAGTAGAGAAGGACTCATAGAAGAGCGTCAAGGATAAGGATCCACAAAGCTGCACCTAGGTCTCCCAAGATTAGAATACTGAGGTTTCCTATGGCTTCCAGTCAGACCTTAAAAATTGGTGAGGGAAGAGTCTGGTTTGCAAATCTAAGAGACGGCACAGCAGAGCCATAGACAAGCCTGCTGGGGGTGGGACAGAAAACAGCACTGTCTTCACAGGATCACCAACACCAGGGCACTGTGGAACGGGGGTGCCTGGCTGAGTGCCTGCAGGCCACACGACATGCACGCATCTGTGGACCAAGGCAGTCTGGCTGGGGCATCAGGGCTGGACACCACCTGTGTTTCAGACCAGATCAGGGGGTACAAGAGGCCAGAGCCAATGGTGATGCAGCCAACAAACCACGCCACAGCATCCAGTTGCCACCAATCTGTCTACATGCATGAAGCCCTCTCCTGCCTCCCCACCGGCCTGTCCTATGAAATGAGAAGGTCCCAGAGGAGAGGGAGGGAAAACCACTGAGAAAGTAAAAAATGCCTGACCTTCCTGAGCTGAGTTGATGCATCCACCATGAAAACAATTTAAGGCTTTAGGAAAATACTTCTGCATGCATGGAATAGGCCAAATGTACACAGGCTAATCTCTACCAAACAGCTTAAGAACAAATCCTACAACTAACAGGAAGGCAATTAAAAAGCGAGCTGGGAACAAGTTTACTTACATTCCTTTGGAGCATTTCTGACACAAATCTGAAATAAAGCAACAAACGGGAAGTTAGAACATTCAGGCATTTTTGAAATTAATTTTTTAAAAGCACGAAAACATGAGCCTTACGTGTCCTAATTTCCATGTAAACATTTCTAATGCTGCACATGTTTCACCACCACTAATTAAGGATTAGCAAGCAGTAATTACCCTGCTTTCTCATTTGCAGCCAGAGCGATGGAGTGCAAAATCACAGGGAAATGCAATTTTATCATCTAACATCAGCCGGGCTGTTCACAAGTATTCCCACAGCACTCAAGCCATTCTACTAGCTTAAGCTCTGTTTGGGGGAATACTGCAGTATGTTATGTTCCATGGATATCAGAGTCATGGAGTCCTATGTATCTGAAGGTGTTTAGAAGCCATGGGGCTCTCTACTCCCAGTTTCCCTAAAGTGGAAGCTGCTTGCTCACAAAATCACAATAGCATCATTTATTTTCAAAGGCTGAGTCCTACTGGGCATGGATGTTGGAGTAAAGCAGAAGGAATAGGCCAGACATGGTTGTGAAATGGGTAGTGACTGGGATGGTGATCTTACCAATTATATCTGCAGGGTTGGTGGTATCCGTAGGGCCTATGAAATGACTGTTTCTGCCCTGGCTGGAAATATTTATGAGCTATAGCTTCCTGCTTTCTGGTAATCCTTTGTTTAAGAATAAAATGTGAATCAGGGTTCACTATTCCCACAAACACAGATTCATAGAAAAGTTGAGCATATGGCCAAATGCTAAAGGGAAAGTGTGTGCTTCCTTCTCTCTATGGGAACATAGCAGCACCTAAGCCACCCTTTACAGAGGACACACTTAAGGTGAAGGAGGCCTGGGGAATGGAGAAAAGCTGGACTTCTCAAACTTGCGTCAGGATATGTTTGGTCTTAGGCAAGATTTAAAGCTAAAGAATTTTCTTCTATATCTCTTGGATGTTGAGTGTCATACAACACAATTCCTTGTCAAATCCTCAAGGCACCATGGAAAAGCCATTAAAGAAATATAGAAAAAGTACCTATGGTATCACTAGCATATCCCCGTGTAAAATAAAAAGAACATAACAAAAGCACATGATCTCAAGCAATAGGATGACCCACAACCAAAAGTAATTTAATGAGCAGGCCACAGACACTTAGTGCAAGTTTAATCTACAGGAGAAGCCCCGATCTACAACGAATGACAGGGAGTGAGTAAATCATTTACTTTTTAAAAACTCCTTCATTTTATAAAGGGATTTGCCCTAGGGCTCCTATAACAAGTTCCCAGAGGCTTTAAAATATGATTTGATATACAAAAATAGTACTGACATGCAACATTTTCCTTAGGATCAGATCAATTTCATGAAGTTAGGCAAACCCAGGCAGTGATATATGTGCACATTCTGCCTGGGTTAAAGAGGTCTCTTTTTCCCATCTCCAACTCCATCCATAAGACAAATCAAGACAAACATACCTCTCTGTTTCCTTGATTGATTCCTCAGTGGTTTCCTTGTATTCTGGAACAGTGTCATTCAAATCCATGCAGACTTTGCCCACAAATGCCCGCTGCCCGAATTTATCTGTGAGACACACACAAAAAGAATCTAAAGTCATGTTTCTTTCCCAAACTGTACCTTTCCTAAGCCTCTTTAAAACATCTTAAATTAAAATCGTTACAAAAACATAAGTGAGAATGTAAAAGATCATCACACCATTTAAGAACCATAACAACAAGACCTCGATCAATTCTGTAAGTAGTAAAGGTTCTCCCGTTAGCACCTTACTCCTCTGATTACTCCCAGAATGAAGGATATTATTTGCTTAAGGTCTAAACCCAGATGTGCCCAGTGTCCTCTGCTATGTGCAGGGTTATGAGGACTATACCCAATAATGTATGTAAAGTGGCTGGCACACGGGCTTAGAAAAGATACCGTCGCTATTCTTAAGTGTAGCAGTGCCAGTATCATTACCTGTGGGGGATTTTACTTACTCCTACCAGCAGTTCTCAGCACTGAAGAACCTCATGCTTATCAAAGGTGCTAGAGGAATTCTATTTCAGCTAGAAAGTTGATGCTACATGAGGCAATGTTCATTTTTTTCAACAATGTCTCCACCTCTGTCTTGAGTCTTTCAGAAGTCTTTCTATCTCTCTCTTTCCCCTGTAATTCACTGTAATACCTGGCCATTAGATTACTCTTCCTTAAAACGCCACCTTCATCACATACCTCATCTCGCTGAAAACTTTTTTGAGTCTGATGCATATTTGAATCTCTCCAGAGACTGAACCATCCCCTCTGCCCAACCTCTCCCATCCCACCATGCCATGAATCCTTCCCTTTAGTTCAGCTACTCTGTTCCCTGCCTCCTGTATATCCACGATGAACGTTCGTGTCCCCATACCCAAACCCCATGTCATCTTTCCTGTCTGAAAGGCATTTTCCTCTCTCCTCATTTTATCTTCCCTTCAAAGCCCAATTTAAAGATCCCTTCGATGAAATCTTCCCAGGTGATCCAATTCTGGGTTCATTCTGTCTCCTCCAAAATTTGCAATATTTACTTTCAGTGTCACCCTTGAAGTCTTTGGTATAAACTACCTTGGCCAGCAAGCAGTAGCGTCAGCACATCAGTCAACAGTATTTACTGAGCACTTGCTATGTGCTAGGCACTGTACTGAGTACAAGTTTTGGAATCATCAGTGTAAATCCAGTCTCAGCTCTGCTTACTAGCTGTGTGACTTGGGCATGTTACATAACCTCTCTGAGCATCAGTTTATCCATCTGTAACACAAGGACCTGAATAACTGCTCCAGAAGGCTGTTTGCAACTGAGCTGAACTAACCCACGTAGAGTTCTTTGCACAATACCAGGCATCTAGTAAAAGCACTACAGCTATTACTAAAGTCATTAATCAGTGGATGTACCTATTAATCAGTTAATCCTGTCTGGTTCCTCAAGGGCAGAGACTATTTTCCGTTTTACTGTGTTCCCTGCATCTAGCATAGTGCCCTGAGTCTAGCCAACAGCTAAGATCTATCTGCTGATAGATAAACTGTTGCTATTGCTAGAATTAGTAAACCTGCTCCAAAAAGCCCTAAATTAATACACAAAATTCAGATCCATTTACATCATTCTGCAGCCAAAAACTAAAAGTAAATAAATTACTTAAACAACAGAAAAAGTTCAAGGGCCACAGTGATACACAAATACCTAATTACTTGCAAGAAATGCAGTGCTTAAATTCTAGCAATTAAAAGGCAGGACTGCTCACAAGTATAAGCCACTGCTGGCATGGTCTGGACATGCTTCACGTGCCCGTAAATCATCCTTTCATCTCCTCACCTGTAATTTCCGCAAGGAGCAGCGATGAGTCAGTGTGAATTGTTGCAAAGTAACAAGCTGTGGTTGTTCCATTCTTTAGTGTTCTCCTCTAAAAATAAATCACAAAAACCATGAATCGCCTGTGCCCAGAAGAGTCACATGGTATATACAGATGAAAATGGAATTTTAGTTTTCAATTTTAAGATGTTTTTATTTAAAGGCATGCCATCTCAATCTGAAATGTAGTTAAGGCAAATGGTAAAAGTATTTATATTTTAAAAGTGTTAGCCAGAGGAGAAGTTGATGCTTTCGATTACCTAGATTCACACAGTTCTGTGTTGCAGAATTTATTAAATGTGATACTAAGTAATTCCTTATTTTTTTAGGACTGTTTAAGAATATGCAAACTTTATTGCATCTGGGAGTGAATAAATGAGGTTTTTCTAGTGATTACAGGATACAGTTATTCAGCCAGATTTTTAGTTCATCCTAGCAGATTGATAAATGTATCCATCTCTCTTCCTCAGCAAATCTCTACTAAAATACTAGTAAAGGAGTATAACATTTATTAAACCATAAGCAGAGAGGAGACATGAGCAGCGGAAATATTTCAACATCTTCTCAGAAGAAAAAACAAGTATAAGAACCTGGAGGCAACTTGGAAAGAGAGAGGAGCGTGTGGTTGTTAACAGGGAATTGGCTGAAAGTCTGTATACAGATAATTAAACCTTGGCAGGACTCTTTTCCCTGCTGAAATCAGCCAACCACCCCTAACCTGCTCCTTGGAGAAGAGATTTACCCTTTGTAGAAACTGGATAGTATTTAGAGGGTACAAGCCCAAAAGGACAAGGTGAGGCATAGGCTGAAAAGAAGAGGTTTAAGCGGACATCTGGCTGACCTCTGGGACCCTTGTTCATCTTCCCCAAAATGCCATATGTACTGTTTCCACCAGTCCTGGCAGGACTGAAGGACTTCTTCCTAGAGAAGATGAATGGCTCTAGAAGGAAGATGTCCTCACGACTTTGGGGACCCACAATTTAAAGGGCTGTTTACTACCTTCACTGTTCATCATATAATGAAGTTTACCAGTCAACAAATGCTACCCCACCCAGATCTCCCAATCAGCATCTTGGAGCATCACACTTAAATATGAATGTACATTTAAGGTTCAACGGACACTGGAGGAGGGCTTCCCTGGTGGCGCAGTGGTTGAGAGTCTGCCTGCCGATGCAGGGGACACAGGTTCGTGCCCCGGTCCGGGAAGATCCCACATGCCGTGGAGCAGCTGGGCCCGTGAGCCATGGCCACTGAGCCTGTACGTCCGGAGCCTGTGCTCTGCAGCAGGAGAGGCCACAACAGTGAGAGGCCCGCGTACAGCAAAAAAAAAAAAAAAAAAAAAAAAAAAAAAAAAAGGAGAGGGGAAGGAAGAGAAAGAATATGGATAAAATATTGGAAGAAACAGGCAATCTGTAGGTCAGAAGGAAGCTTGATTTAAAAAAAAAAAAAACAACACTATGATTAACAATCTCAAAGAAATGAAAGAAGATATTGTATCCACAAAACAAGAACAGAATGCTGTAGAAATCAGAGAATAAGAGCTCTCCATGGGCTTCCTTGGTGGCGCAGTGGTTGAGAGTCTGCCTGCTGATGCAGGGGACACGGGTTCGTGCCCTGGTCCAGGAAGATCCCACATGCTGCGGAGTGGCTAGGCCCTTGAGCCATGGCCACTGAGCCTGCGCGTCCAGAGCCTGTGCTCTGCAACGGGAGAGGCCACAACAGTGAGAGACCCACGTATCAAAAAAAAAAAGAGCTCTCCAAAAGTAAAAATGTTAAAAATGAAATATGGGAGTCAACAAAAGGTTAAATTAGAAGAGAATTTCTCAGAGAAGAAATATGAAAGTCAAGGATGAAAAGATAAAAAAATTATGCTCAATCTAAGAGATCTAACAATTTAGAATAAAAGTTCTAAAAAAAAAAAAATTTTTTTAAAGGAAATGGAGGGGGTGAAATTGTCTGAGAAATAATACTAGTCTCTCCAAACTGAAAATCCTCATAGAATGTTCAGTTCAGTGCATGAAAAACAGAAGCCAAGTAAGGTATATAATTGTGAGATATTAAGTCTACAAGTAAAGTGAAGATTCTGAAAGGTTCCAGAGAAAGAACACCAGTCATAGACAAATGGCAGGAAACACAATGGCACTGGTGTTATCACCAGTGATGCTGAAAACAGAACAATGGCTTTAAAATTCTGGAGGAAAGTTTTTTTTAATTTTTAAAAAATTTATTTTATTGAAGTATAGTTGATTTAAGGAGGGAAGTTATTTTAAAGTAGAATTTTATACCCTGGTAAATTATCAGTCAAGTGTGAAAATAGAATAGATATATATGATTAGATACACAAAATCTTGAATGTTTTTCTCCTTTAAGAGCTTAGAAAGCTCCTAGAAGATGTGTTTTTTAAAAATGTGAGAGTAATGCAAAGAAAAAGAACTTCTTAGGTCCAGAAAATGGGAATTTAACACAGAGGAGAACCAAAGGTAATGCCCAGATTATAGCAGTGCCAGAGACAATCCCGACCAGAGTGAAACAAAGGAACAGAAGGCAGTGGGAAGAGTTTGAGAAAGAAATCAGGACTGATATTGCCTGACTTGTCTCAGCACTTGGAAAAGTACTGATTGACCTGAGCAGGGTCTGTCTTAAGCAGAAGCTTTTCCTTCTTCTTCTTTTTTAAAATTTTAAGACATTTTTTAAGAGCAGTTTTAGGTTCACAGCAAAATTGAGAGGAAGGTACAGAGATTTCCCATATGCCCCCAGCCCCCACACATAGCAGAAGCTTTTTAAAGTGCAGAGGAAAAACTGCACTGGAGTTCTTGCTTCTTGCATATTATGACCTGTGTGACCTTGAGAAAGTTGCTTTACATTCTCAACATCAGTTTCCTCATTTGTGAAATAAGAGGACTCTTGACTAGAATGGGGCTGGATTAGAAACGTAAACGTCTACAGGAGGAAAATAATTTGGACTTAAAGTAATAGGGAAGAACATGCCATATCCCAGCAGCCTCTATTCAGCTTCAGCCAACTGTTAAAAAAACAACAACAAAAAAGAGAGACCAGTGATGTCAGTTAGTAATGAAGGGCAAGAGAATTAGGAAAACTGGATTTTAATGTCAGTCTTTTCAAACTTTAAGACACTTTGCACATGAAAAAAATATATTTCTGGCTGCAGGTAAAGGATGTTTATATAGCCTGTCACCTATAGAAAAGGATGCGCTAGCTTGCTACCATAATCACACACCCAAGAGAAAAGTTAACACCATGACAGAGGCATCAAATTCAATCTCCAGCAACCAGAAAAGTGCCTGGATCTTCGTGTGTGCCTAGTAAATATTGTTGAATGAACACATGAGGAGTCAGACTTACTAAAGCAACAAGAAGCATAAAATGTTCTAAAATAAGCATTGTTACGTGCATAGAATAGGACATTGTATCCTTGACAGAGGAACAGGCTACTGTAACAGTGAGAGTGAATTTAATAACTTGCCAATTTGAGCCACTGGCATTCTCTGAGAATGTAGCGTAAAAGTATACACAGAAGTTTCACTATTTTTCTAAGAAGAGTTGCTGAAAGAAAGAACAGATTGGAGGGAAGAATATACTAAGAGCAAGGGAAATGGGCTGGGGGGGTGGCAGAGAAAATAAATGAGCGTGCATGCACAAGAAAGAGAGAGAAGGAAATTCATTTCCCAGAACAGAAGTAATACTATATTAAAGAAAATGGACTGAAAAAAACAAAAACAAAAACATATCTATAAGTGAAATTTCAGAACCTCAAGAATGAAGAAAATCCTGAAGGCCAGCAAATTAGCTAGAAGGGAATGACAATCAGATTGACATCAGCACACTGGATGCTGGTGGGAAAATCATTTTAAAGAGAATTCTCTCCGTAGCTGTGGTGCATCATTCAAGAGTCAGAAAAAAGTAACACCATTTTTGGTAGTTCAAGGATTTGGATTGTTTGTCACCCACCTTATTGGAAAAGATTATCATCGTTTAAGAAAATACATACAAAACAAAGACAGAGGATCCAAATTTAAAACATTTTAGACATCCACCAGAGGGCAGACAGCAGAAGCAAGAAGAACTACAATCCTGCAGCCTGTGGAACAAAAACCACATCCACAGAAAGATAGACAGGATGAAAAGGCAGAGGGCTATGTACCAGATGAAGGAACAAGATGAAACCCCAGAAAAACAACTAAATGAAGTGGAGATAGGCAACCTTCCAGAAAAAGAATTCAGAATAATGATAATGAAGATGATCCAGGACCTCGGAAAACGAATTGAGGCAAAGATCGAGAAGATGCAAGAAATGTTTAACAAAGACCTAGAAGAATTAAAGAACAAACAAACAGAGATGAACAATACAATAACTGAAATGAAAACTACAGTAGAAGGAATCAATAGCAGAATAACTGAGGCAGAACGGATAAGTGACCTGGAAGACAGAATGGTGGAATTCACTGCTGCAGAAGAGAATAAAGAAAAAAGAATGAAAAGAAATGAAGACAGCCTAAGACACCTCTGGGAAAACATTAAACGCAACACCATTCGTATTATAGTGGTCCCAGAAGGAGAAGACAGAGAGAAAGGACCTGAGAAAATATCTGAAGAGATTATATTCGAAAACTTCCCTAACATGGGAAAGAAAATAGCCACCCAAGTCCAGGACGTGGAGAGAGTCCCACACAGGATAAACCCAAGGAGAAACACGCTGAGACACATAGTAATCAAATTGGCAAAAATTAAAGACAAAAATTATTGAAAGCAGCAAGGGAAAAATGACAAATAACATACAAGGGAACTCCCATAAGGTTAACAGCTGATTTCTCACCACAAACTCTACAAGCCAGAAGGGAATGGCATGATAAAGTGATGAAAGGGAAGAACCTACAACCAAGATTACTCTACGCAGCAAGGATCTCATTCAGATTTGATGGAGAAATCAAAAGCTTTACAGACAAGCAAAAGCTAAGAGAATTCAGCACCACCAAACCAGCTCTACAACAAATGCTAAAGGAACTTCTCTAAGTGGGAAACACAAGAGAAAAAAATGACCTACAAAAACAAACCCAAAACAATTAAGAAAATGCTCATAGGAACATACATATCGATAATTACCTTAAACGTGAATGGATTAAATGCTCCAACTAAAAGACACAGGCTTGCTGAATGGATACAAAAACAAGATCCATATATATGCTGTCTAAAAGAGACCCACTTTAGACCTAGACACACATACAGACTGAAAGTGAGGGGATGGAAAAAGATATTCCATGCAAATGGAAATCAAAGCTGGAGTAGCAATACTCATATCAGATAAAATAGACTTTAAAATAAAAGCATTACAAGAGACAAGGAAGGACACTACATAATGATCAAGAGATCAATCCTAGAAGATATAACAATTATAAATATTTATGTACCCAACATAGGAGCACCTCAATATATAAGGCAACTGCTAACAGCTATAAAAGGCAATCGACAGTAAAACAATAATAATGGGGGACTTTAACACCTCACCCCAATGCACAGATCATCCAAAATGAAAATAAATAAGGAAACAGAAGCTTTAAATGACACAAATAGATTTAACTGATATTTATAGGACATTCCATCCAAAAACAGCAGATTACACTTTCTTCTCAAATGAGCATGGAACATTCTCCAGGATAGATCACATCTTGGGTCACAAATCAAGCCTCAGTAAATTTAAGAAAATTGAAATCATATCAAGCATCTGTTCTGACCACAACTCTATGAGACTAGAAATGAATTACGAGGAAAAAACCATAAAAAACACAAACATATGGAAGCTAATCAATATGTTACTAAATAATGAAGAGATCACTGAAGAAATCAAAGAGGAAATCAAAAAATACCTAGAGACACATGACAATGAAAACACGACGATCCAAAACCTATGCAATGCAGCAAAAGCAGTTCTAAGAGGGAAGATTATAGCTATACAAGCCTACCTCAAGAAACAAGAAAAATTTCAAATAAACAATGTAAACTTACAACTGAAGGAACTAGAGAAAGGAAAACCAGCAAAACCCAAAGTTAGCAGAAGGAAAGAAATCATAAAGATCAGAGCAGAAATAAATGAAATAGAAACAAAGAAAACAATAGCAAAGATCAATAAAACTAAAAGCTGGTTCTTTGAGAAGATAAACAAAACTGATAAACCATTAGCCAGACACATCAAGAAAAAGAGGGAGAGGATTCAAATCAATAAAATTAGAAATGAAAAAGAAGTAACAACTGACACTGCAGAAATACAAACCATCCTAAGAGACTACTACAAGCAACACTATGCTAATAAAATGGACAACCTGGAAGAAATGGACAAATTCTTAGAAAGGTATAACCTTCAAAGACTGAACCAGGAAGAAATAGAAAATATGAACAGACCATTCAAAAGTAATGAAATTGAAACTGTGATTAAAAATCTTCCAACAAACAAAAGCCCAGGACCAGATAACTTCACAGGCGAATTGTATCAAACATTTAGAGAAGAGCTAAGACCTATCCTTCTCAAACTCTTGCAAAATATAGCAGAGGGAGGAACACTCCCAAACTCATTATACGAGGCCACCATCACCCTGATACCGAAACCATACAAGGATGCCACAAAGAAAGAAAACTACAGGCCAATATCACTGATGAACATAGGTGCAAATATCCTCAACAAAATACTAGCAAACAGAATCAAACAGCATATTAAAAGGATCATACACCATGATCAAATGAGGTTTATTCCAGGAATGCAAGGATTCTTCAATATATACAAATCAGTCAATGTGATACACAATATTAACAAATTGAAGGAGAAAAACCATATGGTCATCACAATAGATGCAGAGAAAGCTTTCGAAAAAATTCAATACCAATTTATGATAAAAATCCTCCAGAAAGTAGGCATAGAGGGAACTTTCCTCAACATAATAAAGACCATATATGACAAACCCACAGCCAACATCGTCCTCAACGGTGAAAAACTGAAAGCATTTCCACTAAGGTCAGGAACAAGACAAGGTTTCCCACTCTCACCACTTTTATTCAACATAGTTTTGGAAGTTTTAGGCACAGCAATCAGAGAAGAAAAGGAAATAAAAGGAATCCAAATCAGAAAAGAAGGAGTAAAGCTGTCACTGTTTGCAGATGACATGATACTATACATAGAGAATCCTAAAGATGCTACCAGAAAACTACTAGAGCTAATCAATGAATCTGGTAAAGTAGCAGCATACAATATTAATGCACAGAAATCTCTGGCATTCCTATACACTAATGATGAAAAATCTCAAAGTGAAATTAAGAAAACACTCCCATTTACCATTGCAACAAAAAGAATAAAATATCTAGGAATAAACCCACCTAAGGAGACAAAAGACCTGTATGCAGAAAATTATAAGACACTGATGAAAGAAATTAAAGATGATACAAATAGATGGAGAGATATAATATGTTCTTGGATTGGAAGAATCAACATTGTGAAAATGACTCTACTACCCAAAGCAATCTACAGGTTCAATGCAATCCCTATCAAACTACCACTGGCATTTTTCACAGAACTAGAACAAAAAATTTCACAATTTGTATGGAAACACAAAAGACCCCGAATAGCCAAAGCAATCTTGAGAACGAAAAACGGAGCTGGAGGAAGCAGGCTCCCTGACTTCAGACTATACTACAAAGCTACAGTAATCAAGACAGTATGGTACTGGCACAAAAACAGAAATATAGATCAATGGAACAGGATAGAAAGCCCAGAGATAAACCCACGCACATATGGTCACCTTATCTTTGATAAAGGAGGCAGGAATGTACAGTGGAGAAAGGACAGCCTCTTCAGTAAGTGGTGCTGGGAAAACTGGACAGGTACATGTAAAAGTATGAGATTAGAATACTCCCTAACATCATACACAGAAAAAAGCCTAAAATGGATTAAAGACCTAAATGTAAGGCCAGAAACGATCAAACTCTTAGAGGAAAACATAGGCAGAACACTCTATGACATAAACCACAGCAAGATCCTTTTTGACCCACCTTCTAGAGAAATGGAAATAAAAGCAAAAATAAACAAATGGGACCTAATGAAACTTCAAAGCTTTTACACAGCAAAGGAAACCATAAACAAGACCAAAAGACAACCCTCAGAATGGGAGAAAATATTTGCAAATGAAGCAACTGACAAAAGATTAATCTCCAAAATTTATAAGCAGCTCATGCAGCTCAATAACAAAAAAACAAACAACCCAATCCAAAAATGGGCAGAAGACCTAAATAGACATTTCTCCAAAGAACATATACAGACTTCCAACAAACATATGAAAGAATGCTCAACATCATTAATCATTAGAGAAATGCAAATCAAAACTACAATGAGATATCATCTTACACTGGTCAGAATGGCCATCATCAAAAAATCTACAAACAATAAATGCTGGAGAGGGTGTGGAGAAAAGGGAACACTCTTGCAGTGCTGGTGGGAGTGTGAATTGGTACAGCCACTATGGAGAACAGTATGGAGGTTCCTTTAAAAACTACAAATAGAACTACCATATGACCCAGCAATCCCACTACTGGGCATATACCCTGAGAAAACCATAACTCACATAGAGTCATGTACCAAAATGTTTACTGCAGCCCTATTTACAATAGCCAGGAGATGGAAACAACCTAAGTGTGCATCATCGGATGAATGGATAAAGAAGATGTGGCACATATATACAATGGAATATTACTCAGCCATAAAAAGAAATGAAATTGACTTATTTGTAGTGAGGTGGATGGACCAAGAGTCTGTCATACAGAGTGAAGTAAGTCAGAAAGAGAAAAACAAATATCGTATGCTAACACATATATATGGAATCTAAGACAAAAAAAAATGTCATGAAGAACCTAGGGGTAAGACAGGAATAAAGACACAGACCTACTAGAGAATGGACCTGAGGATATGGGGAGGGGGAAGGGTAAGCTGTGACAAAGTGAGAGAGTGGCATGGACATATATACACTACCAAACGTAAAACAGATAGCTAGTGGGAAGCAGCCGCATAGCACAGGAAGATCAGCTTGGTGCTTTGTGACCACCTAGAGGGGTGGGATAGGGAGGGTGGGAGGGAGGGAGACGCAAGAGGGAAGAGATATGGGAACATATGTATATGTATAACTGATTCACTTTGTTATAAAGCAGAAACTAACACACCATTTTAAAGCAATTATACTCCAATAAAGATGTAAAAAAAAAAAGGAACCTGCTGTATAAAATTAAATTAACTTAAAAAAACATTTTAAATTAAATGTATGTAGATGGCAAAATAAAAAAAACAGGAACTAAAATCTCACGCGATGTTACACAGGACCTGGTGAGGGGGCTGCATCTTTAAGGGAAGACTATTTAAGTTTTTTGTCTTATTATGTGGGAGACTATAGAGGAAAACGATACAAGACTTGTTTAACACTTTTAACAACCTAATCTAACAGATATTTTAAAAAGTCATATTGACAGAGGAAACAGAGTCTTTTTTAAAATGTGTAGAATAATCATAAAAATTGACCTTTTATTGGGTCATAAAATAACAGTGAACTAATTCCCAAGGAAAATAACCACACACGTTACATTTACTAAGCAAAATAAAATGAAACTCAAAATTAAAACAGAAGTATAATCTGACATTTTCTAAATTCTCAACACTTTAAACACCTTTCTAAAATGGGCTTGAAGAACAGATGAAAATGGAAAATTTCAGCTAATTAGCAACAATGACAACGGAAGTACTACCCATTCACCAACAGCAAGTTCTTCCTCTGAGTCAGGGGGGAAAACGCTTTTCATACAGAAAAGCTTCTAGATGAGAAACTGCAGTTTCAAATTGGACTGGAACAAACTAGAAAGACTAGAAAGTTCAAGAATCGGCCCAAATTACATTTAAGGGACAGGACAGGGAGAGCCCATAGAGGAGGGGAAAAATAGGAAAGAAGAGAGGGAAGGAGGGAGAGAAGAAAGAACCCCCAAAGCTACTCCTGTTGGTTCCCACTGCGTTCAGCCACATGTGTGTGACTTATGTAGTTAAAAATGTAAGGAAAGAATTTGGCTGAAAAATCTTACTAGGTAAGCCGTCTAAAATGCAGCTACTTTTCTTCTTCGCATGTTATATGTTTGGGTTTCTGGGCATCTGTTCCACCCTAGTTTCTCATAAGCTTTTGAGAGGGCTTTTCCATTAATGATGACTTTCCAATTTATAAAGAAATCGGTCAGGAATAACATCAAAATATTGGCTGTGCTTCCCAACCTTTCCCCTGCTTTCAATTCTTGATAAGAATTGTCAATTCTTGAGACCAAGCCTTTTGAGCTCAAAATAGATTGCCAACTACTAATGAGCTTCAACCCCAGTATCAACAGGCCCCTTAACAGGTTATACAACTTCCATGAGCTAAAATAGGGGAAAAGAGTGGCCTGACTCCTTGTCTTTTCACCTGTACTTTAATGACTTGACACCTCTTTGGAATTAGTTGAATTTATCTGCTGAATTTGACAACCCCATTGAGTAAGCATATTCATTCTATTATCTAGGAGAATATTTGCAATCAGTTTGTCTTGGCATATTTACCAAGAATCTCACTCTCCAGTCCCTTGACTATAATCTATATAATATACAGATTCCTGAACTTTTGAGTCTTTTTGGTTCATTCCAGTCCAAAGTCCAATTTGAAACTTCAATCTATCACCCAGTTTGCAATGTTTAAAGGGAGATATTGCAGGACTGACTGGGATTTTTTTCTTAACAATCTTAGGAGATGCTTGCTAATATATACTTTAAATTACTTTCAGATTAAATTATCACTGTCAAAATCTGTGGTGCAAAACTCTGGGGTCTGGATTGCCCATTTCTTGAAGAATAGATCCAGGACTGTCTTCTGAGGCAGAAAATAAAAAACAAAACAAAAAATGTCTTGGTTCATGGGTACTGCCTTAGCACCCCCTTTGCATTGCCACAGGCAGTCTTCAGCCTTAGGGACAGGTTCTAGTTAACAAATCTCAACTTTCTTAAACAAATGTCAATTATACTCTCAGCTCATCCAACTCTTAAAGTCTATGGGCCTGCTCATAATCAGAAACAGAGGATGTGTACACCGAAAGTACTTGTAGAGAATAACACCTATTTCACCTATTTTGTACTCACTGACATGAAATACTTTGATTTCCCTCTCTGAGTCAGTTAAAGCCAAATGTGTGACAAATCCTAACAAGTGCATGGACCCCCATGGTACACATTTACCTCTTGGCTTTATTTTATTTTTCCTCCTCCTTTTTTTTCCTTTGCTGTGATTTCATGACTCATTTTCTTCTCTTGTATACAATGCAATTTTAAGATATCTCTAACGCTTTTCAGAACAATGCAAGGTATAAATAAATTTTGAGAATAAAAAGATTTGATGTGGTTAACACAATTCATTAACACAATGCACCAGCAACTTCCAACCCAGCCTTAGTCCTTCTCAGTTTTTCTGGTGTCACGTGGATCCGTGCTAAATATGTAAAGTCCACAATTACACTGAATTTATAACTAAGCAAGGCAAGTATATAAATGATAGCACTTGCTTTTACTCTTTAAGGCTTGGATGATGCAAGATCTGGGAAACTGGCAGGGTGGCTAGGTCACTGTATAAGGCTTATAATATTATCACCCTCACACCATTACTTTAAGAGAAAAACCATCAATGGGTCCAATAAAAATGCAGGAATGTTCAGACTAAGTATGCTAGATGACAAGAGTTAGTGGTCAGATAGGATATTGGCAGCTTTAATTCTCAGCTGCCGAAGTTATTTCTGGCTGCTGAGTGGACTGGGCATAGGGTTGGAGTAGAATAAAGGGAACTGATTTTCCTGATAGAGTGGAAGGAAGGACATTTCAGGGCCTTTAGTTGGCACACACCACAGCCACTGTTCTCTGACTGAACTAGCTCCGTAGTTCCCTCTACTGGGTTAATGCTCATCACATTCCCACACGCCCTGCAACAGGGGACCATCCTATTTTCCTCCTTTCGAAGCTACCAAAATAATGTGATACCCTTCTCACTGTAACTTGAAAGTTTAATTTTAGATTTCCTTGGGTATTCTGTAAAGCAAATACATACGTCAGGCACTATTTTAAGAGCGTAACAAATACTAACTTGCTTAATTATCATAACAGTCCTAAGAAGTAGGTACTATCATTATCTCTGTTTTTTTTTTACAAATGGGGAAAATGAGTCACAGAACTTTCCAAAGGTTACACAGCTATTCCATATGGTACCTAGAACGTCACTGTGGATTGGCAAGAGTAAAGGAACACACATATGCATTCAACCCAAATTTAGTAAAGTAAAACGAGAAGTAAGTGAGAGTAATGAGAACCCAGGGGATTTGAGGATTTAGATTCAAGCTGTCTCTTTGCTAGTGGCTAGCTGTGTAGGTGAAGTGGTCACAAACTCACTGAGCTGTGAAAGAACTGAAGAAGTCTGTACAGTCTAGTATAGCCTTAACTGCCTATTTTTAATAACTTAAATCTGCCCCCAAGAAATGGATGTTTCTATAGATGACTGAACACAATGCACCAATACTCATAAGCAGGATACTTACAACAACTCTGGTATATACTTCCTCAGCAAAGTCGATGCTCTGGAATTTGTGTTCTGTAGGAAATGTGTACTTGGTCAGCCACTCCAAAAGTGGGAGGTCTACGTTACTCCCGGCAAAAGAGTACTGAGGGGCATGGATGTGTGTATCAACCAGCCCAGGCATGAAGAACTCACTGGAAATTAAGATAGGGAGAAAAGAATTTAATAACATCTTTAGTCATTTTCCATATCTTTAAATCACATTTTCTCTATACAATGATTTAATTGTTTACTCCACCCAGGTTTAGAGCCAATGCAATCAGATGAATGTAAATTATTCTATTATTTAGAGATCAGAAAATAAAAATGAAACTCTACTAGGAGAGATAACAGTCCTAAATTGGAATGTCTTGGTGTAATGTTTACCAGAGATCATGAAAGGAGGGAAAAGCACAGCACTGAGCAGAAGCAAAGCAGTCGTTGCACAAGAAATGTCTGAAGCTACAGTTTAATCGTATGACTTTGTTCTCACAATTGGGGGTTGTAGGACAGAGGGCAAAGATGAGAGAGGAGGTCAAAGCTTCTAGAGCCACGATGAGGAATTACACACAAGTCACTACGGATGACTGATGATGAGAAACAGAATGGCCACAATTTTAGTCCCAATGGACATCTTGACCTTGGCTGACTGCAAGAAATCTAGTCCTGTCCCATGTGATGGAGGGGCTGAGTTCTGAAACAAGCAACAAGAGCAAACTGAGGCTGGCTAGGGAAGGGCAATCTGAGAAGATGAGAGTGTCAGTGGGTGAGTGGTATAAACAGTTAAGTGAAGAGACAGATGCAATGCGATGACAACCATTCTCCAGATGTTTCTGATCACTCCAGTGCTCCACCCATCAATTTTCCTATTTCTATTAACTCTTATAACAGCAAGTCCTAGAACGATGTTTTCTAGAGTTTTCAGTGGCACTGCCCACAGAACTGAGGCAGCCCAATGCTAATAGATACTTAAAGCTTTTCTAAAGAAATCATCTGGTTCACTGGTGTCTATTAAGTGTCTAATTGCATCCAAGCAGATATTTGTTAAAATACAGTATGCACCACCACCACCACCATCACCGCAAGGAATTATTAGTTACATTTTTATATACATAAGGAACTGGAACTCAGAATTGGACATAATAAAGAATCCCATATAGTACCAATTCAAATGTCTACCACTTAAATGGAAGACAAATAAAGCCACGGGTATCTATAAATGCTTTATTTTTAAAAAATGAGAACTAGGGGGCTTCCCTGGTGGCGCAGTGGTTGAGAGTCCACCTGCCAGTGCAGGGGACGCGGGTTCGTGCCCCGGTCCGGGAGGATCCCACATGCCGCGGAGCGGCTGGGCCCGTGAGCCATGGACGCTGAGCCTGCACGTCCGGAGCCTGTGCTCCGCAACGGCAGGGGCCACAGCAGTGAGAGGCCCGTGTACCGCAAAAAAACCAAAAAACAATTAAAAAAATAAAAATGAGAATTAGGAATGGTGGTGATGCTAATGATGATGGTGACAGCAGGCAATGTTTACTGAAGTCGGACATGTACTGGGCACTGGGCATGGCATTCTACGTTCATCATCTTATTTGTGGAAGGCAGTTTATTATAAGGTTTGAGTATACACATTCTTGACCGATACTGCCTGATTTTGAATTTATGCCCCACCATAAACCAGCAGTGGGATATTCTTTAACTGCTCTGTGACTCAGTTTCCCCTTACATAAAACGGAGATAGTAGTTTCACCACAGGGCTGTTGTGAGGATTGAGTTAATATTTGAAAAAACAGTGCCTAGATAATGGAAAGCACCAAAAAAATTAGTTGTGATGATGATGTAACGCTCACAACAAACTTAAGAAGTAGTATTGTAATCCCCATCTTCACAAGAGTAAACTCAAGCTCAGGAAATTTAAATAGCTTGAAAAAAGTAATCATTCAGCTTCAGCTCTAGAGCCCAGGCAGTAGCCTCAGTGTTCTTGGTCACTACCCTCTGAATTTTTCATTCACTCTGGAAATGAAAAGCAGTGACAACCTACAAGTACTTCAAGAAGGCTGCAGTAAGTGGGCCTACAACGTGGGGGCATGCAGAGAGGGAGAAGGAAATACAGATTCCTCTTCGGTGTCAGTCACTGACCTCTCCAGAACACTTCAGTCCTTGGGGCTTTTACTGTCCCCACCATCATAACATGGAATGGCAATGTGACTTCTTCATGTAGTTGAATTGTTCAATCAAATAATACTTCCCAAGTATCTACTATGTTTAAGAAACTCTGCTACACCTTGAGTCCAAAGAAAAATAAGACACCTTCTTGTCCTCAAAGAGATTATAATCTAGTTGAGGACATCAGGGGTGAGAGAGGACGTGTGTGTGTGTGTGTGTGTGTGTGTGTGTGTGTAAGAGAGAGAGATAAACACAGAGAGACAGAAGGAGCAATTTCACGCCTAGTAATTTACCCAAGTGAAATAAAACATATGTTTACAAAAAGGATCATATAAGACTTTATGGGGGATTTATTCATACTAGCCTCAAATTTACAATAGCCAGGACATGGAAACAACCTAAATGTCCAATGACAGATGAATGGATAAGGAAGATGTGGTACCTATATACAATGGAATATTACTCAGCCATACAAAGGAATGAAATTGGGTCATTTGTAGAGATGTGGATGGACCTAGAGTCTGTCATACAGAGCGAAGTAAGTCAGAAAGAGGAAAAAAAATATTGTATACTAACACATATATGTGGGATCCAGAAAAATGGTGCAGATGAACCCACTTCCAGGGCAGGAATAGAGACGTAAATGTAGAGAATGGACATGTGGACATGGGGGGAAGGGGAGGGTGGGACGAATTGGGAAATTAGGATTGAGATTGGGAGATTAGGGAGGCTAGGTACACTACCGTGTGTAAAATAGATAGCTAGTGGGAACCTGCTGTAAAGCACAGGAAGCTCAGCTTGGTGCTCTGTGATGACCTAGATGGGTGGGATGGTGGGTAGGGTGGGAGGGAGGTCCAAGAGGGAGAGGACAGATGTACACATACAGCCGATTCACTTCATTGTACAGCAGAAGCTAACACAACATTGTAAAGCAATTATACTCCAATAACAAAAAGGTGGGGGGAACAATCCAAATACCACAGGAACGTAGATAAACAAACTGTGGTCTATTGATACAATGAAACACTATTTGCAATGAAAAAGACTGAACTACTAGTATACATAACAATATGAGTGAATCTCAAAAACATTATTTGGAATGGAAGAATCCAGACACAGAAGAGTACATATTTTTGTTCTGGTTTTGGTTTTTGCGGTACGCGGGCCTCTCACTGTTGTGGCCTCTCCCGTTGCGAAGCACAGGCTCCGGAAGCGCAGGCTCAGCGGCCATGGCTCACGGGCCCAGCCGCTCCGCGGCATGTGGGATCTTCCCGGACAGGGGCACGAACCCGTTTCCCCTGCATCAGCAGGCGGACTTTCAACCACTGCGTCACCAGGGAAGCCCAGAAGAGTATATATTGAGTTATTACATTTATGTGATGTTCAAAAACAGGCAAAATTAATCTAAGTGATAGAAATCAAACATTAGCTGCTGATAAGGGGCTGGACAGTGACTAGAAGCCGCACGGGGAACTTTCTAGGATGAAGGAATGTTTTATATCTTGATTGGTATGTTTGACAAATATATATTTGCCAAAATTTATCAAATTATATAAGATCTATGCACTTTACTATATAAAAAATGTTTCCTGAAAAACAACTACAAAAAAGTTTTTTTAAGAAAGTGTCTTGAATACTCAATTTAGTGAATTAACATGTATTTGTCATTCTGTAGCCAAGAGGGAAGGGATCATGAGAATATTTGCTCCTTTGTTTTTTATCTTCTTTGGCAGAACTGTGACATATTGAACCCCAGGTTTAGGAAGTTGAGTCTGGTGGTGGCAGGCACGTGTGGGGACACTCTTTCAATCTCTCAAGCATGAGAGCATTTCTGAAGAAAGGAAAAGGATAAATATGAGAGAAAGAACTTGATTTTTATTAGCTCTAGTTAGCAGAGGAAAGAGTCAGAGTAAGTTTCTGAGCGTGTGATGCTGAATACATGACATCAAGTACAGAGAATTTAAAAGGAAAGTCTATTTTGAGGGAGGGACAATGTCATACTAAGCCTACAGTCAAAGTATGACCTGCAAGTCTCCAAAAAGCAATTGAACACATGCGGTAAGAGGTCACAGAGTTAAAGATGGCATTCAGATTCGACTGTCTCCCCTGATTAGGTAACCCTAGAAGTTGGTGGTGCCGGAGATTTCTGTGGAAGAAAGAATGAAACTAAACCTTGAGCAGTAGCCTCCACTTAAAGAGTAGGATTGAGGAAGAGAAGGTCGTGCTCAATCTAGACAGAATCATCGTCAGGGAGACAGACACCTATGATAGGTGCTGAGGACAACAATTTAGGGAAGGAGTGCAGGACAGTGACCAGTGTTGAAAACTGCAAGAGTCCAGACCCTGCGAGCTCTCATTTCCATACAATGACACCTGATTTCACATGGATGCAGTCCTTTATTATCCAACTACTTACCCAGTCCTAGTGTGTTTTAGTTACTGTCCTAGGTGCTGAGGAGAGAGCCATGAACAGGAAAGACAGGTGTAGAGAAAATACTGGGCAAAAACTATTCGGTAGTGAAAGTTAGAATGGTAATGTAGGGGAAGAGTGAAAGTCACCTTTTGTTTTCCATGTAGGAGAAACCTGAGCATATTCTGAAGGTACCAGAGATGAAAGAACTAAAGGAGATAACACAGGATACAAAGTCTTCAGAGGCGACAGGGAGCAAGGATTTACTGTTATCAGAAGTTTAACTTTCATCCAGAAAGCCTAGTAATCCTTTTCAGGAAACAGGAGGTATTATGAAATGCTTATTAATAGAAACATTCACATAATCAAAGTTATACTCCAGGATTATTACAGATAGCAGTACATGCAGGAGTGTGTGGACTGTCAGAGCTGCACGTGAGATTAGCGCTCACTGAGCCCAGCTACTCATTCTACGGAAACAACAAAGGAAGCTTAAGGATGATTAGTGGCCCAGCCAGGCTTAGAACTCCACTCAAGATATCACTTGCAGCTAAATGGTTGCCATCAAAAGTCAAACTGCAGGCAAAGCAGGGGGTCTTGAAGGCTGAAGCAGGAGAAGGTGAGAAAGCTCTCCTTTCTCCTGCTTTTCCACTTTGCTCTTTTCACTTTACTTAATCACTATCCTAACTTCCTCAGAAAATCTCAACTTTCCCCAGATAAAAACCATCAACTTCACATCCCAAACTTGCAGTGCTGCCTAGGCTGTACCAGAACCTGAGGAGAAAGAACAATATGTGCCCCTATATACAGTTGTCAGAACATTCACCTGTCTTTTAACCAAGTGGAAAATGCTAGAAAAAGCCCTACAATCAAAACACATGAACTTCTATATAATAGCTTAAGTTACTCAGTCTGCTTGCACACTATTGGCAACCCTCGTCAACATGCAATGCTGGGGATGCGATGGTCCCAAGGGCCTGGGAATCCTGGGCTGTTTGAAAACCACTCTTTCATTGCACAAAAATGCAGGGGTGTGAAACAAACAACAACATCTTGTCCTTATTAATAATTTTGGTATTTTGTTTGGTATTTTGTGGGTTCTTTGCATTAATTTTGATTTTTAAAAATACTGCATTAAAGTATTATTTATCTTGATTAGTAAGTTTTTTGCCCTCCCCCAAATCCTTAAATTCTGTGCTCAAGGTGAATGCCTCACTTGCCTCACCCTAATCCTGGCCCTGTCAACCTCTCTCAGGTCCATGGTCATAGTCTAATCCACTCCTATCAAAGCACGGCTCAGAGTGCTCCAGCAGTAATTTTCATTTGAAAAAAAATCCACAGTGCTGAGATACCTGTAGGTACACTGACTCTATTAAACAGACTGTCAGAGACATCATGTATTTTAATCCTGACTTGAAGAAATTCAACGGTACCTATCTTATAGGTTTGATATAAAAATCACTTTGCATTTTAAATATAATTTGTCTTCAAAGATTTTAGTCTTCCACCAAAGTTCACAATTTTTCTTGCCTTCTCACTTTTCTGTGTGTAGTGCTTACAGGTCTCCTGGCATATACATTTGTCAGATGGATTTAACTCCAAAAGCAACCTCATAAAGAGGGACAAAAGGATATGAAGACCCACAGATGTGCTCATCTCACTGCCCATCCTCCAGCCACTCCACCATCCTCCCACCCTCTCCCAACCTCCATCTCATCCACTCCCAAGCCACCTTCTAATCTTTCAGGACAAAGCAATGCAAGAATGTGACTTATAAATGTCAGTTATTCCTCAACATATATTCTCAAGAAAATCTAGCAGAGGAAACAGATGGCAAGAGCAGAGGTGCCTAAAATGACCTCCATGTCCATTGGACTCATCTGCATGCCCACTGGCCACATGCTTCTAAGCCAACAGGGAGGCAGCACAGAGAGGGAAGGAGGAGGAGACGTGAGTATAAGTGCAACAAAACTTTAGGGTCAGTCACCCCATCCCTCTGGACTGTGGCCAGCTCCTCTGCCTCAAAGCCTATGGGGGAACCCAATTCACAGTCCTCCTGCAGTGGACAAGGTGTCTACCACAATCTAGGACAATTCTTTGCCAACAGCCCAGGAGACGAGCTCAAAGAGGGGAAGTGGCTTGCTTTCCATCTAACAGCTGCAGAGCTGTAGGGTGAGGATTCGTGGCACGTGTTCTAATTCCTAATTCAGTGTTCTCACTACATTACTCTAAAGCCACTTCCCAAGTTATAAAAGTGTTTGTAGAATGTAAATGATTTTGGTTGACTTTGGAACTTTCATTGACTTTGGAAACATACTTGGCCTGAAACCAGACAAAATCTTTGAGTTTAAAAAAAGTATTCCCATTTCTATAAGACAAATCACCCAGGCTATGAAGAGAGTAGACCAATCAACAGGAAACACATTTGGCACAAATATTAACCACTAAAGTAGCTGGAACATAAAATCGTAGCTCAAATGCACTTTTGGAGATAGGTCTTCCCTAAGCACACTGTCAGAGTTATTCCTCCCCGAACTCCCCTCCACAGCACTAGTTTATCTCTATCATGCTCCCTCATTAGTTCCTTTATAGAAGGCTTCACTGTCATGCTTATGTATCTGTGCACTTGTTTATTCTCCCTGTCCCCCATGGGCCGTAAACCCAGTGAGGACCAAGGCTCTGTAGATCATTTTCACCTCCAGATCCTATTCTTACACATGATAAGCTCAACAAATATTTGCTGAAGAAGTAAATGAATGATGGCAGCCTCTAGTTTTCAAAGTTTCTGTCTTTCAGCTCCATATTCTCTATTTACCTTCTCTTTCCCACCTCATCCTTAAAAAAAAAAAAAAAAAAAGCCTCTGTCTCTCAAGACAAGTTCTTATCATCTGAGACTAGTTAACAGCATCAAGTAAAAGGGAAAAATGTTGGCTCTGACTTACTGGTGGCTCAGTTCTCTTATTTCACATGGCTTGAAGCACCATTCTTTGGCCAGCTTTTCTTGTTGGGACACTTCTTCCAAAAACACTATCTTTAAAAAAAAGAAAGAAAAGAATCACAAATTAATGAACCATAGTCATTTGTTGTTATTAAATATCTAAATCTTAAAAGAGACTATACCATAGCTAAATTAATTTTAAAAGGTATTTGGCAGCAAATGGGATAGAGTTCAGAGGCAAAAAGACAGGGATTTGCCTTTGCTTGCCCAAAGAAGTAAACTGTATGAAGTTTCTCCTTTTCTGCCATTCTGTAGATATAAGACTTTAAAAATTCTAATTTGAAGACACACAGTATTAAAAATGGCTAATTGGTATCTACCACACCCCAAATGATTAAAGGAAACAATTGTTTATAGAAAGGGTACCTCACTGCAGATGAATGAAAGATTTTTGTTAGGCTGTTATAGGAAACCCAAGTCCAGAACACAGTAGTAGTATACCATGGGACAATTTATGAACACTGAACATAACTGCATGTAATAATTGCCTGACAATGGAATCTTGAACTTACACTTACATCTATAAAAATGAAAAATAAGAAAAAAATTGATACTGCTTCTATTTAATTCTACCAACAAGTAACACTCATCCGTAGATACATTACCTAGTTGGAAGAAAAAAACAGCTTTTTTATTTTATTAATACATTTAACAAATTACTTTTCAAAATGTGTAATACACATTTAAAAATTTCCTTGTGGTCCCAGGAAATTTTAAATATTTACATTTATGCACACAAATTTCATTGCAACGGTTGACCAGTAAAAGGCTTTGAAGTGTAAAACTATACTGTATTAGCACAAACTCTGTAAGAAAAGGAGAATAGAACTGGTAATTCTAGAAGAAAAAGGGACTGTATACCATTTCAGATCATTAATAAGGAGCTAGTTCATGATTTTTTGAAAAATAGATTAAGGTAGATATCAAACCACTATATTTTGATTCCATCAGACATCTTTTAAAAAGTAATAGCATAGCTTAATTTTAACATGTATATATTTACAATTTGCCAGAAATTATAAGCTTTAAACATTTTAAAATTTAATAAAAACTATACATATCAACTTTTAAAAATGCAAAAGGGAACAGAATTTTTCAAAATTCTTTTAGGGGGCACATTAGTAAAAGAAACGTGAAGAGTATTTCTCTAGTCAATGCATGTTCCATCCCTCCACCATGATGATTTCAAGTCTACCCTCTCTTCAAATCTCTCATCCCGCTTACCCCAAAAATATACATCAAACATTTGCAATAGCTAAAAACTGCAAATAATTTCAAAGTCAGTCAAATAAGGGATTGGTTAAATATGATGAAACTGCAGCAATTAAAAGTATCAGTGAAGACATATTTACTGAATTATCCTCGATATAATCTTAAATTTTTTTAAAACAATGCAAAAAAATATTTAAGGTACTAGATAACATATGGTATCCAATTTTTTATAATATGGGGTGTGTGTGTGTGTGTGTGTGTGTGTGTGTGTGTGTGTTGGGTTGGTGTGTCTAAATGTTCACAGTGGTTATTTTCTCTTTACAGTAGAATTTGGGGGTAATTTTTGCTTTCATCTTTATATCTTTGCAGATTCAAAATTGTTAGTAGTAAATGTTTTATTCTATCTAAAACAGTCAATTCCATTTAAAATATACATGAAAGTGTAAAGTAAAACAAAATAGAAATACATAAAAATAATCTCTATTCATAGAGCCTATGGTTGGGGAGTTAAGACACGGAGAGATAGATAATGAATCAGATGGGAGAGGGCATGATGACAGAGTGCCATTGGCCCCACCAGTTCAGAGGGAGAGATAGTGGGCCTGGTCAGTGAAGGTTTCAAAGAAAAGACAGAACTCAGACAATGATGGGTAGGATTTGGGACTTATAAGTATCCAGAATTAGAGGGAAAGGGATAGAAGGGGTAAATAATGATAGGTGCAGAGGCAGAGAGGCAAAAAAACTACACGTTGTGTTATAGACAGGTGTGTACTTTAACAGTGGAGTTGGAGAGAACCTTAAGTCACAAATCAAGTACTTAATAGATAATTTTTTCTTGTTCTCATTCATGTATTCACTCAACAATTACTGCTTGAGTGACTCCTGTGTGCAAAGCACTATTCCAGGGGCTAGGAACAATAAATTGATAGAGGCATATAAGACACATTGAATATATTAGTGAGTGCTATGATGAAAAATAAAGCAAAGTAAATGGATAAAATAAGACGTGGGATGTGATAGTCTCTCTGAGAGATGATGTTTGAGCACAGATTTGCATGAAGGGAATAAACCACTTGCACATTCTTGGAAGAGCATTCCAGGCAGAGGGAACAGCCAGTACAAGGACGCTGATATGTATATTTAAATTAAACTTAAATTAGATGCTTGGCATGTTTTGAAATACCAGGACGACCAGTGGGGATATAGTATAAAGACCAGAAGAAAGAGTAGTAAAAATCAGATGGAGGAGGTAGCAAGGGGCTTTGTAGGTCACGGCCTTGAGATTTATTTTTAGGAAACCTCTAAAAATACTATGGAAAATGAATGTGGAAAATTACAAAATACCGTTGGTATTGCCTTTATGGGACAATGGCTCTCTCATCCTGATATTACCTGGGCTTATGTGGCCATTCATTCACTTACTCAGTTATTCATCACCAAGAGAGCCTATTATGGCATGGCCTTCCTCTTCACAGACCACAGTCTAGGTGGGCTGTCAATCACATACATAAGTCATTAAAACCCAAGTTTCATAAAATCATAGATGGTGTCAACTGGCAGGAACCTTCTCATCCAACACCCTTGTTTTCCAGATGAGGAAACTGAATCCCTTCTATTAAGCAAACAACTCCAAGTGCTCTCTTACTTAAAACAGAGACTATTTAGGATGAGCAATAATGAGAATGTCAGATATACTAAAGCCAAAAGCAGATGAGCAATGACTGTCAGCTAATGAAAAAAATCTCCACAAGATACAGGCTTCAAACACCAGATGGCAAATGTGGGCAAAAGGCTTGTTGCTATGGAACAGAATAAACTGCTCTTTGGGCCACTGTGAAATAGCTTGGCCATCTAACAAAATAAGGTAATATATATTGCAACACAAAATCCACTCAGGCACAGTAATGGGAGATAAAATCAGATAAAAATGTGAGGTCTCAATGATTTCTGAAGCTTTTGGACAGAGATGAAAATTGCCATATTAGCTCAATTCATATCAAACAGATTAATGGAAAAGATGAAGTGAGACTGCTTTTTTAAATAAACTGTCAGCCTATAAAAGTAGAATCGAGTGAACTCATGTTACGAAGGCACCAAAGGGTAGCATGAAGGACTTAGATGTTCAGGTCCAATATTCTAATTTCACAGATGAGGAAACAGACCAGGATATGTGACTTGTCCAGGGTCACCAGGCGAGGCAGCAGTATCTGCTGGACTTGACCCATCTTCCCTGAGATTCTTCCAGACCTCTGTGACTGCTTTTCTAACAGTATAAACCAAGAGTCAGCACACTTTCTTTTTTTTTTTTTTAACATCTTTAGTGGAGTATAATTGCTTCACAATGGTGTGTTAGTTTCTGCTTTACAACAAATTGAACCAGTTATACATATACCTATATACCCATATCTCTTCCCTCTTGCGTCTCCCTCCCACACTCCCTATCCCACCCCTACAGGTGGTCACAAAGCACTGAGCTGATCTCCCTGTGCTGTGCGGCTGCTTCCCCCTAGCTAGCTATTTTACGTTTGGTAGTGTATATATGTCCATGCCACTCTCTCACCTTGTCCCAGCTTACCCCTCCCCCTCCGCATATCCTCAAGTCCATTCTCTAGTAGGTCTGCGTCTTTATTCCTGTCTTGCCCCTACGTTCTTCATGAGCTTTTTTTTTTTCTTAGATTCCATATATATGTGTGAGCATACGGTATTTGTTTTTTTCTTTCTGACTTACTTCACTCATCATTAGCGTATAGGAATGCAAGAGATTTCTGTGCATTAATTTTGTATCCTGCTACTTTACCAAATTCATTGATTAGCTCTAGTAGCTTTCTGGTAGCATCTTTAGGATTCTCTGTGTATAGTATCATGTCATCTGCAAACAGTGACAGCTTTACTTCTTTTCTGATTTGGATTCCTTTTATCTCTTGTTATTCTCTGAATGCTGTGGCTAAAACTTCCAAAACTATGTTGAATAATAGTGGTGAGAGTGGGCCATACATTAAGTATTTTAGACTTTGTGGACCGTATTGTCTCTGTTGTAACTATTCAACCCTGTCACTGTAGAGCAAGATCAGCCATAGATAAGATATACACAAATAGGTGTGGCTATGCTCCAATGAAACTTTACTTATAGAAAATGAAATTTGCATTTTACATAATTTTCACTTGTCATAAAATATTTTTACTTTTTAAAACCATTTAAAAATGTAAAAATGGGCAGAAGACCTAAATAGACATTTCTCCAAAGAAGACACACAGATGACTAATAGGCACATGAAAAGATGCTCAACATTGCTAATTATTAGAGAAATACAAGTCAAAACTACAGTGAAGGGGTTGCCCTGGTGATGCAGTGGTTGAGAGTCTGCCTGCCAATGCAGGGGACACAGGTTCGTGCCCTGGTCTGGGAGGATCCCACATGCCACGGAGTGGCTGGGCCCATGAGCCATGGCTGCTGAGCCTGCGCGTCTGGAGACTGTGCTCTGCAACAGGAGAGACCACAACAGTGAGAGGCCCGTGTACCGCAAAAAAAACAAAACAAAACAAAACAAAACAAAAAAACTACAGTGAAGTACCACCTCACACCAATCAGAATGGCCATCATTAAAAAGGCTACAAATAACAAATGCTGGAGAGGGTGTGGAGAAAAGGGAACCCTCCTACATTGTTGGGAATGTAAATTGGTGCAGCCGCTGTAGAAAACAGTGTGGAGCCTCCTTACAAAACTAAAAACAGAGTTGCCATATGATCCAGCAATTTCACTCCTAGGCATATAGCCAGACAAAACTATAATTAGAAAAGATACATGCGTCCCAATGTTCACTGCAGCACTATTTACAATAGCCAAGACATGTAAGCAACTTAAATGTCCACTGACAGATGAATGGATAAAGAAGATGTAGTATATATGCACAATGGAATACTACTCAGCCGTAAAAAAGAATGAAATAATGCCATTTGCAGCAACATGAATGGACCTAGAGGTTATCATACTAAGTGAAGTAAGTCAGAAAGAGAAAGACAAATATCATATGATATCACTTACATGTAGAATCTAAAATATGACACAAATGAACTTATTGTGAAATAGATTCACAGACACAGAACACAAACTTATGGTTACTAAAGGGGAAAGGCAGTGGTGGAGGGAAAAATTAGGTGTTTGGGATTATCAGATACAAACTACTACATATAAAACATAGTAGAAAAGAATATATATATATATATATATATATATATATATATATATATATATATATATATATGAAACTGGATCACTTTGCTGTATACCAGAAACTGACACATCACTGTAAATCAACAGTACTTCAATAAAAATAAATAAGTTTTTTAAAAATGTAAAAACCACACTTAGCTCACTGGGCGTATAAAAACCAAGCAGTGGCTAGATTTGACCTATGGGCCACAGACTGCCAACTTCTGATGCAGACTCCTAAAAAGATGCATGCAAATTAAAACTGTATAATTTGAAAACCATCCCAGTGGCTTAAACTAATATCTCTAATTGGCAATAACTTTTAATGATTTTTCCTTTAACTTCACAGCCTGGTTAAAAAAAAACAAACTCTTGGAAAAGTACCAATTCTGGCTGCCTTATTTTCCTGTAGAGAACATATACTTTTTGATAGATGAAAAAGTAACCATAGTAATTTTTCTTATCTCTAATGATTCACTAATGATCATAATGAAGACATCACTAATGATTCATTGGTATTTAGTAATTTTTTATTGGAAAAAAACATATTTCACAATGATAGGTTGTCTGATAATAATAAAAATACTGTGTGCAAGACACTGTCCTGTACACTTTATACATATTAACTCACTTAAACCTCACCAGAATCCTATGAGACAGGTATTATTACTAGCCCCATTTTACATGTGAGAAAACTGAGGCACAGAGATGTTAAGTACCTTGCCCAAGATTACACACCTGGTAGGTGGTAAACTTAGAATTTGAACCACAGTCAGCCTCGAAGTAAGGGCTACTAAACACTATTATATATTTTTAAAACAGCATTTCACACAGAAATAAATAAAACAGCTCTCCCCTTTTGTTTATTTTTCTTTATAATATATTTCTTTTTTTTTTTTATTTTTTTGCGGTACGCGGGCCTCTCACTGTTGCAGCCCCTCCCGTTGCGGAGCACAGGCTCTGGACGCGCAGGCTCAGCGGCCATGGTTCACGGACCCAGCCGCTCTGTGGCATGTGGGATCTTTCTGGACCGGGGCACGAACCCGTGTCCCCTGCATCGGCAGGCGGACTCTCAACCACTGCACCACCAGGGAAGCCCTATAATATATTTCTTAGTGTCTTTCCTCTTCCTTCCCTTCCCTTAATACAGCTCAGGTTGGTGGGCCTGCTAGGGCCAGGAATATGGAGACAGTTGGGGGAAGGGGATGGTCAAGACTGAGAAGGCTAATAGTGCCAAGGGAACTGGGACTGGAGAAGTACAGAGGCAAAGGGGCAAGTTAAATGTGCAGAGATGTGGCTAAGGAGACAGCCACCATGGTGATTACACACAAGGGTAACAGGCAAGTATGTAAATATATTGTGAATAATGAGAGCCAGGCTTCTCAGAAAGGAGTTTCAAAAATGGAAAGGGGAAAGGCTAAAACAAACTCTGTCATACTGGATTTGAATTGGAGGTATTTGTGTCAACTCACGGTTTTTAACTTAGGTAGATCAGTAAGTGCATGCATGCACACACATATGCAGATAGAGCTAAGAAGGATATACACATACATATATGTGCACAGGTGTATGCATGTGCACACACACATGGGCTCTGCTTACGGTAAATGTTATTTTTTAAAAACATCAAAATCCATATTATATGAAATGCTCACACTGGTAATCTATGGAACACCCAAATGACCAAGAAGCAAACTGTGTGTGTGTGTGTGTGTGTGTGTGTGTGTGTGTGTCTATGTCTATCCTTCCTAGGTCTATTTGTTAAAAGGGCCTAGAAACAATGACACCCTGTATTAATCAGCACCCCTAATGCTCAGATCTTGGTTTCTACATATTCTCCACTAGAAAGAACCAGAATGACACTACAGGTGGAGCACAGAAAGTACAACGTAAGTCTGGAATAGAAGTGTCAAAAGTGAGGAAATGCTAAAGATGCGATTAGAAAGTGGTAAAAAAAAAACACCTAGGAACCCTCTTGAAGAAGCTCCTGCTAGCCAAATATAGGCCAATTTGAGCATCAAAATAAATAATAATAATAATGAATTAAACCCCAGTAAATAAAATAGGACTTCTTGAGTCTAAATAAATGAATGAACAAATAACAGAGTATTCTTCCCTACAGTAGAATACCACTTAATACATGTGGAAGGAATGACAAAATTAGAAAATGAGCATTTGGCAACCATCATTGTAATAAATGATTCATGCAAAAAATCATCAATGAATGTTAAACCTAGTGAGTGAAAATTTGTTAAGGAACAGGATATTTACATAATTTCAAAATATCTCCCACAAAATTTAGCTTACAAAGAAAAACAGTAACTTTATGTTGGAGAAACCTAGTAAATACCACCTTAACCAAGTGAACAAAGTTAACATCAAGAATAATGGGACAGGGGACCTTCAAGATGGCAGAGGAGTAAGATGTGGAGATCACCTTCCTCCCCACAAGTACATCAAAAATACATCTACATGTGGAACAGCTCCTACAGAACACCTACTGAACGCTGGCAGAAGACCTCAATCTTCCCGAAAGGCAAGAAACTCCCCACGTCCTTGGGTAGGGCAAAAGAAAAGAGAACAAACAGAGACAAAAGAATAGGGACAGGACCTGCACCTCTGGGAGGGAGCTGTGAAGGAGGAAGAGCTTCCACACACTAGGAAGCCCCTTAACTGGCAGAGACTGGGGGTGGCAGGGTGGGAGCTTCGGAGCCACGGAGGAGAGCGCAGCAAGAGGGGTGCAGAGGGCAAAGCAGAGAGATTCCCGCACAGAGGATCGGTGCTGACCAGCACTCACCAGCCTGAGAGGCTTATCTGCTCACCCACTGGGGCGGGCAGGGGCTGGGAGCTGAGGCTCGGGCTTTGGAGGTCAGATCCCAGGGAGAGAACTGGGGTTGGCTGCGTGAACACAGCCTGAAGGGGGCTAGTGCGCCACAGCTAGATGGGAGGGAGTCCAGAAAAAGTATGGACCTGCCTAAGAGGCAAGAGACCGTTGTTCCCTGGTGCACAAGGAGAGGGGATTCACAGTACCACCTAAAGAAGCTCCAGAGATGGGCGTGAGCTGTGGCTATCAGCGCAGATACCAGAGACGGGCATGAAATGCTAAGGCTGTTGCTGCAGCCACCAAGAAGCCTGTGTGCAAGCACAGGTCACTATCCACACCTCCCCTCCCAGGAGCCTGTGCAGCCCACCACTGCCAGGGTCTCGTGATCAAGGGACAACTTCCCCGGGAGAACACACAGTGCGCCTCAGGCTGGTGCAATGTCACACCGGCAGCTGCTGCCACAGGGTCGCCCCACATTCCATACCCCACCCTCCCCCCGACCTGAGTGAGCATGAGCCCCCTAATCAGCTGCTACTTTAACCCCGTCCTGTCTGAGTGAAGAACAGATGCCCTCAGACAACCCACATGCAGAGGCAGGGCCAAATATAAAGCTGAACCCCAGGAGCTGTGCGAACAAACAACAGAAAGGGAAATTCCTCCCAGCAGCCTCAGGAGCAGCGGATTAAATCTCCACAATCAACTTGATGTACACTGCATCTGTGGAATACCTGAATAGCCAACGAATCATACCAAAATTGAGGCAGGGGACTTTGGGAGCAACTGTAGACTTGAGGTTTGCTTTCTGCATCTAATTTGTTTCTGGTTTTATGTTTATCTTAGTTTAGTATTTACAACTTATTATCATTGGCAGATTTGTTTATTGAGTTGGTTGCTCTCTTCGTTTTGTTTGTATATATATATTTTTCCTTTTTCTCTTTTTGTAAGTGTGTATGTGTATGCTTCTTTGTGTGATTTTGTCTATACAGCTTTGCTTTTACCATTTGTCCTAGAGCTCTGTCTGTGCATTTTGGGTTTTTTTGGTATAGGTTTTAGCACTTGTTATCGTTGGTAGATTTGTTTATTGGTTTGGTTGCTCTCTTCTTTCTTTTTTTAAATTACTTTTAATTTTTTTTAGTTTTAATTTTTTTTTTTTCCAGTAGGCAGGCCTCTCACTGTTGTGGCCTCTCCCATTGCGGACCACAGGCTCCAGACGCGCAGACTCAGTGGCCACGGCTCATGGGCCTAGCCGCTCCGCGGCATGTGGGAGCTTCCCAGTCCGGGCCACGAACCCATGTCCCCTGAATCGAAAGGAGGACTCTCAACCACTGAGCCACCAGGGAAGCCCTTTAATAATATTTTTTATTTCAATAATTTTATTTATTGATTTTTCTTTCTTTTTTTTTCTCCCTTTTCTTCTGAGCCATGTGGCTGACAGGGTCTTGGTGCTCTGACTGGGTGTCAGGCCTGAGCCTCTGAGGTGGGAGAGCCAAGTTCAGGACATTGGACCACCAGAGATTTCCCAGCCCCATGTAATATCAAATGGCAAAAGCTCTCACAGAGATCTCCATCTCAATGCTAAGACCCAGCTCCACCCAACGACCAGCAAGCTACAGTGCTTGACACCCCATAACAAACAACTAGCAAGACAGAAACACAACCCCACCCATTAGCAGAGAGGCTGCCTAAAATCATAATAAGTTCACAGACACCCCAAAATATACCACCAGACATGGTCCTGCCCAACAGAAAGACAAGATCCAGCCTCATCCACCAGAACACAGGTACCAGTCCCCTCCACCGGGAAGGGGACCAGCCACAACCCACTGTAACAACCTTGCTCACTGAGGGCAGACACCAAAAACAACAGGAACTACGAACCTGCAGCCTCTGAAATGGAGACCCCAAACGCAGTTAGTTGAGCAAAATGAGAAGACAGAGAAATACACAGCAGATGAAGGAGCAATGTAAAAACCCACCAGACCAAACAAATGAAGAGGAAACAGGCAGTCTACCTGAAAAAGAATTCAGAGTAATGATAGTAAAGATGATCCAAAATCTTGGAAATAGAATGTAGAAAATACAAGAAACGTTTAACAAAGACCTAGAAGAACTAAAGAGCAAACAAACAATGATGAACAACACAGCAAATGAAATTTTAAAATTCTTTAGAAGGAATCAACAGCAGAATAACTGAGGAAGAAGAACGGATAAGTGACCTGGAAGATAAAATAGTGGAAATAACTATTGCAGAGCAGAATAAAGAAAAAAGAATGAAAAGAATTGAGGACAGTCTCAGAGAAGTCTGGAACAACATTAAACGCACCAACATTCAAATTACAGGTGTCCCAGAAGAAGAGGAGAAAAAGAAAAGGACTGAGAAAATATTTGAAGAGAGATTACAGTTGGAAACTTACCTAATATGGGAAAGGAAATAGTCAGTCAAGTCCAGGAAGTGCAGAGAGTCCCATACAGGATAAATCCAAGGAGAAACATGACAAGACACATATTAATCAAACTATCAAAAACTAAATACAAAGAAAAAATATTAAAAGCAGCAAGGGGAAAGCAATAAATAACATACAAGGGGGCTTCCCTGGTGGCGCAGTGGTTGAGAGTCCGCCTGCCGATGCAGGGGACACGGGTTCGTGCCCCGGTCTGGGAAGATCCCACATGCCGCGGAGCGGCTGGGCCCGTGAGCCATGGCCGCTGAGCCTGCGCGTCCGGAGCCTGTCCTCCGCAACTGGAGAGGCCCGCGTAACGCATAAAAAAAAAAAACATACAAGGGAATCCCCATAAGGTTAACACCTGATTTCTCAGCAGAAACTCTGCAAGCCAGTACGGTGTTGCAGGACATATTTAAAGTGATGAAAGGGAAAAACCTACAACCAAGATTACTCTACCCAGCAAGGATCTCATTCAGATTCAATGGAGAAATTAAAACCTTTACAGACAAGCAAAAGCTAAGAGAATTCAGCACCACCAAACCAGCTTTACAAGAAATGCTAAAGGAATTTCTCTAGGCAGAAAACACAAGAGAAGGAAAAGACCTACAATAACAAACCCAAAACAATTAAGAAAATGGTAATAGGAACATACATGTCAATAATTACCTTAAATGTAAATGGATTAAATGTGCCAACCAAAAGACACAGACTGGCTAAATGGATTCAAAAACAAGACCCGTATATATACTGTCTACAAGAGACCCACTTCAGACCTAGGACACATACAGACTGAAAGTGAGGGGATGGAAAAAGATATTCCATGCAAATGGAAATCACAGGAAAGTTGGAGTAGCAATTCTCATATCAGACAAAAGAGAGTTAAAAATAAAGCCTACTACAAGAGACAAAGAAGGACACTACCGAATAAGGGACTGATCCAAGAAGAAGATATAACAATTGTAAATATTTATGCACCCAACATAGGAGCACCTCAATACATAAGGCAAATGCTAACAGCCATAAAAGGGGATATCAACAGTAACACAATCACAGTAGGGGACTTTAACACCCCACTTTCACCAATGGACAGATAATCCAAAGTGAAAATAAATAAGGAAACACAAGCTTTAAATGATACATTAAACAAGATGGACTTAATTGATATTTATAGGACATTCCATCCGAAAACAACAGAATACACTTTCTTCTCAACTGCCCACGTAACATTCTCCAGGATAGATCATATCTTAGGTCACAAATCAAGCCTTGGTAAATTTAAGAAAATTGAAATTATATCAGGTATCTTTTCCGACCACAATGCTATGAGACTAGATATCAATTACAGGAAAATCTGTAAAAAATACAAACACATGGAGGCTAAACAATACACTCCTAAATAACCAAGAGATCACTGAAGAAGTCAAAGAGGAAATCAAAAAACACCTAGAAACATGACAACCCAAAACCTATGGGATGCAGCAAAAGCAGTTCTACGAGGGAAGTTTGTAGAAATACATTCCTACCTCAAGAAACAAGAAAAATCTCAAATAAAAAACCCAAACTTACACCTAAAGCAATTAGAGAAAGAAGAACAAAAAACCCCCAAAGTCAGCAGAAGGAGGGAAATCATAAAGATCAGATAAGAAAAAAATGAAAAAGAAATGAAGGAAATGATAGCAAAGATCGATAAAACTAAAAGCTGTTTATTTGAGAAGATAAACAAAATTGATAAACCATTAGCCAGACTCATCAAGGAAAAAAGGGAGAAGACTCAAATCAGTCGAATTACAAATGAAAAAGCAGAAATAACCATTGAAACTGCGGAAATACAAAGGATCATGTGAGATTACTACAAGCAACTATATGCCAATAAAATGGACAAACTGGAAGAAATGGACAAATTCTTAGAAAAGCACAGCCTTCCAAGACTGAACCAGGAAGAAATAAAAAATATGAACAGACCAATCACAAGCAATGAAATTGAAACTGTGATTTAAAATCTTCCAACAAACAAAAGCCCAGGACAAGATGGCTTCACAGGTGAATTCTATCAAACGTTTAGAGAGTATCTAACACCCATCCTTCTCAAACTCTGCCAAAATACAGCAGAGGGAGGAACACCCCCAAACTCCTTCTATGAGGCCACATCACCCTGATACCGAAACCAGACAAAGATGTCACAAAGAAAGAAAACTACAGCCCAATATCACTGATAAACATAGATGCAAAAATCCTCAACAAAATACTAGCAAACAGAATCCAACAGCACATTTAAAGGGTCATACACCATGATCAAGTGAGGTTTATCCCAGGAATGCAAGGATTCTTCAATATATGCAAATCTATCGATGTGATCAACCATATTAACAAATTGAAGGATAAAAACAATATGATAATGTCAACAGATGCAGAAAAAGCTTTCAACAAAATTTAAGACCTATTTATGATAAAAACCCTCCAGAAAGTAGGCATAGAAGGAACTTACCTCAACATAAAAAAGGACATATATGACAAACCCACAGCCAACATCGTTCTCAATGGTGAAAAACTGAAACCACTAAGATCAGGAACAAGAAAAGGTTGGCCACTCTCACCATTATTATTCAACATGGTTTTGGAAGTTTTAGCCAGACCTATCAGAGAAGAAGAAATAAAAGGAAACCAAATCGGAAAAGAAGAAGTAAAACTGTCACTGTTTGCAGATGATACATACATAGAGAATATGTATATTCTCTATATGTAGAGACTCTTAAAGATGCTACCAGAAACCTACTAGAGCTAATCAATGAATTTGGTAAAGTAACAGGATACAAAATTAATGCAGAGAAAACTCTTGCATTACTATACATTAATGATGAAAAATATGAAAGAGAAATTAATGAAACACTCCCATTTACCACTGCAACAAAAAGAATAAAATACCTAGGATTAACCTACCTAAGGAGACAAAAGACCTGTATGCAGAAAACTATAAGACACTGATGAAAGAAATTAAAGATGATACAAACAGATGGAGAGATATGCCATGTTCTTGGATTGGAAGAATCAACATTGTGAAAATGACTCTACTACCCAAAGCAATCTACAGATTCAGCACAATCCCTATCAAACTACCAATGGCATTTTTCACAGAACTAGAACAAAAAATTTCACAATTTGTATGGGAACACAAAAGACCTTGAATAGCCAAAGCAATCTTGAGAAAGGAAAACGGAGCTGGGGGAATCAGGCTCCCTGACTTCAGACTATACTACAAAGCTACAGTAATCAAGACAACATGGTACTGGCACAAAAACAGAAATATAGATCAATGGAACTGGATACAAAGCCCAGCAATAAACCCACACACATATGGTCACCTTATCTTTGATAAAGGAGGCAAGAATATACAATGAAGAAAAGATAGCCTCTTCAATAAATGGTGCTCGGAAAACTGGACAGCTACATGTAAAAGAATGAAATTAGAACACTGGATAACACCATACACAAAAGTAAACTCAAAATGGATTAAAGACCTAAATGTAAGGCCAGACACTATAAATCTCTTAGAGGAAAACATAGGCAGAACATTCTATGACAGAAATCACAGCAAGATCTGTGTTGACCCACCTCCTAGAGAAATGAAAATAAAAGCAACAATAGACAAATGGGACCTAATGAAACTTAAAAGCTTTTGCACAGCAAAGGAAACCCCAAACAAGACCAAAAGACAACCCTCAGAATGGGAGAAAATATTTGCAAACGAAGCAACTGACAAAGGATTAATCTCCAAAATATACAAGCAGCTCATGCAGCTCAATATCAAAAAAACAAACAACCCAATCCAAAAATGGGCAGAACCTAAATAGACATTTCTCCAAAGAAGATATACAGATTGCCAACAAACACAGGAAAGGATGCTCAACATCACTAATCATTAGAGAAATGCAATTAAAAACTACAATGAGGTATCACCTCACACCAGTCATAATGGCCATCATCAAAAAATCTACAAACAATAAATGCTGGAGAGTGTGTGGAGAAAAGGGAACCCTCTTGCACTGTTGGTGGGAATGTAAATTAATACAGCCACTATGGAGAACAGTATGGAGGTTCCTTAAAAAACTAAAAATAGAACTACTATATGACCCAGTAATCCCGCTACTGGGCATATACCCTGAGAAAACCATAATTCAAAAAACAGTCATGGGGCTTCCCTGGTGGTGCAGAGGTTGGGAGTCCACCTGCTGATGCAGGGGACGTGGGTTCGTGCCCCGGTCCGGGAAGGTCCCACATGCCACGGATCGGCTGGGCCCGTCAGCCGTGGCCGCTGGGCCTGTGCGTACGGAGCCTGTGCTCCACAGCGGGAGAGGCCACAACAGTGAGAGGCCCGCGTACCGCAAAAAAAAAAAAAAAAGAGTCATGTACCACAATGTTCATAGCAGCTTTATTTACAGTAGCCAGGACACGGAAGCAACCTAAGTGTCCATCAACAGATGGATGGATAAAGAAGATGTGGCACATATATACAATGGAATATTACTCAGCCATAAAAAGAAACGAAATTGAGTTATTTGTAGTGAGGTGGATGGACCTAGAGACTGTCATACAGAGTGAAGTAAGTCAGAAAGAGAAAAACAAATACTGTATGCTAACACATATATATGGAATCTAAGAAAAAAAAAATGTCATGAAGAACCTAGGGGCAAGATGGGAATAAAGACACAGACCTACTAGAGAATGGACCCGAGGATATGCTGAGGGGGAAGGGTAAACTGGGACAAAGTGAGAGAGTGGCATGGACATATATACACTACCAAATGTAAAATAGCTAGCTAGGGGGAAGCAGCCGCACAGCACAGGGAGATCAGCTCACTGCTTTGTGATCACCTAGAGGGGTGGGATAGGGAGGTTAGGAGGGAGACGCAAGAGGGAAGAGATATGGGTATATATGTATATGTATAACTGGTTCACTTTGTTATAAAGCAGAAACTAACACACCATTGTGAAGCAATTATACTCCAATAAAGACGTTTAAAAAAAAAGAAAGAAAGTGTGCTGACTCTTGGTTTGTACTGTTAGAGAAGCAGTCACAGAGGTCTGGAAGAATCTCAAGGAAGATGGGTCAAGTCCAGCAGATCCTCCTGCCTCGCCTGGTGACCCTGGACAAGTCACATATCCTGGTCTGTTTCCTCATCTGTGAAATGAGAATATTGGACCTGAACATCTAAGTCCTTCATGCTACCCTTTGGTGCCTTCATAACATGAATTCACTTGATTCTACTTTTATAGGCTGACAGTTTACTTTAAAAAGCAGTCTCACTTCATCTTTTCCATTAATCTGTTTGATATGAATTGAGCTAATATGGCAATTTCCATCTCTGTCCAAAAGCTTCAGAAATCATTGAGACCTCACATTTTTATCTGATTTTATCTCCCATTACTGTGCCTGAGTGGATTTTGTGTTGCAATATATATTACCTTATTTTGTTAGATGGCCAAGGTATTTCACAATGGCCCAAAGAGCAGTTTACTCTGTTCCATAGCAACAAGCCTTTTATACTCCAATAAATTGGAGTATATACTCCAATTATACTCCAATAAAGATGTTAAAGAAAAAAGAATAGGATAAATCAAGGTCATGTGCCTCTTGATATAATGCACTGAGGAGAATATAGCATCATTTCTGCCAAAAAATGCATAATATGAGGAAACATCAGTTGAACCCAAATTGAGGGATATTCCTAAAAAAAAACTATTCTGTATTCTTGAAAATTATCCAGGACATGAAAGAGAAAGAAAGACTGAAGCCCTGTTCCAGATGGAAGGCAACTAAAGAAACATGACAATTAAATGCAGTTGTGACTCTGGAGAGGATCCTGAACCAGAAGGGGGAAAAAAGGTACCAAGGATATTATAGGACCAATGGGCAAGGTTTGAATGGATCTGTGGATTACGTGGTAGAATTATATCTGTGTTAATTTCCTGATCTAGATTTTTGCATATGACAACATAAGACAGCATCCTTATGTTTAGGAAATACACACTGAAGTATTTAAACTGGAACAGGATATCTGTAACTTACTCAGAAAAAATACGTGTGTAGGTACTGGCATATGTATACCTACATATATCTGGAGAGAGTAGGGAAGAACTGTGAATCAAATATGGTAAAATGTTAACACTGGGGAACATGGGTGAAGGCTATATGAGAGTTATTTATATTACTCTTGTAACTATTTAAATAATTTCTCAATGACTTAAAAAGTTTAAAATTTTTAACTACAAAACTTAAACAGTGTATTTGTTTAGAAACACAAATACTTAAAGTATAAGGAAAAGTTAAGAACATGATAATCATAAAATTTAGCATAATGAGTTTTCCAGAGTAGAAGGGAAGAAAATGGGATGGGGAGTTAAAATTTTTAACTACAAAACTTAAACAGTATATTTGTTTAGAAATGCAAATACTTAAAGTATAAGGAACAGTTAAGGACATGATAAACATAAAATTTAGGATAATGAGTTTGCCAGAGTAGAAGGGAAGAAAATGGGATATAGGAGGCTTCAAAGATAACAGAAGGGTTCACCATGTCTTCATTCATTACACCTTATAGAAACATTATAACTGTTTTTTTATATGAGCAAAAAAATTCTCCGCTCACACTAAATGTAAATTTTTTTAAACAGCAAAATCTGTGTCATATGAAATGCTCACATTGGTGTGAGCATTAATGCTCTGTGGAACGCCCAAATGACCAAGAAGTAAAACTACAGGAGGGTAGAGGCAATGAGAAAACAGAGTGACATGGGTGAAACATTTATAGTATTGATGCTGACGCTAGTAATCTAAAAGGATATTATATTTGTCCCTTCTTCTTATAAAAGGTCAGTAACATGCTAGACAATCTTTACATGCACCTGATAGTTGTGAATGTTTTGGGGGTACAAATTGTTACTCTCTAATTTATTTGTCCCCTAAATTAAGAATCCCTTGACGCCTTAACCAATTTGTGGAATAAGGAATCTACTTAGATGGGAGTATAATCATAACTAAGCACTGAGCCGAATTCACCACAAATCTCAAAGCCAAGGTTAAATGACACATCTGAATCCTGAAGTCATTAAACAAGCTAATAATTTCAGCAGCTGCCTTACAAAAGACATCTTCAGAGACTAAATTCAGCAAGTGGACAACTGAGAATGACTTTAGGAAAAACACCCACTCCCTCTTTTGAAAACTGAAAGGGGATATCAACTGATGGTAAAGTTTATCTCATCAGACTGCATAGAAATGGATAAGAAAATACAGGCATGTACTACCTACACTGGCTATACAAGCCTGCTCCTTTGATCATTATTTTCAAATACAAAATCTGCCTTAGAGACCTGCTATAAGTTGAATTGTCTCCCCAAAAGTCATACGTTGAAGTCCTAAATGCTCAGTACCTCAGAATATTTAGAGATGAGGTTTTTACAGAAGTAATCAAGTTAAAGTGAAGTCATTAGGGTGCACCCTAATTTAGTATAACTGGTGTCCATACAAAAAGGGGAAATGTCAACACAGAGACTTGAATAGAGGGAAGATGATGTGAAGAGACACCTGGAGAAATATGGCCATCAACAAGCCAAGGAAAAGAGACCTGGAAAAGATCCTTCCCTCACGGCTTCCAAAAAGAACCAGCCCTGCCAACACTATGATCTTGGACTTCTATCCTCCATAACTGGAAGACAATAAATTTCTGTTGTTTAAGCCACCCAACTTGTGGTGCTTTGTTATGGCGACCCTAGCAAACCAATACAAGACTCTATGGGAGAGGGGATTATAAGACTAGTCTAATAAATCAACAAAGGAAAAACATTACAGAAACTCCCTTTTTGTGTTTACTGTAGGCACGTCATCTGAGAAGTCTGAGGTGGCAAAAAATACACTAGACTTAACTAAAGAATCAAGATTCTACCTAGTAAATCTAGGTAGAATCAAGATTTACTAGCTCTGTGAACAAAGCAAATCCCTTAACCTTTCTGACTTATCATGTTTGAAAATATGGTAAGAATATCTGCCACATCTCCTTTCAATGCTATCAAGACAAAATATTTTTTAATGGAGATATGTAAAACACTCCATGAACTGTAAAAGTTCTCCATAAATGTAAGGTATTATGAGTAATGTTGATTTTTGACATGGTAACCGGAGGGGTTATTTCAGGAGGCAACTGCTGACACAGTGTGCTCTGATTTCAGAAAGGCACCCGATGGCACCAGAAAGTTAACTTTGTTGAACAAGCTCAAAATAGGCAGATTTGGAGAAATTCATATCTGGTTGTCTACTCCTACTCAAACGGTTGATTAATAGGATGAGGGAAGCGTGGCTGGAGAGCTCTAGAGACATATCAGCGAGCTCTGCCCCAGCCCTGTTCTTATCAATGTCTTAAATGTGAAAAGGATAACAATTTGGAAGGGACAGTTTGTTCCCTAGGTATCACAATCAAGTTTTTAAAAGATAGCCACGGGCTAAGACTAATAAGACGAAGCTGAACAGGAACACAAGTAAAAATCCAACATTTATATTTAAGGAAAATCAAAGGCACGAGGTAAAGATTATGAGGCCTGATAAGAGCAAGAATGATGAGTTCAAAATTAGCAGTATGGAACAGTTGCCTATAGAAACAGATTCTAAGGTCAAATTTGTATAAATATAGGCAGTCCTCGCTTTGCATGATTCTCATATACATAAATCTCAGGTACTGAGACAGTTAAATAAAACCAGCCCCCAACAACATGGTTCAAATATCAGTTACCATGGTATATTAACTGTGAGTGACTGAATGAAGTGCAAACGTGGCTCCTCACTCTCCATTCCACAAATCATTATATACATAACAGATGTGTATCATGATCAGTAGCCAATCACATCACTTCTTCCAAAGTCTGGGGTGACTGATCACTGTGCATCACTGTGCATCAGTTCAATACACAGACAACAAAGCATGTAGTTGTGTTGCCTCCTTGTCTTCCAGCAATAAACTCACACAGCATTCTACAAAATGAATAATTGAAAGAGCAAACTGCTCAACAAAGATGAAAGTGCAGCAAAGAAATGAAAAATGATAGCACAAACAGTGAAACTTGAATCTAACATAAATGGAGTTATGGAAAAAACAGCTTATCGTTAGGAATGTTGGCACTGCCCCCATTCAAGATACTCTAGATCTACGGCCCCAGGAACTTAGTGGAGGCGAACTTATTGACACAAAGGAGGACAGTGATTGAAGATGTCTCAAAAGAAACAACAGCAGCAAAAAGCTTCATTCATTGAGATGTGTCTCAGAGATATTCACATGACATTCAGAGCTCAAAAGATAAAATATTGGAAGCTGATCCAAATTTATAAAGCAGGATGACAATTTGCAAGGCAAACAAAAGATGCTTACTCTGTATTATCAGTTTCATGATAAGAAGAAAAAGGCAAGCACTGTTCAAACTACTCTTGCTAAGTTTTTTTAAAACAAAGAAATGAAACACTTTATCTATGTTTCTAATGTTTTAAATTACAGTATACTAAATGAACACTAGTTTCACTGTTTATTTCATTTCCCCATGCATTTAGATCTGAACGTTTTTAATGTTTTAACAGTTTTAAAAGGTCTCAGAGTAATCGTAATTTTTCCCATTGATTCTTAAAATTACTTGCATGATTTCAGCTTTCAGTGTCCTTTTTCTCGTCCTTCATTATTATGCAAAGTGAAGACTACCTTGTGGTGTTCTTTTACACTTAGCTTGGGGTACAGGACTAATTGATCTTCAGTTGTGGAGGGATGAACTGAATTGAAATGTTTTTATAGGAAAGTGACCAGAATGTGGAAAGACCCTGAAATCAAAACATGAGAGTAAACTCTGAATGAAACGGACAGTATTTTGTCTGAAGAAGAGAGAAGTCAAGAAGATTACCATCATTGCAAATAATGGAAAAGTCATGATATAAAAGTGCCATTCTAGAGCAGCAAAACTAGCTTCAATAATGAAATAGTCAGCAATAGTGTTTTCAAGTTCATGAACAGAAGAAGCTTCTAACAATTAAAACTGGATATAAATGGAACTCACTGACTCACAACATAGTGAACTCCTCATGGTTGGAAGTGTTAAGCAGAGGCTGAGTGACCATCTGTCAGGGATGTTGTAGCAGAATTTAGTTCCTACACAGGATGAGAGTGGAGGCTCCATCCACAGCTCAGATTCTAAACATCCATGTGGTAGCTTTAAAAGATGTCCACAAATTCTTCGACACTCCTCTCTTCAAAAGGTGCCTTGAGGTGTACCAAACTTCATAATGTGCTTGGAATAAAGCACTCATGATGCTATGTGACTTCTCGGGCTAGCTGATAAAAAGGACAGCTTCCACCTGGCTCTTTCACTCTTGGATTATTATTATGGGGGGAAGCCTCCAGTTTTGCCATGAGGATACTTAAAAAGCCCTAGGAGAAGCTCTCATGGGGGGAAATCAAGGATTGATGTCCACAACTGTAAGCACCAGCTTACTGTCATGTGAATGAACTTGAACCTTGGAAGTGGATCCCTCAGCCCCAGTCAAGCCTTCAGATGACTTCAGCCCTGGCCAACATCTTGACTGAGACCTCATGAGACATCCTGAGCTAAACTGATCCTGAATCCCTGACCCAAAGAATCTGTAGGGATAATAAATTGTTGTTTTTAAGCCCCTAAGTTTTGGGGTAATTTGTTATGCAGCAATAGCTAACAAATACAATCCATTTTGATGTGAACACTGAGGGTACATTGTAATCTTAAGAAGCCTGCTCACAGAGCTTTTTTATTCTTTCTTTCTTTTTTCCTGCCAGTCTCCTTTTAATACACTGAAACCACAATTTCCAAAAACTAGTTCCGATCATTGAAGATAAATGATTACCAATAGTATTCTGTTGTAAAAAGCAGAAAGTAGAGAAGGAATCTAAAGTTAATTCCTCCCACTCTGGCTGATTATCAACCCACATTCAAATCTGCTGCAAAAGATTAACACAGACCTCACAAATAGGTCTTAATGTGCTCTTTAGCAGGAGAGAATTCCTTCAGTAAGTTCATCTCTCTGTCACGAATGGTCAATGAAACAAGGCTTAGCCCTTCCATGCTTCATACAATGAAGGAACCATTTCCTTCTGTGTGGCACCATCTGTTTACCCAAACTTAAAGGTCCAGCTCAGACTTCTATATGGACTCCAGATTCCTATATCTGACATTGTCCTTGATGTCTCATTAGTATTTCTCACAAAGTACTTCAAAGTCAACATGTCCAAACAAAGTCCATGATCTTATTCCTGAACTGAGTCCCTTTCCAGAGTTTCTGTTCTAGAAAATGAGACCACATCATATCAGGGCACAATCCAGAAACCTTTGTCACATCTCTCTTACCCCCTGCTTAAAACCTCAATGGCTTCCCACTGTGTTTAGGGTCAAGAAAAACATTCATAGCATGGTCTGTAGGGTGCTGGGTGGTTTGGCATCTACCTGCCTCCCAGCCTAATCCCACCTCAGCCAAATCCCACTCTTTGTTCCTCCCTCCCCCTCTCTCTGCTCCACCACACTGGTCTCATTTCAGACTCTGTAAGCAGCCTGCTCTCCCCACCATCGGGCCTTTCTTTCCCCCCCCCCCCCCCCCTGCATGGAACACCTTTCTTTCCTCTAGCCCAATTAATCCCAACTGATTTTTCCTATTTCAGTTTAGCTGTCCTTCCTTAGGAAGCCTTTCCTGATGAGCTCAAATTCCTCATAACACCCCTCATTCATACCCCACCCCCAACTAACAATTCTCTAAGCACCAGGCACCTATTCTTTATGAAAATACAACATCGTGGTTATTCAATACACAAATCTAGAAGCAGGATACCTGACTTCAGTCCTTTCCGGTTGTATAAATTTGGGCAAGTTACTTAAACTCTCTGTGCCTGTGTTCTCATCTGTAATGTGGGAATAATAGTTATGAACATGTTGTGAAGATTAAATGAAACATAGGTAAAATGCTTAGATTGGTGACAGACACATCACAGACATTACGTAAGTCTGAACTACTGTTTTACGACAGCTGCAATTTCACACGTATTCATAATTATTGTTTTATTCATATCTGTCTTTACCATTAGATGACAAATTCCACAAAGGTGGAGATGTCTATTTTTACTTATTATCATACCTCCACTTCCTGGCATGAGGGGAACACATGAGAGATGCCTGCTAAACATTTGATGAATGTCTACTAAACATCTGATGAATTAATAAATGAATGTGATGTAGGGCTGGCCTCTGAAGAACCTTGAAGTGTCACACAAAGGAGTTTAGAGTTTTTTCTCTAGAAGTTTTTAAACAAGGGTCGCAGATGAAAATTAACGTAGCAATGATCGTAAGGTAAGTTAGGAGGAGAGTTTAGAGACAGGAAGAACCCTTAGCCAACCATTTGAATGGTTCATCTGGGTAGAGGCAATGGCCAGTGTAGAGAGGAGCAGAGAGAGAAGAAGTAACATGGGAGCAGAATGTTAAGGAAGGACCCACACAACTTGGTAGTGCACTGGATCCAGAAGAAACAGTGAGGATATATATAAATACTAAGTCTCTGAATGAGAGAATGAGGATGAAATGACAGAACTATGGCAACCAAAGGAGATGTGAGTTGGAGGTGTAGAGGGGAGATGACGCAGGGGAGCAGGACTTGCAGACAGAGCTGTCCAACAGCAGGTGTGGGCAGAAGACTGAAACTCACAGGTCTGGAGATGGATATTGGAGTCATCTGTGCAGAGGTGAATGTGAACCCCATTCACATTTCTGGGGAAGAGAAGATGGAGTGAGAAGTGCTGACAGGGGAAGCCTGGGGTTTTGTGGCTGATTTTTAAAGTCTAGAAGGGTGAGAGGAGCCAGGAAAGGAATTGGAAAAGGTAAAGTCAGGGAGACAGGCCTGGGGAGTAACGAGTGGAATGAATGGAAGCTCACTCCTATCTAGTTAAGAATTCTGCTGAAGGGTCAACCACTTCCTCAGGTGCCCTTTTTGACCTGACTCCTCAAGCTAAAGAAATTGCTCTTTGGCAATGTCTGCATGCACCTGCCATCAGCAATGTGGTAGGCTGAATAATGGCCACCAAAAATATCCCGTTCCTAATACCTGGAACCTGCGAATGTTACCTTATGTGGCATTTTGCAGATGTGGCTAAATTAAGTATCTTGATATGGAGAGATTATTCTGGACTAGCGGGGTGGACCCTAAATGCAATCATAAGTGTCCTTAGTGGAGAGAGGGAGAGGGAGATTTGACACAGAAGCAGAAGGCAATGTGCCCGCTGGAGCGAGCTGCTGTTTTTGAAGATGGAGGGAAGGCCCAGGAATCAAGGATGCAAGAAATGTAGCTCTAGAAACTGGAAAATGCAAGGAAACAGATTCTCCCTTAGAACTTGCAGAGGGAGCAGGGCCCTATTGACACCTTGACTTTGGCCCAAGGGAATGGACTTCAGACTTTGGACCTCCAGAAATGTAAGAGAATCAATGTGTGTTGTTATAAGCCACCAAGTCTGTGGTAACACCATAGGAAGCTAATGTTGATACAAGCACTAAACTCACTGCAGTATAATCTAGAGTTCATCTATTTATCTCCCCACTAAAGTATAACCTCCTCAAAAGACAGTGATGCTCATGGTCCTTGGTATTTCTGGCACCAAAGTGCTAGACACACAAAGGAACTCAAATATAGAAAGGTTGAAAGAAAAGAATCAGAACAAGAAGAAAAAAAGAGGGAGGGAGTTTCAAAACAGAGAGAGTGGCCGATAAAGGCTTATCCTTAAACATGAAACTGACAATATGAATGTAGAGAAACTGGGCAGGGCTGAGCTTCATGCCAGCCCCCATGTCCCCCAGGAGCCAGCAATCCCAAACAGCCTGGGGCAGGCCACATCCAGGCTGGGCATCAGAGATAGAGGGGCGATCCTAAGGTGAACCCTAGCTCCAGCCTTAACTCTAACCCTCAGCCTAACCCAGTACAGGGGGGCTAAGGGCATCCATCCCTCTGAAAAAACATAGGTAGCATCATCTGAGGGCTGAGTGCAAGTTCAGGAACCATGAATACCTGGGTTTGCATCTAAGCTCTGCTTCTTACTATCTGAAAATCCTTGGACAAGTTACTTAAATTTCCTAAGGCTCAATTTCTCACCTTTAAAATAAAACTAATAATTCTTCAGATTAAAAGAGGTCATGAATGAGAAATGCCAGGGATGGAGTAACAATTCAAGAAATGTTACTTTCTAGTTTTGTTATTTCTATTTTTCTATCAAATCCAGACAGAGGAGAACAGGGTGAGGCCTACTCCCATGAAAACTGAGGGCTGGGAATGAGGCAAGGGACAGGTCGTGGTCAGAGCTGTGAAGATTCCACATGAGGCCATGCCGGTGGCTGGAGTGGAAGGAGGATGGAGGTCCCTGGAGATGGAAGAATATGAGATCACACTGTCCACATGGTGAAGGGGAAAGTGGTGTTAATTACTGAAAAAAGAATACCCTTGCTTCCAAACTCCTCTCTATCTAGACTCTCCTCCCTGCAGCCACCAGAGCTCTCTTTCAACAACAGAGCACTGGTGACATGTCACTCCCCTATTTTAAAATGTTTCTCATCATCATTTTCAGAGTACAGAGGAAACTCCTTAGCAGAAAGCAAATGAAAAGGTTGGCAAAGAAGTAGGGATCAGGAGTCAGATTATCTGAGTTCACATCCCAGCACCACGCTGTTTGTAATAACAAAACAGATGAAATAATTTACATACTCATCAATAGGGAATGGTGAAATAAATTCTGGCCCATCACCGCAATGGAAAATTGTGGAAAAGTGAGAAAATGAGGCAAATCTTTATCTACTGTTATGCAAGGATGTCAAAGAGTCATCCCTCAGTATCCACGGGGTATTGGTTCCAGGACTTGTGAGGGTACCAAACTCCAGGGATGCTTAAGTCCCAGTTGACCCTTTGTACCCCCAGATGCAGAAACTGAACCTATGGAGGGCTGACAGTATATAGCAAAGCATTTAACATTTAGTGGACCACGATTTGTGGGAAAAAAATGAATATATAAAAATATATAAGTATTTGAATACATAAAATATATATATTAGCTTCTATATGTTGTACATTATCTCTAGAAAAATATATAAGAAACTGGTAATAGTGGTTGTCTTTTGGGAGGGGCACGGTCGTGTCTAGGAGACAGGAACAGAAACAGGACCTGCTAGCCACTACATATATCCTTTTGCAAACTTGGAATTTCCTATCATGTGCATGGATTTTCTTTTTTCTTTTTTTTTGGTGTATTTTTTAAAATCCCAGTTCCAGCATTTATCAGCTGTGTAACATTGGCAAATCATTACTTAATCTCACTAGACCTCTGTCTCCTCACTCATAAAATGAGAATAAAAATACTACCTTCCTCATAAAGTTGTTGTTGGCATTAAATGAGATGGCACAAGTAAAATGCTCAAAAGAATGCCTGGCATAGAGCAAGTATTCAATAACACCAGCAAGTTCTGCTTCCATAAATAAGGGGGTGAGATACTCTAAAGGTACAAATAACTCTATGCTGCATAAGACTTTTTAGGTAATGCTTGCAGGACACAGGGGAAGTGTCAAGGTTTAAAAAAAAAGAGAGAGAGAGAGAGAGACTAAAAAGAGGCTCTAAGGTGAAAGAGGAACAATGAACAGTAAGCTCAGACAAAATGCCCGGTGACCCCAACGGTCCCAAGCTCCCAACAGAAGAAAATAAAAATCCTTTCTGGAGGACCATATCCCCAAACCCACTTCACAGATGAGGAAGGAAGACACACAAAGGATCCAGACTAGCCTATGATCACACAATCCTATGAGTAGTAGAATCCCTTCTCTAGTTCAGGTATCCCAACTTATGGCCTAATACATTTTTTCACGATATTTAATCTATAAAATTTCTTTTAAATACAGTTCCACAAAAATCCAGTTATTAAGTTCTAAGAAATCTGTACTCAATGAAAACAGCAATGAGCTTTATTTTTCTTTCAGTCTTTATGTATATTCCCTGCTTCTTGCTGTATCCTTTAATATAGTACTAGGAGAGTCATTTTTGCCAACCAGTATTCTATCTTTAAAATTAATATGTGCAAATGCCCCCTCACCCAAGCTACTGCAATTGGTTCACATCAAGAGCTCAGGGATAATTATGTGTTTTCATGAGCACAGCATTCATTAGTCAAAACTGTGGTTCTAATCTAATTTTCCTGTTGTATTTTTATGGCAACCAGAGAATGCTATTTGATGGCATATTCCCTAATATAGGCTTCATTCTGTTTGTTTAATTTACAGTTCATCTCTCTTCATCCCATTTGGTCACTGGGACACAGCTGTATGAATTAGCAAGAGCACCTCCTACTGGAGGTTCAGGGGACCTTTACTTGCTCTCAGAGCTGGAAGATACATTTTTTAAATTACTGTTTTTTTCTATCGTATGTGGTGAAATTGAAAACCTCTTTGTTTCTATCACATTAATTACAAAGACCTTCCCAGTGCCCCTGGAAAACCAAATGTTTCACAATTTCCAATTCCAGTGTGAGCTCAGTAGCCAGGTTTGTTTTTGGGGTGTTTAGATTGTTTTAATCAGATTGACTATAGAGGGAGTTGGATGAAAGTAGAAAAGCAAAATTTTGGTTCCGTTTGTTTCTGCCAAACAGAACTCCCAAGACTTTGTACCTACGACTGGGAGTACCTCTTTAAATAAGTTACATCAGGACAATTAGTCCAAGGTTTGATTTACAAAGCCTACTTAAAAGTTGGTATGAACATGTATGGAAATCATGGTGGCCATCTAGAGAATATGCATGCAGAGCAGCCAAGGTTTGTCAAATTGTGGCTCTATGTCCAAAAGAGTAGATTTAAAAAATGAAGTCTTGGGACTTCCCTGGTGGCGCACTGGTTAAGAATCCGCCTGCCAATGCAGGGGACACGGGTTCGAGCCTTGGTCCAGGAAGATCCCACATGCCGCAGAGCAACTGGGCCCTTGCTCCACAACTACTGAGCCTGTGCTCTAGAGCCCGTGCGCCACAACTACTGAGCCTGTGTGCCACAACTACTGAGCCCACGTGCCTAGAGCCCGTGCTCCACAACAGAGAAGCCACCGTAATGAGGAGCCCACACACCACAACAAAGAGTAGCCCCCGCTCGCCACAACTAGAGAAATGCCGTGTGCAGCAACGAAGACCCAACGCAGCCAAAAATAAATAAATTAAATAAATGTATTAAAAATAAATAAATAAAATAATATCTTTCCTTGTCGATTGCATTATTCTGAACTTTCATCAAATCTTTAACCATGGTCATTTTTAAGTCTTTTGTCATTTACAGACAGTTCTGGGTGTACTGTGATGCTTTTGCAAATATGTTCCTATAAAAGGGTTTCATCTTCAAGGAATTCATGGAAAAGACTCTGACAAGTACATGTTTCTGGTAACTGACTATACTGCTGAACTGAATGAATAAGCATTTTCAGAGCTCTAATGGAAAACTGATGAATTCATAAAAGTGCTAACAAAAGATCAAGATAAAAAAATTAATGACATGGGACTGAGTGAACTGATGAGGATGATTATAATTTTTGTGACTTTCTGTTTGAATTTTTTTAAAAAATCCCACAAGGACTCAGAGGCAAAAACTATACAAATCAATTTTCACTGCAAAGTAAAGGAGCTGTAACAGCGGAGGATTCCTGGACTGAAGGTCAATATTATGACATAGTATGAGTGTGTTTCGTGTTTGGTGACTTCAATCATTGTTGCTTTTGTTGTGGTCATCCATTTACAATGCTTGGTGTCAGTTTATTTGTCTGTTGTAAAAATAAAATACAGTGTGTGTGTGTGTGTGTGTGTGTGTGTGTGTGTGTGTGAAAAAAAATAAAAATAAAAAATAAATAAAATCTGAGTCCAATCAGAAATATTCCACGTGATTGATATTCCCTCGTTTGTGTCTCTTTTCTTTGTGGTGGCTCTAGATAGACGTGACATTAGGTTTCACACAGCCAACATATTGTGAGTTTCACTGAACTGCCTGCTTATTAGCTCAACAAACTCAACTCCTGAAGCTAATAAAAGAAATTCAGAACAAGCCCCGCTACTGGCCTTGCAAATCCCTCTCCTGTATGAGGATGCCAGAGCCAAGCACTGACACTAGTTTACTTTTCCCCACTCCCAAGGCCAGTGTCTATGCCCCCGGTTCCAAAGCTCTGACCTGTAACGACATAACAGCGTCCCTAAAAACCTGAGTAAGAATTAGCAAATTAGTGATCTTGGAAAGGACACATAATTGCTTTAGAAAGTTTACTGACAAACTGCCAAAATGCCTTATGAGTTTTCTCTGGTAAGACAAAAAGCCAAAAGCAAACAAAAATTTTATAACAGAGACTGGTGACTATATCCTAAGGTTTTCATATATCCCCAAATATTTGATTACCAGTACAGCATTTAATTTCTCCCAAATCAGAGCTGCTAAAAGTACAGATTTTAGAACCAGACCATGTAGATTTAAACCCTAACTCCATCAGTTTCCAGCTATGTGAGTTTGAACAAGGCACTCAAACTGCTGGTGACTCAGTTTCCTCATCTGCAAAATGGAGATATAATGGTACTTAATTCACAGAGTTGTTGTAATGATTAAATGAGTTAATATATGTAAAAGACTCAGACTAGTGCCTGGCACACAATAAATGTTATACAATCTTTTACCTTTCCTAGAAATTAATAATTTGCTTACTTATTCATTCATCAAACATTTGCTGAGCACATTCTATCTACCAGATGATGTGCCCAGCCTGGAGAATGTGATAGGAGTAAGACATAAACCCTTGCCCTCAAGAAATTAATAATCTACAGCAGCAGCAATGCTAGTAAAAGGAAACTGCTTTGATAGCAGTACCTCTTCACTTGCTCATTTTTTTAATAATTGAAGTATAGATGACTTGCAATATTATATTAGTTTGCAGTGTACAAGTAGTGATTCGATATTTTTATAGATTATGCACCATACAAAGTTACTGTAACATATGGACTATAACATATTGATCATATCCCTGTGACTTATTTATATGATAACTGGTAGTTTATACCTCTTAATCCCCTTCACCTATTTCACCCCCCTCTCTCCACTTCCCTTTTTCTGGCAACTACTAGCTTGTTCTCATGTCTGTGAGTCTGTTTCTGTTTTGTTATATTTCTTTGTTTTGCTTTTTTAGATTTCACATATAAATGAAAACATACAGTATTTGCCTTTCTCTGTTTGACTTATTTCACTAGGTGTAATACCCTCCAGGTCCATCCAAGTTGTCACAAATGGCAAGATTTTACTCTTTTTATAGCTAAGTAATAGTCCACTGTATATATTTTTACCACATCTTCTTTATCCATTCATCTGCTGATGGGCACTTAGGTTGCTTCCATATCTTGGCTATGGTATATAATACTGTTACAAACACTGGGGTCCTCAATTTTTCAAGAACATAGAAACACTTTATAAATATGCTAAGTGTGGGTTGCTTTTCACCTTCTTCGTGAGAGTTACCGCATATACGAAAAGGACAAGAAATGATACTGAGGTGCTGACGCTGGAGGACAAGATGGGCTCAATGGCTGGTTAAGCGATACTGACCAGTACACCACCATGCAGCTTTAGGGATTCAGACATACACCTCCACTAAATTACAAACACCTTGCAAATTCATCTGAGAAAGTCACACCTGTGCTCACCAAGGGCCTGTTACAGGGCGCATGGCAAACAAATCATTAGGCACAGAGGCTAGGAGGAAAAATGCCAAGATTTGGCTGGAATTTGTATAAAATATACTCCTTGGCCTACCTTTTGTCATGTTCAGTAACGCATTTTACCTGGTAATGATTCAAGGCAACACATATTGTTTAAATGTATATCATATGCCCATCAAACTGTTAAGGATTCAGATAAATGTATAAGAAATAATTCTTGCCTTTTGAAAGTTTATTTTCTGGCAGAGGAAATAAAATTTATGTGCAGATAGGAAACTGAGAACAGTGCACAGTGGCATGTTTCTAAGAGCCAAATTGGCATTATGAACTGAGCTGTGAAAACTCATAGAAAGGAGAAATCTTCTTTTCTTTTTTTCTGTGTTTTGGAGGAGGTGATGGATAAGTTATAAGTAGGGAAGAGTGAGGGGTTAGGGCATTCAGGATAAGACACAAAGATGGGGAAGCCCAAAGACATGAAAAAATGTAAACGGATGTGTATTTATATTGTCATAATTGTCACATCGTTCCTTTTCCACATATTTTCCTCTTAACTGTCTTCTCACTCTACATACCCAATGATTTGGCATTTTTGAAGAATCCAATCCTGTCTAGATTACACGGATAGTTTTCCTTATTCTAATTTCAATTGTCACAAATCTAGCATAAGTCTTGTTTTTCTCCTTCCTACCTGATTGTCTGGACAGAGAAAGAAAAAAAGAATGATTGTTCAGGCCTCCATTCATACAGATAAGGGTTGCAGTTTTCCTTCCTAATGTGAGTCATTTATATGTGGTGTTTTTTCAACTGGATTAAATCTTTCTTGCACAGTCATCCACCTGGGAGAGAGGGAGGAGGTGAGGTTTTCTTAATTCCCTTAGAGAAGGCAGGAGTCCAAAAATGCTTCCCCAGGATCAAAGCGCATTTAAAATACAGGAAACATCTGTCTCGATTGTCTTACCTGCTTTTGTTTGTTTTAATGTCAAAACAACCTTAAATGTATAGAAAAGTTATGCCTTCCCTGTTTGGTCTTAATAAAATGAAAGTAGCTTCACTAGTAACATCCCACACTTTGAAACAAAAATACTGACTGAATATCAAGATTTCCAGTGACTCTGAGGTGCTGAATTACATTTCTGAGATAAGATAGTAAAATGATTATTAAGAAGGCTGTAACTAATTCTAAACTCTGGCACATATACATTTGCCAAGGCTTTAGCGTCCACCCAAATATTTGTAAATGGGCAATATTAGTGCTTATGTAACTTTTACAAGCACAAACACTTGTAGAAAAGCTCTCAAATAACTTAACTGGGGGAATAAAACATACGTAACTTATTTGTATTTTATCACTATTGGAGGCACTTTATGATAAGTAAAAACATTACACAGTTATCTCAGAAGAGTTGTCTATGATCACTATCTGTATTTCCTTATCTTTCACCCATTTCAAACCCAAACCAAGATGACTGTCACCCTCTCTCTCCACCAAAATAAGTCTTCGTAAGTTCAACAATAATCTCATGTTGCTAAATCCACTGGACATTTTTCCAGTATTATTCCTCCTCTACTTCTCAGTAACATGTGACATTTGCTCTACTCCCTCCATCTTGAAGTATCCCCATCTTTTGCCTTCTACGACATTACCTCCTGGTGCTCAATCCTTACTCCACTATCTCCTACTCAGATATCTCAAGGGCACCTCAACTAAGCATGACCAAAACAGACCTCAGGGTCTGACCTCTTTCTCTGTTCCCTAACTCAATGATGTCCACCACATCCATCCAGTTGTATAAGCCTGAAATCTAGGGGAAGCTTGTCCCCACCCCGTATCCAACCTGTCACCCAATCCCATTGAGTTTTTTGCATCCTTACTGTCTCACAGATGGACCTACTTCTCTCCAAGTCTACCACCACCTACCTCTCTTTCGTGGTTCACTGCAATTCCTTCCAACACATCTCCTACAGCAACCACTCTTGCTCTGCTCTAGTCTGTCCTCCACCCTGCAATTCATATATATATATATATATATATATATATATATATATATATGTAGGTTTGTTTGTTTTAATTTATATATATATCTTCTTTATCCATTTATCTATTGATGGACACTTAGGTTGCTTCCATAGCTTGCCTATTATAAATAATGATGCCATGAACATTGGGGTGCATGCCTTTTTTCGAACTACTGTTTTCGTTTTCTTCAGATATATACCTAAGGGTGGAATTGCTGGTAGTTCTATTTCTAGTTTTTTGAGGAACCTCCATACTGTTTTCCATAGTGGCTGCACCAGTTTACATTCCCACCAACAGTGTACTAGGTTTCCCTTTTCTCCACATCCTTGCCAACATTTGTTATTTGTGGGTTTTTATGATAGCCATTCTGACAGGTGTGACTGCTTATATTTTTTTAAAATGCAAATCTGATCTATCTTCTTCACTCCAACAGTCTTCATTGCCTTCCCATTGGCCTTGGAATAAAGGGAAAGGCCTACAAAGACACTGCCGTGGATACTGCTTATCTCTCTGGCTTCATCTATTTCCACCCCCATCCTCCATCACAGGTTCCTAATTCCTCCACCCCACTGGGTCTTTGCATGGCCTTTCCCCTCCTTTCCTTTGTCTAGTTAACTTCCATTTAGACTTCAGACTCAACCAAATGTCACTTCTTTAGGGATGCATCTTGAAACACCTCCTCAAAATAAGCCAGGTCCTCTGGCTTCATACCTCCATAGCACTCTGCATTTTTCCTTTGTAGAGATCATATACTTATTCATGCTCATTTGATTATTGACTCTGAGTACAAATAAGGCAGTATCTGCATTCCTTTTGCTCACAATTTTATCCTGAACCCCTTTAAGTCTTTGCTCTTCATCAGCCATTATCAGTTGTTATGAGCTCCAAGGGCACTAACTCCACAGGCTAGTGAGTCCACGTGCTTGGAGCTGAAGGTTCATGTCCCAGGGAGCCGGAACGGCTTCTCCCTGTGTTTTGCACTTCAGAAAATAGTTAGGGCTTACATAAGACCACCCTCCACATGGCAGGAGGGAAACAACTTCCATGTTAAAGGGCACAAAGAAAAAAATCTGTCCCACTCTTGGAAGGCATTAACAATATTACTTCTTCTGTTGCACCTTCACAGATATTGGCTACAACCAGATGAGCATGTTGATTAACTACTGCCTGCCTACACAGCCAGGACTATCTGAGGGTCAAAAGGAATAGTGTACTCTCAGAGTATAGCAGCCCATTCTGTTCATTCTTTTACTCAGAAGCATTTATTGAATGCTGATTTTGTGCTAAAGCACCAAGTACTGTGAGAGGCAGGAGATGGATAATAAGAGCTATTGTTTTTGGAGGGTCTACCATGTTCCAGGACTGTAAATTGTAAGTGGCAATTTACAAGCAACATTTCAAGTAAATTACCATTTTATGAAGAAGTGAACACTTAAACCATAATATAAAACCAAAGGGAGTAAGCAGGCCTATATAATCTACATTATTCCAGATCCTTAACACAGTCCAAGTTAAAGGCATTTGAAAACTTTATGTGGTCTCAGAGTTCCAATTAGAATCTACTCTTGCAGGGTTCTTAATTACTCACTAGGACATGAAACTAATTATAGCTCCCAGTGGCCAAGTACATTGTATCAAACACCCAGATTAGAAAAACCCAGAGTTCTTATTCACACAATTATTTGGAAGATATTTTTAGTTGGCTGTACATTTTGGTGATCCTAAAGTGAATTTTTCCAACCTGGTTATCCTGCAGTAAAAAAAAATCTAAGCACCGTTTATCTAACAAATATTCATCTGAGTGCCTACCTACCACGTGCTAGGAGTCGTGAATACAAAAGTGATCAAGTCATGGCCCCTGCCTTCAAGGTTGGGTTATAGGAGAGACTCACAAAATAAAGAGCCACAAAGAGGTGCCAAGCAGAAACTGAGGCACAAAGGAGCCAGGTTCAGCTCTGCCTGCAAACAGAAGGCAGGGAGCAATGTCAGCAATGACCTCATTGAGGAAGTAACATTTAAACTAGTTTCTAAGCTAGTTTCTAAGGTACATTCAACCAGCAGAAGGAAGGTGAAGGAGGAGCATAAACAAAGACACAAGGGCATAAAGAATATGAAAGGTGGGGCAATCAGTTAGCAAGGCTAGGCCAGGAATTATCCCACAGTTAAGCAATGTGGAACCATAAAACAACTTTAAACAATAAAACTGGTTTTAAAAACTTGCACATGAATGTTCAGAGTAGCACTGTTGACAATAGGCAAAAGGTGGAAACAATTCAAATGTCCATCAACTGATGAATGAATAAACACAATGTTGTATACCTATACAATGGATTATTAATCAGCCATAAAAAGGAAAGGAGTTCTGACACATGCCACAACATGAGTGAACCTCGAAAACATTAAATTAAGTGAAAAATGCCAGACACAAAGGTTACACATTATATGTATCCATCTATATAAAATATCCAGAATAGGCAAATTCACAGAAACAGAAAGCAAATTAGTGGTTGCTCAGGGGAAGGAGGGGAGGGATAGGGAGTGACTGCTTCATGGTTAATGGGTTTCCCTTTGGGGGTGATGAACATATTCTGGAACTAGTTAGTGGTGATGGTTGTACAACATTGTGAATGTGATAAATGACACTGAATTGTACACTTTAAAATGGTGAATTTTATGGAAAATTATAAAACAAAAACTAATAATGCAGGAAGTTATAAAGTGGAACGTGAAAATTCTTCTCTACATCCCCACTTCTCCACTCCTACTCTACAAAACTGTTATTTGGGTGTTTTTTGTTTTTGTTTTTGCGGTACGCGGGCCTCTCACTGTTGCGGAGCATAGGATCCGGATGCGCAGGCTCAGCGGCCATGGCTCACGGGGCCAGCCGCTCCACGGCATGTGGGATCCTCCCGGACCGGGGCACGAACCCGTGTCCCCTGCATCGGCAGGCGGACTCTCAACCACTGCGCCACCAGGGAAGCCCTTATTTAGGTTTTTAATTTTAATACTGCCTTCCAGAAATATGTTTTATATGTGTGTATATAAGTGTGTGGGTGAATGGAGAGTGTTGTATGGTCATACACTTTTTTGTCCATTTAAACTATTGGGAAATCTTTGGGTTCTTAAAATTCCTATATCAGTATATGTAAGTCTAGAAGGACTCATTTTAAATTAGAATTACCTTATAATTGTTTAGCCTTCAAAGTTTTTTAACTCACGAATCAATAGCTGGTTGATAAATTGAGGTCAACACAGCTGGGTTTTCAGGTGGAGGTTACTGAGGAAAGTTCATTCTGTCAAAATAATTTTTTAAAACCCAGTAACAGGCTGAGAAGAGAAAAAGCATTGTGACTATAGAAGCAGGTCTCATGGTGATGCCAACCTGAGCAGAAGCATGATGAGAAGAGGAGGCATGAAGGGTATTTATTATGAAACAGTTTCAGGTAACAGTGCATGAATAACTAATTCATGAAAAACAAATCACCATTTCACAAGCAAAGGCACCAACTTCAACAGTCAAAACATTTTGAAAAACAGATCTCAGTTAGAAGTTAATGTTAATCAACTCTACTCCAATATAAGAGAAAAAAAATCTACCTCATATGATTGTAGAGTATTACTGTGATAATAGATAAAATATCTAACACAGCATGTAGTATATTGTTTGATGCTTAAAATATATGAGATACTTTAAAAAAGAAAAAAATAAAGTTAATGTAATTTATCCTTTAGAGTCAATAAGTTAGTGCAATAATGTCAATGAAACAATGCTTTCATAAAGGAAAAGGGTGAGGCTTTTTCGAAGGTAGGAAATAACGTCAAAGTAAGATTTGGCGGGAGATGATCAACATTTATTGCTCCATCTTTTTTTTTTTTTTTTTTGTCCACGCCTTGTGGCTGTGGGATCTTAGATCCCCAACGAGGGATTGAACCTGGGCCCTCGGCAGTGAGAGTGCAGAGTGCTAACCACCGGACTGCCAGTAAATTCCCTATTGCTGAGTCTTAAAAAATGTATCATGGGCTTCCCTGGTGGCGCATTGGTTGAGAGTCCGCCTGCCAATGCAGGGGACACGGGTTCGTGCCCCGGTCCGGGAAGAGCCCACATGCCGCGGAGCAGCTAGAACTGTGAGCCATGGCCACTGTGCCTGCGCGTCTGGAGCCTGTGCTCCGCAACGGGAGAGGCCACAACAGTGAGAGGCCTGCGCACCGTAAAAAAAAAAAAATGTATCAGAAGAGATGAATCTGTCTTCACCTTTAATCTTAGGGATTAAATTGGTATTTACAATTTAAGTACAGAACGCTATTATAACTTTGCCATTTGACTATCTGAAAACAAAGAGCTACACAGTGGCTTTAGGAGAGAGAAGTCATCCAATGTATAGTAATCAGATGTTTATTTCAGAGTTAGGATTAACACTCTGAGTCTCAGTTTCCTTGTGAATAAAATAAGGAAAAGTTTTGTCACCCAGGGGACCAAGTCAAGGGTCCTTCATCTGTACCTAAACTGTCTCTGTAAAGCACAAGTGCACCTGTCTTAGGCAAGGAGGCAAAGAAGTGCTCCACTTCTGGTAAACTCTCTACTCCAGGCAAACTTGCAGAAAACCAAAAACTGACCGTATCTTCTAGCTGTTTTTACATAATTAGAACAAGAGGGCTTAACCACAAGAAACTGGCATAAGCGAGCCGAATTAAAAATTGGGACAAAGGTCTCTCTACAGCTCATTACCATCTCATTGTAATAAGATCTCTTCCCACCTGCGCCATACTGGTTAAACCCACTTCTGACCCAGACACTGAAGGACCATACAAGGGCTGAAAACAGGCATGAGCTGCATTCTGGAAGATCACCACCCCTTTCCACAAGTCAGGATAATAAAAGATCCCCGTGCCCCCTAGCCTCCTTCACCTTTTTCTATAGGAATTTTGCCTTGCCTGTAATGGGGAAAAGGTGATTTTAGAGCATGAGCTCCTCCTTCTCCGTTCTTTGGCCAATGAATAAAGTTTCTGTTTGCTGCTAAAAAAGTAATTTCGCCTTGTTGATGTGAACAATAACCAGGTAGGGAAAGAACCTAATCAGGAATCGGTAAGAATTTCACCTCATAAAGCAGTCAGGAGAATTACGCTTTGCAAAGCACTGAGTACAGAACCTAGCACATAACAAGTGTCTAATAAATGTTCAATATTATCGTAGTTGTTAATGTGAGCAATAGCGCCATCCGTGTACCTCCTGTCTACGAGCTTATAACCCAGTGTCATGGGCTAGAAACCCAATGCAATGTAAGAAGATGACTTACACACAAAATTTATTTCCTTTTTATTCATGTTATAGTATTTTAATGCACATCTGCTTAATATAACAAATGTGCTACTTATATTTTTATTGATCAAACTTTTAAAATCATAATTTAAATATACCATGGAACTCATTTTTAAAACTTACCGTTGAGTAGTTGAGTGACCCACTGAGAATTTCTCTTGTATTTTGTTTTCTTAGTGCTTTGGATGCATCAGGAAAGAATAACACATTGTTCTCCTCCCTAGAGGGGGAAGCTAAATATTAAGACCAGTGTGACCACAGCAGTCTGTATGAGTTGTTCTCGAACAAACAGAGCACAGCGGTGTGGAGTTGCCACTGAGCTGACCTAGCGGAAAGCCCTTTCCAGCCTGGACAGAACAGCATAGTAATGGCAGACAGATGGCTGGGATTAGCACCCAAGTGTAGCATCGTGTGGTCACAAAGGGCAGCCACGGCCACCATGGAAATGGATTTCTAACCGATGTAAATGGGTTTGAAATTGTTGAATAGTCTCTTGTGAGGCTCCTCAACATCCACAAAGCTGGATTAGCAGTAAAGGTAGGTGGTGCTGCATTTTACTGGCAACACGAAACAAACTGCACTCCAGGCTTATGCCAAATAATTACGAGGCTCCTCCCTCTTGCTCTTCATCATAACCCCATCAAAAGGACCACTCTTAGGAGTACCTGGAAGACATGGGGTCCTGCCACCCCTCTGACATCCTGAAGTCTATCTCTAGGACATTTCAGATCAGCCAAGACCTGGGTACCTGGACCACCTCCCACTGTCCCCTCCCCAGAGCTTCAGCCCTACAGAATAGTTTTATGGACCCCCTTCTTCCTGTCACATCTTCAGCTCAAGAGAGGCAATCCTATGAAATGCTACCTTGCACTGGAAAGTTGCTAAGTATAATTATAAGAGACAGTGTCCATCTAGGAGAAATTCCCATCCGAACTCAGCATCAAGAACAGGGGTGTTTCTCTTGAGCAATTGCTTTTAGTACAGATATTGCCAACTAGGTAACATGTGTCCTTTTAATGGCTGGCACCTAGGAAAGTTAGAGGCCAATAACAGTGTAGGTCATTTCGCGATGCATTTTAAATCTAATTCCTAGCTTTGTTTTATGTCAACAACTGACTCTTCTCCCTTAAATGTATAAAAGCATCACCACTTGCCTGTGCCCTCTAGAGCTGCCTTAAATCTTTTCTACAAAAAGGGGGTTGTAAACACATGACCGATTAGATTCTCTTCTTGCAGGTAAGGGAAGTCCACCTGGCCTTTATCCCTAAATAGTTAGATCAATGCCCATTAAGTGAATGGGCATGCCATAGGCCTGCAGGAGATCCTGCCTACCACCTCTGCACCTGTCAGAAGCTCCCAGACAGTCAGCCATGTGTCAGATACACCAACACCTATGCTGCCTCACAGCCACAGCACTGAATCAACCAGACTGCCAAGAAATTCCAGGAATTAGCAAACAACTTTACACAACCAGAAGGGTGGCAAACTCCAGTCATGCCCAGCAGTGTTGCTTCAAGGCCTCGAAGAGTAAGTCAAATAGTGCTTTAAAAAAAAAAAAAAAAACTCTCTGGAATTAGAAATGTCTTTTTTTTAAATCATCACACACAAATGTCTTTGTACTACACATCACTTTCAAAACACTTTTCTGATCACCTACTTTGTGTTAAAACAATAAGACAATGTTGAGGAGCCTTAAAGACAACAGAGTGTCAGCACTCCTCATGACAGGAGGCAGCCGGAACTCCTGGAAAGAGCACAAACCTTGGAAATTAGACAGACTTGGGTGTGATTCTTGGTTTTGCCACTTACTCACCATGACTGCAGTCAAGTCAACTAACTAGCTGACCCTCCATTTCCTCATTCGTAGAGTAGGGATAATGAAGAAGATGATGATGATGATGTGTTCTCATCTCAGAACTGTTGACGTATAAAGAATCTGGCAGAGTGTCTGACACAAATTATGACTTAATAAATGTTACCTTCTCTCCAGTTCACCTCCCACTTGTCAAAGAACTTTAAATCAGTTCAGTGAGTGAGAACATTCTATAAACCTAAGTATAATCAAAGGCAAAAGTGAAATAATCACTTCAGCGAGAGAAAAATAATAACAATGGCCAGTATTTATTGAGCAATTACTATGTGCCAATGCTTTACACACACTACCTCATCTGCCTTACCTCTTCTTCAGGGTGCTGTTGTCCACATTTTATAAGTGAGGGTACCAAGACTCAAATATGTTAGGAAATGTTTCCAAGTAAGTGGCAGAGCTGGGATTTGAATCCACATAATCTGACTCCAGAAGCCATGCTCTTAACCACCAGGAAAACACTGGTTTGAATATATATGCAAATTTTATGGAAAAACAAAAGGTAATTTATTTCAACTGGGGGATGGTCACCAGAGAAGCTTTTGGGAAGAAGGGGACATCAGAACTGGGCCTTGGAGGAAAAGCAAGATTTCATTTTGACAGAGGTGGAATGGAAAAGGGATTATATAAAGGAGGACTATTCCAGGCTTAGGGAATGTCACCAACAAAGTGGAGGTGCAAAAAGATATGATGTGCTGGGAAACAGTGAGAAGTTGGCATGGATAGATATCCCTCAGCTTGTGGATACCTCATGGTAATCCTACTCCTACTTGCAAGAGAGAAGGATGGAACAGGAGGAAGTATTAGGAAAGCAGGTTAGGGCCAAATGTCATGTCTAAAATATCTTCCTGGGGCATTTGGATCTTAGAGGCAATAGAGAGCCATAGGTAGTTACAAAAGAGAAGATATATGACACTACCCATGCTCCAGGAAAGTAACTGTCAGTAATGTGGAAGAGATATTAGAATGGGGGAAGAGAAAACGGTTAGGAGGTTCCTGTAATACTTCAGGCAAGAGACAATGGAAGGCTCGACAGGGCCAATGACAATGGAAAGAGGTGTGCACAAAGATACCCCAGGGGATAACTGGGGGGACCTGAATACTGATATGGGTGCCTGGAAAGACACTGACATTTTTGGCAAATAAGGAGAAGATAGAAACGGAAAAAGGAGAAGGCAGCTAGCAGTCCTTTGAAAAATAATATGATTCTTTGAAAAAGTGGTATAATTGTTAGAGGTGCTTTGAGCTGCAACTGACAGAAGGGTAGATAATAAAGATATTTCATTATCTCGCAAAAGAAGTCAACGGTAGTAGGCAGCTCCAGGGACCATTAACTACTCAATGATGTAATTCGCGTATGCATTCAATGATGTTCAAAGAGGGACTAGGTTGGTGCCTCTGAAAACCTCTTAACTTTTTCCTCATAGTCTCAAACAGTGGTGGCAGCAGCTCCACTCCTCGCATGAAAGTATCCAAAAAAGGAAGGACTTCTCTTCCCACATCTGTGTCTATTTATTAGGGAAAAAAATATTTCCCGGAAGCCTCTGAGATGACTTCCTGAATGCTGGAATGTCATCGCTGCCCACCCTTAGCTACCAGGAAACTGGAAAAATAAGTATCCAGCAAACAGGATTACGATTACTATGACTGGCTTACACCATGATCTATCCATGAGCCAAGTATACTGCAGGCTATCAAACTCAGAAAGTGTTAATAAGAAAGAAGTGGTTATGGCTAGTGAGTGGGTAACCAACAGGGTCTGCCATGAGCATTTTGAACAAAGCAATCTGCCTTCCAGAAAATGGGAATTTACAGGATGATAATGTGATCCTTGGGCATGAAAACGTTTCTGATGAAAGTGAAGCCCTGATTCAGCAGCCTCAGAAGGGATAGCTTATCCCAAATTCCCTCTTCAAAATGATAAGATATTCTGAGGTCTTGAGCTTACAGGAAGATGGGTCTTCACCTGGCCAAGCAGAAGGAAAAGATGACACACAACCACTAAGTTTTGTGATTCAGACTATGAGAACTCCTGGTAAAGCAAGATGATGATGCAGTCCCAGGTGAAACACAACTCTTGCTCCTCCTAGAAGTTTTAGAAATTGCAGAACATTAATTCATTTCCCTTAACCGGGGCTATTTAACCCTCTTCTGCGTGTTCAAGTCCTATGTGTTCTTTAATGTCCAGTTCAATTTTGGCTTCCTTCATCAAGTTTTTCCTACCACCAACCAATTTGTATCCCACCATACTATTTAATACATTCACAAACATCTTTCTAATCCTACCATCAAATCCAATTAATTTGACCTAAATAGTTACCAATTCTGTCCACCTCTTTCCATCTCCATTGCTGATAATAACTGCTGATGTTTACTGGGCATGTGCTACGCTGCAAGGCATTATTCTCTGCACTTTACAATTATTAATTCATTTAGTCTTTTCACTAGCCCAGTGAGGTAGATTATAGTAATCATTTTATACATGAGGAAACTTGGAAATAGAATTGTTAAGTAACTTATTCAAATTCACATAGGTAATAAGGGATAGAAGTACTCTTGAGAGTTCATTTCTTAATTGATACATTACACCGCCTCTCTCTTCTAAGCCACATCCCATTTCACCTAAACTACTGCAACAGGATCCTATCTGATCTCCTTGCCTGCACTTAACTCCTCTCCAATGCATTCTTTACATCCTGAAGCTAAAATGATCTTTAAAAAAAAATGCAAAATTTGGTCATGGCACAATCCCTCCCCCGACTCCCTATGCCCTGCCTACCTCTCCAGACTTACATTGTGTTATCCTCTTCTAGAACTTTGGATTCTAAGTTTTCATTCCTTCCTACCCCAGGGCCTTTGCACAGGCTATTTCCTCTACCTAGAAGGCTCTTCCCTACCTCCCAGATTAGTTCAAGTTCTGACAGGTCATAGCAGATTCTGTTAATCACGAGATGATCAACCTCACTAGAGCAGGGCAGAGTTTGCATATTTCACTCATCAGCGTATCTCCAGCTAGGAGCCCAGTCTTCGGTTCATGAATCAATCCACTTTTATTACAGGTACAATTCTAAGCTCCCTTGCTAAAAGTGCAAGTTCACTGAGGTCAGGGACTGTGCCTCAGGGAGGTGGGCTACTCTAGTAAAGAGAATATGGGCTTCCATGTCCCACCTATTGTAAATAGAGCTGCAGAGAACATTGGGGTGCATGTGTCTTTTTGAATTATGGTTTTCTCAGGGTATATGCTCAGTAGTGGGATTGCTGGGTCATATGGTAGTTCTAGTTGTAGTTTTCTAAGGAACCTCCATACTGTTCTCCATAGTGGCTGTATCAATTTACATTCCCACCAACAGTGTGAGAGGGTTCCCTTTTCTCCACACCCTTTCCAGCATTTATTGTTTGTAGATTTTTTGATGATAGCCATTCTGAAAAAGGAACAAAATTGGGTCATCTGTAGAGATGTGGATGGACCTACAGTCTGTCACACAGAGTAAAGTAAGTCAGAAAGAGGAAAACAAATATCTTATATTAATGCAAATATGTGGACTCTAGAAAAATGGTACAGATGAACCAATTTGCAAGGCAGGAACAGAGATGCAGACGTAGAAAACGGACGTGTGGACACCGGCGGGGAAGGGCGTGGGACGAATTGGGAGATTAGGATTGACATATATACACTACCATGTGTAAAGTAGATAGCTAGTGGGAACTTGCTGTATAGCACAGGGAGCTCAGCTCCATCCTCTGCGGTGACCACAGCAGAATATGACATAGCATTGCAAAGCAACTATACCCAATTAAAAAGAGAGAGAGAGAGAATATGGGCTTTGGCCATGTTAATTCAAAATCCATCTCTGGATGCATGATTTTTCAAGTCTCAACTTTCCTAACTTTAAGACAAAATAATCACACTGAAGACTAAAAGAGACACTGAAAATGATGTGCTAGTGAACTGGCAGCAAATGCTGTTTAGATCTTTCTTCCTAGATGCATCTTTGTGTCCCAGAGGGTCGATGGCATGAGCAGTGAGGCTGCACACCAGAGGCCCAGTGACCTCCCCCACCTCCTACATATTTCATCCCAGGCCATGGCTTCCTTCTCTACCTGTTGGCCTGCATGGGTGCCACCATGCGGAAATATGCAAAAATGCTACAGTGAGCAAGAGGTTAAGGATTTGCTAGGCACAGAGGGAAGGAAGGGGACAAAATGAACATGGTATGTGTTACGTATCCACTAAGCGACAGGCATTTTCATACATTATCTCATTTAATACTTAGCAAAAGTATCTGATTCTACAAGGGAGGAAACTGAGGCTCAGAGAGGTTAAGGTCTCACCCATGGACTTTGAACATGTAGGTGGTGGAGACCTGACTTGAACTTAGGTCTCCACAGGACTTGCTCCTGCTACCCCAGGGCACTACTTCCAAAACGATTCTCTTCCTTGCTGTTGCTTTCAGCTAAGTGTGCTTAAAAGACCCAAGACATCTTTACCTATCTTTAAAGTCAACTTGACCCTGCTGGAAGAATCAGATAATTTAGTAATATTTGAGCACACAATGTCTCACAATTAATTATCTATCTGCAAATGAATTACACATGCTGGAGTTTTTCTTTCAAAAAGCTACACGCCACTTGAGTAGAAAAACTAACTCTGAATTCAAAATGCCCAATATTGACTAGAGAATTTTTTTTTTAATTAACCTAATTTTGAATGAGTTTTAATTAATGAACTAAAAGCAGTTAATCATTACCATTCTCTGGGCCTACATGAAATGAAAGATTAGGTCTAGAAGGGAGAGGGAGGACAGAGGAAATCATGTCCTGTCTCTCTGAGATGCTACCCCAGTCCAGGGCTTGAAACGGAGAACTGAGCACCCAAGACCCCACATAACTGGTTGCATCACACAGCCTATATACTGAGGTTACCCAAAATGTAATCCATCCACTACCTGTGTCCGAATCTCCTGGGACCTTTGTTGGAATGCCACTTCCTAGGACCTACTCCAGGCCTACAGATTCAGATTCTCTGAAGATGACACCCAGGAACTGGCATTTTAACAAACACCCCAGATGTTTCTGATTCATCCCAAGGTTTGAGAACAGCTTTGGGAGCTCAGTAAAAATATAAAGATCAACTGCATATTTATTTACTTCATGGGAATATAATTTTCTGTAAGAACCTTGAAAATTTTTAAATGAATAATATATTTATCCCAGTAACTCTAAAGGTGAGGCAGTCCCATTTTCAAAATGAAAGAAATCAAGTCTTAAAATATATATGACATGTCCACACTTTACACACAGTCAGGGATCAACCGCCTTGCACTTAGGAGGAGAGCAATAAAACAGTTACCATTTCACTGATTAGGACACTGTATACTGTAAATCTAATTCAGTTGATTAACTCACCTTTGTATCCGATTCCTAGTTCATTTTGTCTTGTGGGGGAATGGCATTTTTCTAAATTTATAATTTCAATATGCTCCTTAGTTATGAACAGACTCCCTGACTCAACTACTAATTTCATGTTCAGGACACTCTTTTATTCTTCTTCTGTACAACCCCCAGAAAAGGTAAATTTTTAGATAAATTACTTCTTTTTCTTCTTCCTCTCCACTGGTTAAAGACAGTCCCCTAGTCAATTCTCTCACCTGTTATCCTACCAATTCAAATTTTGGAAATGAAAATTTTAATTGTAAAAAGAAACCTAATTTTTGAACAGTTCCTTGTGATTAAGCAAATACCTCTAATCTTTCCCTGGTTTAGCAGTCTCTCTTCCTTTGCTTCTTGGGACTTGTCCCAAGCCTAAGGCATCCCTGAAACTTGAGGGTCAAGTACCCAAGGCAACAATTCATCAGTCTCAGGGTTTATTGGAGTCTCCCCATTTAGGAGAGCTCTGAGAGTTTCATCACCTTGGAAACACAACAGCAGGCTCCCCGAATATACACAGGGAGTATAGATTTTTAAGCACCAAAAGAAAACAGGGTTTAGTTATCCCCAAATGTAAGAGTCACGATTCAAAACTGTCACTGACTCGGAAGCATCTTTAGTCAGGAATAGTATCTTCAAGCTGGCAAGTTCCAAATATGTGTACTTATGCTAACCAAACCGGTAGTTGGGGAAAAGCTCAAAAATAACCCATCTCTATCTTTAATTTTTCTCCTAAAAATGGAATGGCTTTCACTGAAACTGGCCAGGCCACTGCCAATACAGTTACCAGTGGTGTGTATGGAACAGTCAAGTTACCTATGTCGTTTGCAGAAATCCTGATTTTGGAAATGTAAGTGTGAAAGATACTCTCATAGAAGACATTTTGAACCTTAAAATGGAACTGCTTGCTTTGATGCAAATGGCTGGGGGATGGGGTTGGGTGGGTAATTTATCTCAGACTATCCTTTCTAGTATTACTAGTATTACAAGTTGTCTAGTCTGAATCATTCATGTATTGTTTGCTGAATGATCAGGTGAATGAAATCAGTTCTTTACTTATTCCAATGCACTGAAAGGGCTCAGCAACACTGATCAAATGACCCTTCTGTTATTTCTTTCACAATAAATTCAATCAAATTTACGGAGCGCCTAGGTGGTGCCAGGCACTGTGTCAGGCTCCTGAGATACAAAAATGAATGAAGCGCGGTGCTAGTTTATTAATGATCTCTTAAGATTTGGCAGGGCACAGCCTCGCTCCCTGCCACCACAGCCTGCACGGCTGTCGAACCAATCGTGGGTGTGCGTACTCCATGGCTCCCAGCACCTGGGAACACTTTACTCCCAGTCCAGCCCACGAACCCAGTGCCAGGGCTCTCCCGGCGTTCTCCCAAAGCCAAAACGCTCAAGTTCAACTCCAGCGCCGCGGCGCCCGCTCCACACGGAGCTAACTCCGGGCTCCGCGGCTCACGCGGCGAGCTTCCTTCCACCTGTCCGCCCGCCCGTCAGGGTGCGCAAGACCCCGCACCCGCTTACTTTGCCGCTGTCGCTCACACCAAGGAGGTGATCCCGCAGCACCTCCATGGGGCAGGTCCAGGTGGAGTGGACGAACGTCCCTCGGAAGATGTGCGCCAGGGGCGGCATCCGGGCGGCACACATGTCAGCGGTGGAGCGCAGTGCGGAGTCCGCGGCCCAAGGAGGGCGCACCAGGCGAAGGCGCGGCGAGGACTCCCTGCGGCTGCGGGCAGCTGCCGAGCCGGCACCAGCGCCGGCCTCGTCCTGCCCCCGCTTCCCCGCGCGATCGCCTGCCCCCTGCAGACCGCGCCCAGGGGCTGGCTCCCTGCCTCCTCGATGCCAATAGGATTTTTTCTCCCGTGAGTTGGCTCCAGTCTCTCCTCCCCTGATTTAGTTTTTGATACGTTAACTCTTTGAGTTTCCAAAATCACCGTTCACGCTGCGGTTCTTTTAACCCTTGGCTGTTGTCACCCACCCAGGGGGCGGGAGATGAAGGAAGGAGGTGGAGGATTCAGGATTCCATCCCTGTACCTTTAAGTGGTCATTAAATTCGCTTTTGCCGCGGGCCCCAACTTCCTCCACCTTCCTTTAGTTGGCACGCCCAGAGTTGCATCTATCTGCTTTCTCTGCCCTTTAAACTCTTAGGGCTATTTGTGGCCAAACCCTGGAACTTTTCAACCTGTAGTAACCACAAGGTCTGAACGGGCACGAGTTCAGTGCCAGGGTGACAGGTCTGTTAGGGCTGCCTACTTTACCAACCAGTTTCATTTTCATTTTCTGCGGGCTGAAGAATTTGTCCTAACCTCATGTTCTGAAAGCATGTCTTACAGAATTATGGGGGCCCCACCAGTGGAGGCTAATCTCGACCCCAAAGTTCCTCTCTTCACCTGAGGCCAATGTTTTGGGCCTTGTGTCCACCCACTAACAACTCCAATTCCAGTTTTTCTCATACCTAAAATAAATGAATCTCTTTGATTTATTTCCAGTTGTACAGGGGGAGAAAATTAAGTACTCAAGCCAAGTAGCTAAAAATGGCAGTGTGGCATGGCTTCGTGGAAAGAGTCCTGGATTAGGAATCAAGAGACTATGGTCAATGCAGGTGGGACTCAGCATCCTTATCCTTGTTTGTGAAAATGGAACTGGGACTGGGTGGTTGCTAAGATTGATTCTAGGTCAGCATTCCTTCCCTACAGTATGTGCACAAAGTACTTTACTAAGTTCCTCCAGGAAGAATAACTGGTTTCCACTCAGGGCCTTTGCGCACGCCGCTCCTTCTGCCCCTAGTGCCTCCTGTGGATACTCACATGACTGGCTCTTCTGATCACTGGTTTGCCTCAAGTGTCAGCTCTTCGGAGTAACCTCCCTCCAACACCAAGCTAATAGCACATCCCCATCCCTGGCAGTTTCTATCGCATTAGACTATTTTGTTTCTGCTATTGCATTTATCATATCCACTCTCATTTATTTTATGCTTTTCCATTTATTTCCGCTTCCCTTCCCCCAGTATACACACACACAGAGTAACAGAAGCACCACAAGAACAGGAGTCTTATACCTAGAACAGTGCCTGGTGTTTCATACATATTGAATGAATGAATGAATGAATGGTTCTTCTGGGAGCAGAGCAGTAACCTGAGATAAATATCGATTTGGGCTCCTACCTAAAGGATAAGGGTTTCACATTGCCGTGCATAAGCAAGCTTTCTCTGAAATGCTGCTTTTATGACACAGGGGTAGCTTATATAAATGATCCATTCCCTTCTCAGTACCTTCACCTCCCCCTTACCAAGGTGCAGGGTGACCAACGCATGGGGACTTTCCTTGCTGTAACACCGAAATTCTCACAATGCAGGAAACTCCTCAGTCCCAGGCACACCAAGCTGGTTGATCACCTGCCAAGAACTCAGATTAGGAAGCCCTGAGATTAGGAAGCTGAGAGCTTTGCACTTGCCTCTGGGAGACATCAGCCCTTTCTCCCTGTTGCTTACTTCTGATTATGCAGACCACACTCCCTGCTTGCAGTCGCAAGAGACAGAACACTGAAAACATCCTCTTGATCTAGGCTTATATATACACAAACCTCAGAAAGAAAAGTGAAGAAAATGTCTGGCTGTCACTGTAAAAGAGGAATCAATTAAGTATTTCTAAAACATATATTGGTTTCCTAACATAAATACAGCTAATATATTTTTTAATGAAAGCCACCTAAATGTCCAACAATTGAGTCTAGTTTAGTGAATAAGAATCTATTTACTTAGTAGAATATTATGCAGTTATTGAAAACAATACGGGATATATGTAACCTTGTAGGAATTACGTATAATAAAATGTCAATTTTTTTTTAACGCCATTTATGCTATGGTTAAAATCAGGAAAAGCCTAGGGCATAATGGCTAGAATTAAAAAAGTGTACCAGGGCTTCCCTGGTGGCGCGGTGGTTGAGAGTCCGCCTGCCGATGCAGGGGACACGGGTTCGTGTCCCGGTCCAGGAGGATCCCACATGCCGCGGAGCGGCTGGGCCCGTGAGCCATGGCCGCTGAGCCTGCGCGTCCGGAGCCTGTGTTCCACAGCGGGAGAGACCACAACAGTGAGAGGCCCGCGTAACGCAAAAAAAAAAAAAAAAAAAAGTGTACCAAACAATGGCAGTCATTCTGTTGAGGTAGTGGAATTGCTGGGGAATTGTGTTTTGATGTTTATTGACATTGTTTCATGTGGCCTTATGGAATGACTAGTCATTGTGTAGCTTTGAATAAAGCTGATCTTCTTAAACAGAAGATATGGCCACGGGCCTCCAGGTGACATGGCATTAGCACTTCTCAGGTAAGTGTTAGCTCTTCCAAGCAGGGCACAATTTCACTTCCACTCCCAGCCAAGGTGTAGGCGCCTCGCTCAGGATCCAGTACCCTCAGCTCAGCCACACGTCAAGAAATCTTGGCTTCCCAACTATTCTCACCTGTCCTCCACCCTCAGGGGTGGAGACTCCTTTAAATTCCCAGTCCTCCTGCAATTTTGACTCCCATCCTGTTATCTCTAGGGAAACGTTCTGGAGGCTACTGAGGTTTGGAGGAAGAAAGGAGTGCAGAGCTTTTATATTTACCTTTGAAACACAGCTCAAGCACACCGCAAGCCAGCCTCTGGTTTAGTTTAATTATTCTGACCAGGGCAAAGTATGTGACAAGTGGTGCTTATTGTGCCTCCAAAGTCTCAAGGAAATACCTGTTCATATTCATCAGCTCTTTCTGTAGCCCGTTTTAAATTCATGCAATATTAGAACTGAAAGAGCCGTAGAGATTATTATTCAATGTGCATTTCACTGCTATTTTCTAGAATCACTGTTCCCTGCCAATAATGACTCCTTTCAACCCTCACCAACTCAGTTTCTCTAAAGGAAATCCAACGGT